>NC_140585.1:606715427-607315427 GCF_964204655.1 Triturus cristatus
CCATAGAAGACCCCCATGACTCTTCCAAATAGTTGTTTTGAGATTGATTTGAATAAAAAGTTGTTTGGAAATTCAAAGATGTCTGAATGATTCTCCATTTTCTGACTACATAGAAATATCTTTGTCCGGGGGGGGTGGGTGGGGGTGGCCCGTGGGGGCGGGGGGGATTGGCGATGGGTGTTGTGGCCCGCCTGGGTGTCCGAGCAACATGATCAGTAGATCCATGGCATCTGTTGTTCTTCAGGTGTGGCTCAGGGCTGGGCTCCCTTTCATCCTGCAGGTAGTCGTCTGACTTAACACCAGGGGGCCAATTCCGATCCGGGTCGGAAGGGCACCGAACACGATCCAGCTGGAAAAGCTACGAGCCGTACGTGTGTTTTCTGCCCGACTCGTACAGCTGTACGAGCAAGCAAGTACGATGCGAGCTACGTGAAATTCACCGACCGAGTCGTTTTTGGGTCCGAACCGCTCCGTATGTCTCGATCATAAGCTATACGTGGCGTGCAATGGATGCGATTTATGACCGAGCCAGTACGATGCACGCATCGGACAGCCTGTGCGAGCCGTAGTGTCTGGCTCACAAAACTTCCGGGTGGTTGCCTTTGGGGTCCACGGTGGACCCTCTGTCACCCGCAGCCCTACGACTCGGACACAGGCATGTACAGTGCAGATGGCACAGACGCGTATCCACTGTAGGGGGCGCCCTTGCGCGAGACGTACCCATTCAGTCAATCGGAGCCCATGTATGCGTCGTACGACCGGCTCCCATTGACTTCTATGGGAGTCCGACCGAACCAAGTCCGGTAGCATACGGCCGCATCGTACTCGCTCGGTCGGACTGCAGGACTCCGGCTCGGTCGGAAAACACTCCGGATCCGGCTCAATCGGCGTGCTTTCCAACCCAGATCGGAATCGGCACCTATGTAGGAGCAAGTGTTAAATCCCTGATGCTAACAAGCCTTATCGTATGTTTTGTGATCTTATCGTCGGTCTGGCTGGTCTTTGAGAATGTTGCGAAGTGGCGTTGTCGTGGCTTTTTGCACGGGAACGCCTACCCTTCATCTCATTAGCGTTAGATGCCGGTGTCATCCGTGGCAATGTTTTTTGTGGCTGCTATCGCAGGGAAACTGGTTATATGATCATCGGGAGGATGGTCCTGAACTTAATATTGGATTGGATTGAGGACAATGGGATTTTATCCCCATTCCAAGCTGGCTTCCGCAAATCGATTAGTACAGTGGACCAGGTCTTTCATTTTGTCCAACTACACTGGAAGGTAGTCACTCTGGGGAAAGGTAGTCTCTATGTCGCTTTTGTAGACGTAAGAGCTGCCTTTAACCTAGTGCCCCGCTCGCGGTTGTGGATCGTTCTCGAAAAACTGGGGCTCCCTGTGGAAATTTTGACCTTGGTTATGAGGTTACATGAGTCTAACTTTGCCAAAGTCCAGTGGGGAGGTCCTGGCGAAGTTACCTCGGAGTTCCCAGTAGAGCGTGGTGTGCGCCAAGGTTGTACCATGGCCCCCATGCTCTTTTCTCTGTACATTAATGGAATAGTAGAACGCATGCTTAGTGTTACTACTGACGCTCCTAAGGTGGCAGGGGTAATTACTCCGATATTGATGTTTGCGGACGACACCCTCATTGTATCAAAAACTCAGAGTGGTCTTCAAAGAGCTTTGTCAGTCTTCAACGACTTTTGCCTCGGACATGGTTTGGAGGTAAATGTGGCGAAGACTAAACTCATGGTTTTTAATCCACACCCAAGCTATAGAGCGAGAACGTTTTTTATGAATGGCCAACCACTAGAGGAGGTTAATAACTTCGTCTATCTAGGTATGCATGTAACAAATGACAACAAGTGGAGCAAGCATATCGAGATGACAGCCTTGAAATTTAGGCAGATATCAGGAGCTCTATTTAGTGAGTATAAAACATCTCTCACTAAGCCAATTAAACCAGTGCTCCAAGTTTATGAGGCAAAGGCCTTAAGCTCTGTGCTGTATGGGGCTGAGCTATGGGGTTTCGACGTGTTAACTTCTTTAACAGTAGTTGAAAACAAATTTTTCCGTAGTATAACTGGCCTCCCACAGAGTACACCTTTGGTTCCTTTGAGATATGATTTAGGCAGGAAGGCCATCCTGGATCTAGCCAAACTCCGTCCGGTTTTATACTGGCGGAGGCTTTGGACAACTCCGGAGCTTTCTCTTTATGCCAACGGTCTTATGGACGTTATAAAATCTGATACATTCCATAAGATCAGATGGTTGAGGAATCTTCGTGTGTCTCTGATTGATCTGGGCCTGGAGGGGCTGTGGAGTGTTCCGGCAGCTGTCCTGTTCCCTTCTAAGAGTTCCTTGAGAACGATTTATTGGGAAAACACTGATTATCAAATTTGGAGCAGAGCGAATCGCTCTTGGATGACCAGTTGGTACTTAGGTCCCTCACAAGTAGGTGGACAAGTGCAGGTGTGGAAACATGTCCTGCTTGTGGCTTGCAAGCTGAATCAATTGCCCACTTTTTGTTTGTTTATCCTGCATACGTTATTCCAAGACGAGTTTGGTTGTCCCCATTGTGCAAAACTTTAGGCACAAGGAGTAGCGTTGTCGCTTTAAGAATTTTACGTACAAACACTCTACCGATTATTTCTATCGCTCTTGCTAAATACCTGGGTTGGGCATGGTTTTTAAGGAATAAAGCTCCCATGCACACTCCGATAGTTCCCCCCTGAGGTTTTGTACTGTCGGTTCATGGGTCCTTTTTCTTTTTGTATTGTGACAAGACCCCTGTCTAATTGTTTAATGGTCATCTCCTTTCACTGTTTTTATACTGTAGTATTTCACATATTATCTTACCATCTAGTCGATCGACTTGTTTAATGCTTTTTTAACCTGTACTTTTTAAGTATTTATGATCAGATGGATTTCATGGATTTTATGTATTTTCCAGGGTGCGTTAATAGTTGTTTTATTATGTGTTTTTTTTTGTTGTTTTTTTTTTGTGTCTTCTATGAATTTTAAATTTCGAATAAAGACTATGATGATGATGGTTTTATGGGCTATTAGCACCAGCTTGTGAACAGGGCGATAAATGTATCGCCACTTGGGCTGCGATAACGTGCCGCTAACTCGGCGATAAGTCCTTGAGAATATGCCCCAATGTGTTCTAATAAATCTATGTGAATGTTTTAGAGCTTTCAGTCTATTTTAGTGTTCTGTGTCCTATGTTTAGGTCTTTTAAGAAAACAACACTCTTTTAGTCATTCTGAGGTAAAACCTCAGTCAACAGTCTTTGTTTATATTTGTTTTCAATGACCATGTCTGTTGTATTTTTTGGTTGGTACATTTTGAGTTATGTGGATTGTTTTTATTGCTGTAGGTAAATTAAATACAACTCTAGTTATTAAACGGCCTGCCAAATAAATTGCTAAACTGCCTTTACATTTGATAGATATGTTGATATGCTCCTGATAATATGTAGGCAGAACGAATAAAATGAATGTGTGCTCGCTTATTTTATGAAGAAATATCGAGCTTGAACCACTGTTTAAATGGGCAAATCCAGAATTTTATTTACTTTTACATTCAATATTCATTTTGTCGGTACTCATACATTGGCAATACCTGTGTGTGATGTTTTTAGAGAGTGGTCATTATGGAGACCAAATGAAGTAAAGAAGATTTTTAAATAAAATGTAAACCAGTCTTCAGATTTTTTGCACATGTCGATTTCGGGCCAGCTTCACTGATCTCATTACTATACAGGCAAATATTTTTTTTAAATGCAAATCACCAATTTGCTAAATAAAATGTTTCTCAAGTAGATTCTATTTTTAATGGAATCTATCTCTTGGACTGAATGTAGAATTAATAAAGTTTATCAATATTTGTTTAACTAATGTAATAGAAGCCTTGGTGACAAGTCAAATATGGTTTTTAATACATAGGGGTCTATTAGTATGTCGGGCGGATCGCCACCGCCCGGATGGCGGTGGCGATCTGCCCGACAATATCCCCCGCTCGCCTCCCATTTCCCCCCGCCATATTATTATGGCGAGGGATACAGCAGTGGACTGGAAGACCGTCCGCCGCTTTTCCGCCCGGTCAATAAGTTGACCGGGCAGAAAAGGGTTGCATATGATGGCGGTGTCTACTAGACACCGCCATCCATATTACAATGAGAGCGGGTGGCAGCCTTTCAGTGGTGGCAAAGGCATGCAGTCTTCTCAGTTGGGGGCCCGTTGCGGGCCCCCAGGGTGTTAGGGGGGTGGGGTGAACATGGGGGGTACCTATGGTACCCCCCCTGCATTTGCATGCACAAGGTGGCAGGCACCGCACGGTGCCTGCGACGTTGTGCATGCAAATGCGCGACATGCATACATTGCATTGTGGTGAGTGCTGCTTTCAGCACTGCCCGCCACAATGCAATGTATGCGGGATGCCACCGTGGCGGTGGCATCCTAATTGCTGGTGCAGGACCGCCGCACCACTGGTGGCTGGTCCCAGCACCGCCAGGGCGTCCTCCCGCCATCCTAATAGGTCCCTTAATTTGTCTGTGAATCTTTTCTTCTCTGAAGAGTGCTTTCACTTTTCTTCATGTAATAGTTTTTAGGCAACATATTTCTACCTGATATTTGTTTTACTGTTTATTCTGATCTGCTTTGTTTGCACTTCAGCTTTTCAGGCACCCTACTTCTTCTTTACTGGGCATGCCTGAAAAAGCAACTTTACCTCATCCGGTTATTGTTACAGGCCAATACGTCAATGCTCTCTCTCTCTCTCTCTCTCTCTCCATACACACACAAACACACAAGCTACTTATTTGTTCATAAACGCTACAGCATTTTCTCAGGCTTTCTTTTCTGTAGGTTTTGTTGCCCTTGCAGACAAGTGTCCGTGGATGGTTCAATCTTAACGCAAGTTAGGGCTCTTTTTAGGCTTCGCTTGCACAATGCTTGGTCTGTGCTTGAGAAATCTCATGGAAATAAAAAAAAACTAAAACGGGTCTTAGAGCCCACTAATTACTTACCTATACTTACCATCCATTGGTTGGGGCCGACAACACTCTCTTTTCATTGCATCTTATTGGTCAGTACATTATCTGCTTTCACTCTGCAGTCTTTCTGCTCTGCTTTGCCTGTCCAGGCCTAGGTTTGGAGCTTGGCCCAAGTCCAGTTTCAAGTCACTAGCCAGTGGCTAGTGGCCATTGTCATTCCACTGGCTATGCAGTCTGAAGGTATTTTTTTTTGTTTTGCCATTTAGCACTCCATACGAGTGCATCTGCTATTGGTGGCTTTGCCAATGCTTGTCATTTTAATGTTTTAATGTGCATTTATTGAAGATCTCACGCTACACACAACGACACAATATCGACTTCTCACCTCCTGTTTGTCACAAGCATTATCTACATAGTGCCTCTAACCTTGTTATTTAGTAAAGGAAAGGATGTAGCTGAACGACAAGAGCAGCCATCTTTGAAGCTGGGGAACTGGGTTTGAGTCTCGCTGGGATGCTCAACTGATTTAGGGTCATATTTACAATGCTCTTGTGGCACTTTTACGCCACCAGAGAATCATTGTTGTGATGCTCCAGTCCATACTTACAAGACCACGGAAAAGCCACCAAACGTGGCTTTTCATGGCCTTGTAAATATGAAGTAACGCAATGTCTTACTCTCCGTGGAAGAGGGGTTTCATGGGTGTAGCTGTGGGTGTTCCCATGCAATATCCTTGGTTTTTGACACTGCCCCAGATTTACAACATAGCAGAAATCTGGGCTAACGCCTTCCCAAAGCTGGCGTAATGAGGAGAAATGTATATGTTTCTTCCTCTTTCTACATGTGCTGCATTCTACAGCACACATAGAACGAGGGAAATGCCTCCTTTAATTGTGTTTGAGCTGGAAGGTGTCCCTTCCTGCACAAAAACAACCATATCAACAACACAGACACCTTTGCACCATCAATCAATCAATGAATCATGTAATTTGTAAAGCGCACTACATACCCGTGAGGGGTTCAAGGCGCTGGGGGGGGGGGGGAAATGCTGCTATTGGTCGCAGAACCAGGTCGTGAGTTGTCTCCTGAAGGTCAGCAGGACTTCGGTTTGTCGCAGGTAGAGGGGGAGGGTGTTCCAGGTCTTGGCGGCGCGATGGGAGAAGGATCTGCCTCCGGAAGTAGTTCTCCGGATGCGTGGGACCGTGGCCATGGCGTGGTCAGCGGAGCGGAGTTTCCGGTTGGGTACGTAGAAGGAGAGTTGACTGTTGAGATAGGCTGGGCCGGTTTTGTGGAGTGCCTTGTGTGCGTGGATCAGGAGCTTGAAGGAGATTCTTTTGTCGACGGGGAGCCAGTGCAGGTTCCTCAGGTGGGGGGTGATGTGGTCGCGGTGTGGGACGTCGAGGATCAGGCGTGCAGAGGTGTTCTGGATTCTCTGTAGCCTGTTGATGAGCTTGGACGAGGCTCCGGCGTAGAGTGCGTTTCCGTAGTCGAGTCTGTTGCTGACTAGGGCCTGGGTGACTGTTTTCCTCGTGTTTGTCGGGATCCATCTGTAGATCTTGCGGAGCATGCGGAGGGTGTTGAAACAGGTGGAGGAGACTGCGTTGACTTGTTTGGTCATGGAGAGTTTCGAGTCGAGGATGACTCCCAGGTTGTGTGCGTGGTCGGTGGGGGCCGGGGGGGACCCCAGTGATGTGGGCCACCAAGAGTCGTCCCAAGCGGAGGGGTTGGACCCGAGGACGAGTACTTCCGTCTTGTCTGTGTTCAGTTTGAGGCGCCTGTCCTCCATCCAGTCTGTGACGGCCTTCATTCCCTGGTGGAGGTTGGATTTGGCAGTGAGGGGGTCCTTGGTGAGGGAGAGGATCAGCTGGGTGTCGCCGGCGTAGGAGATTATGTTGAGGTCATGCTGTCGGGCAATGCGTGCTAGTGGTGCCATGTAGACATTGAACAGCGTCGGGCTGAGGGAAGATCCTTGAGGGACGCCGCAGATGATCTCGGAAGCATCAGATCGGAACAGGAGAGGAAGGAGGTGGTCCAGTCCAGGGCCTTGTCTCGGATCCCTGCGTTGTGGAGGCGCGTGCGTAGTGTGCGGTGGCAGACAGTGTCGAAGGTGGCGGAGAGGTCCAGGGGGATGAGAGCCGCCGTCATGCCGTTGTCTAGCAGGATCCTGATGTCGTTTGTGGCGGTGATGAGGGCGGTCTCGGTGCTGTGGTTGCTGCGGAATTCTGTTTGGGAGGGGTCCAGGATGTTGTTGTTTTCGAGGTGACGGGTGAGCTGGGTGTTTACTATCTTCTCGATGACCTTTGCTGGGAACAGAAGCAGGGAGATGGGTCGGAAGTTCTTGTGGTCACTCGGATATGCCTTGGGTTTCTTCAGTAGGGTGTTGATCTCTGCAAGCTTCCAGTTCTCAGGGAAGGTGGCGGTCTCGAAGGAGAGGTTGATGATTTTGTGCAGGTGGGGTGCGATGGAATTGCTGGCTTTGTTAAAGATGTGGTGCGGGAGAGGGTCGGACGGGGATCCGGAGTGGATGGTTCCCATGGTCTTGAGTGTGTCATCGATGCTCACATTGGCCCAGGTTGTCAGGGTGTCGTGGGTGGTGGGGTGCGGTGGGTTCGGTGCGGTGTGGTCAGTAGGGGTCGTCCGGGGTCTGAAGCTATTGTGGATGTCGGTGATTTTCCGGTGAAAGAAGGTGGCGAGGGTGTCGCACAGGGCTTGTGATGGTGGGATGTCGTTGGCGTTGGAGCTGGGGAATGGTGAAGAGCTCCTTGCTGTTGTGTGCGTTGTTGTCAAGGCAGTCTGTGAAGGAGGTCCTTTTGGCGGTCCTGATGAGGTAGTGGTGGTTGCGGATGGCATCTTTGTGGGCAGTGCGGCTGTCTGGCGTCTTGTCGCTGTGCCATATGTTTTCCAGTTTCCGGCGGGCGCGTTTTGAGTCGAGGTGTTCCGGGGTGAACCAGCTGACTCTTCTGCTGGTGTCTCTGCTGGTGGGGTTTTTCAGTGAGGCGACGGTGTTGGCGCAGTCGTTCATCCAGCGTTCGAGGGTGAGTGCACCTTCATTGGGGTTGATGGGGTTCGTCAGAGGATTGAGTGCGAGGCTTGTCTGTAGCTGTTCTTGGGAGACTTTGCCCCAGCAGCAGCGGGGGGTCTGTAGTATGTGGTGGTGTGTGATGGGTTTCCGGAAGGAGAAGTGGATGCAGTGGTGGTCTGTCCAGGTGAGTTCGGAGGCATGGCTGAAGGTGACGTGGGGGCTTGAGGAGAAGATGGCATCTAGCGTGTGGCCGGCGATGTGGGATGGCCTCGTGACGAGCTGTTTTAGTTCGAGGTTGGCGAGATTGTCGATCAGGGTGGAGGAGTTGCTGTCGTTGTTGTTCTCCAGGTGATAGTTCAGGTCTCCGAGGAGGATGTAGTCAGTGGAGGTCAGTGCGTGCGTGCTGATGAGGTCGGCGATGGAGTCACAGAATTGTGCTTGGGGTCCTGACTGTCTGTAGACAAGGGTGCCTCTTAGGGTGGTCTTGGGGTCCGTGTGGATCTGGAAGTGCATGTGTTCGGCGGTGCTGAGAGTGTCGTTGGTGTTTGTTGAGACCTTGATGGTGTTTTTGTGGACGATGGCGATTCCTCCTCCGGCCCTGTTGGTGCGGTCTCTGCGGGTAATCTTGTACCCGTCTGGGATGGCTATGGCGTTCATCCAGGTCTCGGTCAGGAAGACGACGTCCGGTGATGTGGTGTCGAGTAGGTTCCAGAGTTCGACAGCGTTTTTGTGTGTGGAGCGGGTGTTGATCAGTATGCATCTAAGCTGGTTGGGTTCCGTCGCGGCAGGCGTCTTGGCGATTTTGAGGCAGGAGAAGCTGCAGTTCCAGCAGGTGAAGGGGCCGTGGGTGCGCCTCGCAGGTGTGGGTCCGTCCTGGGTTGAGAGTGACGAGGGTGTTGGCATCGTAGTAGAGGCAGCGGTCCTTCTGGCTGCTGCGGGGGCCAGGGGTACTGGCGCTGGGCGCGGTCCAGGCGTGGACAGGCACAGACTGGCTTGCCTTAGGCGCACCTTAAGCACACCAGCGGCACGGCCGCGCAGCGGCCCCCATATATGGGGAGGTGGGGAGGGAGGAGCAGCTGGGAGGCGGGAGGTGAGGGACGGGGGAGCGAATGGGTGCAGAGGGGGCGGGGTCGCAGGTGAGGCAGCGGTGGGGACGAGACCGGCGAGGAGACCGGCGCAGGGCACGGACTCGAGGAGGGGGCACAGAAGTTTACAAAGGCTGCAAAATCAGAGGGGCACGCAAGTACAGAGCACAAAATCAGGGGCACGCAATAACAGAGCACAAAATCAGGGGCACGCAATAACAGAGCACAAAATCAGGGGCACGCAGTAACAGAACACAAAATCAGAGGGGCACAGTCAGTGTTAGAGATTAAGAAGGGGGCACAGAAGCAAGCGGCGAGCGGGGGGCAGGGGGCACAGAGGAAGGAGTGGGCAGACAGGCAACACGGAACGAACCTTAGGCCACCACTGGCCACCAGGGATGAGGCGCAGGTGGATGCCTGCGAGTGGTGGAGGGCCTCAAATCACCGGCACCAGCAGAGACAGCGGGGGTGGCGGCGGAGCTGCAGCGGGGGGGGGGAGCGACCTACCAGGAAGGTCAAGGGCCATGGGGCAAGGGTGTCTGCGTTGGCGCCTGGCTGCAATTTGTGCACCTGCAGAAAGTACAGGAATGCACCGTATTCCTGCTCTTTTCTTTTGATGTAGGGCAGCACAGCTAGAAGGGTTGAGGTGCTGCCCTAAGCCAAAATATTCTCAGTATATGCCCCTTAATATGTTGGTCTGTAATGCAATTGGTGCTCATGCACAGTGCTCCGATACCTTCAGGTCAATATTGGCCTATATAAACCTGCAAAAGAAAGCCTTTAGTGAATAGACTGCAGTGGATTGAGGCTTATACATGAGCCAGAACAGAAAAGAATTAAAATATTGGAAACATATAAAGCAACTTCCACAGCTCTTCTAAAAATTGTTGTTGTATAATCCATTCACCTGTGCATCACTTCTCATGTAAACTACGCTATTTTAGTAAGGGTTTGCATATTTACTAAGATGCTCTGGAGGCTGTCCCGAAGCCAGGCGTGTCCTTGTCAGGCTCCCAAGGTGTTATAATCATTGACCTGCTTTCAGGGCCGGACTGGGAACCGAAACCGGCCCTGACAAACTGCTCGGCCACCCCCTCTGGGAGTGAGGGGAGGTGCGGCTGAACTGTTTGGTAGGGCCGGTTTCGGCCGATTTTGTTACAGGGGGCCGATATTGCTGACCCCAGTAACAAAACCAGCTCCACAAGGGCCCCAAACCGGCCCCCACCCTAGCGGCCAGTCTGGCCCTGTCTGCTTTAAGGTTTGTGCACGAGGAATGTGTCACGTTCCGCTGGTAAGCTCTGCAGCAAGAACAGTTTCCCTCCTCACAATGCTTTCAGGGACAGCCTGGCACTGTTTACCTTGGCAGAGACATAGAGATATCTCTAGCAGCGTTAGAAACCCATAAGGTTTTCTCCATTGTCTCAAGCTATTGATTTATTGACTCACTATAGATGTATAACAATAATTTCAGCACATTTTACATTTGAAAGCAAATATCCTTATCCAGCTGGCAGTACAAGTTGATATCTGCTCCAAGTATTTGACAAAGCCATAGATATTGCATGGGCAAAACCTACTGCCTTTGCCAATGCTTGCCTAGGTCTGGCGTTAGCCAAGTCCTTTTGATTTTACAAAAATGTATAATATATTTAGATAACGGGGCTTTCAGCCACCTCTCTTCATCCATTGGCCTGGTCTTGTGTGTTAACATTTTGCATCCACCCACTACAGCAAACAGCATGGGGGCAATGTGTCAGCCTACTTCAGCCAGGTACACTGACAAAATATTGTCACCTAAAAGATCCCCATACAAAAATATCGTGACCAAAATTTCGATGTCAAAAATATCTACATCCAATACTTATAATGGTAAGTACAAAAATTTCGATGTCATAAATATAGTTGTGCAAAATATTGTTTTTATATATATATATATATTCACTTAAAAAACCATAGGTTTCACACATGTTATAGTTAGGTGGATATTTCACTCGTAAAAAACCAATGAAATTCCCCCATTATAGTTAGTTCAGATAACTATAACTTGCGCGCCCGCAATCCACTGCTGATGACGTCACATATTACATCACTCATGACATGGTCAGTGGCATCACTCATGACATCACTGATGACATCATCCTTGTGATAGAGTGGCGGCCGCACGAGTTATAGTTATCTGAACTAACTATAACGGGGGAATTTCATTGTTTTTTTACGAGTGAAATATCCACCTAACTATAACATGTGTGAAACCTATGGTTTTTTAAGTGAATTTGCAAGGTTTTTTAAATGCTAATTCCTAACTATAAAGTGTGTGAAACCTATGGTTTTTTCAGTGAATTTGTACGTTTTTTAAAATGCTAAGTTATGTATGTATTATTTTTTTATATATTTATTTTACAATAAACTACGTATTTTTTTTTTTTTGGGGGGTTTTCACCACCGTGCAGGCACGGTGGTGCGCGCACCCCCGCGATTTAAAAAAAAAAATGAAAATGTTTTTTTCTGCCTTCGGGGTCCTTCAGGGACCCCCTGACAAAGGCTAGGGGGTCAGGAACTCTCTACCCTGCCCCGTTTTCACGTTCGCCACCTTCCTTTTTCACTCTCGCACTGAAAACAAACAAAATGGCGGCCGACACTTCCTGATTTCGACCGATTCGAACGTTGACTAACATGTAACCACCAATCAGAATTACGCTCGCGCACGTTAGGGTGCTCGCACGGTGCGCGGCTATAGATATGTATGTGCTTTTAACTGCAATTTTCTCAGGAACTACTGAACAGATTGACTCCATATATGCAAAAGGCACATCCCTGAGCTGAGGACTACCTCTCTGCCAAATTTCAAGTAATTCTGTTCAGCCGTTCGGGCTGTACCTTGGACTAAAGGTCCCTATGGAAAATTGCATGGGGAAAACGTGTTTTGGGACCCCCCTTTTTTCTCAGCCCCCGCTTGACGAATCCCCCCGAGACTTTCAGGGTAGGAGCGGAGCGGAGCGCCCCACCTACTTTGAAAATTTTGCGAGGATTCGTCAACCGGCGCCAAAGTTATTCCAAATAGAATGTTGCGGATTTCCTATGGAAACACGGTCCTAACTATAACTATCTACTGGCGACCGCCAGTAGATAATATATATGTAAATATTCTCAGGTACAGTACCACTCAAGGCGCGCATATTTTTTGGCAGCCTACGCAGCAACCCCACACACATACCTACTCCCTGCTGACGAGAGGCAACTACCTCGAAACACGTGTCCAGGGATGGCTAACGCGACACTCATTTTCATTTTAAACTTTTGGCATAGGCGTACCAGCCGACGCTACTTCATGGACCACAATTCTTTGGGGTAACACGCTGGTAGGACTGGCAGAGTGTGGCCAATCGGATTTTTGTTTATATTCAGGCTCCCTTGAGCCGGTGGGGCTGACGAGCCCATGGCTACGCACCTGCGCGCCTTGAGTGGTACTTTACCTGAGAATATTTTTTGGCAGCCTACGCAGCAACCCTACACACATACCTACTCCCTGCTGATGAGAGGCAACTACCTCGAAACACGTGTCCAGGGATGGCTAACGCGACACTCATTTTCATTTTAAACTTTTGGCATAGGCGTACCCGCCGACGCTACTTCATGGACCACAATTCTTTGGGGTAACACGCTGGTAGGACTAGCAGAGTGCGGCCAATCGGATTTTTGTTTATATTCAGGCTCCCTTGAGCCGGTGGGGCTGACGAGCCCATAGCTACGCACCTGCGCGCCTTGAGTGGTACTTTACCTGAGAATATTTTGTGGCAGCCTACGCAGCAACCCTACACACATACCTACTCCCTGCTGACGAGAGGCAACTACCTCGAAACACGTGTCCAGGGATGGCTAAAGCGACACTCATTTTCATTTTAAACTTTTGGCATAGGCGTACCCGCTGACGCTACTTCATGGACCACAATTCTTTGGGGTAACACGCTGGTAGGACTAGCAGAGTGCGGCCAATCGGATTTTTGTTTATATTCAGGCTCCCTTGAGCCGGTGGGGCTGACGAGCCCATGGCTACTCACCTGCGCGCCTTGAGTGGTACTTTACCTGAGAATATTTTTTGGCAGCCTACGCAGCAACCCTACACACATACCTACTCCCTGCTGATGAGAGACAACTACCTCGAAACACGTGTCCAGGGATGGCTAACGCAACACTCATTTTCATTTTAAACTTTTGGCATAGGCGTACCCGCCAACGCTACTTCATGGACCACAATTCTTTGGGGTAACACGCTGGTAGGACTAGCAGAGTGCGGCCAATTGGATTTATGTGGGAAGAGGTAGCTCTGGCGGGAAATCTTATGCATATATGGCAGGTATCCTTCTTCATTTTATGTGAATTTGTGAAACCTGTCTCACTTAAGAGAAATTATCTGTTTACCACCCACAGGGTATACTGGTCTCCAGCCAAGCTCTCAAGAGTAACCGGGAAAGCATTTGAATGTCTGAAGTGTATGTTTTCATCGGCAGACGATGTGCATATGTTTATGCAGTGTCCAAAGATTGCCTCCTTCTGGGTATTAGTATGCAACTTTATCAGGGAGGTGATCGGACAACAGATAGAGGTAAGCCCTCAAGCTATATTTTTTGGACTGCATCCAGAAGCAATTTACGAGCAAATCCCACGATAATGAAATTTGTCCTTTATGTGATCTTGTTGGCGAGACAGGAGATACGCAGGCTTTGGAAATTGGAAAATCCCCCACTAATAGCTGACTACCTTAAAGGTTTTAAGTTTACGTGCCAGGCTGATATTGCTGGCGATGCTAAAAGTTTGGAGAAGATCTAGGCGCCATATATTAATTGGCAACAACAAATAAGTGGGTCCAATGACTAAGCCAAAATGCTGGAGGTCCCAGGTTTCTTCCCTTCCTGTTTCTTTATGAGGGAGATGAGAATGGAAACACCACTACTCTTGGCATGCACAGGCTTAACCTCTCCCATAATGGAGATGAGAGCTACACCAGCAAGTAAGTTGGCGGAATGAGGACAAAAAATAAACAAAAAATGTATTAGCAAAATTACCATAACTAGTTATCAATTAAACAAATATTATGTGGCATTCTACACTGAGATGTTGCTTAGCAACATGAAACATGTCCATGTCATATTGGAATCTCTGATGTCATAGATTGTTGTAAATAGGATTGTTCTGGAAAGTCAGTTGTTTGATGTAATGCTGCCTGATGGATGGGATCTTCTTTCATGGATTAAACTCACTGCAACTATTTACCTGTCTACCTTATTCTTTGGATATGGGGATTACTTCACTGGCGTAGTCGGCACAGGAGTAAGAAGATCTCAACAACAACTTGGCTGCATTCAATGTCTAAAGGAGGCATTTAACTTCTGATCTTCCGTTTAAAACAACTCGTGTTTTACCACAATGGAAGGTCATTCATCTTAACGGAGTACTCAAAAAGAAATTCACAAGTGGTGTTTGGATCATCAGCACATTCCTACAAGCTGCGAGCAACGGTGGAACATCAATTTTTATTCAAATGAGGCTTTTTCATCGCGTTGTTGCACCTTGAACATGTGTGAGGATTTCGACGTTTAAGTGTTGCGGTAGCGTGTGTATATATATACATGCGTAGACTGTTCCTGTGCTTTTATGGTGCATCGGAGAGCGTTGGAGAGCGTGGGAGAATTTGAGAACATGAGATGTGAGGATATTTGAAACTACGTTGTTGTCGTTCTCTGGCGTGTGAAGATATTTAAAAATTCAAAAGTAAACATTGCGAGCTCGAGTGGCGTGATACCTTCTTACCTGGAACTTGGATTTTGTTCTATCCGGTTCGTTCCATGTTCTGCTTCTGCGTCGTCAGGGAACAGAGTCAGTGCAGCGGGTCGTGAAGCTTCCTTCATCGTTCACGATCCGAATCTTCAGTCTGAAGGCAGCGTCAGCATCAGCAGTCTCTCGAACGCTCTGGAGGGTGTCATCACGCACCACGCTATTGTTTGCGTGTGCGTGGGTGCCATTTTGGTTTCTGTATCCTAGCAACAGCACAAACTTTATCGGCAATCTTTGAACAGCACGCATGGAAGTGCAGATTTCAATTTAAAGCAAGCAAAGGAAGCTTTATCAGGAGAGACACATAAGAGAGTCCTGTAAAACGTTGTTTTATTTCCTGCGCGCATGGAAGTGCAAATTTTCATTTAAAAGCATGCAAAGGAAGTTTCATCAGGAGAGACACATAAAAGAGTCCTCTAAAACATTGTTTTATTTATAATAGTATGTGACAAAATTCTAGTGTTTTTAAAAAAAAATAGAAGGAGATTAATACTTACGGTCGTATACTATAGTACATTCTTATTTATAACGCTTAGGTTCATATTGGTTGAAGTCAAATCACGCAAACATGCAGAATGTTACGGCTGCTCCTTTCTTTTTGTCATGTCCTGGGTCACCTCCAATTAAGTGGAAAAAATGGAAGGTAGTTTTTGAGAGGTATGCCAGAGTGTGTGGACCATCTTTGAGCGCAGAAAGGAAGTCATCTCTGCTTCTGCATTGTTTAGGTTCTGAAGGTCAGGATGTATTCGATCACTTGCCAGATCTTCCAGATTCAGAGGCGGGGAGGTTGAATGATTATGAAGTATGTATTAAGAAACTTGATAAACATTATCTTCCTAAAGTTAGCACAATTCTAGAAAGATATCAATTTGCAAAGAGGATGCAATCAGCTGAGGAGACTGTTGAGGATTACATAACCCAACTAAGAAAATTAGCGTCATCATGCAAATTTGACAATTTGACGGATGAACGCATTAGGGATCAATTTATGTTTGGGTGCACTATTGAGAAAATTAGAGAGGAATTGTGGTTAAAGGATGAACCGACATTGGATGAGGTGTTGACTATTGCCAAACGAATTGAGCATTCGTTAAAGTGTGTTGCCGTTATTAAAAGGGACGCAGAAAAAGGGTCTAAAGTTGAATCTGTGAAAGTAGAGACTAAAGATCGCAATAATGAAGTAAAAAGAAATCCTGAAAAGGGGTGGTCTGAAAGAAAATGCTACAGATGTGGCAAAGCTGGACACCTAGCCAATGACAAGAAATGTCCTGCGCTCAATCAAACATGTTCCAAATGTAAATTAAAGGGGCATTTCACGGCGTTATGCAAAACAAAATATAAACCTAAGGTAAAAGAAGTTGAGATATACCAAAGGGAGTTAGAACAGTCGGAAGATCATGTGTGTGGGCAGATAGTAATACAGGTTGACAGTAAAGGTAATACTAAATCTTGTCCTTATGATGAAATCGTAGTAGATGGAGAAAAAACGAGAGTACTATTTGATTCTGGGGCAAAGATTACCATCGTCTCTAATGAGTTCTATAACTCAAAGCTCAAAGGAAAGATCAATTTAATGAAACCTGATATTATTCCTTTGGCATATGGAGGAGAGCCAATAAAACTCCATGGTTATTTTGTGGGATTGATTGAATATAAAGACAGGATGGCATCGGGAAAAATTTATGTGTCAAAGCGGGGTGATAGTATTATCAGCTGGATTCACCAGGGGGATTTAGGAGTGTATTTGGATCCCAACGCTAATCCGTGTATACAGCTAAGGGATAGGATCCAATCTGTGGATAGGAACACCAATGAGGAGTATGTTCAGAATTTAAGGAGGGAGTTTCCTAATGTATTTAAGGAGACTTTAGGCTGTTTAAAGGGGTATCAACATAAAATTCAGCTGAAAGGTGATGCAATTCCTGTGTGTTGTAAAGTGAGAAGTGTGCCATTGTCAGTTAAGGAAGACATGAAGAAGGAAATACAAAAGTTAAACAGTTGTGGAATAATTGAGGAAGTAGAGGGATCAGAATGGTTGGCCCCGGTTGTGGCAGCACGCAAACCCAATGGCAATCTGCGTTTATGCATTGATTTAAGACAACTTAACAAAGCGGTGGTGGTGGATAGGTATCCATTGCCAAACATAACTGAATTGTTGACTTTACTTGATGGAGCTAAAGTGTTTAGCACCATAGATCTCACTTCGGCATATCACCAAATAGAGTTAGATGAATCATCACGGGATTACACATCTTTTGTCACGCCCTTTGGAACGTATAGGTTTAGAAGAATGCCTTTTGGATTGGTGTCTGCCTCTTCTGTGTTTCAGAGGGTGATGGAGAGGGTATTAAAAGACTTACCAGGGGTATGTGTATACCAGGACGATATCTTGGTGTTTGCAAAAGATGAAGTGGAACATGACATTAGGTTGAAATCCGTTTTGGGGAATTTGTGCAAATATAACCTTACGGTTAAGGTGGAAAAATGCAAGTTTAGATCAGACAACATCAATTATTTGGGTCATAGTATCTCTGGGGAAGGAGTGAAACCTAAATCTGATTTAATTGAGACCATTATGAGGATGTGTTCTCCCTCTGACAAAACCGAATTAATGACATTTCTGGGCATGATAGAATATTATGCAAAATTTGTTATGGACTTTGCTGTGGCAACAGTGAACATGAGGCGATTACTGAGGAAAGGTGAAGAATTTGTATGGTCTGAGATGTGTGAGAATGAATTTGTAGCCATTAAAAAGAAGCTGAGTCATGCTCCTTCTTTAAAAAGTTTTAACCCTGCAAGTAAATCCATCTTGGTGACTGATGCGAGTGAAAAAGGTCTTGGAGCAGTTCTGAAACAACACGGGACCGATGGCATGCGCACAATAATGTTTTTGTCAAGGAGTCTCAGGGATCCTGAGACACGATATTCAGTGGTGGAAAGGGAAGCTCTAGCGGTATCTTGGGCTGTCAAGAAATTAAAGAAATTTTTGTGGGGTGTTAATTTTGAAGTCCATACAGATCATAAACCCTTGATTGAGATATTCAGTAAAAAGGGGTTAGACCTCATTTCTGGAAGGATAACTAAATGGATTATTGGCTTACAGGAATACAATTTTAATATAAAATATATTCCTGGTGTTGAGAATGGAATTGCAGATGTTCTTTCACG
This sequence comes from Triturus cristatus, assembly GCF_964204655.1. NCBI lineage: Eukaryota > Metazoa > Chordata > Amphibia > Caudata > Salamandridae > Triturus > Triturus cristatus. The sequence goes on from NC_140585.1 coordinate 606,733,529, forward strand.
TTTAGTTCCAAAGAGTAGTATGTGTGAAGACTGTTCTGATGATGAGGAGGAGGATGAAATAGTGTGTGTAGTGGATCATAATATTATTTCAGAGGAAAGGTGGTTGAAGGAATTGAAAGATGATGAGACATTGTGTGAAGTGACATCTTTGTTAAAGAAAGGGTGGATGTCTAGTAGAGAGGGGTCTGAAGGCACAAGATTCTTTTGGACTATACGCAATGAATTATCGGTTGATAATAACTTGCTATTTAGGGGAACAAGATTGGTTCCTCCTGCTAGCCTTAGAAAGGAATTAATTGATCTAGTGCATGTGGCACATTCGGGTTTGTCAAAAAGTAAAGAGAGACTACGCATGTCATATTGGTGGCCTGGAATGGACAACATGATAGAGAGAATTATCAGGGACTGTGTTACTTGTGCAGTAAGTGATAAAAATAAATGTGTTCATGTACAACCTATGGTCTTGAGGAAACGCCCTAGTGGTCCATGGCAGGAAATTGCTTTGGACATTGTTGGTCCTATTCATGAGAAAGGATCGCAGATTTACATTTTGGTTGTTATTGATATGTTCTCTAGGTGGCCTGAGATTTTCTTTCTATCAATTATTAATACTTCTAAGGTGATTGAGTGCTTGAAACTCTTATTTGCTAGAGAAGGTTTTCCAAAATCAATATTGTCGGACAATGGGGTCCAATTGGTTTCGAAAGAAATGGAACAATTTCTAAATGCTAGGGGTATTATTCACAAGACCTCTGCTCTCTATCATCCTGAAGCCAATGGGATGGTAGAAAGATTTAATAAGGTTATCAAGGAAACCATAGCTTTGGCTAAAGGTGTGGAGTTGGATTGGAAAAAACAGGTTTTGGAAAAAGTTGAAGAGTACAGATTGGTTCCCCATGCAACAACAGGGAAGTCTCCTTTTTTGTTGTTTCGTGGTAGAGTACCCAATACTAGTGTTGAACCTTATTGGGTTAATAAGTATGAACTTGCTAAAGGCAAAGAGGGTGTGTGTGATGGTGAATGCATGCTAAAACTAGAAGATGAGAAGGCTAAATCTAGAAAGGCATATTTTGATGTGAAACATGCAGTAAAGAAAACTAAAGTAAGTGTTGGTGATTGGATCAGGATTAGATGCCCTGGGTTGTTGGGGAGTTCTATGTCAAAATACATGAAGCCCATCAAAGTAATTAAAACATTTAATAATGCTATCCAAACGCAAGACCATAGAATTTGGAATCTGAATAGAGTTGTAGTGTGTAATAATATGCAGAACTTAAATAAAGAGTTGGTTTCTGCTAAGGACGTGGAGGAGAAGGAGCTAAACTCTCAAAGAAAGTCTTCAAGGATGGTTAAAAAACCAGGTTATCTTGCTGATTTTGTTTGAGGTAATTTTGCAACTTTTATTTATTTATCTATTTTTTTTTTTGGAACGGTGATGATGGGTTTGGTACAAAGGTTAGGTTGTGTTAAGATAATGTTATGATAATCTAGAGGGTAGTTTAATGTTAAGTTCTTTTAGACTTTGTATTAGTTTAATGTGCTTGTATGTTCTAATATGAGGAAGGGAGATGTGTGGCATTCTACACTGAGATGTTGCTTAGCAACATGAAACATGTCCATGTCATATTGGAATCTCTGATGTCATAGATTGTTGTAAATAGGATTGTTCTGGAAAGTCAGTTGTTTGATGTAATGCTGCCTGATGGATGGGATCTTCTTTCATGGATTAAACTCACTGCAACTATTTACCTGTCTACCTTATTCTTTGGATATGGGGATTACTTCATATTATTAATTAAAAAACAAATAAAAACACATACAATGTAATTAACTTCCCACCCTTTACACCTATAATCCCCGCAATTTACACCTAAAATGAAACTGTGAAAAATGAATTACAAAATTCAAAATCTTTTTCACTTAAATACTAATAGTGTTTAACAAGTAATTATAAAGTAAATAAAATTAATTTACTTCCCACCCTTCACCCCCATAAACCCAAAACCCACACACAAAAAAATTAAACAATTACACTAATTAAACATCAATTAATTCATTAATAATAATTATCAACTAATCATTAATTAATTACAAATAAATTAGTTCCCACCCTTTACCCCTATAAACCCCACAACCCGCACCTAAAATCAATTACTCAATTTTCATAATTAATTGTCAATTAATGAATTCCTATTAATTACCAACTAATGATTAATTAATTAAAGATAAATTACTTCCCAACCTTTACCCCTATAAACCCCACCACCCGCCAATCGGATTTTTGTTTATATTCAGGCTCCCTTCAGCCGGTGGGGCTGACGAGCCCATAGCTACGCACCTGCGCGCCTTGAGTGGTACTTTACCTGAGAATATTTTTTGGCAGCCTACGCAGCAACCCTACACACATACCTACTCCCTGCTGACGAGAGGCAACTACCTCGAAACACGTGTCCAGGGATGGCTAAAGCGACACTCATTTTCATTTTAAACTTTTGGCATAGGCGTACCCGCTGACGCTACTTCATGGACCACAATTCTTTGGGGTAACACGCTGGTAGGACTAGCAGAGTGCGGCCAATCGGATTTTTGTTTATATTCAGGCTCCCTTGAGCCGGTGGGGCTGACGAGCCCATGGCTACGCACCTGCGCGCCTTGAGTGGTACTTTACCTGAGAATATTTTTTGGCAGCCTACGCAGCAACCCTACACACATACCTACTCCCTGCTGATGAGAGGCAACTACCTCGAAACACGTGTCCAGGGATGGCTAACGCGACACTCATTTTCATTTTAAACTTTGGGCATAGGCGTACCCGCCAACGCTACTTCATGGACCACAATTCTTTGGGGTAACACGCTGGTAGGACTAGCAGAGTGCGGCCAATCGGATTTATGTGGGAAGAGGTAGCTCTGGCGGGAAATCTTATGCATATATGGCAGGTATCCTTCTTCATTTTATGTGAATTTGTGAAACCTGTCTCACTTAAGAGAAATTATCTGTTTACCACCCACAGGGTATACTGGTCTCCAGCCAAGCTCTCAAGAGTAACCGGGAAAGCATTTGAATGTCTGAAGTTTATGTTTTCATCGGCAGACGATGTGCATATGTTTATGCAGTGTCCAAAGATTGCCTCCTTCTGGGTATTAGTATGCAACTTTATCAGGGAGGTGATCGGACAACAGATTAGAGGTAAGCCCTCAAGCTATATTTTTTGGACTGCATCCAGAAGCAAGTTTACGAGCAAATCCCACGATAATGAAATTTGTCCTTTATGTGATCTTGTTGGCGAGACAGGAGATACGCAGGCTTTGGAAATTGGAAAATCCCCCACTAATAGCTGACTACCTTAGAAGTTTTAAGTTTACGTGCCAGGCTGATATTGCTAGCGATGCTAAAAGTTTGGAGAAGATCTAGGCGCCATATGTTAATTGGCAACAACAAATAAGTGGGTCCAATGACTAAGCCAAAATGCTGGAGGTCCCAGGTTTCTCCCCTTCCTGTTTCTTTATGAGGGAGATGAGAATGGAAACACCACTACTGTTGGCATGCACAGGCTTAACCTCTCCCATAATGGAGATGAGAGCTACACCAGCAAGTAAGTTGGCGGAATGGGGACAAAAAATAAACAAAAAATTTATTAGCAAAATTACCATAACTAGTTATCAATTAAACAAATATTATTAATTAAAAAACAAATAAAAACACATACAATGTAATTAACTTCCCACCCTTTACACCTATAATCCCCGCAATTTAGACCTAAAATGAAACTGTGAAAAATGAATTACAAAATTCAAAATCTTTTTCAATTAAAAACTAATAGTGTTTAACAAGTAATTATAAAGTAAATAAAATTAATTTACTTCCCACCCTTCACCCCCATAAACCCAAAACCCACCCACAAAAAAATTAAACAATTACACTAATTAAACATCAATTAATTCATTAATAATAATTATCAACTAATCATTAATTAATTACAAATAAATTAGTTCCCACCCTTTACCCCTATAAACCCCACAACCCGCACCTAAAATCAATTACTCAATTTTCATAATTAATTGTCAATTAATGAATTCCTATTAATTACCAACTAATGATTAATTAATTAAAGATAAATTACTTCCCAACCTTTACCCCTATAAACCCCACCACCCGCAACTACTCGCAACAACCTGACCCAAATTTTTTTTAACCACAATTAGCATTATAAAATTCTCAATTAAAAAAATATTAATAAATACATATATTCTGTCATTTATTATAATTAAATTACTTCCCACCCTATTCCCCTATAAACCCACAACCCACTAGGGAACTAAAAGACTCAAAACATAATAAAAATAATTAATAACTACTAAAAATTTAACACAAATAACAACATTAACAGTACTTATACAAAAAAATACATCACATACATTTAAAATATATAATAAAATACATAACGCTAATTAAAAAAATCAATATTTCAAACAACTATATTTTTGCAAATGATATTAAAATCTATGTTTCTTATCTTAAAGTCGATATTCTTGACCAGGATATTCTTGCTGTTGGTATTTCTGTGTCACGATATTTAAAACTCGATATTAGTGTAAGTCAACACTTACAACTCGATATTTTGACTGAATACCCTTCAGCCACTGGTTTACTTCAGTTTGAGTGACTGCGTTTAGCCCTTTCACAAGGAGCCCACCCATCCCCAAGGTAGTTCCCTTCAGTGCGAGTGTTTTTGTTTTCATTTTACTATCACTTTAGTAGAGCCTTTTTTTGAAGGGCCTGATGTGATAGCAGGACACTTCCAACCATATAACAGCACAGGGCATATTCCAGCTCCAGTTCCGGTCTCCTGCCAATGCTTTTGTAATGTCCTTTTGAAATGGCCTTTGTTCATCTCACTGCCGCTTTTTCACACAATACCAGCTGCTCGCATTAACTCTAAATGTAAGCTCATGAGGGTGCTCTATCTTTGCAAACCTGTCTGTCATTCCTTCTTTCTGTCCTTCTTTCCTTCGTTCTATCCTTCTTCCATTCCTTCTTTCCTTCGCTCTTTCTTTCCTATCTTCCACTATTTTGCTTGCCGTCTGTCTTTCTTTTTTTCTTCCTTTCTTTCCTTTCTTCCCTTCTTTCCAAAGGCAACAGGATGGCATCCAGTGCACGACCGACAGGCCTATTTCTTTCTTGTCTCCCTGTCCCTCTCCCTCTCTCCCTTCCTTTCTTTCTCACTTTCTTTCTTTCTTACTTGCTTCCATTCTTCCTTCCTTCCTCTCTTCCATAATTTCCCAAAGGCAAGAGGATGGCATCCAATGCTAGCTCAATTGGCTTCTTTAGATCTGTGTTAGCTAAGACCTGATTTCAGTAAAATTATTTCTACAACATAGTTACCTAAAAGCGTTTTCAGACAGACTTCGTTCATTAGTATGGGGTTTTGTTGTTCACATTTTTCTTCCAACCACTCCAGCATGCATCAAGAAGCAATGTGTCAGCACATTTCACCCATTGGTTTACTTTAATATGAGTTATAGCTTTCTGCCCTTTGACAAGGAGCACATCAAAATACTAAGAAGCTCCCTTCAGTGTCAGGGATTACTATAGCAATATGTGCTTTTTTGAGACCAAAACAACAATGTTGCCTTTAACCAATGCTTTTGTTCAGATTGATGAGGACCCAGAGGCCACCCGAACAATAATGTTTTGCAAAAACCATGACAAAACAAAACATGAATTTTCAAAAGGCTGGCGGCCAATGCCAGACCAATTGGCTTTGACAATGCTTGTCAAAGTCTCTGTCACTGGTTGAAATCTGATCCTGGTTAGCACCAATAATGCCATATTATCTGTCAAACTACAATATGTTCTCTGTTCGGGATCTAGTCAGTCTACAGACTGAACACTGGTCAATAATTAGCATACCTGATGGCAGGCTCAGCTGATATTGTAATGATTTAATGAGAATGATTCAATTACTTACCAGTAATCTTCATTACCCTGATCAGTACTCCTCCTTGTCCCAATACTTTGAGGTGAGTCCACCGCCCACATTGTAGTTCACCACATTCAGGGTGAAAGGTCTGCATTTACACATATTTTTTATGTTTATTATTCGTGTATACATGTTCCCCACACCGCACCACTTCCTCTATATCACAAGTCCAATTTTTGAGGTGCAATAAGGAGGGAGGGTTGTGGACTCAGACAAAGAGGAGTAAGTGCTTGAATCATGACCCCCTCATCTCCTTCAAGATAGTAGAAACCAAAATTAACAGCAGCCCAGTCCAAACAAATGAAGTCTGTAGTGGACATATGGTGGGATGTGCAGGTTATACAATGCTCACAGGTATCCCACCTAGTGTCACAATACGTGACATGATGAGAGAGTGCTCATCCCAACTAGACTCTGCGTCAATAGGTGCTGGAAAGGAAAAAAATTCCCTTCCTTCAAGTAACCCTCGCACACTCTATAGTGTCATGCTTCATCATTGAGTTCACCCTGACTCAAAAGGACAGGGTGGGCGCGACCATGTTCCAGGTAGCTGTAATGAGAAAGGAACTAGGGGATATACCTACAGATTAAAACTCCCTCAACCTCTGCAATGTATCCCTTTATTCACGGATTCGTTGGGGACAATAAAACTGAATAACAATTTGGGGTATCTAGGATTCAATGGTCATATGACCCTTCTTTAACCAACATGTTTCAGCCCTACTCTAGTAGATCTGAGTAGGTCTGTGGCTTTCATCTGGGTGATTTGTCAACATGTGTCACCAGTGCTGCTCTGCTCCCCACCCCATCCCAGCACATGGACGGGGAGTGTTCCAGAGATGAGTGCCATACCAATACCTCTGCACTTAGCGACAGTGGTCCACTTAAAGTGAGTAACAAAACCTTTATACATTTTTCTATTTAACACAGAGAGAATAGTGAGCACTACAAATGTTATCCAGGGGTAGAGATTTCTACTAAAAGGATAAACCTCAGTTATTAATCCTCCTCAAGACAGTATGCACTCTCCTCTGCACCATGGGACAACGCTGTGAATTGCACAAGGTACCATGTTTGGCCACCAGTGCAGGGGATGACACCAGTTAGGTACATTTGTGTAGATATGGCACTGCTCTGTGTTTCTCCTTTGCTCAGTGCAGTGCACTACATTTTTATGTTGCGCCGTCCTCCTACTTGAAATCTTAGTAGATTTGGGTCTTTGTCTCTCTAGCCTTAGGTTACTGTTCTTCCAGCATCATGTTTCCTGTGCTTGAGAACACTGTGTATGATTCTTCTCCTTCCTCTTATCAGTTTCAGAAAACAACTGCAATGCAGAGTTATCTCTCACCCCCCTCACTTCTAGCAATTTTGTCTGTTTGGTTCTTTCTAATTATAGCTACCAATAGCCCAAGTTTAGGCCATTGGCAGCTCTGCAGAAAGACTTGTTTTATGAGTTTTATAAAGTTTTAGAACATCTTAATCACTTTGACTGTATGGTGTTTCAATATTTATGCGTCTGTTGCCAGGCACACCATAAAACTGGCCCCACCTGCCTTCAGAATCGATTTCCCTTTCAGCTACATTCCTTCTTGAAGCCTCCTCTCGATCCTGATTCAATTCTTAGTTTTTACAGGATCTAGAGGGATACTGGTATTTTTACATTTATTTTAATTTTAACAGTTTTATGTAGGACAAACTTCATCCTGCAGCACATCAGAGTAATTAAAAAAAGTAGGTGCCAATCAATGTGAAATATGGATATACTTGCAGTTTCAATGGCATATCACACACTTATATAGCATTATAATCTGACTGCTGTTTGGGAAGCTCAATGCACAAATACTTATATATACATGAAGATCTTTAGTAGAGTATCATAAAAAGATAGGTATATAATCTTAGTAAAATATATAGGTCTGGAAAGCAAATATATTGCAAGTTGGGTAAGGGTAAAAGTAATGAATCAGCATGGAAGCACAGAAGGAAGGAGAAGCAGATAGCAGATAACAAATGTAAGGGGAGGTGGAACATGCTAAAAGGAAGCCGGGGGATGGTAAATTGATGCCATATAAGCAGTTGGAAAGAGAGGAGGAGCTGGCAGAACATACAGTTAGCAGTAGAATTGACTGAACAGCAATTCAGAGGAAAGAATATCAGAAAAGGGACTCCTATGTCTAGGTGCTTGGTGAGGAGTAGTTCTTTTATTTTTCTTGGAATATCAGCGAGGATTTGGCTTATTTGAGTTCAGAGGACATGCCATTCAGATCTTGGGGGAATTTCCAAAGATTGAGTAGTTAATAGTTTATTTTGTTCTCCCAAGGTGATCTGTATGTTCAAAACCAGAGTAACCAATAGTGACATCGGTACTAAATTAATTTTCATTGGATTTAAACTCTAAATATGTTATTTGTATGAATAAGTTTAAAGCAATTTCCAGAAAATCAAATGATTACTTGTAGTTCTTGGCTGGATCGCAAGTGTGTTCCATAACAGGTAGTAAGAGAAAAGAACCGTTCTTTGACTTGCTTACCATATTTTAGTTTCAGTATTTGAAGAACACAATTTACGAGTGGATACATAATCCTCAATCATGTGTTCTTTTATCAAATTGCGACAGGACCTGTAAGTGGCTTATGACAGATATTGAGAGCTTTAAATGTACCTCTCTCATCAATTGATGGACACCTAAATATATCTAGATGATGGTCAACCTAAGATATGTTTGAAAATTTTAGCATTATCCTCACTATAAGTGAACAAAATATATAATATATATATCACCTACTGGTAGTCACTTGTAGGTAGTTATAGATTAGACCTAGTTTCCGCAGAAAAATCATTTTTAGTTTAGCTAATAACTTTGGCGCTTTTTGAGCAATCTTAACGAAATTGTCAAAACTAGTTTGCTACTTAGTTCAGCTGCTGTCTGAAAAGCTTCCGGTGAGTCATAAAGTTTGGGCAGAAAAAAAGGGGAGTTCCAAAATGTGTTTTTCCCATGCAATTTTCCATAGGGATTTTAGACACAACTACAGCTTTAACCGCTGAACGGAATTGCACCTTATTTGGCAGAAATTGATATAGAACGAGTGATTTTTGTAATTTGGTTTAAATCTGATCAGTAGTTTTGGGATTATTAAAGAAGAAAGATTGATGTATATTGTCGTACTTTGGTATTCGGAACCGCGTAGGGGACAGGGCCCTACCTCTGTCTATTTTGGTATTAGCGAACCGCAAATGGTAAATGCGGCACGTACGAGTGCTTTATGTGCCGTTCCAGCTACGAATGCACTGTGTACACGTATTCTGCTCAACTACGCGGGTTCCATTTTGGAAGCAGTGGCCATCTTGTCATTGCCCTCACATAGGCTATGATGGAGTTAATACGGGCCTCACAGTACACGGGCTTTCCCTCTGACTTCTCTGTGACCTGGGCAGCTGGCTCTGCTGCCCCGGGTCAAACCGGTCTCACGAGCTCCCCTTCCTCCTTCCACCTGTGATTCGTATCAGGGCTTGACCCGTCATAAAACCCTTTCATTCTACACAATCCCCCGGCTCATCTCTTCCACACCTGCTTGTTCTTGCTTTATGACTTGTTTCCCAAAACAGGAGATGCTCATGTTTATTGGGGGATCTATTTACTTCAAACATGGGATCTGAACCTTCCTGTGTAAATCATTGTGGGCTGGCCGAACTGGAATGTGGGATGGTCATCATGACTCTGCTTTTTCGTTTGTAATGTATACCTTTATATGACCATATCGTAAACCAAGGAATGTATGCCTGGAGCATGATATTTTGTACTTAAGGAGAAGTCCGTTCCTATGATTTTCAGCAGTCTCCTGAGAACATACACGCTGTTGTACTTCTAGGATATCTGTCATTGGTCTGCAGCCAATAAACGATTCTTTGACTTCACCCAGAAGACTCTGTGTTTCTGTAGGTCCGGAACAGGGTGAAACCCCGAAGTCATAGGGTGTGTGCCCCTGCACCGCTGGGTCTAAAATACCCAGTATTTCAGTTTGGCGCCCAACTCGGGCCGATTTCAGCGGTACCAGTCCAAGCCAGAGGTTCGTGAGGAGCTTCGTGTGGAAATTCCGGAGGAAGGCCGCCACTTCATCGACCCCTGCATGTCGACGTGGTCCGAAAGTCTTTTCTGCGAGGTTCTCCGCGTCCCGACGGCTACGAAGGACTGCTGCCCTGATTAATCGACCTGTTTTGGACCCTTGACGAGTTTGAGAGAGCGAAACAATCGAGAGAGTCTTCTGGTGACGTCATCGATCAGCAATATTCAGTTAAGTATAAGTGGAGCGTCTCCCATTTGTTTTGGTATCCCTCGGGATCGTTTGATTTGATTTGGTAATTGGTGATTTGGTGTTTGCAAACCCCAAAGCCAGAGGACTCGTGTATTCACGAGAATATCGTAATCGATAATCCTCTGACGTTTGGATCTAGACTAGTGAGCGAAGATGCCTGGTTCTGGACTATTTGGTAGATTATTCTGTTTGGGTTGTGGAAAAGATTTCCAGCTGGAAGAATCATGTCCGGTTCCTCCGGTTGGAACTCCAACTTATGAGCTCTATGTGAAACATGGCGTAGGCCCCATTGCATATAACGAAGTGTGGATCCACTACACCAGGAAAGACGGTGTTTTAAAATGGCCCCAAAATGGTAGTTTTGATACCGATATTTTAGATAATCTGGAAATTAAATTGTTTAAAAAGAAAGCCCGGCCGGCGATGTTTGACTCTTTCCGCTTATGGCGAAAGGAAGCCAAACAGAAGGAAATTAAGCTAGCAAAAAAGAATAAGAGAGAGAGAGGTATGTCAGTAATGCAAGCAGCTGTACAATTTAAAGATAATGAAGAGGAGCAAATGAATGAGCAATTGCACAGGCAGCGTAAGTTAGGGATTGACAAATGTTACCCAGCTTTGCCACATTCTAAGCAGGATGAGTCAGAAGAAAAGGAGAAAGATCCCTTAATGTCGCATTTGTTGAGTTCGCCACCCCCGTATGCTCAAACTGCCACGGCGCCTCCCCAGCTTGTAAATATGCCACCTCCAGTGCATATACTGCAAGCCTTGCCGCAACCGCCAGTTGCTTTGCAACCAGTTCCTATTCCTGTAGCGCAGTCTTCCCAAGCGCCTCCAGTAGTGCTTCCAACTACCCCCGCACTTCCTGCGACTTTGCTTAATCCAGTAACTGCCTCCCCTAACACTCTTCCTTCTACCACTCCAGTACCTGTCTCTACATCCTCTTTTCTTCCCTCTGTTTTTCCCCCTGTTCTCGCCTCAGCTTCTCCTTCAGCGCGACTGCGTTTAGCTAATGTGGTTACTACATTAATGTCGCCTCTCTTTGGGTCATCTGGTGCAACTCCTGGTGTACAGCGTAAGCAGTTGCGCAGCCAATTGCCTAACCCCGATGAGAAAAAGGTAATAGATCACATGGCGCGTAGATGGATCGTTTTTCCTTCACTGTATGATGTGGAATCGGTTGTTAACACTTTCCATCAATGGGATGCCCCGAAACAGAGATATGTATTCGAGAAAATGTGCGAAATTCTCTGTGAAGAATTGGAGGATAGTGGTAGAAATCCGAACCCGCAGGAATTGTGTAGAGTGAGGTTCGATTTTGGAACTGGTATAATTGTGGACCGCGAAGTAGATAAAGCAGTTGCGGTCGTATTGTCCTTAAGGAATGACGATTGCCAACAGTCATTGTTTGAACACGAGGTCCTTGTGGGGAAAAAGGCAAAAGCGCGACAATACCCTATGAGAGAAGTTCCCCCGGTATGGAAAGAAGCAGTTGCAGCTGTCGGCAATAACCCCGCTGTGCCAGCGCATTTCCAACGTGTTTGGGTGCATGTTCCATGGAAGCGCTCTGAGGTGTTAGCACTTAAGCAGACATTGCCTGATCCCCGTAAAAACCCAGCAGGTTATTATAAAGAGTTGTCACAGACGGCAGGGTCATGCATTATGAATCTGGCCGACATAGACATGTTGTTTGGTAATGTTGTTCCACAGCCTCTATGGGGATCAATTCGTAATGTAGATCACAATGCAGAACTAGGGGATACCTGGGCTAACATTGTTGCTGCTGATGCTAGACAAACGGGTGGTGCGAAACCAGAACCTTTAGTAGCTGAATTGCCTGGTAGAATCATCACGTATATGAAGACAATAATGCCTGCGATGCGCGTAAATTGGGACAAGTTATCTGCATGTAAGCAAAAGAAAGATGAGACAGTGTCAGACTTCTTTACTAGGTTTGAGGAAACGTTTATTGACCACAGTGGGCAAGATATGAGTACTGAGGGTGGCCAACGGTTGTTTGTGGATAAGTTTGTGCAGAATTTACTCCCTGACCTGTGTAAAAAGTTGAAAGATTCAGAGAGTTCTTGGGCCGTTTCTTCTTCAGCGCAAATACTGGCTACTGCACAGTATTATGAAAACAGAGATAAAGACGAGAAAGATAGAACGGAGAAGAAAACGAAGGAACTAAAGACAAAGGTCCTTTTACAGCAGGCCTATCCACCACGTGGCGGCGGTAATAATTATAGACAACCCCAAGGTGTCTATCACCAACCCCAACAATTTCAGCAAATGAATGGGTATTATCAGCCACGTGTCCCTGTAGGTCCCAACCAATGTTCATACTGCAAAGAGGAAGGTCATTTTAAATATAGTTGTCCTAAATTAATGCAACGGAACGGTAATATGTATGGCACAAGAGGTAGAGGTGGTCAGCAAGCTCCTAGAGGCAGAGGGCGTGGAAGTGTTCCACAGAACACGCGTCCTCTTCCGCCCCAAAGCGCCATTAATAGCTTTGATCAGCAAGCTAATGCGACTAGTAATACGGCTCAGTATTATAATAATGATTATTATGCAGAAGATGGTGATGCAGAGAATAATGATTACTAGGATAGCCATAGACAGAGAGAGGGAGTTGTTTCAGTGCCAGTGGATCAGAGTGGACCGTATGTTGAGGTGACTACAGCAAATGTAACGGAGCCTTTTCTGCTAGACACTGGTGCTGCAAAGAGTTCAATCATGCATTCCAAACTCCCTGGCGCACCTTTGTCTGGCGATGTAAATGTTTCAGTAGGTTTTTCTGGCGCCCCAGTTAGGAACCCGATTTCCAGTCCCATGTCACTTTCTGTTGGACCTTGCGAGCTGAAAGCGCCCCTGATCCTGACAACAGGTTGTGGTGAGAATTTGCTGGGATTAGATTTGTTGAAAAGATTGCACGCTACACTGTATTGTTCTCCTTCAGGAGTACAACTTACATTAGGCAAGCAAGTGGTTTCTCCAATGTATTTGTCTAAAAACACGATGCCACCTGAATTGTCATCCCTTCCGGATGCCCTTTGGGCTACTGGTCCCAATGATGTGGGCCTCTTGGAAATACCACCATATGTGGTGACTCTGAAGGCTAATGTCAGACTGCCACGTATTCCCCAGTACAAGATCTCTAATGAAGGCCAGAAAGCATTGTTAGACATTGTCAGCGATTTAATTAATAAGGGTGTGATTGAAGAAACAAGAGGCAACGTTTGCAATAGTCCGATTTTACCTGTCTTAAAAAGAACGGACCCTTCACAGCCACCTGTTTACAGATTTGTGATTGATCTTAGAGAGGTTAATAAGATTGTTGTGCCTCAGTTTCCGGTTGTCCCTGATATAACTGCCTTGTTAACGATGATTCCAGCCTCTGCTGCATGGTTTTCAGTGATCGATTTAAAGAATGCTTTCTTTAGTATCCCAATTGCAGAAGAGAGCAGAGACATTTTTGGTTTTAGTCTGGGAGGCCGAAGCTTCCGCTTCAAACGCGCTCCCCAAGGCTACTGCGAGAGTCCATCCATATACAGTCAAGCTTTGAAAGCGCAGCTTGATGCACTTGTTTTACCTAGTGGCGCTATCCTGATCCAGTACGTGGACGATTTACTGATCGCTGCGGATACTGAAAAGATCTGTAAAGAAGCCACATTGTCACTGTTGCGCCATTTATCCGCTTACCATCACAAAGTGTCTCTCTCTAAGCTGCAATATTGTCGACAAGAAGTGACCTACTTAGGTCATCTCTTATCGAAGGAGGGAAGGAAACTGACCCCAGAAAGAATTCAAGCCATTGCACAGTTGAGTGTGCCAAAGACACAGAGAGAAGTGCGTGCTTTCTTAGGAATCACCTCATACTGTAGGCATTGGATCCCTAGTTTTTCTTTGTTGGCAAAACCTTTATTAGCATTAACATGCAAAGACACACCGAATCCTATCCCATGGTCTGAAGAGTGCCAGAAAAGTTTTGTGGAATTGCGCAATGCGTTGTGTTCAGCACCTGTGTTGGGCACCCCTGACTATAGCAAGCCTTTTACATTGTATGTTCACGAGAAAGATGGATGTGCGTTGTCAGTGTTAACACAGCCTTTTGGCGACAGACCGCGCCCATGCGCGTATTTTTCATCCACCTTGGACCCTGTAGCGAGGGCATTGCCATGCTGTCTGAGAGCGACAGCTGCTGCAGCGATGTCTATCCGACAATCTGCTGGTCTGGTAATGGACAACACATTGATTGTCATGGTTCCACACGCTGTAGACACATTATTAAATAGAACCAAGACACAACACTTGACTAGTGCGCGATTATCAGGGTATGAACTCACACTGTTAGCGAATCACATACACATAAAAAGATGCAATACGCTGAATCCAGCCACATTATTGCCGATTCCAGCAGACTCAGATGAGATTGAGCAACATGACTGTCTGTTCAGGACAGAAGAAGAGACGAAAGGGAGAGTAGATCTCAAAGATACTCCCCTGACTGAATGTGATGGCACTTTATGGGTAGATGGGTCATGTTTCAAGCTCCCTAATGGTGACACGACTGCTGCATATGCTATCACGACTTTACATACGGTCGTGGAAACTGCACGAGTGCCACATAATTCGGCCCAAGCAGCAGAATTGATCGCCCTCACGAGAGCATGTGTGTTGTCTGAAGGAATGAGAGTGAACATATACACAGATAGCCAGTACGCCTTTGGCGTGGCTCATAATTTTGGGCGTTTGTGGAAAGAGCGTGGGTTCCTGACGTCGCATGGAGCTAAAATTCAGAATGGCAAGTTGGTGAATGATCTCCTTGAGTCACTGACCCTACCTTTGCAAGTTGCGATCATGAAATGCAGTGCGCATAGGAAAGTCACAGATGATGTTGGACGTGGGAATGCGTTTGCTGATGAGACCGCGAGAGAAACAGCACAGAATGTGAAGACTAGAATGTATGTTGCAGGCCCCGCAAGATGGGTTAATGATGTGGGAATGTGTGAGAACACAATAGAGAGTGTGAAGTCGCTTCAGGCTGAAGCTACAGAAGAAGAGTTAAGCAAGTGGAGAGAGAGTATGGGTAAGTTGGATGAGAACGGTTGTTGGATTGACCTGACAGAACATAGGCGATGGTTGTTGCCTGATGCATATGTGCTTCCAGTGGTTACTATGGCACATGGAATGGCGCATATCAGTACGAAAGGTATTTGTAAGTTGTTGGCTCCAGTATGGCAGAATGTTGGGATTCCCAAGTGTGCAGAGAATGTGGTCAAGAATTGCATAGTATGCTTGAAGTACAACCCTGGTAGGGGAACCCCAACTCCGGCCGGTCACTTTGCACCCCCATCATGTCCATTCGAAGTTTTGCAGCTGGACTTTATTCACATGGAAAGATGCAACAACCTGAAATATGTACTAGTGGTTGTTTGTGCTTTCTCAAAATGGGTAGAGGCTTATCCTCTGAAAGATAACACTGCCCTATCCACAGCCAAAGCCCTTGTGAAGGAGTTTTTCCCCAGGTTTGGAATGCCGAGAATGGTGTGGTGTGATAATGGAAGTGAGTTTGTGGGTAAAGTGATGAAGAATGTATGTGAAGGTTTAGGCATAAGGCAGAAATTCCACGCTGCAAATCACCCCCAATCAGCTGGACTAGTTGAACGCTACAATGGAGCCTTAAAGCTCAAGTTGGCCAAAATCCAGGCGAGCACTGGTCTTAAATGGCCTGACGCTCTGCCTCTAGCACTCTTGTCCACCAGAATGACGATACACTCACGAGTGGGACTTAGTCCTTATGAAGTAGTCTTTGGCCGCCCGGCCAACGTATGGGGTGTGCCAAGGCCTACGAAGTTCAGTGAAATAGAGCATCCAGTACTGCTCGATTACCTGTATGATTTGACTGTTAAACTGCGTGTTTTGCACCAACAGGTACATGATACTCTTCCCCAAGCCTCTGAACCTCCTGGACACCCCATCAACCCTGGCTCGTGGGTCCTGGTCCGGAATTTCCAGCGTAAGGGCAACGACGAACCTCGCTGGATCGGCCCCCATCTTGTTCTTCTTTCGACAAGATCAGCAGTGCGAGTGAAAGGGAAGAAGCACTGGATTCATGGTACTCACTGCAAGGTAGTTCCCTTGCCTCTGCCATATGACCAGTGGGTCAACGAGGGTATCGCCGACTCAGAGACAGACATTGTACCTCGCTTTGTACCATTCAGTGACGCCCGCTTAAGAGACACAGCTTCAGTCCAAGAGAGTGACAATATTCTGCAGGAAGCTGTGCCGCCATCAAATCGACTGGACACCACTGAGCCTGAACTTTTGTTTCAAGACCAAACAGCACCTGGCCGTCTCCGCTATAACTTGAGACCTAGGCCCATGGACAAATAAAGATTTCCTCATTATTTCCCTTTTGACATTTTTTGCTCTCCCATCTGAAGGACTTTCTTGATTTTTGTTTTTCGAACCACCATCCGGGTTCTGCCGCAGGGTCGCGGTGCCAAGACTTTGGGGTACAGGCCGAAGACGCAAGGTCAACGGTTCTGGTTGGTCTAGGGCATTTCCCTGGACTGACAGGCGTACTCCTTAGCAGAAGAAACTCATCCACCGCGAGCGGCCCGAGTAGAGGATGGAGTTTTGTAGGATGGAGAGACCGATTGAGGAAATGAACTCTCAAACAAAGATGTGTAGAATTGTAAAAAGTAAATGTTTTGTCTTTTTGTGCTTTGTTACACTGTGTAGTATCATGATGTTTATTGTAGGATGTGTGTTTTCCTTTGCTCCAAAACCCATTGCACCCACTCAACAGCCTATATCTCTTTCTACTGCCTCCTCTCACTCTTTTCACCCTTTGCCTGAGCACGAACAGACCCGACGATCAGAGTTCGTAAATAACTCGTTTATCCAACTCTTGCACCAGCACCAACTGGTAATGAATACGACCAATTGCTGGGTCTGTGGGTTAATGCCCCATACCACTAACAAGGGTATTCCCTACCTGGTGCTACCGTACAGTTACAATGGATCGTCATGGGCATTCCAAACCATGTTTCTCTACGCCCTAGATACATACTCCCCTCGCCCACCGCGTTCCATCAGACCCATCACCAATAATAAGGCTTTGATGAAAGGAGTTGCCGATATGAGTAGGGATATTAATGCATACTCGTCCATTCCCAAAGAAGAGCTGAGACCTTATGTAGGATGGAACGCGACGGGGTATAGTATTAGTCTGGGTGAAAGACAGCGAAAAATCTCATCTCCAATCTGGGTCGTACCCCACCTGGGTCGGTTCTGCTTACAGGGTAATGGTCAGAACCCTAGGGCTCAACTGGGAAGAAGTGACTGTACTGAAACGTACACTTTCCCGTCACAGTTTTCCCCTGCGTTTTTGGCTGCTAAGGGCACATATTTCATCTGTCATGACCGAGCATATACATGGTTGCCCCCTGATTTCTCGGGCACATGTTATATTGCGAACTTGCTACCGCCGACATTTACTGCCGCCTCTGACTATCACAAGACCAGAGTTGTGAGAGGCGTGATTAGTAAGGAGGACACTGCCGGTCAGGAAGCAGGAGACTTTTTCCTGGGTTTCCTGCCGTTTTGGGGACCTATGGTCAATAGTAGGAACCTGAGACAGCTGACTCGTGTGGTTGAATCCACCGTCAATGTAACGGCTGGTGCCCTTAGTAATTTAACAGCTGAGCTCCAAGCGGATCGCCTTATGACTTTGCAGAACCGCATGGTCCTAGACGTTATTCTTGCAGACCGCGGTGGGGTATGCAAGGTCATCCAATCCAGTTGCTGCATTTTCATACCAGATAATGCTCCAACAGTGTATCAAGCCATCTCCAAACTCCATAAAATATCTGAAGCCATACACGTGGATAAGGGAGATTGGTCACTGATGGGATGGTTCTGGGAATTGATATCTGCCTGGGGTTGGAAAGTTCTGATGGTCATTGGAATGATCTTAGCCATTCTTTTCCTGTTCTGTCTATGCATACAGTGTGCTCCTGCGATATGTGGCCTCTGTGCTACCTTATGTGTAAGGAAACCTGTATCGAGGGACGAGCTAAGTAATAGGATGATGCTACAGCAACATCTCCATGACTTCGTGAACATTGACCTAGACTCGGATTAAGATGAGTATAGTGATTGCCTATGTAAGGGCAAAAGGAGGGTCTGTCGTACTTTGGTATTCGGAACCGCGTAGGGGACAGGGCCCTACCTCTGTCTATTTTGGTATTAGCGAACCGCAAATGGTAAATGCGGCACGTACGAGTGCTTTATGTGCCGTTCCAGCTACGAATGCACTGTGTACACGTATTCTGCTCAACTACGCGGGTTCCATTTTGGAAGCAGTGGCCATCTTGTCATTGCCCTCACATAGGCTATGATGGAGTTAATACGGGCCTCACAGTACACGGGCTTTCCCTCTGACTTCTCTGTGACCTGGGCAGCTGGCTCTGCTGCCCCGGGTCAAACCGGTCTCACGAGCTCCCCTTCCTCCTTCCACCTGTGATTCGTATCAGGGCTTGACCCGTCATAAAACCCTTTCATTCTACACAATCCCCCGGCTCATCTCTTCCACACCTGCTTGTTCTTGCTTTATGACTTGTTTCCCAAAACAGGAGATGCTCATGTTTATTGGGGGATCTATTTACTTCAAACATGGGATCTGAACCTTCCTGTGTAAATCATTGTGGGCTGGCCGAACTGGAATGTGGGATGGTCATCATGACTCTGCTTTTTCGTTTGTAATGTATACCTTTATATGACCATATCGTAAACCAAGGAATGTATGCCTGGAGCATGATATTTTGTACTTAAGGAGAAGTCCGTTCCTATGATTTTCAGCAGTCTCCTGAGAACATACACGCTGTTGTACTTCTAGGATATCTGTCATTGGTCTGCAGCCAATAAACGATTCTTTGACTTCACCCAGAAGACTCTGTGTTTCTGTAGGTCCGGAACAGGGTGAAACCCCGAAGTCATAGGGTGTGTGCCCCTGCACCGCTGGGTCTAAAATACCCAGTACTTCAATATCTAGAGCTGCAAATCCTCCATGGATCCACTGCGGTGGATCTGCAGATCCACGTGCCAACAGCAATGCTGCAATTGGCTGGCCGCAACCTGAGATAAAAAGTCATTCTGTGAATCAGGACACTGTTCCTGGGGGAGGGAAATAAAGTATAGGAAGGACATAAAAGGTCAGGATAGAGGTATCCTGAGCTCATGTGCCTGGTGGAGGGGATCTGTGAGGGACCCCTCATGTGAAGAAATTGCCCAAAATGAAAAGTTGTTTTTGGTGCCCAAAGATCTGTGGATTCACCGCGGTGCTCAGCGTGGCCCATGTGAATCCCCGGTGCATCCAGCACCAATTAAAAAAACATATACTCCCACTCTCAGACCATCCACTCACACACTCTCTCACACACCCACACAACTACTCACACACCCAGTCACACATCTATACAGCCACTCAAACATCCACTCAGAGACCCAGAGACCCACAGAACCATTCATACATCTGCTCACAGACTAATACAAGCACTCACACACCCACTCATACATTCACACACCCACTTACACAGCCACACAACAAAAGGTTAAAGGAGCCTTATATTTAGGAAATAGCATTACAAAACCGTAGAAATTCACTGAAAATAACAAAGGTTACAGGGATGTTATAGTAAGGTTCAGATTTTACACACACAAAACCATAGAAATTCAGTATTTGTAGTTATCTCAAGCAACTATAAATTGTGCCATAAGTTAACAATAACTCATGCCCTTGCCATGCGCTGCTAATTACCCCATATATTACATCAATCATGACATCTTCTTTGACATCAATGATAATATCACTGCAACATTTTCAGTGAAATTATAGATGAGAAAACTATGTATTATGGGGGCTGTGTGAGTGGAAGACATCATCCACAGAACCACTCACACATCCACTCACACACCCACACAACTACTCATACTCCCACTCACACACCCATACAACCACTCACATACCCACTCACAAATCCATAAGGGCACTCACCCACACACCCACTCATTCACCCATACAGTCTCTCAACAGAGTTACTCACTCACCCATATAACCACTCACACACCTACACAATCACTTACATACCCATTCATACATCCATCCAAGCACTCACATGTCTACTCACTCACCCATACAGCCACTGACACAGACCCTCACTCTCCAATCCAGCTACCCACACAGCCACTCACTCACCCATTCAGTCCCTCACACATCCACCTATTTACCCATACAGCTACTCACACCCACTAATTTACCTATTCAGCCACTCAAACACACACTCAGACACTCATACAGACTCTCACCCACCCACTCACAAACTCATACACACAGTCACTCACATAGAATATCTTAGAAATAGTATCACTTATTAGCAGTACCCAAAGTATACTAATTTAACTTTTGTAGTACCTTAGTATATATGTGAAACACTTATAAACTTTTAGAAAACACTCACAATCACTGGTTGATGTCATCAGTGATGTCATGTGAGATGCCATCAGTGATGTCACTGACCATGTCATGAGTGATGTAATATGTGAGTTCATAAGTAGTGCCTTTCTGGCTCGTAAGTTATAGTTAGCTCAGATAACCATAACTGCTGAATTTCTATGGTTTTATGTGTGCAAAATCTGAGTCTAACTATAACATCCCTGGAACCTTTGTTTTTTCCTATGAATTTCTAAGTTTTTTAAATTATATTTCATAACTATAACATTCCTGTAACCTTTGTTTTTTTTCAGTCAATTTCTATGTTTTTTTAAAATGTTTTTTCCTAACTATAACCTAACTGTAACCTTTGTTTTTTTAAGTCAATTTGTAAGGTTTTTCAAATTTTGTTAATGTAACTAAAACTTGTATTCACAGAGGGAGCTGCTTGCACTGGTGGGCCTGCTCAGTCATCACTTAACCTGCTGCACCATAGTTACACACCTGAATTTACTGCTGCTGGTGGGCTGCTTGCACTCTTGGGCCGCTCCGGTCTTACTGCACCTGCTGAACCATGGCCATGTATCTAAGTTTATTGCTGCTGTCGCTTGATATTTACAGGATTTGCAGACATTTTTTTAAATACATTTTTATTACAATTGCAAGTCCATCTCGATGCGTATTATCCAGTATCACAAGAGGTTCGCAAAACCAGTGTGTTTGTTATAGCACTAAAAACACATATACACTGTGTAAAATTAATGTTTGAGGTAAGTGATTACCTAAAATAGTAAAGAAACTTCTGTAGTAATTAGGAAAAAAAGTTTAAAATGTTGTTTAAATATATTTTCTGGATTCAGGTTGATGATGGCATCATGAACCCCATGTGACACAGGAACAAATGGATTTTACTGGTTAAAACAGCTTTCAATCATTTATACAGGAAGTCCCCTCCCAAATTTTTCATTCTTTAGGTATGACAGTCAAAATTCAGACCTGTATATCTACATCAAAAGTTTTGTTTCCATGTTGCTGTTTTTTTGGTCGCTTTAAAAAAAACAGGGCATCTTCTATTCAAGATCCTCAGCAGTAACCTGGAAGTTCCTATTCTGATGAAGAACCTGCTTAAAAAAAACAGAGTGTAGTGTGGAATTTTTTTATAGTTCCAAGTGGAGAAAAGAAGGTGGTGGCCCAAAAGGTAAAATGCACTTTGTGTGAGAAAGTACTTTCTAGAGGAACAAAGAAGAAGTATTCTTGTGGCACGACAAGCATGCTTAAACATTTAAAAACAATTCACTCACAAGATTAAATGAAATTAAATGAAATTATGATTTATAACGCGCACTAATACCCAAGGGTGTATAGGTGTTAAAATTCTGATTTTTGAAGAGCATAACTAAAAGAAAAGGAAAATCCTGGTTGAGAATCTCATTTCTCATTTCAGCCAGGTTTTTAAAAGTTGCAAAAAACAAGAAGATTATTTTCTTTCTTAAGTGCCAAAGGCAAAGAATTACACAGCCTGACTGTGCCTGCCACAACGCTTCTTCCCCCCAAAGAAGCTGTTTTAGCCTTGGAATTGCAAGATTAAAAGAAGAGGACGATCAAAGCTGCCTTTCTGGATTATACCAAATAAATCTATGTTTAAAATAACCAGGGCCAAGTCCATGAAGTGCTTTAAAAGCAATGCAGAGGGACTTAAATTCAATTCGCCTTCTAACTGGTAGCCAATACAATATTGGCAGAGCATCCGACACCAATAGATATTTAGGGATGGCAACCAGAAGGCGTACAGCAGCCTTTTGAAGAACCTGCAATTTATTTAAAAAACTAGATTGAATATTAAAAAAGAGAGCACTACAGTAATCAATCTTTGATAGAATAAGTACCGAAAATACAGCTTTCTGAAGGTCTAACTGAATAAAAGGTAGAACTTTCCGGAGATTTTTAATCAGAGAAAGCAGGAGGAGGTAATAGCATTCAGTTGACCTTCAAAAGACAGTTTAGTGTCAAAATAGACACCTTAGTCTTTTACCTTGATGACCCTGTTGGAATGTTCTCCCAGTTCCTGCGGCCACCAACTAGGTGTCCAGAACAAAGTGGCATGCTCAAATAATAGCACCTTAGTCTTTCCTGAGTTCAGCTTGAGACAATTTTTGGACATCCACTTCCCAACTTCCTGCATACAGTCATGAAATCTAGAAGCGGTGACCTACGGGCCAGTCAAAGATGTCACAATTTGCAAGTCATCGGCATATGACACCACCGTTAGCCCAAATGACTTTATATGAGTGGCAAGGGTTGTGACATAAAGATTAAAAAGTATCGGACTTAATGAAGAGCCTTGCGGCACCCCACAGGGGAAGGAAAACAAAGTGGAGCTAAACCCGTCAAGCTCCACCAGTTGCTCCCTATCTTCAAGGAAAGATTTAAGTAGTTCCAAAGCCCTGCCTCTTATGCCTAAGGCAAAGAGTGAATCGATGAGAAGACTGTGACTTACCATATTGAACACTGCAGAAAGGTCCAACAGGATCAAGGCCATCTTCCAGCCTTTATCCAAAACTTCCCTGATTTCCTCTGAGACATTAATCAGAGCCAACTTGGTCCTATGTTGGCTTCTAAACCCACATTGTGAGCCACCCAGGGGATTTTTATCTTTAATGAACTGTGATAGTTCTAAGTTCACAGCCTTCTCAACAATCTCAGCTGGGAAAGGCAATCGAGAGATCGGCCTATAGTTATTGGGGTATTTGCTCTCTAGATTAGGTTTCTTCAGCAAAGGGAGAATGGATGCTCTCTTCCAGTCTCTAGGAAAATACCCATCTTGAAACATCTTATTAGAGATACCTTTAAGGTAACTAGCCGTAACTTCCAGAACAAAATGAAGAAACTTTGGGTGACACGTGTTCCAAGGCGATCCAGATCTTATCTGACCAAAAAGAGTCAGAACGAGTGAGTTGGAAATCGGATTAAAAGTTTCAAAAGTGGGAGTATTATCTGCTAGGGTATCCATGAAATTAATTCCCTCTGAAATAGAGGAGATGGGTCCCTCTAGGCGCACTCCCTCTCCCAAATAAGAGGAGGCAAAAGTATCAGGGACTGCTTTTACTTTAGCCTGGAAGAAGCCTGCTATAAGATCGCAGAAATCTTGGTTTGCTCCTATGTTTTTTGGTTCAGGAAGTTAACTCAGCTCTTTTACTGTTGGAAAAAGTTCTTTAGGAGTATTAGGAGAGGTCTTGATTTTAGTGAAGAAATAGCATGTTTTAGTAGTCTAAACTTTTATTTTGTAATCCTGAATACATTTTTTATATGAGATTTTATCATTATGATCATATTGAGTGTACGATTTCTTCTCAAGCCTGCGGCAGATTTGTTTCTGTCATCTAAGGCTATCATCAAACCGCGGCTCAGATGGAGAAGTCCTTTTATTTGTTGCAGTGTTTAAAGGTGCCAGGAGGTTTAAGTTACCCATAATCCAATTATGGTAGGTAATGGTAGCCTCACCCAAGTCAACTGGAGTTTCAGGTTTAGAACTACTTAGGTAAGTCCTGAAAGTCTCAGGAGTAATTTTATGCCATGGGTGATTTAGCATTTTAGCCGAAGGAGGGGGGGGGGGGCACAAAATCGGCCTCTGCTTCCAGAGAAATGTGAAACATCACAGCTGAATGGTCTGACCAAGCCAGAGGGAGAATGGATGAAATTCTAAGAAAGGGATTACCTGAGAAATACCATCCAAATAGCGGCCGGAAACATCCGTAGGGCCTATAACTTGCTGTGGGAGACCCACACTATCAAGAAGGTCATTAAAGCAGAGGCATCTCTATCTGCAATGTCTTTGAGGTAGAAATTAAAGTCTCCTAAAATGGTAAAGTTGGAAAAGTTAAGTTTAATATTCAGCAATTGGCTTCTATTGTTCAGAAAAGCCCCTCTAGGGCCTTGGGGCCTATCCATTAAAACCCCATTGAAGGAGTAGTGATTGGTTAGAAAACGTTTGAAGGCTAATGCCTTACAGTTTGATATGACCCGTAGGGGCTCAGAGGAGACTTTCAGATGTTCCCAATAGATTATTGCTAACCCCCCATCCTTTTTTTTTGAGCGACCTAGTCTGCAGATGGCAAACCCTGGTCGGGAAGCCGTAATAAGATCAGGATCCAAACCGGCATCAGCCCAGGTCTCTGTATTATATGTTCATGAAACCTAAAAAAAATCACCAAAAGCTAAGGCGTTTTAATCAGTGACCTAGCGTTGATTCCCTGTATTAGTAGGAATTGGAATCAGGGTTTTTTGGCCATGAATTGAAAGAGATTGTGTTGAACATTGTGGGAATAGCACCTTTACTTTTAATGTTCGTGAAGGTACGCAGGCATTGAGGGCAGGTCCTAACTTTAGATAGGTCTCGTGGTTCCAAAGCTGGTCCTCGACAGTGCATAAAGTGATCTCTAAAGAGCACCAATTTGTCCTGTATATAGCAATGAAGATTTACCTTATGCAGCGGGAAATCAGCATATTGGCTGGTGCTGAGCGCAGTCCGAAAAAAAACCTGTGGTGAAATGGAAAGTGGGCAGGAGGAGAAGCCCTAAGGGGCCTATATCAAAGGAAACCTAAAGCAAAATTCTACAAACATCAAATGCTAAGACAGCGCACTGAGTACAACCGCATTAAAATAACAGAGATAGGCATTCAAAGTAATAGAAATTAGCAAAGTTATAAAAACCAGGTCACTGCTGACTTGAGCATCTTGCGCGGGCTGAAAGGGAGTGCGATGCAAGCACTCCTTCCCGAAGGGTGAATGGCCCATATTTTTACCCAAAGCCTAAAGTGGGGATCATGAAATATATACAGTAAGAGTGGGTTATCTTGGAGAGGTGTGTAAAGCTAAGCCGGCCAATCACAATTTTTTTCTGGATACTCGTCCCAGACTCGATGTGCATATAAAAGGGTCCTGAATCTGACTTTCATAAAATAACCAAATTCTAATTGCCGAAACAAGCATACACGATCCGCATCACCAAGTACCAGTTCAAAACATGTCAGAATAGCATTGAGGGCAGGAATAAATGATGATACAACGCGTTCCATTACAACGCGGTATGTTACATCGCGGTTTTTACTTCGCAAGGTGTTACAACGACTTGGGCTGGGGCGCTGGACTTTGGAATAGCATGATTTACTATTCCAACTCCAGTCTGTGCGGACAGTAGGGAAGGTGTTGGAATGGTATATCATACTATTCCTTAGTGTACAGCGCCATCCAGCGCAAGTCGTTGTAACAACTTGCATTGTGAAAACCGCGATGTAAAAGTATTGCGTTGTAGAAGTTGCGTAGTAAAGGATGTCTCCCGAGGGCAGCCACTTCCTTTATTGAGCCAAACAATAGAACAGTCATCCGTTACAATGCCAAGGCCCAATAGCACAAGCGAAAATTAGGTACTGCCCAGCAATGTTCCCTCTAATTATTTTCCTCTGTGTGCGGCAGAGTTAGGTCTCTGTGCGCTGCAGCCAAGGCAATGTGTGCCAAGAACCTGACCACACGTGTAGATCAGGGATTTAAGTGGTATGAAAAAAACTAAGGGGTCTCAAAGGAGCGAGACTGATGCAATTAATGGCGTGGCTTAAAAGCAATTAAGCTAAAAATCTGTGCTTAGCATAGTGTGCCACCCGACTAATATTTTGCTTCTTCTGTCACTGCTCCTAGATATATAATACAAGTAACATTACACCTACAAGAAGCCAGGACTATGGGCTTAGTCAATGGTAGTTTGTTGCATAAAGTTGTATATAATATTGAAAATGCTTCCGCTCTTGTGATAGAGATTGTGGCTTAATGCTCAAGCTGCCGATTTAGGAGATGGGATTAACATCCTGTAATTCTCGCAACTCAATTAATCTCCCGATGCATAAAAAATAAAACTCATGTAAATCGCTCCAATACTTTTGGTTGACATTTATTCAGAATGACAGGATTGTAGTTGTTGATACATTTTGAAGCTTCTGTTCTCTTCAGGTTGTAGGTGTTTTTTTTGTTTTTTATGATTTTATATAGAACATTAAAGATTTTAACCTCTCCCTCCCCCACCCCCATCCAAGCCAGTCAAAAGTACAGAAAAGTAACAGGCAGGTGGAAACAGCAAACATATATAAGCAATACAGCGTACAAAAAGCACAAATACTTAAGTCATAATACAGGAGCCCAAACCCAAAAACCAAATACTAAGAGATACCATGCAAAACAGGCCGGTCACCCCTCAGCATGTGTTTCCAACCATTCTCTCAATGGGACCCAAATCTGTAGACCTGTTTTCCGAGATCGACTTCCTTTCTGGGCATAAACAGCCCTTTCTATGTGATGAATTGAGATAAGCCATAACAGTCATTGATTAAAAGATGGAAGGACAGGATTGAGCCAGGCTGTCGCCAAACACAACCTAAATACTGCCACAGCAAGAAACAAAAAGGATTGGGCTGAGTAGGGAATTTTCTCCTTTTGTACCCCTAGTAAAATCAGTTGGGGTGTGACCTCGATCCATAGGTACAATTTAGCTTTAAAAATTTGAGTTATACTCCTCCTCAAGTTCCCAAGACATGGACATTCCGCGAACATTTGGACTAGGTCTGCCCCATGCACCTGGCAGCATTGACAGTTCATACCGGAGACTCCACCCCATTTACTAATTTTAGCAGGTTTGATAAATAAATTAAACCAGGTTTTGTACTGTAGAATTTGCAAATTAGCAGACAACAGCGTTGAACGTGCTAGATCTAAGGAAGAAGACTATCCCTCTCTGCCATTTTTAGTGCCCCCTGCTATCGGGCAGTATGCTTGCCAATATCGTCCCCATCCTGTCATTTAACAGCTTACAAATAGTTCCAATCAAAGGCTTACTTTTAATTAACAAATCCAAGAGGTCAACTCTATTAAACCCCTCACACACTCCGCTTTTCTTCCCTACAAAGTCCCTGATTTTCAAAACTTTTAAAAACTCATTATTTCCTAAATTAAAGTTAGTCTTCATAAATTCAAAGGTGGTAAAGCCTTTGTCGTCCAAAAATTCCCGAAGGGTGAATGGCCCATATTTTTACCCAAAGCCTAAAGTGGGGATCATGAAATATATACAGTAAGAGTGGGTTATCTTGGAGAGGTGTGTAAAGCTAAGCCGGCCAATCACAATTTTTTTCTGGATACTCGTCCCAGACTCGATGTGCATATAAAAGGGTCCTGAATCTGACTTTCATTAAATAACCAAATTCTAATTGCCGAAACAAGCATACACGATCCGCATCACCAAGTACCAGTTCAAAACATGTCAGAATAGCATTGAGGGCAGGAATAAATGATGATACAACGCGTTCCATTACAACGCGGTATGTTACATCGCGGTTTTTACTTCGCAAGGTGTTACAACGACTTTGGCTGGGGCGCTGGACTTTGGAATAGTATGATTTACTATTCCAACTCCAGTCTGTGCGGACAGTAGGGAAGGTGTTGGAATGGTATATCATACTATTCATTAGTGTACAGCGCCATCCAGCGCAAGTCGTTGTAACAACTTGCATTGTGAAAACCGCGATGTAAAAGTATTGCGTTGTAGAAGTTGCGTAGTAAAGGATGTCTCCCGAGGGCAGCCACTTCCTTTATTGAGCCAAACAATAGAACAGTCATCCGTTACAATGCCAAGGCCCAATAGCACAAGCGAAAATTAGGTACTGCCCAGCAATGTTCCCTCTAATTATTTTCCTCTGTGTGCGGCAGAGTTAGGTCTCTGTGCGCTGCAGCCAAGGCAATGTGTGCCAAGAACCTGACCACACGTGTAGATCAGGGATTTAAGTGGTATGAAAAAACTAAGGGGTCTCAAAGGAGCGAGACTGATGCAATTAATGGCGTGGCTTAAAAGCAATTAAGCTAAAAATCTGTGCTTAGCATAGTGTGCCACCCGACTAATATTTTGCTTCTTCTGTCACTGCTCCTAGATATATAATACAAGTAACATTACACCTACAAGAAGCCAGGACTATGGGCTTAGTCAATGGTAGTTTGTTGCATAAAGTTGTATATAATATTGAAAATGCTTCCGCTCTTGTGGTAGAGATTGTGGCTTAATGCTCAAGCTGCCGATTTAGGAGATGGGATTAACATCCTGTAATTCTCGCAACTCAATTAATCTCCCGATGCATAAAAAATAAAATTCATGTAAATCGCTCCAATACTTTTGGTTCGAATTTGCACTATATAAACTTGCTGCATTTCTTTTCTAAATGTGGAGCTGATGGTTTGCCTTTTGAAAGAATTTATGTTTAATGCAGCCCATGACGGACGCTGTGATCAAAGGAGCAACTAGACTTGATCTTTGGGGGGGGACTAGCACTCCCAGCCATGGCTGGCCCTACCACTGGTCGCACACTGTGGAAAAGTCTTTTTTGGCGCCCCTTCCCCCATTTCTTCCTCCTCCATGAATTCCCTCACTAAAACTCACCAACACGCACCTCATCTCTCTATAGCACCTTTCTGACAAACATTTCATTTTTTATAGCGCTGCTCCTAGTTTACTCACACTCAGTTCTGTGATCTGCATGGTACACATTCTTTGTAGCAGGCACATTAACCCTCTGCGCTGTGTGGGTGGTAGGAGTGCCCATGTGAGTGCACGGTGAGTGATGCAACAGTGTGAGAGTAGGGTAAGAGGAGTGACTGCAGGGTGAGTGAGGTGACCATATGAATTTGGGTGCGGATGAAAGTGCAGAGTGGGACGAATGAATGTATGGTTAGTGATGGGGTTGTTTGAGTGAGATTGCAGATTGAGCAGTGAGGGGGACAGGTGAGTGAAGTATCACATGAGTGCAAGGTGAGTTGTGTGCTCATGTGACTGCAGGTTGAGGTACAGGGAAACAGCACAAGTGTATTGTGAGTGCAAAGTGATCATTGTGAGTGCAGGGTGAGCAGGGTTAATGGTGTGAGTGCATGGTGATCTGTGTGAGTGCATTGTGATCACTGTGAGTGCAGGGTGAGTGGGAAACGGAAGAGCGAGAATGAGGAGTGAGTTGTCTGAATGCAGGGTGAAGTAACTCAGCTTGTTATTGAAGACGGTTGAGGGTTTCAGATATAAGTTAAACTATTGCTATTATGGCTTTAATCAGGGATTGAGGTTGGATGAAATAAATAATGTGCTGATCCTGCAACAGACTTCAAGTCTTATGCTTAGGGTTGCCAGCTCATTTTTTGATGTCCCAGATGGTACAAAACCAAGCAGTCACCTAAAGCAGTAGTTTCTGCACGTGTCTGTGCATACTTCGAATAGCAAATAGAAATAGAAAGCACTTTTAATTGTGGTCTAGGGCTGCCTGAATGATCAATGACGGATAACTAAAGGGAACAAAGACAGAAAATTCACATTACAAATGAATACATACTTTTTTATTTATAACCCTATATAGTGTCAAGGCGAGGTCTTTGCAGGCTCTTTAAACAACACATGACTGGCACTTTTCTTTTCTCAACCCTAATTTACATTCCTTTTCATTAAATGCATTCTCACACTACGGCAGTAAATATAAAATACAAATGTAAGGAATAGGCAGAGTGGGGGCCCTGGGGACACTGGAAACTAAGCCTCATTAACCAGTTTACAGAGGTATGTAAATATGCAAATGCTCTTTAAAGACCTGTGAAAAACTTGGGCGTGCCAGAGTAAAGACTCCAGACAATGCCCAGCTCGAGCCGCAGCAGCCTGGGCTGAGACACCTGACAGGAGGTAGGGGAGAGGGAGGCTGAAACGCTTTTAGCCTTATGGGCATTGCAGCAAGTTTAAAAGCACAAAATGTGCTTTCAGGATCCATGATCATCTGAAAGCACACGGTGTGCTTTTAAACTTGCTGCATTTCTTGCCTTAATGCAGCATGGCTGCAGGGCTGAATTTTGGGCCTTTTGAAAGTATTTATGGTAATTACAGCACCCATCAAGGGCTGCATTGCAAATAAATGCTTTCAAAAGGCAAACAATCAGCCCCACAGCCACGCTCTATTTAGAAAAGAAATGCATCAAGTTTAAAAGCACGAACATGTGCTTTCAGATGATTCTGAAAGCACACCTCATGTTTGAAGACTTGTTGCATTTCTTTTCTAAATAGAGCGCAGCTGTGCTGCTGATTGTTTGCCTTTTGAAAGTATTTTTGTTAAATGCAGCCCTTGATGGGTGCTGTGATTAACATAAATACTTTCAAAAGACCCACAATCAGCCCAACAGCCGTACTCTAATTAGAAAAGAAAGGCAGCAAGTGCATGAGCATTTTCTGCCTTTCGGCGCAGGAATGCTCTCCCCGGAAGTGCTGTGTGTGCTGTGTGTGCACGCTTCACACACAGCACTACACACTCGGGAGAACAGAGGTGCGTGCATTGACGTGAGCACACCTTACAGGGAACGGAGCTGCTCAGCCCCCTTGTTCTCTTGGAAGAGAAAGGAACTTCAGCAACCACCGAGGTCTGGCATATGCCCATAAAAATCTTCCCATCATTCCATCCAAAGCCTTCAACCATGTTTTACTCACCTTGAAGGGTATGGCCCTAAACAAATATAGCATTTTGGGGAGAAACATCATTGTAATTAGATTGTACCTCCCAATCAGGGTGAGTCTAAGATTATTCCACCCGCGCAACTTAATCTTAGTTTTATTAATCAGCAGGCCTAAGTTACAATCTGCTACTTTATCAGTATCTTCACTAATATTAACTCCCAGATATACTGCTTTCGGCACTAGCCGAATATTGTCAAACTATAAATTACCATTTATAAGTATCTAGTTTTTGTCCCGGTTGAGTCGATAACCAGAGATTAAGCCAAATTGCTTAGCCTCCGATTCATCATCATCATCATTTAGTCTTTATTCGATTAAAAATCATAAAAGACACAGCATCAACAAATGTATAAGCCACATCAATAAATTACATAAAACAAATATTAAATACACCAAGACTAGTATAATAACAGTAAAACAATAGAGACAATATTCACTCATCAAACCCAATGATAGCTTTTAAATTTGCAGATATTTCCTTCTTATAACCCAACACGTGGACCAGAACTTTGCCACAGCAACTACAATGACCTCCTTAGTGTCACACTTGAGGATACGCAGAGCTGTTTGCGCAGAACTTATGCCTAGCTGTTTGCACAGGGGCTTGATCCACTTCATGCGGGGTGCTCTGTATGCTGGGCAAACAAATAACACATGTGAAATAGTCTCAGGGATCCCTGGGCAACAGTGGCAGGAAGTATCCATATTTAGACCCTGATTTTTGCCCCAATTTTTAGTAAACATTTTTAAGGGTAAGCATCCAACTCTGAATTGATGGTATAACTTCCTATCACCGATTCCAATAATAATGTCCCAATAGGGTTCCAATGAATAATCGACCTTATGGTCCATAAAGAGATCAGTAAATGAATCCCTGGTAATCTGGGCGTGAGACTTAAATTGGGACATCTCAACATACAGTCTCTTAAGCTCACTCTTTGATGGGAAGGGAGTCCCTTCTGGATCTAACCAAAGATGACCTAGGTTCATAGCCTTAAGGACAGCTCTGATGTTGTATAACCAAGGGATTTAACGGGACTTATCCACCCCTATAAGATGTTTAAGAGCCAAAGCGTAAGGTGCTAACTCTGGGGTGGTCCACAAGCGTCTCCGATACGCCAATGGTCTAAACCCTGCTATATCTTCAAAAGACACGCACCCCAGATCCTGCAGCAATGGTTTTAGGGGTGTAGATTGGGGTAAACCAGTAAGAGATCGCAAAAACTTATTTTGTGCAAGTACCAGGGGTCGCAAGTTTTCAAAACCCCAGAGTTCCGCACCGTAAAGAATTGACGCTGTAACCTTCCCATGATACAACTTCATTACTGCAGACATGGGTTTAGTTAAAGAGGATCTGTGTTCTTTTAGAAGGACTCCCGCTAATTGATTATGTTTAATTACCGAGAGATCCAACTGATGATTCCAATTAAGTCTCCGTCCCAGAGTCACCCCTAGGTATGCAAAAAAATCAGTTTGTTCAATAGGGGCATTATTCATTCTAAGTGTAGTACTGATTTTTTTCCTCTTATGAAGGACCATAAATTTTGTCTTCCCTACGTTAACCTCCAACTCGTTATCGCTACAAAAGAGTTGGAAGCGATCCAGAGCACGTTGGAGGCCGGATTTAGTTTTGGACAATAAAAGAGTATCGTCCGCAAACATTAAAATCGGTATACTTAACCCATCAAGTGTTGGGGCATCCGTGGGATAATCAGTAAAATAGGGGACGACATTGTTAATAAAAAGGGAGAATAAGGTGGGAGCTAGCACGCACCCCTGACGCACACCTTTAGCCACTTTGAAACTATTAGTAGTCTCCCCTTGCCCTCCCCATCTCACACAGGCAGAGTTATTTCCATGGAGCCTTACAATAAACGATAAAATCTCTAATGGCATCCCAGCCCTTTCCAGGGATTCCCAAAGCTTATTTCGTGGAACCAGGTCAAAGGCGGATTTAAGGTCCACAAAAGCTGCATATAGGACACCACCGCCCAGCACTACTGTATTCCAATACAGCATCATAAATCTGAACACCTGGTCAATAGTGCTGACATGGCTCCGGAAACCCGCCTGGAAATTAGATAGTATATCATTTTCATCTATCCACTCTAATACCCGATTAAGTACAATTTTGGCCACCAGCTTCTGAGTTGTATCGATCAGGCTGATAGGCCTGTAATTAGATGGCAGGGCCCGATCACCCTTTTTATAAATAGGGATGATTTCTGCCCCGAGCCATGAATCGGGTAATGGGGCACCTCCTGCGATACCATTAATCAGTATTTGAATATATTTAACCCAGTTTACACGTTCAATTTTAAATATATCGGAAGGGATCCCGTCCGGGCCTGGTGCTTTCCCGGCTGGTAGACCATCCAATACATGCTCCACCTCTGCATAAGAAAATGATAATGCCCCCACTCTTGAGTCAGACAAGAAGGAAAACGGGATCGTCGGATTGGAACAAGCGAACTGGGTTTCAAAAAAGATAACCCAGTCCTCAGGAGATACATGGTTTACCGGATTAGGATTATCAATACCACTTCCCCATTTAATTAGATGCCAGAATTTACTCCAGTTCCTATCCCTACAAGATAACAACAAATCCCTCCAACGAGACTCATGAAACATCCGCTTTGCTAAATATTGCGTTTGCTTATATGCCGCGCGACATCTCCTTATTTCTGGGATTAACCCCGCTTTGATTGCACAAGAAAGAGCTCTAAAAGCCATTTTACAGTCGCCATTATACCATTTGGCCGACTTGTGTTTTTTTTAAAAGGTAAAATTGTGACTTGGGCCTGATTTAAAAAGGATTGACCTCAGTTTCTTAACCAATACTAAGTGATATGCTGTTAACCCTTGAACGTTAACTCCTGCGGCATCTAAGTTTAACTGGGTGACAGCAGCTAGGGTATCTAATAAAATTTGCCTCATCATAGAGCATCTTGCTTCGTCATTTATAATCTGGTCCCACTTAACTCTACGACTATTGTTAGTGACTAAAATAGAGGACGAAACACCAGCTTTCTCAATGTCTACTCTCTTTTTCATGAAGACTTCCAACTATACTAGAAGAGGGTCGTGATCACTCTCTGTCCTACATCGTACCTCCATGTCGATCAATTTGGGCCACAATTCAACATTTAAAATGAGATAATCTATCCTGCTATGTTTTCTACCCATGTTATACGTGGATTTGCCCTGAGGATCTGATTTAGACCTACCATTAACTGCCCGGAAACCATACTCCATTGTGAGTGCTTTTAGCTGGAGTGCGGCTGCCGACCAATTTTTGACAGGATCTAATGTCAAAGACGGGATACCCCAAACTGGATCCTCATCACACGTGAGATTACCATCTTCAAAACCAAGAGGTTCGAAGGTACAATTAAAATCTCCAGCAATAATTAAATTCCCTGAATTTTTTTGGGACTGCAGAAAGGTGTCAAGAGCAACCACTGTGAGGGATATTCTTCCACCCACCTGACCTCTGGCACATTCACTAAGGTGCACTTGAGGCCATTGCCAACCGAGATAGCGAGAGCCAGGATATCCGAATCTTCTATTTCTACCTCCTTAACTACAATATCAGCCCGTTCTCAAACCAAAATTAGAAGACCTCCCATAGATCTACCCTTATTTCTAGGTGCAGGGGTGGCCAGTTTCCCAAAAGACAGGAAACCTGGCCTAAAGTGCATTTCCCTTGCCCAAGTTTCTTGAAACATTATTATATCAGCCTCTTCTATAAAGGAAGACCAATCCTCTGAGTCAACTTCGGATCCTAAATCCGCTATGTTCCATGAAAGTATTTTAAGTATACTGGACACAAGTAGACTAGGTAACCCCGAGTTATCAGCTCTCTCGGCGACAAGAATAACACTAGAGTTGTCATTATCAACAACAGGGATCTCAGTAGAATCTGCCAAAATGATGGGTGGCAGCTTAGGCTTCACAACTCCCCGCCCCTCCTGCAAATGTCAGTTACAATCTTCAAGCCCTGATAGCGGAGCGAACCGGTTAGAGGTAGGGACCCCCTGGGATCCTACCTGTAACACCCCTCTATCTCTTGTAAAAACACCCTGCCTTCTCTAACTTAGTGTGAGTTTACCAGGGGGATTATAAAATGAGCTTAAGGGGCTAACAATGATATTGGGTGGATAACAGCCCCCTGTGTTTGAACTTAAATAATCCAATATCATACTGGCTACTTCAGAATTATTGAAATTAGCCACAACACAATCTCCACTCTCTGTTTTGGCTGTCGAGCCCAACCAAGAACATCGCCTCGCCATTATAAGATACCCACTAATATCCCACTCCGGACTTACTCTTTTTTTCATTTGAGTGTTGAGCCAATGCATCACCTTCAGCATCAGCTGATCAGTCATTTCGCTTTGTCCCTCTTGCACTGGGGGCACTTGTCTAAGTATTCCCACCAGCGGGGCTGCTGCCGGGGGCAAATCGAGAACTCCCGGCACGCGCCCATAAACAGATCTAGCTTGGCCCAAATTATTAGACAAACTTGCTTGGGCAGTGTTTCCCATTAACCGGGGATGTCTGGCCTCAAAATCTGTGATAGGCCCTCTTGGACGATCGTCCACAATTTTGGGGGGGGAGCTAGAAATAAACAGCGCTGATTCCCCTGACAAATTTGCAGATTCCGAACCCTTGTCTTGAGTACAATGATCCAAAGGACACAAATTGGAGCCCTCCACTAAATTACTCGAAGATGAAGAAACAATAGAAGGGAGCGGAACAGAAGGGTTAGGCAAGGCAATTCCACTAGGTGAACTGGAATTAGAGGCAAGGGGCGACTCAAAAGTAGTTTGAAGGCCCACCGATTTAACAGCCCCAGATGCTATCTTAGCCTTAGCGCATTGGTCGCAAAGCGAAAATTTCTGCTCAATCTGAGCCAATTTATCCAAAAACAGATTCAGCATGAGGGTTAGCATTTCCTTTAATTTCGGTAAGAGGTACTCCTCATAACCACTAGGCAGATTAGAGCTCAACAAGGGAGGATCTGGGACAATAGTGGTCACATAAGGACTATCAGTTACCAAAAGAGAGGAAGAAGGCAATATATTAACATCGACAATTTTTGCGGACCTAGACATTTTTGCGGATTTTCCTGAATGAAGCATCCCCCCTCGCTTCCTCTTTGCATTAACAGGGTCCTTACATGAATTTTGTGGCACTGGCTTTTTTAATGACTTAGACCTCGAGGGCAACATTTGGGCAGATGATAAATCAGAATTAATAGGTAATGGAAATCTTGCATTTGGGCTGGGAACAATATCCACATCCCCGCACCAAGACGAGGAAAGTGCAACATGGTAGGAACACTAGCTCCTAGGGATTGAGAAGCTGATTCTTCATTAATAACAAGCACCCTATCGGGGGTAATAACTGTCGCTAAGGGGCCCAGGGACGATCTTCTATTCCCTTGAGTTAGAGTAATTTCCCATTCTAATAGGGAAGCTGCCCTAACGATAAAATTATCCAAAGTCCCTGTAACACTCCCTCCCGAATGACATTTTGTGGATCTGCCATCCCTCAAATTCATGGTAAGGAGGAATTGAATAGCCAAGACTGGATATACAACACAATATGTGGGACAAGAGATAAACCTGTTTAACGTATCAAATTAGCAGTCCAATGTATCGAGATCGGACGAAGCGTACCCGAGGAGCACTCTAACCATACGCATGTACGAGGGGGGGGCCCAGCCCAGCCTCTACCTGTCTCAAACGGGCTCAAACGGGCCCGTCCTTGGCCCGGGCTTTGCCCAGCGCACGCCCACGCGCGTCTCGCACAGCGGGAGCGGCGAAGAGTTTTTAAAGACCTTGCCCCAGCTGCAGCCAATTTGCAGCCTCGCTAAGCCTCCTGGGCAACGAAGTCCTCAACAGCAGGAATTGCAGGGTAACAGGTCCAAAAAGCAACGAAGTGGCTTCCGCCTCCGATTCAATTTCCTTAATGGCAAGCATGGGTCCGGGGTGACTATCGCGAGATCGTATGCGTATGCCAGAATTTTGGCATACCAACCACTAATACACATTGGCAAGATTGAAAAAATATCTTCAATTTGCCGGATTATAGGATCAATATAGAAGGCAAAAGTAGAGGGGAGCACGAACACCTCTGCCTTGTACCCCGCTGGAACTTTACTGTCTCCGACTCTCTCCCCATCAACAAAACTTTAGCTGTAGGATTAACATATAATGCTTTAATCCACTTAATATATTCCAGCCCTGAGCTCTTCTTCTCCAACAATGCCCATAAATATGACCAGGAGACCCTATCGAACGCCTTCTCGCGTCTAACAGTAATTCCATAGGTTCTTCCTGGACCTTAGCCACGTCAAATAAAGTAATCACCGAACAAATGTGGTCTGTTGTTCCCATTCAGGGGATGAGTCCGTGTTTTACAGGTGAGACAATTATCTTAATTATCCCAAATAACCTTGTGGCTGAGATTTTAGCGTAGATTTTAGTATCACAGTTGATTAACGTAATTGGTCAATATGACCCTACCTCCAACGCAGTTTTTCTCATTCGATAGGGTTTCCTGGTCATATTAAGGGTGGAGGTGTTTTGGGGTAATTTTCTAGTAACTGTACATCTGACTGCAGACAAAAAACAGTTGTCTCTTCCTTTGGACAGAACAGGTCTTGGAAATCCATAATGACATTGAATGTAATATGTTACTTTCGCTCTATACTTCTGCCGACAGTACTTCCTACATGTGTGTGTTTGAAAATGGATAACTTGCTGTTTTAGCCCTTTTTCTTCATTATCTTTTAGGAGGGAACAAGTAACATACTGCTCTATGAAGGAAAGTACAGACTCATTTGTGTCTGTTCCAAATTTTGGTACATCTTTAATCCACAATAACATATGAATATGAGGAGCACCTCTTGCTTGGTACTCTTTACGCAAAAAGAAATCAGTGACTTCTCCAAGAGGTGAATTCTTTTTGTTGCAGGTGAACGTGAGCATGGCTTGAAATTGGTGGTTAAAATACCTACAAACAGTTGCAGGATCAAAAGAGCAAAGTTCTCCTGGTGTCTTCAGGGGGATGTCCTTAATGTTACAGTTTACTTTTCTGAAAAAAGTCATGTAAGTCATCCCACAACTGAGGGTCACAAACTAAGATGGTACTCCTAAATTTCTTAACATAGATTTCAGTTCACCATGTCGACAATACCAATACTCATTGGTGCCAAGTTGGCATGCCATCAAACTTATCAAAGGTATTCCAATTTCTCATCCTTTCCATGAACTTTGTCTGTTGCGGACATACTTTGTAGATTAGCTCCTTTCTGAAGAATATGGTTAACAGTGTACGATAGCCCAGACAAATCACTTTCAAATAGCAGATGGTATATGTATGGAATATTTTGATGAAATCTAGGGTCCTCAGAGTATAATCTGGTTGATCTATTCTCAGCTGCTGGTATTTGCACTGGGCGGTCATCATACTGTCCCTCTACCCCAGTTGGAATCAGTTGTGGAAAACAGTGAGCCTTTAAACATTTCTCCCAGCAGTGCTTATAAATTTCTTCAAATTTAGTTCCATTCACTTTTTCAAACTGTCCACTTGAAGGTAACATTTCTTCCTCCATGCCACTTCCATCTTTTAGAACATCTATATCTTTATAATACATTTTATTATTCTGTTTCAGATAGATTGTAGCATTCTTCACTTTGTTCACATCAACTAGTTTTTGCCAGATTTGTTTTGTTTTTTGTGGTCACGCCATTCACTAGAATAATAAGAGGTTCATCTATATCTCTCTCCACACCTACAGTTTCAATATTACGTTTCAAATCTAAAGGTGAGTACACAACTCTACCTT
Source organism: Triturus cristatus (assembly GCF_964204655.1). NCBI lineage: Eukaryota > Metazoa > Chordata > Amphibia > Caudata > Salamandridae > Triturus > Triturus cristatus. The sequence goes on from NC_140585.1 coordinate 606,772,740, forward strand.
TGAAGCCTTTCTGTAGTTCAGTCTGTGGTAGTTTTCCAGTCTTTGGTTCCATACGAACTATTGCTTGAAATGGGTGTATAGATTGTACCAGTATTGTTTCATAAATATTTAGATGATGACGTTCCTCTGGAATTTGAACCAATTCTAACCTATTATCTATTCGTCTGGCAGGCATTTTGTTGTCTTCTAATTTGTCATAGCAATACTTACACATAATCTGCCATGTTGACAAATCAAACCATTCCTCCACAAATAAATATAGAGCAAATTCTAGCCACTTATCTCTGTTTTCTTGCTCTGTTTTTGAGAACAAATCTACATTTCCAATTTGGCTTTTGTAATGAGTATGTTGACAACACATACAAACAAAGTTTGGTTTCTCTGTAGAAACTGCATTATACTTTGCTATTCATTGTGTAAATGTATCAGCACTAATGTCTGAGTTCTGTTCATCTACACCTGTACACACTACCCGCTCATTTTCTTCAGGCTCTACTTCAAGATCAAAGAAACGGAATTGAATATCATCGCATAGTTTTTGTACATCTGATACTGTACCATACAAAAGCGCTCTTTTTATTTCTCCTAAACACAGTGCAGAAGTTTTTACATAGAAACGTCTTCTAGCAAAAGTTTGCTTTTTTGAATGATGAACAGACAACATCCCAAAATGATGAAAGGTGCTTGTGCACACTTTCTTGGGTAAATAAGCCAAAGAGTGTCATTGTAAATTAGTCAATGTCCTCACTTTGAATGGATCTAATATATCAATAGATTGCTGATGAACTCTACAAGTACTACTGCAGTCCCATCTAAAGACAGGGGCATGTTTACATTTCCTGATATCTCTTCAGCTATCTATGAACTATCTCCTCTTTTGCAACACAAAGTACACGCTTTTAACTTACAGCATCATCCAGTTGTTTCAACTGTATGCAATAATATGTTTTCTTGGATGTAGCTTTCATCATTAAAGAAAGCCTCAGTACTAGATGTGTGTTTCCATTCTCTTTTGAAAATTTGGCAAAAGTTACTTTTATTAATAAACCTTTTTTAGGCTTTTTTTTCAATCATAGACACCACCGCTTTATCCATTTTCTCTTTCTATTTAGTATCAGGATAAATACTTTACACTTCAAGTCAAATGCTTTTTCTACTACACTTTCTATGTTTTGTTTTTGTTTCATTGCTGCTGTTCTTCTCTTATTCTGATTTATACTTCTTACCAAATTCTTTATTACCCTACTTCTAAACATTATTATTCTTATGTCTTTAAACTGTTTAGGCCTTGTTGTTAAAGAGCTGTTTTTTTAGAACATTTTCCATGTTGTACATCACTTACTCCTTTTCGTTTCCGAACTGTTGGTAAATGTCTCTTTTTATTGACATATTTTTCTTCATTTTCTAAACACTGTTTTAAGAAACTCCTTAGTTCTCTGACTAGCAGTTGTTGTTTTCCCCACTATGTTCTATCCATCATCTTTTTTCTTCACAATTCTTTGCAGATAGTACTGTTTTCACTGTGTTTTCTCCTCTCTTCCTTTCTTGTCATCATAAATTGTTCTCTTTCAACACAAGTAGATATAACAAAATACAGTATACATTTAACTTTACATGATATACTATCACATACATACCTCAATCAACTAAATTCCTACATAATTCATTATATCAGTGTTCGATTCCATTCCAGAACTATTAATTAATAACAGCTCTACTCCCTCTCAAAGTACATATTTTACCTTATAAGTGGATATCACTTTGCCCTATGGCCTACCTGCAGCATAGGTAACTATCTTGTTATATGACTGCCAATCTGAGTATCTCTATGGGTGTCTATATGTGTATTAAGTGTTGGTATAGAGTTAGGTAGTGTTGGGTTATGGAACCGTGTGTACAACTGACTCTGTTACTCCAAGGTTAATAAGTGTGTGTGGGTGTGTAACTGAATGTGTAAGTGCCTCTGCCTCTGTCTGACTGGGTGGGTAAGAGGCTCTATGCTTTTGCAAATAGGTATGTGAGTTGCTGTATGAGTTGGGGAGTAGATGTTTAACTGGGCTATGGATCTAGACGTGCACATGTGACTCACTGAAACTTCAAGCACATAGCATCCTGTCCAATGGCCTACCTACGGCCTATTTAAGAGGTGACATATATGTAATTGAAGGGGAGTTTAAGGTTTGGCAAGGAGTTTTAAATGCCAAGTCAACCAGGCAGTAAAACTAAACAAACAGGCTCTGCAGTTCCAGGCCTGAAACATGTTTAAAAGGGTGCTTGCATGAGTTGGAAGTGTTAGTTCTTCAGTACATATCTGAATGAGTGTATCAGTCCCTCTGTGGGTGTCATTGGATTTGTAAGTAACTATGTCAGCATATGACTGACTATCTCTCTTAGTAACTCTGTGGGTCTGTATATGTTTTTGTAGGTAGCTGTATGGATTGCTTACTGGCTTTCTTAGTGGGTTTGGGTGTATGTAACTGGGTGTGCATCTGGCTCAGTTACAGCTGCATACATAAGTGCTGTGTGGGTGTGTTAGTGAAAGCATAAGTGCCTCTGTCAGTGTCTGATTGGATGTGTGAGTGGCTCTATTCTTTTCTAAATAGGTATGTGAGTCACAGTATGGATGGGAGACTACATGTAAAAGTGGGTGTAAGGGTCTGTAAGTGTGTACGTAACTCACTCATACTTGAAAGTACATGTCTTACCTTCTAAGCACATAGCACCCTGCCCTATGACCAACGTACATACTACCTAAGGGATGACTTATATGTATCACTATGGTTCCGTATATGTGTATGTAACTGGCTGAATAGATTATTTACTGGCAGTATTACTGAGTGTTGGGGTATGTAATTGTGTGTACAACTGGGTCTCTTAGTGCTGGATACATAAGTGCTGACTGAATGTGTAAGTGCCACTGTCTCTGTCTGACTAAGTGGGTGTGTGCCTTTATGCTTTTGTAACTCAGTATGTGAGTTGCAATATGGGTGAGAGAGTGAATGTTTAACTGGGCATATGGGTGCTTCTAAGCACATAGCACCATGCCCTATGGCCTACTTACAACCTACCTTAGGGGTGACTTATGTGTATCACAAGGAAAGTTTAAGGGTTGACAAGGAATATTAAATGTTAACTCAACATGGCAGTACAACTCATAACTCAGTATATTCATACACTTTTTAAAAGTACATCCTTATTCAATCAATCAATCAATCAGGGTTGGTGAAGCACTACTACTCACCCAGAAGGGTCTCAAGGCGCTGGGGAGGAGAGGCGTGTGGCTCCAACGCCCTCGTGGAGGATCATCAGAAGGCTACCATCGCCCATCGCCTGCGAGCGGTACCGAAAGGTCATGGTGATTCGACGAAGAGCCAGGTCTTGAGATCCTTCAGGAATTTGGAGGGAGTAGGTGTCTGGCGGAAGTGGAAAGGGAGGGAGTTCCATGCCCTGACCACAAGGTAGGAGAACGAGCGACCTCCTGTGTGGTATTGTGGCGAGGGAGAGCTGGGCAGAGAGGAGGGATCTTTGGGATGCATGGAACAAGAGGCGGTGGTTCATGTAGGTGGGGCCGGTGTTGTGGAGGGCCTTGTGGGCATGGGTGAGAAGCTTGAAGGTGATTCTCTTCTCGACGGGGAGCCAGTGTACTGCCCGCAGATAATGTGGCAGTTGCGCGGTAGGTTCAGGACTAGTCTGGTGGCGGCCTTTTTGATGTTCCCATTAAATTTCTTTGCTGTTCTCCAATTTTTAACACAGTATCACTTGCAATGTTTTGTGATCTGAACTCTATAGTTTAAATGAAATTGCAATTTATAGAGCGCTATACTACCCGAAGGTGTCTTAGGCGCTGAGAATTTCTGGCTCAAGAGTAAAAGAATACCTAATAGGAACCTAGTTAGAAAGATAATAAGCAGAGGAAGTGGTATATCTGTATAGCCACACCTATTTATTAAAAAGCCATGTCTTTGCGGCCTTTTAGAATCAAATGAAATAGTATACCACTCTCAGTGCAAAAGAACCAATAATTGCAACCTTTCCAACTCTCCTCTCAGTGATACTGTCATAGTTAGCAAATCAGAACCTGCGTTTCATTTTTCATTTTTTGTTATTCCACATCGCAATGGTCAATATTTATTAACCCTTTCTTGTACTTTTGTTTAACAAAACAATGTTATAATATCTGTTGGGGGGGAGGGGGTTAGCCAATACTTTACAATGCTCAATGCAGCCCCAGTGTAACTTCATGACTAATTCACAAATCTATACTGTAGTCCATTAAAGCATTTAACATTGTACTGTTAATACTTTGGATTTACATTTCACTTTCTAAGATAGTACTGACTTAGAAAATGAGTACAACATAATGAGCAAAGTGTGTAAACCACTTTCTTTTTCACTTTAAAAGTACAGTCTTTTTGGAACCCTTTCCCCACTCTCTTTTACCTGTTTCCAAAGCAACCTCTTTTGGAACACTCTCTTTTACCAGTAGGTCAAAAGTTCACAACACATTCTATAAGAATTCAAATTCAACTGTAGCAGATGTGGTTGACTTTTTGGAAATATAAGCATTTCCAAAATCGCATAACATTTTTTTTACCAGAGCCAACCACAGATCTACTTGATTTTCCATTAAAATCACTACCTAATTTTGACTGCCTGCATATTTACACCATCCATTCACTTATGTTTTGTTAAAGTAAGTCCTGTCCTCCATTTTAACTGCCTTTGATTTTGAAAACTGTTTCATTCAGGTCCAGCCATTTCATGTGTGCTACTGCTCCTTGCCTTCAAAATGGTTTTAGTGTAGATTGTGGGTGAAAACTTTGTGTTTGGGCCAGAAAGTGTGTTAGAAAGAATGTCATTGACATGGACTTGGGCTTGCCTAATGTGGACATTACTTGGGTTGGCTAGAGAGGGTTAAAGTTGCATCAATTGCTGCATTTTGTTAAAAGCATTGTGGATTGCCAATATCCAGACCTCATGATTGTGTACTGTGGTGGCAATGACCTAAGTAAGCTTACTGGGGTAGGACTGGAAATTCTAATAAGAATACCTTTGCTCAAATAATGGCGCTCTTCCTTCACACTGCCTTGGTGTTCTCCAACATGTGTCAAATGCAGAAATGGAAGTGGCAAAAAAGATTCTGTCCACAGATAGATGAAGCAACTGTTTCTGCTTTCCCCAGAGACCACAACATGGGCTCCATATACAACAACAATTTAAGCTTTGACAAGGAGTATATATATAATAGTAATGGAGTTCATTCCACAGAAAAAGGGTGTGCCTCAACAGCCTGAAAAACTGCTTTCTGTTTTATGTGTAGTTATCATCTACACACAATAAACACAAAGGCTCTTCTCAGAGCCACCCCTTTACCTAAACACCGGATCATTTTCATTTTAAATCCCTTTTTAAATTTATTTTTTCAAATTTCTGAATCTGTTGTGAATCCATAAATCAAAAGCACACATTCAATGCACAGTAGCACATTTAGGATCTGCCTCAATGTGATTGACTCTGTACATGCAACTGGGTATGTAAGTGTCTGAGACAGTCTGTCACTGGGTGTGCAAGTGTCTGAGTGGGTCTGTAAGTGGGTGACTCATGGTTTGAGCTGGTCTGGGACTTGGTGTATATGTGCCTGAGTGGGTCTGTGAGTGTGTGGGCGTGTGAGTGTCTGTATGAGTCTGTGAGTAGGCGTGTATATCTGAGTGGGTCTGTTACTGGGTGTGTGAGTGTCTAAGTGGGTCTGTGAATGGTTGTGCAAGTGAATGAGGGACATATTATCAAGAAACGGCGTTAAAATTATCGCTGCTTTAGCGGCAGAAAACTGCTGCTAAAGCGGCAATAATGGGCTTGATAATATGCCCTGGAAAATTCCCAAAGAAGCCCATGTTCTGGTGCCAACATGGGCTTCTATTGGAATTCTCCGCTGCATATTATCAAGCCCATTATCGCCGCTTTAGTGACAGTTTTCTGCCGCTAAAGCGGCGATAATTTTAACGCTGTGCTTGATAATATGCCCCTTTGTTGGTCTGTTATTGGGTGTGTGAGTATCTAAGTGGGTCTGTGAGTGGATGTCCCAGTGTCTGAGTGAGTCTGTGAGTGGGTGGTTTGTGTCTAAGTGGGTCTGTGACTGGGTGTGCAAGTGTCTGAGTGGGTCTGTGAGTGGGTGTGTGAATACCTGAGTTGGTGCATATGTTTCTGTGTCGATCAGTGAGTGGGTGTGTGAGCATCTGCGTTCATCTGTAAGTAGGTGTGGCAATGCCTGAGTGGGCCTGTGACTGGGTGTGCAATTGAATGAGTGGGTCTGTGATTGGGTGTGTGAGTGTCCGAGTGTGTCTGTGAGTGGGTATCTGAGTGGGTTTGTGAGTGGATGTGTGAGTGTTTGAGTGGGTCTCTGAGTGTCTGAGTGGGTCTGTGAGTGGATTTGTGAGTGTGTGAGTGGGTCTGTAAGTAGGTATGAGAGTGTCTGAGTGGGTGTATGAGTATGTGAATGGGTGTGCCAGTGTCTGAGTGGGTCTGTGAGTGGGTGCATAAGTGTCTGAGTGGACCTGTGAGTAGGTGTGTCAGTGTCTGCATGGCTCTGTGCCTGGTTGTAAGAGTGTCTTAGTAGGTGTGTGAGTGGCTGTAGGAGTGTCTGTGTGGGTCTGTGAGTGGGTGCATGAGTGTCAGAGAGGGTTTGTGAGTGGGTATGTGAGTGTCTTAGTGGGTGTGTGAGTGGCTGTGTGACTGTCTGTGTGGGTCTGTGAGTGGGTGCTTCAGTGTCTGAGAGGGTCTGTGAGTGGGTCTGTGAATGTCTGGGTGGGCCTGTGAGTGGTTGTGACAGTGTCTGAATAGGTCAGTGAGTTGGTGTATGAGTGTCAGTGAGGATCCATGAGTGGGTGTATGAGTGTCTTAGTGAGCATCTGAGTGGGTCTGTGACAGTGTGAGTGGGCCTGTGATGGGTGTGTAATTTTCTGTGAATGGGTGTGAGTTTCTGAGTGGGTCTCTGAGTGGGTGTGTGAGTGTCTGAGTTCATCTCTGAGTGAGTGTGTGAGAAGGTCTGTGAGTGTCTGAATGTGTCTGTTAGTGGGTGTGTTAGTGCCTGAGTGGGTCTTGGACTGGGTACATAAGTCCCCAGAGTGAGTGTATATATTTTGTTTTAGTTACATGCACAAATCTGCCGTGGTGGCACACATGAGCTGCACTGAGCATCATTTTGGGGCATTTTGTTGCCCATATTGCACCCATGGGTTCAGGATACCTCTACCCTGACCCCTTCTATTACTATAAAGACGTATTAACAGGCCCACTGGACTGTGCCCCGTCATGTAAAATGGCAGCTGCAACTTTCGAATCAGGTTCCAGCCAGCCATTCACAGCATTGCTGCTGGCGCATGGCTTCACAAAGCCCCACGATGGATCCGCGGAGGGTTTGCACCTCTAGATATGCAATTTTGTTTTTCCTTTAATAACTCAAAAACTACTAAACATATTTATGCCAAATCACAAAAAGTGTTTTTTCTGGATAAAGAGCCACCTCTCTGCCGAATTAGGTGTAATTCCGCCCTGTCCAATATCTCTATGGGAAATCGCATTGAGAAAACATGTTTTGGTAGCCCCCTTTTTTGTCTGCCCCTGCTAGACAGATCACCCCAAAACGTTCAAGACAGCAGCTGAAGTGAGTGGCAAACTTATTTAGAAAATATTGGGAGGATTCATCAAACAAAAGTTATTGCCAAAACAAACCGACTGGTGACCACTAGTAGGTTATATTCACCCTTTTAAAGAAGACGCAGTCTCAAAGCAGGTAAACTCCTGAGTTCTTTATTTCTAGGCAAAATCAGCATCTGCATACAGAAAATGTTCCTTGCCTGACGCGTTTCGGACATCCGGGCTTTAATCATTTTGGAAGGGGGCCGCATGGCTCCCCTCGTTGAGCCGTAAATGGCCCTGGGGCTGCCAGCCAAAACTCAGGGCCGGCTCAAGCAATGTCCTGAGGTGCCCCCCTGGGACATTGCAGTTTGCTATGGCTTGGCGGGAGTAGTACATAGCAAACTCTGCTTTGCTTCATGGAAGCGAGACCAGAAAAGATGCTCTAGCTTTAATGAAGCGAAGCAGAATTGCTTTTTGGTGGAGGGAGCTGCATGTTAGCTCCTGCAGGAGACAGGGAGCTGGCAGGGACCGCAGAAACCTTGGGGCTCCCCCCACGATCCACAAGAAAGTGGCCATGCCCCGGGGGATTATATCCCTGGGGCAATATCAGCCTCAGGAGGGGGACGCGCAGCCCCCCTACAAATATTTTTTTTAAAATAAATAGAGGGCAGACCCCACGGTTGGGTTCCCCGGGTCAAAAACTGTCCGAGGGAAGGGAGACCGCATGGCCCCCCCAAACCCTAATTTTTTTTTTTGAAAGGCCAAGACCCGGGGGATGGGTTTCCCGGGGTCAAAATTAGCCGGGAGAGGATTTGAAAAAAAGAGCAAAGGGCCAGCCCTGAGGGATGGGGTCCCCGGGGCAGAAATCGGCACCCCTCCTATTTTATTACTGATTAAAAAAAATTAAAATGGGTCAGTCCCTGGGGGAATGCGTCTCTGGTGCCCAAAATGGTAAAGAAAAGGGGGGCCACACAGCCACCCTTCCTAAAATAAAAAATAAAAAACAGAACCCAGCAACTCAGTGAGGCCCCGCCCCCTTTCTTCACTACTCTGCAAACACGCCTCCTGGTGCGTTCTTGGTTGGAGGATGAAGTGCCCTTTGTTGCTGAGGATCCTTAGGGGCCAAGAAGCCCATCTGTTACCTCCAGTAAGCCCAACACAGCTGGATTGCTGAGAGGTGGTTGAAGGCCTTGCCTCTTTTTCCACCACTCGGCCATCGCACCTCTCGGCGCAGTGCTGGTGGGGGATGAGGTACCCTTGCCTCTTGAGGGCCTCAGGAGTAAAGTAGACTTCATCCCCTAAGCAGCAATGCTCTAGGAGGCCCGTTTGCAGAGTGGTGGAGAAAGAGGGGTAGCCTTCGACCACCTCTCAGCAATCTTAATGTGTGGGGCTTACTGGAGGTAACAGGTAAGCTAGTTGGCCCCTAAGGACCCCCAGGAGCAAAGGGCACATCATCCCCCAACCAAGAGCGTGACAGGAGGTGCATTTGCAAAATGTGGTGGACAAAGGGGGCATTGTCTGCTATCAGAACTGAGCAATCCTGCAGCGTAGGACTCACTGGAGGTAATAGGACAGGTATTTGGCTCCCAAGGACATCCTTGGGGGCCAACTACCTCTCCTGTTACCTCCAGTAAGTCCCATACAGTGGGATTACTAAGAGGTCTTTGGAGGCCACACCGCCCTTTTGTCCATCACTCTTCAAACACACCTCTAGGTGCACTACTAGTTGGGGGATGAATTCCACTTTACTCCTGAGGGCCCGTGCGGGCCAAGAAGCCCTCCTGGTATCTCCTGTAAGTCTTACGCAGCAAAATTCCTGAGTCCTGGTTGGAGAGGAGACCCAGCTTCCTTTCTCTGCCACTCCGCAAACACGACTGCTAGCTAAAAAACTATAGAAATTCACTGAACAAACCACAGATTTTAGGTACGTTATTGTTGGAAATTAGCATTTACAAAACCATAGAAATTGACTGAAAAAAACACAGATTTCAGGTGCGTTATTGTTAGGATTTAGCATTTAAAAAATGTAGGAATTCACAGAAAAACAACAAAGGTTAGATGAGATGTTATAGTTAGGGTGACATTTCACTCATACAAATCCAGAGAAATTCAGCCGTTATAGTTAGCTGAGCCAACTATAATTCACGCCCCTGCAATGCACTGCTTATGACTACACATATTACATCACTCATGACATGGTCAGTGACATTACTGATGACATCACTGATGACACCTTCAAATGACATCACTCATGACTTCAGTGATGACATCATCCACAGCATCTCTGATGTGCCCACTCACACCACTGTAAAATCTTTTATACACCCACGGCCACTCCCATACAATTATTCACAAATCCATTCACAGAGCCATGTCGGTACTTAAACACCTACTCACTGATTCATTGATCTATACACACATCCACTTGCTCACCCATACTGACACTCATATACCCACTCACTCACTAATACAGCCATTGACATATCCACTCATATAGGCATACAGGCGCTGACACACTGAGCGACTCACCCATAAAACTACTAACACACCTAGACACTCACCCATACAGTAAATAAAACAGCTGCTTACTCACCCAAACAGTTACACACCCACCCACTTACTCACTCATACAAATAGTAACACACACTCACTCAGCTATACAGTCACTTACAGAAGCATGCACTCATCTATGTAGACCCTCTCACATTAACTCACTCATGCATACAGTCACTCATATACCACATCACTCACATATACTGCCTTTCACATACTCAGTTACTCACCCATACTGACACATGCACTCAATCACTGACACAGCCATACACTCACTCACCAATACAACTTCTCACACACACAACAGTCCCCCATACAGCCACTGACTCACCCACTCACTGATCCATACAGGCAGTTACACACCTCCTCACCCACAAGCACAGACAACCATAGACGTAGTCAGACAAGCAATCAATCATCGATATAGCCATTCATGTACCCACTAATACACTCATACACCCACTTAGACGTTAACTGACAGACAGATACACTCATTCACACAACCAGTCACTCACCCATACATTCACTGAGACACCTAATCACTCAATTATACAGTCAGTGATGCACCCACTAAGTCATCCATAAAGTCACTCATACACCCACTGATTTACCAACCAACCTTGGTAGATATATTTAACACTCATAAACTTTTAAAAAAACACTCACAGTTACTAGATGATGTCATCACTGATGTCAATTGAGATGTCATGAGTGATGTCACTCACCATGTCATGAGTGAAGTAATATGTGAGGTCATAAGCAGTTCATTGAGGGGACGTGAGTTATAGTTAGCTCAGCTAACAGCTGAATTTCTCTGGTTTCGTACAAGTGAAATATCAGTCTAACTGTAACGTCTCTGTAACCGCTGTGGAGGAGTGCACCATCTCTAAATCAAGAGAGGCTGCGGTTGGAATGGTATCCGAGCCGAGATCAGCACAGTGAGCCGTAAATGAAGATTGTATTGCCCCGACTTTCTGGTTCCTACTAAGGATATTATGAATGCTTTCGATAAAATGATGGTGCACTGAACCTACTAAGGGGAATTATTTATGTTCTCTCTGCAGGACCACATGTCCCAGCATGCACTACAGATGTAAGCACACTCAGCGCGGCCCACTGGGGGCCATCAGCGAATCAAAGCACGCCCAATAATTGATTTAAAGAGAGCCACCATTGCGCCAGATGAAAAAGAAGATAATGCCTTTGAGGAAGAGGTGTCATGCCTTGAAACGCGTCAGGCTATTGAACTTTACTCACCGGAAGGTCGAGGCGATATGATTGGGAACACTGAATGGTGGACAAGGTGTCGAGCGCCCCTTCACAGCTTACGGGCATTTGTTTGAAGAAAAAAAAAATATATATATATATTTATATTCACTGAAAAAACCAAAGGTTTCACACACGTTATAGTTAGGAATTAGCATTTAAAAAACCTTGCAAATTCACTGAAAAAACCATAGGTTTCACACATGTTATAGTTAGCTGGACATTTCACTCGTAAAAAACCAATGAAATTCCCGTGTTATAGTTAGTTCAGCTAACTATAACTCACGCGCCCGCAATCCACTGCTGATGACGTCACATATTACATCACTCATGACATGGTCAGTGACATCACTCATGACATCACTCATGACATCTTAAATGACATCACTGATGACATCATCCATTGAGTATGTGTTTCTGAACAATTTAAATATGTTTAATATATATAGGGAAAGGCCTGTTGAAGAATGAGTGGGTGTACAAGTGTGTAAATGGATGATTTTCTGTGGTGCGTAACTGACTCTATAAGTGAGTCATTAAATGTATCTTACTGCAGACTAGTGACTAAACTGTGTAAATGTTTGTATGTGTCTGTATGTTGGTGTATAAGTGGCGGCATGGTTTTGTGAATACCTATATAAGTGTCTATATGAGTTATTGATTGCTTGTCTCAGTATCTGTATGGGTTCCTGAGTGTTTGTGTGGGTAGGGTGTGTGTGACTCTATGCATAGATGTGTGAGTGGGTGATTCTATGGGTGCATGGTTTTAAGAGTGCATCTGTGATGGACTGTATGGTTGAGTGAGTGTATGTATGGGTGTGTTATGGATTGAATGTATATCTCAGTGGTACATTTGTGACTAACTACATATGTGAAAGGCAGTATATATGTGTGTAAGAGTACATAAGTGGGTAGATGTGAGAGTGTGTGATTGTGAGAGTGACTGTATGGATGAGTGTGTGCTTGTATCAATGATTCTATAAGAGCGTAAGAATGTGATACTATTTTTATGAGTAAGTCAACTTGAGTGTGTATAACCGCATAGGTGAGTAAATGGGAGTGTGATTATTTGCATGACTGAGTAGGTATGAGAGTACCTCTATGGATGATTGGTAGTGTGTGAGTGTCTATATAGGTGTATAAATGCATATGATAGTTTTGTATGGAGTGACTGTAAGTATGAGTGACTGTACAGGTGAATGAGTGGAGGTGTATGTAGACCTAAGAGTTGATAAGTGGGTATGTAGTTATTGGTATTGGAGTATGTATGGTTTTGAGAATGGAACTCTGAAATTTTGAGTCGGTGTATCAAAGGTTATATTAGGGTGTGAGAAGATGTGGTAATTTATCACATGGATGATGTCATCAGTGATGTCATCAGTGATGTCATTTGAGATGTCATCGGTGATGTCATGAGTGATGTCACTGACCATGTCATGAGTGATGTAATATGTGACGTCATCAGCAGTGGATTGCGGGCGCGCGAGTTATAGTTAGCTGAACTAACTATAACGGGGGAATTTCATTGGTTTTTTACGAGTGAAATGTCCAGCTAACTATAACATGTGTGAAACCTATGGTTTTTTCAGTGAATTTGCAAGGTTTTTTAAATGCTAATTCCTAACTATAACGTGTGTGAAACCTTTGGTTTTTTCAGTGAATTTCAAAGGTTTTTTAAATGCTAATTTTTGAATTTTTTATTATATTTTTTATATTTTTCTTTTACAACAAGTTACCTATGTATATATTTATAGATTATCTGTATCCTTTAATTTGGAATGGCTCAGCTTTTTTTTTTTGAATTTGGATAACAGCATAGTTAATATCTTCTATTTACTAATATGCATTTTACTTCATTCTTTTTTTTTTTTATAGTGTTTTTTTTACCGTGCGCGCACCCAGTACGCATGCGTATGTTTTTCATGTACGCATGCGTACATTATCTACGTACACATATGTACGTCATAGTGCGCGCTCGGTGCGTGCACTAAGTACGCATGCGTACGTTTTTTGTGTACGCATGCCTACGTTATCTATGTACGCACGCGTACGTTCTCCACGTACGCATGCGCACGTCGTACGTGCTCTGCGCGGTACGTTCGTGCATGCGCGCGTACTACGCGCGTTGAGTTCGCGCATGCGAGCGTAGTACGTTTGCGCAACGTACGCGCTTAATTCATACGCGCATGCGCACATAGTACGTTCACATATGCGCGTTACGTACGCGCGTAATACATACGCGCATGTGCGCGTGCTTGGTATGCGGGCTACGTACGCGCGTAATACTATGCGCATGCGCGCGTACTCGTTCGCGCATGCGTACTTGCTCCGCCGTGCGCGCACCGAGCGCGCACCTCAAGTCATGTGATTAAAAAACAACACTTTTTATTGGTTCATACTAGTTTCATTTTTAGATTCTTCTAACACCACACCCACTCCCCTCATGGCAAGTCATGTGATCAAGAAACAACACTTTTCATTGGTTCAAAGTAGTTTCAGTTCCAGATTCTTCCAACACCACACCCACTCCCCTCATTATTACTTCTGATTCACTAGGTGAAGGAGCTAATCTGTTTTTGAGATACAATGGCAGAACAGCAGCCATCTTCTGAGAGTGAACAGGATACTCTTGTCAGACAGAGTTAGAGGAAGCAGAAAGACTCCTTCATATGGCAGTTTTTCACTTTTCCAGAAGGCCAAAAGAAGGTGAATGCACCAAAAGTCACCTGCATTCTTTGTCACCGGACCTTATCACGTGGAAATGCTAATAAGAAATACTCTTTTAGTATTCACACAATGTTAAGGCACGTTGAAAAAGTGCATCCTGCGACTTTTGCTCGAGCTGTTAGCGAAAACCCACCAGCAGCTCATCCGAGCACATCCGCAACAGCTCAGCCGAGCACACCATTGGCAGCTCAGCCGAGCACTTCTTCTGCGGTAGTGCCTTCTCCTACTTCTACACCTCTGGATATACGCCCTTCTTTTGGGAGGCTGTATACACGGTGCATGGACTGTCATATTCTCATTTCTCTGGGTGAGACCAGTCTTGATCTCATTGAGAGGAAATTAGAGCAGCACTTATGCACCAGGCCATAGTTTTTTTCATTTTTTTGTTTTTCCCTTCCTCTGTCCCTACATTAACACAAGGGCTCTTTTTAGAGCCACCTAAAATCTAAACACAAAAACTTGTTTTTTAATTCTATTTGTCGATTTTTTTTTTAGGGTGTGCACACGGTGCGCGCACCCTATGATTTTTTTAAAAAAAAAAAACGTTTTTTTCACCCTTTGTGATCCTTCAGGGACTCCCTGACAAAGACTAAAGGGGGTCAAGAAGTCTCTACCATGCCCCCTTTCCATATTCTCCACCTTTGTTTTAAATTTAAACACATTTTTACATGTTTTTTTTTAATTGCAAGTACAATGGATTACATTTCCTAAATTTTCTTTCAAGATCAGAAAAAAAGAAAAAAAGTATTAATATTAAACAATACATTTTCTTAAGCAGTACATATTTTTTCAGATTTAACAAAGCAATTTTTTGCCCTTTTTTTGCTGTTTTCAGAATGTATTGAATTTCACTGAAAATAGTGATATCAATTGCTTTCATCATTTAACAGCGGGCAAAAAAAAAACAATCTGAAACATTGTTTAAAAAAAGCCCTGAATCTCTTCTCACTAAAACAGACCTTGTTAGAAATGTCACAAATATATTAAAAATACCTTCTAAGAACAATAACTATTTGCAATAAATAACGTCTGTAAGTCTTGCTGCTTAAGCACGTACACCAAAATAATATCTGTCAAACAAGTCCACAATTGTTACCTTTACCTTTCCTTGAGGCCAAATGGTAATTTTAAAATCCTTTGTAAGTGAAATATCCAATGTTAATCCTATAAAATTGAAATAATGGTTTCTTCAGATGTTGGAATTTGTATCTAAAATTTTGGTTTTAGAAAAATTAAGTAACAATTTGGTAAATCATAAGGCAAACGTTGCTTGAAAATCAATTGAGAATCATTACACAGTGTCCATCCTTTTTCACATTTAAGATAAACTGTGTAATGACCAGAAGTTATAGAAGGTCCATCATGAAAAATAATTGCAACTGCAACAAAAGTTTTACCTGATATTGATAATTGATTTCCTACAAACTTCTTTAGTAAAGTTTCCATTTTAGTTCCATCTGCTCTACAACGTTGCATCATTAAAATTACATACTGTCCATATTTCTGTAAAAATAACGTTGATAACATGTCTGATTTACATTGAGAACATTCCATGTTGTGATTTGCATCTTTAACTAATTTACCAAAAGTCACTGTTTTACTCTCTGGTAATGTTAAATATATGAACCTTTCTAAATCAACATTACTGCTGCATGTGTTCATACAGTTTTCACAACTATGTTCCCATTTATATGAGACACCTAATATATTTTCTATTTCTACCCCTTCATCTTCCAGTACCATAAGCATATACAACAAGAATTCCTGTGCATCTTGCTGGACATCTTGTGTAAACTGTGTACATCCAGAACATTCATCTAAAAGATTTCTAACATCAGAAGCACTTTCTATTTTAGTTTTATCATTACTCAGCTTCTCATAAAGGAGACTCAGCAGAGAACAGAATCTTTTTTCATGATTTAGTATTATTTGCTCTTGCAAAATTTGAAGATAAAATACAACATTGAGCACTACATTTGCGTAGCAGTTGACACCAGAGCTATTTTCAAAATGACAACCAACAACCTCTTCAACACTGTCCTTTTTCTTTTTGCTTGCAGTCACATCACTCTCTTTTTGTTTTCTCTTCTGTACATCCTCATTACAGATATTCCCAAATCTCCTTTTCCGACAAACAACACGTTTTTCAAACACAGGATACTGACCTAAATGAGGAGCATAGCTTCTTCTTAATCTATTATACTCCTTTACACATTTTGCATCAGCACTAACTTTTGGGTCATCAAAGTCTATCATGAATAAACCAGATATTTTTTTCACGCGTGACAAAGCAACATATGCCATACCTTCTTTAAACACAGTAGATCCAATGTTTACAAATGCACTATCTACAGTTAATCCTTAAGATTTGTGAATAGTTACTGCATATGCTAAATA
This sequence comes from Triturus cristatus, assembly GCF_964204655.1. Taxonomy (NCBI): domain Eukaryota; kingdom Metazoa; phylum Chordata; class Amphibia; order Caudata; family Salamandridae; genus Triturus; species Triturus cristatus. The sequence goes on from NC_140585.1 coordinate 606,789,318, forward strand.
AAACGGAAACTGCTTCCTACGTACATATAAGTCTTTCACAAGCAAGAAACGAACTGAACAACGACAAATGTCTTTAACCTCTTCAATCTGATCAAATTTTATTTTTAAAAATTCAATTCCAACTTTTTTCTGGTAATTAACAAAACCCACAACTTTACCCATAGCTCCGTTCACTAATCCTTTCTCTACATCCAAATTACGTCTTAAAATTACTCGACAGTTCATACATACATAAAGATTCTTTTCTAAACCGGCTGTTTTCAAGATGATTTTCTCTAGAGAATCCAATTTACTTGTCAATTTGTTTGTCAATATAATAGTTATTCCTTCATGTTGTATTTTATCCACAGCTTCCAGTTTGACAATCTCTTCATTTTCCAATTTCAAAAGTTCTTGATTGAATATAGAGCATTCATGTAGTGTTGGCATTAAGCAGATTACAGTATTTTTTCCAGCAATGTTCTTGTATATTTTCTCTGCAACTATTTGTTCTGTTGGAAACACATTACATAGCAATCGACTCTGTAAAGCTTTTCTGCCATGTTCTGTGAGTAGTCCAATTCTGATATCTTTGAGAATACTTGCATAATCCTCATCATTGGCTTGCCGCATATTGGTAATGAGTTCTTTATAATCAAAGTATGTCCAAATATTCACATTACCTATACTTCCTAATGACTTTTTCGTGTCTTTATGTGTAAGGGTTTGAAATACTGGTCGTCCTTTAACTGGAGTAAGCTGCAGAAGATCCCCAAAAACTATAACATGTTTTCCTCCAAATAGCACGTCATAGTTTGTCTTTAGAATTTGATGCATTCTTAAATGCACAAAGGCAAGCATTACGTTTGGATACCATGCTTACCTCATCAATGATGCAAACCTTCATTTTTTTCAATACTCTTGCAACTTCAAAACATGCTTCTCCTGTTAGCTTGTGGTATTGTATTTTGTTCTCGTGCTCTACTGGTAACATTAGCAAACGATGGAGGGTAATTCCTTTTAATTTATATGCTGCTAACCCAGTTGGAGCAGTAACAACACAAGACAAAGTTGAATCTGTTATTTGCTGTAGGTAGCTTCTAATTACTTTAACCAAGAAACTTTTTCCAGTTCCGGCTTGTCCACTCACATACATTCTGATTGGTTGAAACGATGTGCATGAGCACTCTTTATTTTCATGTAGTAATCCGTGATCAATCTTTTTTCTGACTTCCTCATAAATTTGTTGTTGTTCATCATTCAGTTGTTGTTCCAAATTTGGTAGGTCTATTAAATCTTCCTGAGCTTGATTCATAGCTGTTTCGACTTCAGTCATGGCTATTGCAGCTTCATTTTCTACGATTGGTTGTCCTAGAGGATCTTGACTGAACGTCCCAGAACTTTGACTGTCTTAAGAACTGTCTCTAGCTACTTCAGCTGCAATTGTTGCTTATTGTTCAATTTCTTCATTTAACATTTGAACATAATTTGAGAAAGTACTGCATTCTATGCTATCTTTGCAAGCATTAAAGGAATCTTCATAGCTCTGAAAATCTCCAAGTAGTTTGTCCTCTGAACGCCATGGTTTAAACAGCTGTAAAAGTGCCAAGTAGTAAAATTCCTTTTTGTCAGTAGTGTCACAACTCAGCTTCCGGTGATTAATCAAACTTCCTTTTTTTTGTTTTACCAAACATCCTTCCTCACCAGTGACTTTATATTTTCCATTGTTGATGTCTTTTGTGGTATTCCGTTTATAAATGTAGTTCTGCAGCACTTCATATAGACACATGTTCTCAAGATGATGACTTCTTTGTGGGTAATATGTGTCCAACATGTTTGTTCTTAAAATGTCTGTACTTTCAGGTTCGTACTCTGCTAAATATTCAATTTCTCGAACAGATTTCAGTACCCGATTTCTCATTCCTGCAAGGCCTAAACTTACCCAAATTATTCTTCTGGATTTGGAGTACAGACTTGCAGATGATAACCTATCTGAGCATTCGTAGGATCCAATTTCTCGATGCGATAACATCTTTAAACTGAAACTGTATAGCTTTTTACTGACAGTCTTCTCGTGAGAAATCTCTTCCCACATTTCTTTCAATTCTGTTTTCTCAGATTTAGTGATGTAAGATGTGACATACCGAGCAACAGCAATAGAATTGTCAGCTACATACTGTATATCCATGTTAGCCTTCCACATGGATAAAATGACTGGGTTGTAGTCATTTATATATTTTGACTCTTCTTTTCTTCTTAGGTTGTAGGTATTCTTAGGCGATTTTCTTGGAATAGTATGTCGCACATCTGACATAAAACTGTTTACTCTTCCTTTTGAAAGAACAGGTCGTGGAAATCCAAATCGACATTTTGTGTAGAATTTATCTTTACTCTTGTACTTTCGTCGACAGTATTTTCCACACCGATGTCTTTGGAAAAACATAAAACTTGCTCTTTTAAGTTTTTTTCTTCTGTGCTTTTAGGTATAGCACATGTTGCATATTCTTCAATGAAAGATAAAACTGCATCATCAGAATCTGTTCCAAATTTTGGGGCATCCTTGATCCACAACAGCATATGAATATGAGGAGCACCTCTTGCCTGGTACTCTTTTCTCCACAAGAAATCCACAACTTCTCCAAGAGGTGGATTTTTTTTATTGCAGATGAAGGACATCATAGCCTCAAATCTATGATTGAAATATCTGCAAACATTAACCGGATCCAATGAGCACAATTCTCCTGCTGTCTTGTATTGGATATTTTCAATATTTGAATTTGCCTCTCGTAGAAAATCCAGTAAATCATCCCAAGCGTACTCAGCACAGCTTAGGGTAAGGAACCATGTAGAAGTTCCTAAATTCCATAACATACATTTCAATTCTCTATGGCGTCGATACCAATATTCATTAGTCCCACGCTGACAAGCCATCAAATTAATCAATTGAGATTCCAAATGATCATCTCGCTGTTGCACTTTGTTCAAAAAATCCTTTACAGACACATTATGTAGATGTACTCCAGTTTTTAAAATGTGATTTACTGCATAAGATAGTGCAGACAAGTCACTTACAAATAAAAGATGGAACAAATATGGAATACTTTGACGAAATCTTGGATCTTCTGCATATAACCTTGTAGTCTGATACTCAGAAGCAGGAATCTGTACTGGACGTTCATCATATCGTCCACCTTGTCCTGTAGGAAACAGCTGGGGAAAACAACGAGCTTCCAAGCTCTCCTCCCATACACTCACAGGAGTTCCTTGTGCTTTTTTCATCTGAAACAGATCAATAGTGTTTCCCATAACTTCTTTAGAATGTAGAGGATGTATGCTGAAATGTTCATAAATTTCTTCTTCTTTTGACTTATCCACTTTTTCAATTTGGCCAGCTGGTATTCCTGAGTTTGCTAGTAAAACTTCTTCATCTTCATCCATATAAATTGTTTCATACCATTTATTATTTCTTTTCAAATATAAATTTGCTCTTTGTACTTTTCGTACATCTACCAGCTCCTGCCAAATTTTCTTATTCTTTGTTGGTACTCCATTAACCAGAATAACTAATGGTTCAGTTTCCAATCTATCTGCATCAATTGTTTCCATATTTTTTTTCAAATCCAATGGCAAATAGACAACTCTTCCTTTTAAACCTCTTTGTAAATCCGAAGGAGGTAATTTACCTGTTTTGGGCTCCATACGCACTATGGTCTGAAACGGATGGACACATTGAATGAGTATAGACTCATACGTATTTAAATCAGAAAGTTCTGCAGGAATATCAACCAATTCTAAATTATTATGTACAGCTCTGGCTGGCATTCTATTTTCTTCTAACTTGTTATAACAGTATTTACAAATATGCTGATCTTCACCCAAATCAAAACTATTTTCCAGAAATATATATGTTGCAAAATCCTTCCACTTATAATTTTCTTCATTTTCACTTTTTTTATACAGATCAACATTTCTTGTTTGAATTTTATAATGGCTTCTCCGGCAACAAATACAAGTAATATTTGGTCTTTCATTAGAGATGATAGCAAATGTTGTCATTTCATCTTCAAAATTTTTACTAACAGTGAGTTCTACATTCTCTTCCACATTTTCCTCAATAACAGTGTCATTTCCTGCACTTTCTTGCTCTGGACCAAAGTAACAAAACTGAATATCATCAGTAACCTTCACTACATCTGATACAGATCCACGGAACAGAGCACTATTCAACTCATTTAACTTTAGTGCTGGACTTTTAGCAAAATACAATGTTCTCACAAACGTTCTCATTTCAGTATGATGAATAGCCAGCATCCTAAAATGGTGAAAAACACTTTGGCAAACTTTCCTAGATAGACAAGCAAGAGAATGTCCTTGCAAACTAGTATTCTCTCTCACTCTGCATGGGTCTAGTCTTTGAAGCACCTTAATCTTCTGTTTAACACTCTTTTTACTATATTCTCTTAGGAAGTCACGTAATTTATCAATAGATTCCTGTCGCACAGTGCAAACACTACTACAATTCCAAGTGTACACTGGGGCTTTAGGACGTCTCCCCATAACCTCATCAGCTAACACTTCTTCCTCATTTCTTGGAACCATTTTCTCCTTTTCCATTACAAAACCATCTTTAACTTCATAAGCTCGACCATTGGTGCCAACTGCATGCAACAAACTATTACTTTGAAGATAACTCTCTTCATTAAAAAATGGCTCAGTACTTGAACTATGCTTCCATTCTCCTAAGAACACTTTACAAAAGTTATTTTTTTTCACTACTCTTTTCCTTTTGCTTTGTGACTTCATTGCTTTGACTAATTTTTCTAATCTACGCATCCTGTTCAAAATTAAAATGAATAGTTTTCGTTTTATTTCCAAAGCCTTAGCAACAATTGTCTCAATATATTTCTTTTTTTTATAAAATGTGGTTTTCTTCTTATATTTTTTCACATCCTTTAGCAAATTTAACATCACTCTTCTCTGAAACATTTTTCTACGAATGTTTTTAAAATCTATTTTTCGTGTTAAGTCACTCTTTCTTACTTCTGATTCAACATTGGCTTTTCGTATTTTCTGTCGACTCTGTTGTTGTTTTGTACTTGAAACACTATTTGCATTTTTCTTTGTTTGAAGATATTTAAAAAAAAATCCTTAGTCTGCTTACCAGAAGACTTTTTCTTTTTTCCAACATGATGTTCTTCAACTATTTTTTTTGGTCCAGTTTTCTTCAAATATAGATGTTGTTGCTGTTCTTTTCTCTTTCTTGACTTTATAGGCATCTTTAATTAATTTCACTGTTGTTCAGCAATACCTGAAAGAAACTAAAAAAAAAAAATACCTTTATGTAATTTTAATACATTACAATTTTTTTTTTGAGCTTTTCAAATCCTATCATATGACCTGTCCCTTTCCTACAACTGCAAGTCTGACAGAACAAGAGCAACACGTATTAAATCTCTAACATCAATTCCTGTGTGCACACAGAATCATGGTGTGATTCTAGGCAAGAAACAATTTTGTTTTGGCAATTTCAAAGCACATTTACTACTGTGGAAGAGTAAGTGATAATTACTATGGCAGCCTGACTCATTTTCCTTATATTTTAGAGAGGTAGAAAAGAGTACATGTCCTAACAACTACTTGAGGCCATCAGCATGTATTACAGGGTGAGTGATTAGAGTAGAGCAAAGGAAATGAGCCTTGGTGACGTTGAATGTGTTAGCATTACACACTGCTATCTGAAATACCACAGAGAGCTGAATAGTAAGCATGAGAGTGCAGGAGAAGCACCTGTCTGTGTGCTAAGAGCGTGCTTCTGGAGACCGTGTATTGTCAGGTGAAACACAGATCTGCATGTCCACTTGCACAACTGCATGAAGACTGCAGACATGTATGTAAGACTACATGTGTGGTAAAGGTTAATTGGACTTTTGAACATGTAAAAACTACCTCACCCATTGCGGGAGTGGAAGGAAAATGTACCATGCTAATTTCAAATGTGTTAGCATTTGCCTCTCATTTGTGAGAAAGAGATTTCTGGTAACTGCTAACCATCACATTTCTTGAAAACAAGCTGCCCCTTTCCTGTGAGTGCAAGTCTAACAGAGCAAGAGCAACACAAATTAAATCTCTGACAAGAATTCCTGTGTGCATACAGACTCATGGTGTGATTCTAGGCACGAAACAGTATCCCTGGGTGATACCAGTACACCTTAACTTATGGTGAAGACATACTCCATAATATCTGACATGTTCAAGGAAGTTAAATATCTTCCTTAACATAAAATGTAAAACACAACTTTAAAAGTGGAAGGAAATTTTACCATGCTATTTTCAAATGTGTTTGCATTTGCCTCTCATTTGTGAGAAAGTGATTTCTGCTGAATGCTAACCATCACAGTTCTTGAAAACAAGCTGCCCCTTTCCTGCGAGTGCAAGGCTAACAGAGCAAGAGCAACACAAATTACATCTCTGAGAAGAATTCCTGTGTGCAGACAGACTCATGGTGTGATTCTAGACACAAAGCATTATTTCTGGGTGATACCAGTACACCTTAACTTCTGGTGAAGACATACTCCATAATATCTTTCAAGTTCAAGGCACTTAAATATCTTCCTTAATAAAACACAACTTTAAAAGTGAAAGGAAATGTTACCATGATATTTTCAAATGTGTTTGCATTTGCCTCTCATTTGTGAGAAAGTGATTTCTGCTGAATGCTAACCATCACAGTTCTTGAAAACAAGCTGCCCCTTTCCTGCGAGTGCAAGGCTAACAGAGCAAGAGCAACACAAATTAAATCTCTGAGAAGAATTCCTGTGTGCAGACAGACTCATGGTGTGATTCTAGACACAAAGCATTATTTCTGGGTGATACCAGTACACCTTAACTTATGGTGAAGACATACTCCATAATATCTTTCAAGTTCAAGGCACTTAAATTTCTTCCTTAACATAAAATGTAAAACACAACTTTTAAAGTGGTAGGAAAATGTTCCTTGCTAATTTCAAATGTGTTTGCATTTGCCTCTCATTTGTGAGAAAGTGATTTCTGCTGAATGCTAACCATCTCAGTTCAAGAAAACAAGCTGCCCCTTTCCTGCAAGTGCAAGGCTAACAGAGCAAGAGCAACACGGATTAAATCTCTGAGAAGAATTCCTGTGTGCACACAGACTCATGGTGTGATTCTAGGCACAAAGCATTATTTCTGGGTGATACCAGTACACCTTAACTTATGGTGAAGACATACTCCATAATATCTTTCAAGTTCAAGACACTTAAATATCTTCCTTAACATAAAATGTAAAACACAACTTTAAAGGTGGAAGGAAATTTTACCATGCTATTTTCAAATGTGTTTGCATTTGCCTCTCATTTGTGAGAAAGTGATTTCTACTGAATGCTAAACATCTCAGTTCAAGAAAACAAGCTGCCCCTTTCCTGCAAGTGCAAGTCTAACAGAGCAAGAGCAACGTGAATTAAATCACTGAGAAGAATTCCTGTGTGCAGACAGACTCATGGTGTGATTCTAGACACAAAGCATTATTTCTGGGTGATACCAGTACACCTTAACTTATGGTGAAGACATACTCCATAATATCTTTCAAGTTCAAGGCACTTAAATATCTTCCTTAACTTAAAATGTAAAACACAACTTTTAAAGTGGCAGGAAAATGTTCCTTGCTATTTTCAAATGTGTTTGCATTTGCCTCTCATTTGTGAGAAAGTGATTTCTGCTGAATGCTAACCATCTCAGTTCACGAAAACAAGCTGCCACTTTCCTGCAAGTGCAAGTCTAACAGAGCAAGAGCAACACGGATTAAATCTCTGAGAAGAATTCCTGTGTGCACACAGACTCATGGTGTGATTCTAGGCACAAAACAGTATTTCTGGGTGATACCAGTACGCCTTAACTTATGGTAAAGACATACTCCATAATATCACATTTCTATTATTTATTTCCAACTACACCACATACATCCCCTCTCCAATTCATAACTCACCTTTAAAAGTAGTTAGTGGAGAAAGAAATGTGCCACTCACACAGCAGATTATCAGAGGCAGAATCTCTGAACTGTACACCTCTCAGCAGAACCAGTAAATGGCAATCTTTTTCACACATATACATGTTAACTTCAAATCACAGTGTTTCCCACATTTTTTCAAATGGAATCACACATTTCTATTGGTTGCAAATTTCACCCCTTTTCCAAATGATCCCTTCCCCCAACATGACTTCTGCCTGCTACCATAGCAACAGCTCATGGAACACTGGTGTGAGCAGAGAGGTCAGAAGTTCAGCACACAATGTTTCAAATCCAAAGAGCAAGAGTGCTTGACTTTTCAAACCTAACAGCAAATCCAAACTAATGTTCTGTGGGAACACATTTTTCTGAACCAATACAAAACATGTTTTTAAAAATGTAAACATACAGCCTAGTTTTTAGTGTTGAATGGTCTGACACAGCCAATCATTTCTTTTTATTTTTTTAAAAAGTATGTAAGCCTCCATTTTACAACTATCTTTCTTTTCATATTGCCATTCTACTGAAAGACACCTTCTGAGTACATCCAGATCTCCTTGGAAGATGTTCACAGTGTGGATTATAGGTCACAGGCACTTCCCTGACCTGAGGACTACTTCTCTGCCAAATTTCTATTAATTCTATTCAGCCGTTCGGGCTGTACCTTCGACTAAAGGTCCTATAGAAAAATGCATGGGGAAAACGCATTTTGGGACCCACCTTTTTTCTCGGCCCCCGCTTGACGAATCACCCCGAGACTAGGAGCTGAGCGGAGTGCCCCATTAGTTTTGAAAAATTCGTGAGGATTCGTCAACCGGCGCCAAAGTAATTCAAAATAGAATTTTGAGATTTCCTATGGAAACACGGTCCTAACTATAACTATCTACTGGCGACCGCCAGTAGATAATATACATTACCTACTGGCGGTCGCCAGTAGGTAGTTATAGTTAGGACCCTGTTTCCATAGGAAATCCGCAACATTCTATTTTGAATAACTTTTGCGCCGGTCGACGAATCCTCGCGAATTTCTCAAAATAGGTGGGGCGCTACGCTGCGCTCCTTCCCTGAAAGTCTCGGGGGGATTCGTCAAGCGGGGGCTGAGATAAAAGGGGGGTCCCAAAACGCATTTTTCCCATGCATTTTTCCATAGGACCTTTAGACAGGGCTACAGCCCGAACGGCTGAACAGAATTACTAGAAATTTGGCAGAGAGGTAGTACTCAGGTCAAGGAAGTGTCTTTTGTAGGTTTGGTGTAAATCTGTTCAGTAGATTCTGAGAAAATAGCCTTTAAATCAATATATATATCTGAGCCAGCTTACGGTACGCTTACCGTAAGCTTACCGTACGCGTACGGTGGCGTGCGCGAGCGCGATTTTGATTGGCTGTTAGATCTTAGTAAACATTCGAATCGGCCGAAACCAGGAAGCGGCGGCCGCCATTTTGTGTATTTCACTCCGGTAAAAAAGAGTGATATCTTGAAAAGGGGGCAAGGGAGAGAGTTACAGACCCCCTAACATTTGTAAGGGGGTCAAAGAAGGACAGAAAAGTACAAAGAAAACATTTATTGATTTTTTTAAAAAATCACGGGGTACGCGTACGGTAAGCTTACGGTAAGCGTACGGTAAAAAAATAAATAAAAAAAGAAATGAAATTCAGATTTAAGTGTTTAGATGTTAGGGGGCTCTAAAAAGAGCCGTTGTGTTTATTAAGTGATTTTTTAGTGGTACCTACAAGTAAGTACCGATGCAGAGTCTAAGGTTCAAGAGGAAGACTCTGTTCCCTTCATCATTGAAGTGCACACCATCTCCTCTATAAATGTCTTGCATGTCGTAACGCAAGTTGTTGTGGTAAATGGAACCCATACCATAGTCACGGAGGAAAGCAGAAACAGATTTGTTGACGTGCTTTCTTGCTTTGTCAATCTGCGGACAGAAATGATTGGACCAGTTCCATTTTTGCCTTTGGCATATGTTAGAAAACACAAAGGCAGTTTTAGGGAAAAGTGAAAACAGTTGTGCAAAGGTGTCCTTCATAAGCATTTCCAGACCTACCCCAGTCAAAGTGCCTAGGTCATTGCAACCACAGTGCACTATTATGAGGTCAGGGTGTTGGATTTGCATGAAGGATTTCACCAATGGCATCAATTGGTGCCACTTTAACCCTCTCTGACCAATCCATTTAATGTCTACATTTGGCAAAGCAAGGTCTCTCACCATACCTGTTTTCTCTGCAAACTTTTCACTCCAGAAGACATAGCTGTGCCCTACAATCCACACTGTGAACATCTTCAAAGGAGAACTGGATGCACTCAGGAGGTGTCTTTCAGTAGAATGGCAATATGAAAAGAAAGACAGTTTGGAAATGGAGGCATACATATTTTTTTCAAAAAAAAAAGAACTGATTGGCTGTTTCATACCATTCTAGAATAAAAACTAGGCTGTATGTGTAAATTAATAGAAGCATGTTTTGTATTGGTACAGAAAAATGTGTTACCAAAGAACAGTACTATGGATTTGCTGTTAGGTTTGAAAAGTCAAGCACTCTTGCTCTGTGGAATTGAAACATTGTTTGGCGAACTTCTGACCTGACTCCACACAGCAGTGTTCCATGAGCTGTTGCTATGGTAGCAGGCAGAAGTCAAGTTGGGGGAAGGGTACTAGGCAGAAGTCAAGTTGGGGGCAGGGTACTTTTGGAAAAGGGTTGGTTTTCAACCAATAGAAATGTGTGATTACATTTGAAAAAAAGGGGCAAGCACTGAGATTTGAAACTTACATGTATATGTGTGGAAAAATAGAGGGAAACTTTGCCATTATCTGGTTCTGCTGAGAGGAGAGAGGTGTAGAGAACAGAGATCCTGGCTCTGATAATCTGCTGTTTGAGTGCCACATTTCTTTCACAACTAACTAATTTTAAAGGTGAGGTTAGAGTTTGAGAGGGGATGTATATGGTAAATTAAGAAATGAATAATAGAAATGTAATTCTTTTTGTTGAAGTTGCGTTTATTATTTTCTGTTTTGGGAGAAATTTAAATGTGAGGAACATGTAAAATAATATGGACTATGTTTTCACGATAAATTAAGGTGTATTGGTATAAAAAATGAATAGTTTAAGGGTTTGAGGTTGGACTCAGTAATGCAAATACATTCAGCATCACTAAGGCTGGTTGCCCTTGGTGGAATGTAGGCAGTCACCCAGGTTACACATGTTGGGAAATATAGGCAGAGATTTATTGTGTACAACTCTGGTAATTTTATATTTGCATTAGTAGGAAAAAGGGGGAGCGATTTTTTGGTGCAGAAGCAGACTCTTTGCACACACCCAGCTCCTTTCCATGTATAATCATGCACAGTATTTACAAGCGAGTGGGGTTTGAGGTTTCAGTCTGTAATGCAAAGACATTCAGCATCACTAAGGCTGGTTGCCCTTGCTGGAGTGTAGGCAGTCACCCAGGATACACATGGTGGTGGTCTGAAAAAGCAGTTTGGACATGTGCATTTAAAAAAATCTGAAAAGTGGATTCATAATGTGTCAGTCTGTAAAAGTGATTATCACTTGCCAAAAAAAAGAGCAGTAAGTGTGCATTCAAATTGGCAAAGAAATTTCGTTTTGTGACTAATGTGAAAACATGACTCTGTGTGCAAATAGGAATTACAGGCAGAGATTTATTGCGTTTTGCTCTGGTGATTTCACAGTTGCATTAGTAGGAAAAAGGGGGAGCGATTTTTTGGTGCAGAAGCAGACTCTTAGCACACACCCAGCTCCTTTCCATGTATAATCAAATCACGGGGTACGCGTACGGTAAGCTTACGGTAAGCGTACGGTAAAAAAAAAAAGAAAAAAAGAAATGAAATTCAGATTTAAGTGTTTAGATATTAGGGGGCTCTAAAAAGAGCCGTTGTGTTTATTAAGTGATTTTTTAGTGGTACCTACAAGTAAGTACCGATGCAGAGTCTAAGGTTCAAGAGGAAGACTCTGTTCCCTTCATCATTGAAGTGCACACCATCTCCTCTATAAATGTCTTGCATGTCGTAACGCAAGTTGTTGTGGTAAATGGAACCCATACCATAGTCACGGAGGAAAGCAGAAACAGATTTGTTGACGTGCTTTCTTGCTTTGTCAATCTGCGGACAGAAATGATTGGACCAGTTCCATTTTTGCCTTTGGCATATGTTAGAAAACACAAAGGCAGTTTTAGGGAAAAGTGAAAACAGTTGTGCAAAGGTGTCCTTCATAAGCATTTCCAGACCTACCCCAGTCAAAGTGCCTAGGTCATTGCCACCACAGTGCACTATTATGAGGTCAGGGTGTTGGATTTGCATGAAGGATTTCACCAATGGCATCAATTGGTGCCACTTTAACCCTCTCTGACCAATCCATTTAATGTCTACATTTGGCAAAGCAAGGTCTTTCACCATACCAGTTTTCTCTGCAAACTATTCACTCCAGAAAATATAGCTGTGCCCTACAATCCACACTGTGAACATCTTCAAAGGAGAACTGGATGCACTCAGGAGGTGTCTTTCAGTAGAATGGCAATATGAAAAGAAAGACAGTTTGGAAATGGAGGCATACATATTTTTTTCCAAAAAAAAAGAACTGATTGGCTGTTTCATACCATTCTAGAATAAAAACTAGGCTGTATGTGTAAATTAATAGAAGCATGTTTTGTATTGGTACAGAAAAATGTGTTACCAAAGAACAGTACTATGGATTTGCTGTTAGGTTTGAAAAGTCAAGCACTCTTGCTCTGTGGAATTGAAACATTGTTTGGCGAACTTCTGACCTGACTCCACACAGCAGTGTTCCATGAGCTGTTGCTATGGTAGCAGGCAGAAGTCAAGTTGGGGGAAGGGTACTAGGCAGAAGTCAAGTTGGGGGCAGGGTACTTTTGGAAAAGGGTTGGTTTTCAACCAATAGAAATGTGTGATTACATTTGAAAAAAAGGGGCAAGCACTGAGATTTGAAACTTACATGTATATGTGTGGAAAAATAGAGGGAAACTTTGCCATTATCTGGTTCTGCTGAGAGGAGAGAGGTGTAGAGAACAGAGATCCTGGCTCTGATAATCTGCTGTTTGAGTGCCACATTTCTTTCACAACTAACTAATTTTAAAGGTGAGGTTAGAGTTTGAGAGGGGATGTATATGGTAAATTAAGAAATGAATAATAAAAATGTAATTCTTTTTGTTGAAGTTGCGTTTATTATTTTCTATTTTGGGAGAAATTTAAATGTGAGGAACATGTAAAATAATATGGACTATGTTTTCACGATAAATTAAGGTGTATTGGTATAAAAAATGAATAGTTTAAGGGTTTGAGGTTGGACTCAGTAATGCAAATACATTCAGCATCACTAAGGCTGGTTGCCCTTGGTGGAATGTAGGCAGTCACCCAGGTTACACATGTTGGGAAATATAGGCAGAGATTTATTGTGTACAACTCTGGTAATTTTATATTTGCATTAGTGGGAAAAAGGGGGAGCGATTTTTTGGTGCAGAAGCAGACTCTTAGCACACACCCAGCTCCTTTCCATGTATAATCATGCACAGTATTTACAAGTGAGTGGGGTTTGAGGTTTCAGTCTGTAATGCAAATTCATTCAGCATCACTAAGGCTGGTTGCCCTTGCTGGAGTGTAGGCAGTCACCCAGGATACACATGGTGGTGGTCTGAAAAAGCAGTTTGGACATGTGCATTTAAAAAAATCTGAAAAGTGGATTCATAATGTGTCAGTCTGTAAAAGTGATTATCACTTGCCAAAAAAAAAGAGCAGTAAGTGTGCATTCAAATTGGCAAAGAAATTTCGTTTTGTGACTAATGTGAAAACATGACTCTGTGTGCAAATAGGAATTACAGGCAGAGATTTATTGCGTTTTGCTCTGGTGATTTCACAGTTGCATTAGTAGGAAAAAGGAGGAGCGATTTTTTGGTGCAGAAGCAGACTCTTAGCACACACCCAGCTCCTTTCCATGTATAATCATGCAAAGTATTTACAAGCGAGTGGGGTTTGAGGTTTCAGTCTGTAATGCAAAGACATTCAGCATCACTAAGGCTGGTTGCCCTTGCTGGAGTGTAGGCAGTCACCCAGGATACACATGGTGGTGGTCTGAAAAAGCAGTTTGGACATGTGCATTATAAAAAATCTGAAAAGTGGATTCATAATGTGTCAGTCTGTAAAAGTGATTATCACTTGCCAAAAAAAAGAGCAGTAAGTGTGCATTCAAATTGGCAAAGAAATTTCGTTTTGTGACTAATGTGAAAACATGACTCTGTGTGCAAATAGGAATTACAGGCAGAGATTTATTGCGTTTTCCTCTGGTGATTTCACAGTTGCATTAGTAGGAAAAAGGGGGAGCGATTTTTTGGTGCAGAAGCAGACTCTTAGCACACACCCAGCTCCTTTCCATGTATAATCATGCACAGTATTTACAAGCGAGTGGGGTTTGAGGTTTCAGTCTGTAATGCAAATACATTCAGCATCACTAAGGCTGGTTGCCCTTGCTGGAGTGTAGGCAGTCACCCAGGATGCACATGGTGGTGGTCTGAAAAAGCAGTCTGGACATGTGCATTTAAAAAAATCTGAAAAGTGGATTCATAATGTGTCAGTCTGTAAAAGTGATTATCACTTGCCAAAAAAAAAGAGCAGTAAGTGTGCATTCAAATTGGCAAAGAAATTTCGTTTTGTGACTAATGTGAAAACATGACTCTGTGTGCAAATAGGAATTACAGGCAGAGATTTATTGCGTTTTGCTCTGGTGATTTCACAGTTGCATTAGTAGGAAAAAGGAGGAGCGATTTTTTGGTGCAGAAGCAGACTCTTAGCACACACCCAGCTCCTTTCCATGTATAATCATGCACAGTATTTACAAGCGAGTGGGGTTTGAGGTTTCAGTCTGTAATGCAAAGACATTCAGCATCACTAAGGCTGGTTGCCCTTGCTGGAGTGTAGGCAGTCACCCAGGATACACATGGTGGTGGTCTGAAAAAGCAGTTTGGACATGTGCATTTAAAAAAATCTGAAAAGTGGATTCATAATGTGTCAGTCTGTAAAAGTGATTATCACTTGCCAAAAAAAAAGAGCAGTAAGTGTGCATTCAAATTGGCAAAGAAATTTCGTTTTGTGACTAATGTGAAAACATGACTCTGTGTGCAAATAGGAATTACAGGCAGAGATTTATTGCGTTTTCCTCTGGTGATTTCACAGTTGCATTAGTAGGAAAAAGGGGGAGCGATTTTTTGGTGCATAAGCAGACTCTTAGCACACACCCAGCTCCTTTCCATGTATAATCATGCACAGTATTTACAAGCGAGTGGGGTTTGAGGTTTCAGTCTGTAATGCAAATACATTCAGCATCACTAAGGCTGGTTGCCCTTGCTGGAGTGTAGGCAGTCACCCAGGATGCACATGGTAGTGGTCTGAAAAAGCAGTCTGGACATGTGCATTTAAAAAAATCTGAAAAGTGGATTTATAATGTGTCAGTCTGTAAAAGTGATTATCACTTGCCAAAAAAAAAGAGCAGTAAGTGTGCATTCAAATTGGCAAAGAAATTTCGTTTTGTGACTATTGTGAAAAGAAATGTAGTAATATATTTAAATAAAATAAAGGAATTTTTTTTTAGTTTTTTTCAGGTATTGCTGAAGAGCAGTGAACAAAATTTAAGATGCCTACAAAATCCAGAGTTCAAAAAACTCACAAAAAAAACCTATATTTGAAGACAACGGGAGGACCAAAGTTAGTAGAAGATGCTCATGTTGGGAAAAAGAAAAAATCTTCTGGTAAGCAGAAAAAACAATTTCTAAAAAATATATTCAAAAGAATGAAAAATGTACAAAATGTCTGTACTGGAAAGAATGTTTTGAAAAGAAAAGGACAGGAAAAAATTGAGAATTTAGTTAATGCAAATATACCTTCTGCAACTGAAAAGATTTACAGAAATAGAAAAACAGCGTTTGAAGAGATACGTAGAAAAATGTTTCAGAGAAGAGTTATGTCCAATTTGATAAAGGATGTGAAGAAATATAAGCAAAAGAGTAAGTTTTATAAAAGAAAAAAAGAAATTGAAGCCATTGCAGCAAAGGCATTAGAATTAAAAAGGAAACTATTCATTTTAATTTTGAATAGGATGCGTACATTAGACAAAATGGTTAATGTACTGAAATCACATAGCAAAAGGAAAAGAGTAGTGAACAGAACAAACTTTTGTAAAGTGTTTTTAGGAAAGTGGATGCATAGTTCAAGTAGTGAACCTTTTTTTTAATGAAGAGAGCTATTTTCAAA
This sequence comes from Triturus cristatus, assembly GCF_964204655.1. Classification (NCBI taxonomy): domain Eukaryota; kingdom Metazoa; phylum Chordata; class Amphibia; order Caudata; family Salamandridae; genus Triturus; species Triturus cristatus. Next base: position 606,805,593 of record NC_140585.1, read on the forward strand.
GTAATAGTTTGCTGCATGCAGTTGACACCAGAGGTCGTGCTTACGAAGTAAAAAATGGTTGCATAATGGAGAAGGAGATAATGGTTCCAAGAGATGAGGTACAAGTGATGCAGATGAGGCTATGGGGAGACGTCCTAAAGCCCCAGTGTACACTTGGAATTGTAGTAGTATTTGCACTGTGCGTCAGGAATCTATTGACAAATTTCGTGAGTTTCTAAGAGAATATAGTAAAAAAAGTATAAAACAGAAGATTAAGGTGCTTCAAAGTCTGGATCCATGCAGAGTGAGAGAGAATACTGGTTTGCAGGGTCATTCTCTGGCTTGTCTATCTAGAAAAGTGTGTAATAGTGTTTTCCATCATTTTAGGATGCTGGCTGTTCATCATACTGAAATGAGAAAGTTTGTGAGACGGTTGTATTTTGCCAAAAGTCCAGCAATAAAGTTAAATGAATTGAATAGGGCTCTGTTCCGAGGAATGGTATCAGATGTAGAGAAGGTTGTTGATGAAATTCAGTTTTGTTACTTTGGTCCTGAACAAAACAGTGCAGAGAAGGACACAGTAAATGAGGAAGAAGTGGAAGAGAATGTAGAACCCTCTGTAAGTAACACATTTAATGATCACATAACAAAATTTGCAATAATCTCTAATGAAAGACCAAATTTTACTTGTATTTGTTGCCGCAGAACTCATTATAGAAAACAAACTAGGAATGTTGATCTCTACAGAAAGAGTGAAAATGAAGATAATTATAAGTGGAAGGATTTTGCCACATATATATTTCTTGAAAATTGTTTTGATTTGAGTGAAGATCAGCGTATTTGTAAATACTGTTACAACAAGTTAGAGGAAAATAGAATGCCGACCAGAGCTGTACATAATAATTTAGAATTGGATGCTATTCCTGCTGAACTTTCTGAATTAAATACATATGAGTCTATACTCATTCAATGTGTTCATCCGTTCCAGACCATAGTACGTATGGAGCCCAAAACTGGTAAATTACCTCCTTCCGATTTACTGAGAGGTTTAAAAGGTAGAGTGGTGTATTTGCCCTTGGATTTGAAAAAAAATATGGAAACTATTGATGCGGATACTTTGGAAACTGAACCATTAATTATTCTGGTTAATGGTGTACCTACAAAGAATAAGAAGATTTGGCAGGAGCTGGTAGATGTGCGGAAAGTACAAAGAGCAAATTTGTATTTGAAAAGGAATAACAAATGGTATGAATCAATTTATATAGAAGAAGAAGAAGAAGAAGATTTACAAGAAGACACAGAAACACCAACTGGACAAATTGAAAAAGTGGACAAGTCAAAGGAAGAAGAAATTTATGAACATTTTAGCATACATCCTCTTCATTCAAAAGAAGTTATGGGAGACAATATTGATCTCTTTCAGATGAAGAAAGCAAAAGGAAGTCCCGTGAGTGTATGGGAGGAGAGCTTGGAAGCTCGATGTTTTCCCCAGCTGTTTCCTAAAGGAAAAGGAGGACGATACGATGAACGTCCGGAACAGATTCCAGCTTCTGAGTATCGGACTACAAGACTATATGCTGAAGATCCCAGATTTCGACAAAGTATTCCTTATTTGTTCCATCTTTTATTTGAAAGCGACTTGTCTGCACTGTCTTATGCAGTAAATCACATTTTAAAAAGTGGAGTACATTTACAAAATGTGTCTGCTAAGGATTTTATGGAGAAAGTGCAGCATGATCATTTGGAAACACAACTGATCAATCTGATGGCTTGTCAGCGTGGGACAAATGAATATTGGTACCAACGCCATGGTGAATTAAAATGCATGTTACGGAATTTAGGAACACCAACATGGTTCGTTACACTAAGCTGTGCCGAGTACGCTTGGGATGATTTACTGGATTTTCTACGAGAGGCAAATTCAAACATTAAAAACATCGAATACAAGACAGCAGGAGAACTGTGCTCATTGGATCCGGTTAATGTTTGCAGATATTTCAATCATAGATTTGAGGCTATGATGTCCTTCATCTGCAATAAAAAAAATCCACCTCTTGGAGAAGTAGTAGATTTCTTTTGGAGAAAAGAGTACCAGGCAAGAGGTGCTCCTCATATTCATATGCTGTTGTGTATCAAGGATGCCCCAAAGTTTGGAACAGATACTGATGAAGCAGTGTTATCTTACATTGAAGAATATGCAACATGTGCTATACCAAAAAGCACAGAAGAGAAAAAGTTAAAGGAGCAAGTTTTACGTTTCCAAAGTCATCGGTGTGGAAAATACTGTCGACGGAAATACAAGAGCAAAGATAAATACTACACTAAATGTCGATTTGGATTTCCTAGACCTGTTCTTTCAAATGGAAGAGTAAACAGTTTTATGTCAGCTGTGAGACATACTATCACAAGAAAATCACCTAAGAATACCTACAACCTTAAAAGAAAAGAAGAATCAAAAAATATAAATGACTACAACCCAGTCATTTTATCCATGTGGAACGCTAACATGGATATACAGTATGTAGCTGACAATTCCATTGCTGTTGCTCGATATGTAACGTCTTACATTACGAAATCAGAAAAAACAGAATTGAAGGAAATGTGGGAAGAGATTTCTCACGAGAAGACTGTCAGTAAGAAGCTGTACAGTTTCAGTTTGAAGATGTTATCGCATCGAGAAATTGGATCCTACGAATGTTCAGATAGGTTATCTTCTGCAAGTCTCTACTCGAAGTCAAGAAGAATAATTTGGGCAAGTTTAGGCCTTGCAGCAATGAGAAATCGGGTACTAAAATCTGTTGGAGAAATTGAATATTTGGCCGAGAATGACCCAGAAAGTACAGATATTTTGAAATCAAACATGAAATCAAACATGTTGGACACATATTATCCCAAGAGAAGTCAACATCTGGAGAACATGTGTCTCTATGAAGTGCTGCAGAACTACATTTATTCACGGAAAGCCGCAGAAGACATCAACAATGGAAAATATAAAGTCATTGGTGAGGAAGGATGTTTGGTGAAGCAAACAAAAGGAAGTTTGATAAATCACAGGAAGCTGAGTTGCGACACTACTGACAAGAAGGAATTTTACTACTTGGCTCTTTTACAGTTGTTTAAACCATGGCGTACAGAGGATGGGAGAACTACTGGGAGAATTTCAAAGCTATGAAGATTCTTTTAATGCTTGCAAAGACAGCATACAATGCAGTACATTCTCAAGTTATCTGCAAATGTTAAATGAAGAAATTGAACAGGAAACTACAATTGCAGCAGAAATAGCTAGAGACAGTTCTCAGGACAGCCAAAGTTCAGAAACACTCAGTCAAGATCCCCTAGGACAACCAATCGTTGAAAATGAAGCATCAATAGCCATGAATGAAGTGGAAACGGCTATGAATCAAGCTCAAGAAGAATTTATAGACTTACAAAATTTGGAAAGACAACTGAACGAAGAGCAGCAACAAATTTATGAAGAGATCAGAAACAAAATTGATCACGGATTTCTACATGAAAAAAAAGAGTGCTCATGCACATCATTTCATCCAATCAGGATGTATGTAAGCGGACAAGCTGGAACTGGAAAAAGTTTCCTAATTAAAGTCATCAGAAGCTACCTACAGCAAAAAACGGATTCTACTTTGTCTTGTGTGGTTACTGCTCCAACTGGGTTAGCAGCATATAACATAAAAGGAATCACTTTACATCGTTTGCTAATGTTACCAGTGGAGCATGAGAACAAAATACAATACAACAAGCTAACTGGAGAAGCATCCTTGGAAGTTTCAAGAGTCTTGAAGAAGATGCAAGTTCTCATTATTGATGAGGTGAGCATGGTTTCAAACTTAATGCTTGCCTTTGTGCATTTAAGAATGCAGCAAATTCTGAAGACAGACTATGACATGTTATTTGGTGGAAAACACGTCATAGTTTTTGGAGATCTTTTGCAACTTACTCCAGTTAAAGGACAACCAGTGTTTAATACTGTCACACATGAAGACACGAAGAAGTCATTGGGAAGCATCGGAAATACAAATATTTGGTCCTTCTTTGAGTACAAGGAACTTACTACTAATATGAGGCAAGCAAGCGATGAAGAATATGGAAGTATTCTGAAAGATATCAGAATTGGACTACTCACAGAAGTTGGCAAAAAAGCATTACAGAGTCGGCTGCTACATAATTTATTTCCAAAGGAAGAAATAGTTGCAGAGAAGATATACAAGAACATTGCAGAAAACAAAAGTATCATCTGCTTAATGCCAACTCTACGTGAATGCTCAATATTCAATGAGGAGCTTTTGAAATTGGAAAAGGAAGAGATCAGGAAATTAGAAGCAGTGGACAAAATTGAGGATGGAAGAATTACTGTCACAGTAACAGGCACACTGAAAAATAAATTGGATTCACTAGAGAAGAACATTTCCAAAACAGCTGGATTAGAAAAAAATCTATATGTTTGCATGAACTGTAGAGTATTTTTAAGGAGAAATTTGGATGTTGAAAAAGGTTTAGTTAATGGAGCTATGGGAAGAGTTGTGGGTTTTATTAATTATCAGAAAAAAGATGGAATTGAATGTTTAAAAATAAAATTTGATCAGATAGAAGAAGTTAAAGACATTTGTCGTTGTACAGTTCGTTTCATGCTTGTGAAAGACTTATATGTACGTAGGAAGCAGTTTCCGTTTTCGCTAGCATATGCTGTAACTATTCACAAGTCTCAAGGATTGACTGTAGATTGTGCATTTGTGAACATTGGGTCAACTGTGTTCAAAGAAGGTATGGCATATGTTGCTTTGTCACGAGTGAAAACATTATCAGGTTTATTCATGATAGACTTTGATGACTCAAAAGTTAGTGCTGATACAAATTGTGTAAAGGAGTATAATAGATTAAGAAGAAGCTATGCTCCTCATTTAGGTCAGTATCCTGTGTTGGAGAAACGTGTAGTTTCTCGTAAAAGGAGAAATTAGAATATCTGTGATGAAGATGTACAGAGGAGGAAAAAAAAGAGGAGTGATGTAATTGCAAGCAAAAAGAGTAAGGAAAAAGAAGAACAGGTTGTAGGATGTCATTTTGAAAATAGCTCTGGTGTCAACTGCTACGCAAATGTAGTGCTGAATGTTGCATTTTATCTGGAAAGTTTGCAAGAGCAGATAATAGTAAATCAGGGAAAAAGATTCTGTTCAGAGCTGAGTCTCCTTTTTCAAAAGCTGAGTAATGATAAAACTCAAATAGAAAGTGCTACTGAAATTAGAAAACTTTTAGATGTATGTTCAGGACGAACACAGTTTTCTCAAAATGAACAGCAAGATGCACACGAATTTTTGATGTTTTTTCTTCAGGTACTGGAAGAAGAAGAAGTTGCAATTGATAATTTATTTGGTCTCTCTTATAAATGGGAACATAGTTGTGAAAACTGTTATAATATATGTGGCTCTAATGTTGATAATGAAAGGTTTATTTTTTTGACATTGCCAGAGACTAAAACAGTCACTTTTGCTAAATTAGTTAAAGATGCTAATCATAGCATGCAATGCGGTGAGTGTCAATCTGACATGTTTTCAACATTAATTTTAAAGGAATACGGACAGTATGTAATTTTAATGATGCAACGATGTAGAGCTGATGGTTCAAAATTGGATACTTTAATAAAGAAGTTTACAGGACAGCAATTATCAATTTCAGGAAAAACTTTTGTAACTGTTGCAATAATTTTCCATGAAGGACCTACTGTTACTTCTGGACATTACACAGTTTATCTTAAATGTGAAAAAGGCTGGACACTGTGTAATGATTCCCAATTGGTTTTTAAGCAACGTTTGCCTTTTGATTTAGCAAATTCCTATCTAATCTTCCTGAAACCTAAATTTTAGAGAGACTTGGCAAGATCTGGACAAAACAATTTTACCATTTTATTGGATTACCATTGGAATTTTCAAAAATAAAGATTTTTTAAATTATCATTTGGCCTAATGGAAAGATAACCAATTGTAATGTGGACTTTTAATGAAACTTTCGAAAACCAAAAATTTAGAGAAAATCGGTAACATCTGCACAATTTAAATTTTGGAATGTTATTGGAGTGCCATTGGAAATTTTTTCAAAAGATTTTTTAAATTACTATTTGGCCATGTGGAAAGGTAACCAATTCTATTGTGGACTTAATAAATTATTAATAAATATTTAGGGAACCAATATGTTACAGAGAATCGGTGAGATCTGTACAAATAAAACTTTAGAATTTTATTGGATTACCATTGGAAATTTAATCAAAAAAGAATTTTAAAATTACTATTTGGCCTAAAGGAAATGGAACCAGATGTAATGTGGAGTTATTTGAGATATAATATTGTGATTATACTTCTGAAACAAACATATCAGACGGTATTTTAAAGAAATAAGTATTGATATTAGATGATATTTTTTTAGAATATTATGCATTTCTATAATGTTAAGTTTAAGTAAAAAGAGATTCTGGGCTTTTTTAATACAATCTTTGAGATTGTTATTTTTTTTTGCCCGCTGTAAAATGATGAATGCAATTGCTTTCACAATTTATAGTGAAATGCAATATATTCTGAAAACAGCAAAAATAAGGCAAAAATATTTTTTGAAAAATATGTAAATATGTGTACTGTATTATAAAATGTTTTAAAAATATTAATACTTTTTTCTTTTTTTTCAGATTGATATAGAAAATTTTCGAAAACTAGAACCATTTTTAAAGCAATTTTTTAAAAAAACAAATGAATAAATATTTTTTTGAGTGGGTATGGTAAGTCAATAATAATAATTGTAGTCTCTCAAGGACCTTGTAATGTGATAATTGATTTTTAGTGTTTTTTTTAAAAAAAATAAAAAAATTACGCGTACCGTACGCGTACGGTAAAAAAATAAATAAAAAAAGTTTTTAAAAACATATATAAAAATAGATGAAAGGTAAGGTTGGCTCTTAAAAGAGCCGTTGTGTTCATGCAGGGACAGAGGAAAGAAAGATTGGGAATATTAGACGGTACGACAAGTGTGCTGATCTATTTTACTGTTCACTAGGGAAACACTGGTCTCCCTATAAGTAATTAGATCGTGACAATGGGCGCACCGTACTTCAACCCTCGCAAACCGAGGGTTAATTTCCAGAGGGCCAGCAAAAGGAGATGCTCCCCCCACAGATGAAGGGCTCACCTGACCTGCAGAAGAAGGACTCAGCCCTGCAGATGATGGTCCAGGCTGAGCTGCTGTGGATGTGCTTGGTTGACTTACTGAAGGGTTACCTCCAGTAAGTCGAGCATGTGTCCTTTTGTGTACATCCTTGAGGTGCCTCATCATGGTATGATTCCCAAAGGAATACTTCCTGTCAGGATTACCTCTTGAAAGTACACGCTGACACAGCTTGCAAGTCACTAAGGGTGCATTTACCTTTTGCTGGCCTTCAGGAAAAGTAAAATAATCCCATACATAAGAGGTCTTTTGTTTCCTCGCTCTCTGCCTCAAGGTAGTGCTGCTAGTGCTAGCCTCACTCTCAGAAGGGCTCTGCTGTTCTGCCATCGTATCACAAAGACAACCCAGCTCCTTCTCCTAAGGGATCACAAGCAGAAATGAGGGGAATGGGTGTGGTGTAGGAGAGTTCTAGAACTGAAAGTAGTTTCATCCAATCAAAAGTTGTGTTTCATGATCACATGACCTACCGAACGCTTACGGTACGCTTACGGTGCGCTTACGGCAAAAGTACGCATGCGCGTAAAAAACCAATGAAATTCCCCCGTTATAGTTAGTTCAGATAACTATAACTCGTGCGACCGCAACTCTATCACAAGGATGATGTCATCAGTGATGTCATGAGTGATGCCACTGACCATGTCATGAGTGATGTAATATGTGACGTCATGAGCAGTGGATTGCGGGCGCGCGAGTTATAGTTATCTGAACTAACTATAACAGGGGAATTTCATTGGTTTTTTACGAGTGAAATATCCACCTAACTATAACATGTGTGAAACCTATGGTTTTTTAAGTGAATATATATATATATCCAAACAATCATATCAGCTTCAAAGAAACGATGTCCAGGCCACTAGATTAATGTCAGCGCGTCTTTTATTATCAAACGCCCAGTCACTTGACGCGTTTCGGAGGAGAACTTCCTTGTTCACAAGTACGAGTGTATGTGTTCTCACAATGTTTATACCTATCATGCGACACCTTTTGTGATGAAAATCAAAAACAGACTCAGTGCTATGGCATGCCATTATGGAGCTAGAAAGCAGACTGAATTGCAATGTGTTGTTTACATTGGAGCAACGAGCGCGATCACATTGCTTAGGTATTGGGCTTAACAAAATATTGAAAATTAAACAATAAATCAACCAATTCACACTGTGACATACATATTTCACTGATGCTTAAAATTTCGATATTTTGATATGTTGCTGTTTTTGATATAGCAGTGCATATCATAGTAATACTGTTGAAATACATCAAACATATGCATAATGCTCACAATTCATAGTTCGCAAAATTGTTAACAGTGACAGCTTCTAAATTTGCCATTTGTGTCTCATCATAATTACAGCGAAAGTTCGCCTTTAAATCAAGCTGCTAAGTCCAATGCCCAGTGGGCAAAACAGTCCAACCCCAGTGGGTAAACTTCCACGTTCAACCATTATGTGATGAATAAACTCACTCATATCTCCACCACATGTGATTCAACATTGTAGTCTTGCCTTAAATTCTCCTTAAAGTACTCAACACCGGCCTGCAGAATAAAGTGAAAAATAAAATAATAAAGGTGAGAAATGTACTTACATTATTTGTGACTATTTACATACACTATATCAATATAAAAACATACAATATATTCAGTCTACTTAATTCAGAACGGGACAACACATCTCATAGCAATGGTCATAGACACACCTATTTAGGGGAGATTGATTAACCCAAGTGTACTGCAAGTGCCTCATCACAATTGTGTCCCTCCGGTTGCATGGTATGGTATTTAATGGTTAATCTAGATTCCAATCGTCTTAGTTCTTGGATCATATCACCCCCTCGTTCTCTTACTGTGAACTGTCCAGGACACAAAAAGAGATGAGGCTATTGTTGCTCTTATGGTGAGCGGCAAAATGTCTCGCCACCGGATATTGTCTGTCAAGGTTCTTAATTGCTCTTAGATGCTCTAGCACTCGTTTCTTTGCTTGATGTATTGTGCTTCCTATATAATACTTATCACAGGGGCATCTAAGAGCATACACTGCATACTCAGTGTTACAGGAAAAATGTTTGAGAATTTTGAAGGGTTTACAATGTGTGGAAAGATTGACTTCTTTGACGTTACTGCTGTATTTGCATGCTTTGCACCTGCCACAGGTGTAAAACCCTTGTACAGTACTCTTTTTGGTATCTGACGGAATCAATGTTTTGCAAACCATATCTTTTAAAGACTTAGGTTTACGGTAGGTTATTTGAGGATAATCTAAAATTCCTTGTGCTAGATCTTTGTCAGTCTTCAGCACATCCCAAAATTTACTTAGGGCTTTTCTAACCTCCCATGATTGTTCATTGAAGTTAGTTATAAATCGTACATTCCCTGTCTTTTTAGATTCACCTTTTTTTGGTTTTTCATAGAGTAATTCAGCTCTTTCTCTCTTATTTGCTTTATCCAGAGCTTTCTCTATGCATTTTTTAGTATATCCCCTTTCTTTAAACCTCTCACACATTGTTCTACTTTCAGTTTCAAAGTCATTAATAGTGCTACAATTCCGTTCAGAACGGAGAAGCTCGCCCAGAGGGATACCATTGATGAGACTGTTAGGGTGGCAGCTATGGGCATGCAGTAAGCTGTTCCCAGCTGTCTCTTTTCTAAAAAGTGCAGTTGTCAATTTATTGTCTCTGATATCAATTCTTAAATCAAGAAATTCAATAGTTTTCTTATCAATATGGCTTGTAAACGAAAGGTTAAATGCAATGGTATTCAGTATATTGACAAATTCATTGGCGTCATCTTCACTGCCATCCCATATACAGAAAAAATCATCGATATAGCTTACCCATGTTTTGACCTTCGTTTTAAATTGGTTAAAGGGTCTGACTACTTGCTCCTCCCACCAGCCCAGGTAAAGGCCTGCGAAACTGGGAGCGAAGCAAGTACCCATCGCAGTACCAAGGGTTTGATGGTAAATTACTCCATCAAAGAGAAAAAAGTTTTGTGTTAGACAAGTTTTTATCAAATACAATATCATGTTTGTATGCAGTAAAAATGATACAGATCTGTTGCCTGAAAAATGTCTACACGCTTCGATTCCCTTCTCATGTGGGATACTCGTGTAGAGGCTGTTGATATCTAATGTCATCAATAAACAGTCTGAATGTCAATCCACTTCATCTATCCTACATAAAAAAATCACCCGAATCTTTTAGGTAGGAAGGGAGTTTTTGTACAAGAGGTTGTAAATAAAAATCTACATATCTCGACGTGTTCTCTGGGCAGCTTCCCCTAGAGGAGACAATAGGTCTTCCTGGGGGATTCATAAAATGTTTGTGAAGTTTAGGGAGTAGATAAAGGGCCGGTATTTTGGGATATTTACATTTTAAAAAGTTGTACTCTTCTAGTTCCAATAGACCTCTATCTTTCCAATCTCCTAGTCGTTGCTGATACTCATTGTTATTTGCTTCATACAGCTGCATGGTGCTTCTTTCATATTTACTTGTGTCATTTAACTGTGAAAGACCTTCATTAATATACATTTCTTTAGAAAGCACCACAATGTTTCCTCCCTTAGCAGATTTTTTAACTACAATTTGTTTATCATTTTTAAGGCTTTGTATCGCTGCAATTTGTGTCACTGTTAAATTATTCCTCATATATTTAAAATTTTTGGATAACTTGTCAAACTCATTAATGACTCCCTTCTCAAAGATATCTATTGTTTCATTCGCAATTTGTGGCATAAAGATTGATTTCGGTCTGAACCCACTATCAAAGTTATGGTCCAGTCTTATATTCTCATCCATAAGATTCAGAAAGTGATCCTGATTGGTGTTTGAATCATCATCAAGATCATGTAACACATGTAATAATTCAACATCACATATCTGAATGTTGCTTGATTGTTCTTGGTTTTCCATTCTTTGCTCTCTGACTTTGGTAGCAAACCATTTTTTAAGTCTAAGTTTACGTGTAAATTGAAATAAATAAATCTGACTTTGCGTATATTCAAAATTAGCTGGGGGACAAAATGTAAGCCCATAAGAAAGTACCTCAATTTCAGCCTCATTGAGCTTCCTTTTGGAGAGGTTAATAACTGTTTTGTTGTCCTTCATTTTACTTTCTTCTTCCCACAGGGCTTATTATTTCTTCTCTTCTCTTACTGTATATATATATATATGTGTGTGTGTGTGTAATTCACACAAAAAAACAATAGTTACAGGGTCGTTATGGTTAGGCTCAGATTTCACTTGTGAAAAACAATAGCAATTCAGCAGTTATAGTTACCTGAGCCAACTATAACTTATGACACCGCAATGAACTGCTTAAAATGCTTATGACAAAAGACACACAATTGATGGACAGAATGCAGAACAAATCAAAACATTCACCCCCAGTTAAGAGATCTGGGTTAAATCCATCATTTTTTTGCTCACCATGCCACCCCAGTTTAGACCAGGCCATATGCAAATCAGTCTTGACCCTGTGCCTCATGGGAACAGTCCAGCCCGAACTGCCAAGCCAGGTCCTCCCTGGACCGGAAACAAGCATCCTAGGACCGGTTTCAAGGTTTCACCCCTCTTCAGGCAGGATAGCTTGATTCCAGTGGCACAGTGAGCCCAGGACCCACGTCTGGGCATACCTGGCGCACTTACGGTGAGAAAGCAAAAGACACATAATTGATGGACAGAATGCAGAACAAATCAAAACATTCACCTCCAGTCCAGAGATCTGGGTTAAATCCATCATTCTTTTGCTCACCATGCCAACCCAGTTTAGACCTGGCCATTTGCAAATCAGTCTTGACCCTGTGCCTCATGGGAACAGTCCAGCCCGAACTGCCAAGCCAGGTCCTCCCTGGACCGGAAACAAACATCCTAGGACCGGTTTCGGGGTTTCACCCCTCTTCAGCCAGGATAGCTTGATTCCAGTGGCACAGTGAGTCCAGGACCCACGTCTGGGCATACCTGGCGCACTTAGGGCGAGAAAGCAAAAGACACACAATTGATGGACGGAATGCAGAGCAAATCAAAACATTCACCCCCAGTCAAGAGATCTGGGTTAAATCCATCATTCTTTTGCTCACCATGCCACCCCAGTTTAGACCTGGCCATATGCAAATCAGTCTTGACCCTGTGCCTCATGGGAACAGTCCAGCCTGAACTGCCAAGCCAGGTCCTCCCTAGACCGGAAACAAGAATCCTAGGACCGGTTTTGGGGTTTCACCCCTCTTCAGCCAGGATAGCTTGATTCCAGTGGCACAGTGAGCCCAGGACTCACGTCTGGGCATATCTGGCGCACTTAGGGCGAGAAAGCAAAAGACACACAATTGATGGACGGAATGCAGAAAAAATCAAAACATTCACCGCCAGTCAAGAGATCTGGGTTAAATCCATGATTCTTTTGCTCACCATGCCACCCCAGTTTTGACCTGGCCATATGCAAATCAGTCATGATCCTGTGCCCCATGGGAACAGTCCAGCCCGAAGTGCCAAGCCAGGTCCTCCCTGGACCGGAAACAAGCATCCTAGGACCGGTTTCAGGGTTTCACCCCTCTTCAGCCAGGATAGCTTGATTCCAGTGGCACAGTGAGCCCAGGACCTACATCTGCGCAGACCTGTCGCACTTAGGGCGAGAAAGCAAAACACACACAATTGATGGACGGAATGCAGAACAAATCAAAACATTCAACCCCAGTCAATATATCTGGGTTAAATCCATCCTTCTTTTGCTCATCATGCCACCCCAGTTGCCATATGCAAATCAGTCTTGACCCTGTGCCTCATGGGAACAGTCCAGCCCGAACTGCCGAGCCATATCCTCCCTGGAAAGGAAACAAGCATCCTAGGACCGGTTTTGGTGAAAAAGTATTTGAACGGCCGGAACCGCCACTGACCTCTTGATTTATACATTTGGCGACACAAGGTCGGCACTACTTAGGTGATGGGAATATGGATACTAATCATGCCTCAATGAACCGCGACTCATATGCAGGTCAGAATACGGCAGGGCGAGGGATCAAAGCTCGCATTTGATGGTGGAACTCGCCGGTCTCAAAGTTTTTTGCCTGCATGAAATGTCGCTACAAAGTAACATTTCAAATTTGGATTGCATGATATGGCAATAAATACCTACTAAAGGGGACAGACCACATAAATGTGAAGCTAAAAGTAAATTAATTACTATGGCATTGTTAAAGGCAAAATCGCCGAAACGCGTTTGCCAATAAAGTTTTTCTTAACATTGTTCAAAACCGAGTGTGCTCCAAGGTCTTTTTTGATGGAGACCGTTATTGATGGAAATGTTCTCGTGAACGCCACGGTCACGGAGGAGGCACCCGCCCACAAAGATGTTCGGCAGTTGCAGTGGCATTTGGTGAAAAAGTATTTGAATGGCCCGAACCGCCGGTGACCTCTTGATTTCTACGTTTGGCCACACAAGGTCGGCACTACTTAGGGGATGGGAATATGGATACTAATCATGTCTCAACGAACCGCGACTCATATGCAGGTCAGAGTAAGGCAGGGCGAGGGATCAAAGCTCGCATTTGGTGGTGGAACTCGCCGGTCTCAAAGTTGTTTTTGCGTGCGTGAAATGTCGCTACAAAGTAACATTTCAAATTTGGATTGCAAGATATGGCAAAAAATACCTACTAAAAGGGACAGACCAAATAAATGTGAAGCTAAAAGAAAATTAATTACTATGGCATTGATAAAGGCGGAATTGCCAATAAAGTTTTTCTTAACATTGATGAAAACCGAGTGTGCTCCAAGGTCTTTTTTGATGGAGACCATTATTGATGGAAATGTTCATGTGACGGCCACGGTCACGGAGGAGGCACCCGCCCACAAAGATGTTCGGCAGTTGCAGTGGCATTTGGTGGGAAAAAAAAAATATATATATATAAATTATTATATATATCTATGAAATAAAACAAAGTTTAACAATTAGCAATGGATAGGAAAACGTTTCAAATTCTTTCTATTCAAACCAAACATAAAGTACACAAACATTAGAAATTATAAAGGTATATTATACCTTACATTTTCAATGTACGCACCACTTCCAAATTATAATAACTTGTGTACGTCTGTACACAGTGTTGTGAACTCACCAGCCACAACCTCTGTACACAGTGTTGTGAACTCACCAGCCACACTACATTAACTATAACTCGTGCCGCAAAGTAATTATAACTCGCGCCCCCACCATGCACAGTCTTGGCATCAATGGTGTAATTTTAAATGTTGCAGCGATGTTATCAGCGATATCATAGAATGTGACATCAGTGATGTAATATGTGGCGTAATTAGCAGGGCATGGTAAGAGCACAAGTTATAGTTATGTGGCGTAGAGTGGAATAGCATAGAGTGAAGTGGCGTACAGTGGAATGGCGTAGAGTGGATTGGCATACAGTGGAGTGGCATAGAGTGGAGTGCTGTAAAGGGGAGTGGCCTAGACTGTATTAGCATAGAGTGGAGTGGCACACATTTGAATGGCATAAAGTTGACTGGCATAAAATGGAGTGGCATACAGTGGAGTGGAGTACAGTAGACTGGCAAAGAGTGGAATGGCGTAGAGTGAAATGTAGTATGGCGGAGTGGCATAGAGTGAAATATATGAGCAAACTAGAGAACTGTATACTTGCTACTTCTAGCATCAAACCACTGGTATGGTTACGATACATTGATGACATATTTATGATGTGGAATGAAGGAAGTAGAACATTGGAACAATTTACAGCTTATATCAACAATATCCATCCTACGATCAGATCTGCTAGCAGCAATACTAAACATAAGCATCATCTCCCTTTTCTGGATGTGATACTTATCATTCATGAACAACAAATTACAACTGATCTGTACCACAAGCCTACAGATACTAATTTGTATCTATATTGGACTTCATGTCACCCACACCACACTAAACTGAGCATCATCTGCAGCCAAACACTCAGAATAAGACGCATCTGCAGCAATAAGGACACATGTAAAGACCATCTAGAGGAGCTTCCTACATTATTTAAAAGGTGAGGCTATCCTCTGCATATCATACAGCAACAAATTGACAAGTCTTTGCAGTTACCCAGGGAAGCACTTATTTGGAATACCAACAGCAGAAACAAAAGTGACAGAATTCCATTTGTTATTGACTATCATTCAGCAGCTACCAACCACAAACTATAGTGCAAAAAACATTTCCCTTAATGTCTACTTGTGAAAAATTGCAAAAGGTTTTTCCAAAACCACCAGTCATTGCTTACCAGAGAGCTCTTTATTTACGATCTCTTATTGTGAGAGCTGAACTCAAGCAAGTTGTAAACAATGCAGGGGTTCATTGCTATAACTCTAAAAGGTGCATCACATGTGAATAACTTTTTGCAAATATCATCAGTAACTACTTCTGTTACGAGAAGGACCTATGGAATAAGACAGCATCTTACATGTCACTCAACATGCATTTTTTATGTGATTCACTGCCAAAGCTGAAGCTGTAAAAAACAATATGTGGGCCAAACAGTGAATGACCTCCTTACACCATTCAGGAACCACTAATCGGCAATAATTAATAAGAAACTTGACCAGCCAATCATTTTAACCTTGAGGATCATTTACTATTAGATTTGAAGATTTTCCCTGTGGAACATGTCTTAAAGGAAGAATTACTGGACTCCAGAGAAAACTTCTGGATGTACCGTTGAAAATCACTGCATCCAAATGGACTGAACATTACTGACAATACCACCTGATTGCTGCATATCTCAAGAGCTCTCAGGACTGCATTGATTCCACATTCTAAATGGAATCTTCACTTATGATGCTTAGTGAAAATTCAGCTGTGTCATCTGTGCAGCCCTTGAACAAACCATCTTGTACTACCTGAGGAAGGCGGCAGCTGAAACGCTGTAGTGGAAATATATTTTTGTTCTTTTGGGAATCTATCTGTTTGAGTCACTTCTTTCTTGCATATTTTATTTCTTTGTGTCATGGGGATCCCGATTCTTGCCCTGGCAGGCTGTTGTTTTCTTATGATCCTTCATCTTCAAATAAATAAATATAAATATATGTTGACCATTTCCTATTCCCCTTTGTAAGAGATATTTCATCCTATCTTAAAGACAACTCGGACTTCTTACAAAAGATAAGAGATGTAACTTTGGGGGAAATCACTGGGTGGTGTGCCTCGATGTTGAGGCGTTGTACACAAGTATTAGACATGATAATGGCATTAAGGCTTGTAAATTCTTTCTAAAAAAACGGTGGGCTGAATTTCTGGAACATACTCTCATGCTCCTGGATATGATAGTAATTTGTCTTAAAGAGAATGTTTTTATGTTTGAGAGGGAACATTAGAAGCAGCTACAAGGTACGTCAATGGGCACCTGCTTCGCTCCCAGCTACACCAACCTTATGGTGGGCTGGTGGGAGAAGCAGGTACTCTGAAATGACCAAACTAAACATTGGATTTTTTTGTGTGTCTAAATGGCTGCGGTATATCATCAACATTTTCTTTGTGTGGAAAGGGTCTGAAAATGAATTGAATCTGTTTATTGACTGTCCTAACCAGAACAACGTTAATTTAAAATTCACAAGACACTACAGTCAGAAATCTGTTGACTTTCTAGACCTTAAACTTAGAGTTGAAAACAGAAGAATCAGCACAAACCTGTTCAGAAAAAGACAGCAGGAAACTCTATTCTGCACGCAGCTAGCTCCCATCTGCCCAGCTTTAGGTGGGGAATCCCCTACAGCAAATTCTTGAGGGCTAAATGCAATTGCAGCACCACCACAGCTTATGAAAGATCTAAGCAGGAAATGAATATGAGATTCAGGGAAAGGGGGTACTCCAAGAAAGCATTAGCCCAGGCAGAGAAAAGAGTCGAGTCAGTCAAGGGAGGAGATTCTAGACAAAGTGAAGCACGCCAAGATCAGTGAGATAGCCGCCAAAAAACCAGTGAGATTTATCACCAGATACTGCCGCAAATCGAACCAGATACGCA
This sequence comes from Triturus cristatus, assembly GCF_964204655.1. Taxonomy (NCBI): domain Eukaryota; kingdom Metazoa; phylum Chordata; class Amphibia; order Caudata; family Salamandridae; genus Triturus; species Triturus cristatus. The sequence continues at coordinate 606,822,782 of NC_140585.1, forward strand.
GTATACTAAGAAACAGATGGGACATCCTTAGACAGGATCCTATCCTGAGAAATGAGATGGGCGCCACAACCTCCATAACAGACATGAGGAGCTAATCTCTGAGAGATATGCTGGTACACAGCCATCTCCAACCAAAGGAAGGCAACTGGCTCAGGCAAGCAAAGGGCTTCCGTAAGTGCGGGAACTGCAAAGCATGTAAAAATAGCAGTAACGTACTAGAGGTCACACTAGAGAGAACCAAGACACTCTGGAAAATCCCCAAACTCATCACCTGTAGCTCAGACTTCATGGTATACGCAATAGTCTGCCCCTGCCATTTGTGGTACATCGGGTTTATTACTTTCCCGATCAAGAAACGCATCTTAGAACACTGGCGAGCGTTCACAAATTGCGACCAAAGCTACAGTACAGCAAGACACTTCTCAAAGGAACACAGGGCTCACTGGACCAAAGCCAAATTCTTTGGACTGGACACAGTCACAACCAACCCGAGAGGAGGCAACTGCACAGCTGCTCTACGCAAACTCGAGTCACGCTTCATCCTCCTAGCAGGCACCAAATTCCCTGACAGCCTGAACCAGGAAGAAGAATTGTATTCTCACCTGTAATATCACATAACCCCCCATAGAAGCACCATGGCCCTGGTGGACTACTCACTCCGACTTCTTCCTCCTTTCCTTAATTTTAATTGCACTTTTCTTATATCTAACACAGGCGCATCTTCATCCCTCTCAATTTTTAATCTCATGTAACTGTTTAGAGTGAATTAGTGCCGTGAATAACTGTAATATTGACCTTGATATACTATGTTGCTAACATTATTGTATTCTGATTTTGTACAGGACCATTGCTGTGAATCACCTTGATAGGATTGCGTTCACCGGAGTCTATCGGCGGATCCTCCACCTTTACTCCTAGTCACTATTAAGTGCATGCCATGGGTACCATACCCCCGATAACACCGAGTATATAATATAATGACTAAGTCAGGTCCCACTTAAATGTAACTCACGAGGGACATCCCTCTAGCCACACCGCAGCACATAACCTCCTCTTAGGAAAAGGGCACTAGTCCCCAATTTCTGCATAAACTGCCAGTCACGCACAAGCTATCAGTCACCGATTAGCCCAATACCGTGTAAATAAACACAGCATTTAAGACTTACTGAATACCACCATATACAATTATTGAGAGTGATCAATATAGGACAAAATCACCTTTGCTAAACAGCTGCGCCTGTTACTTTGATTACGTGTTTTGTCATGATTTAATTAATGTGCCACATACATTTCTTTTATGTCTATGATTTTTAAATGTGCACTTACCCTTTAAAAAGTCATGTAATGGAGGCGATGGTCATGTGACCAAGACCACGGACGTGGTCGAAACGCGTCGTCGTTCTCTGCCGAACTGAAAATAAACCGCTGAACTGATCAAGTGGGCTCATGTGGATCCTTTCTTTTCCTTGGATTTGCATTTCGTGGAATATCTATCTATCTATCTATCTATCTATCTATCTATCTATCTATCTATCTATCTATCTATCTATCTATCTATCTATCTATCTATCTATCTATCTATCTATCTATCTATCTATCTATCTATCTATCTATCTATCTATCTATCTATATATTCACTGAAAAAACCATAGGTTTCAGGGGTGTTATAGTTAGCTGGACTTTTCACTTGTACAAAACCATTGAAATTCCCCCGTTATAGTTAGTTCAGCTAACTATAACTCGCGCGCCCGCAATGCACTGCTGATGACGTCACATATTACATCACTCATGACATGGTCAGTGACATCACTCATGACATCACTGATGACATCTCAAATGACATCACTGATAACATCACTGATTACATCATCCAGTGAATGTCTGTTTTTCTGAAAATTAAATATGTTTTATATATGTATATCTCAAGGTCGATGGAAGAATAAATGGGTATATAAGTGTCTAAATGGATGATTTGTTTTTTGAAAAATTGATTGTGTAACTGACTGATTAAGTGTATCATAGTGAATACATGGCTTAGTGAGTAATGTTTAAATATGTAAATATCTGTATCAGTCTCTCACTTTGTGTATAAGTGGCTACATGGGTTGGTGAGTAGCTACATGGGTGTCTATATAGGTTCTTAGTTGGTTTTTTGAGTATCAGTCTGAGTGTCTGCATGGTTCAGTGGGGGGTATTACGTAGTGCATAGGTGCATGAATGAGTGACTCACTGTTTGTATATGTTGAAGACAGCATGTGTGCAGGACTGTATGGGTGGATGAGTGTGTGTATGGGTGTGTTAGTGAGTGAATGACTGTCTCAATAGTGTCTTTATGAGTAACTACATATGTTTTAAACTAGTATATGTGACTATTGGTGTATATAAGTGAGTATATGTGAGAGTGAGAGATTGAAAGAGTTCCTGTATGAATAAGTATGTGTTTCTATAAGTGATTGTTTAAAAGACTAAGTATGTGTAAGTTTCGGTAGAAGTAAGTGTGGTGGTGTGTGTATAACTGTATATGCAAGTAAACGTATGTTTGATTCTTTATTAGCATGAGTGAATATGTGTGTGAGTAACTCTATGGATGAGTGGCATTGTGTAACAGGATGCATAGGTGTATGAGTACATATGATGAGTGAGTACATGTATGAGTGACTGTATAGGACTGTTGGTGAATGAGTGGATGTGTATGTGGATCTTAGAATTACTGAAGAGGTTGTTGTAACTGGTATTGGTATGTCCATTGTTTTGAAAATTTTAGTCTCTATTTTTGAATGTGTGTATCAAAGGTTATATTAGGGTGAGAGGAGGTCTGCCACTCTATCACAAGGATGATGTCATGAGTGATGTCATCAGTGATGTCATTTGAGATGTCATCAGTGATGTCATGAGTGATGTCACTGACCATGTCATGAGTGATGTAATATGTGACGTCATCAGCAGTGCATTGCGGGCGCGCGAGTTATAGTTAGCTGAACTAACTATAACGAGGGAATTTCAATGGTTTTGTACAAGTGAAAAGTCCAGCTAACTATAACACCCCTAGACCACTAGGTACCTCCAGTAAGCGCCACGGAGCTGTGTTGCAGAGAGGTGTAAAAAGGGGCTTGGCCTCAGAACACCTGTCTGCAGCGCAGCTCCCTGGCGCATACTGGAGATGCCTGTTGGGCTAGTTGGCCCTCAGGGACCCTCAGTATTGAAGAGGAATTAATTCCCCAACTTACAACTCGCCAGGGGGCGCGTTTGCAGAGTGCTGCAAGGAGGGGGGCGTGGCCTCCGGCACGATGCCAGTCTTTTATTTATTTTAATTTTTTAAGAAGGGGGGCTGTGTGGTTCCCCTTCTTATTCTAATTTATTGGCCTTGATGATCCCATCCCCCATAGCCTGTCTCCTAATTATATTTTTTTACCCCAATCCCCAGGGCCGGCCACTGTTTTTTATTATTTTTAAAAAAATGTATATTTATAGACACACCTAGGACATGCTGGACAAACCGTACGTACCTATCACCATGACGATTTGAGTGATATTCATTAAAAGGCGACTATGCATACAATGAATCCACGTGGAATGTATTTACACCACTAGTGAAGCTCTGACATGTCTGATGCCCTACCGTGCCTAATCCCGGTAGACACCCTTGTCGTTTATTTATACAAACATGGGTAGCTATTGACGGGCACTTTTAATACACATGCACACCAAGGGGGTTCGACAAAAATTAGACCAAAACTATGTAAGAAACCCCCCTCACGGTTAATAAAACACACATCCACTGCCGGATGTGTAATACTTTTTATTTTACTCTCTGGAAAGGGGACGAACATCACTTGAGAATCACAGCGCGCTCCTGGCAGAGCCCAATGCTGTGTTACACCCACCATTGCCTTCCGAGTGCCACACACCTCTGTGTTGTATTTAACCAGCTAGTGCATATGCTATGACACTCTCTAGCCCATGTGCACTGTAACACCACCCCATGAATATGTCATGCCACACTTGTCTTCGCACGGGTTATATTGCCCCATCCAACGTGCCTTCCTCGATGCCTATGGTATAATGCACAGTGCTATGCCATACATATTACAATCTGGGATCCATATCTTTGTCACAGTGCATATGCAACGTTACACTCCCCAGCACATATTTTATATTACAACTTTAGAGACTAGTTAGGTTACACAACACTGCCCTGTGCATATTACACTCCAAGGCGCACATCGCATAGCACGCGCTAGTGCCTGCGCTATCTCGCGCTCTCCAATTAATCTGTCATTGCGCACAACGTATTGCATATTATATTTCACGCCCGGTTCATCTTATATCACACTTTTGGTGCATAGTTTATACCATACACTATATCTAGTTTTCATTTTCAATCGTGCTCTCAGGACTATGTTCTATATAACACTGTGTTCACCTACCCATTTCACGGGCATTACATTTTGCGATAGGGGGTGGAGGGTCAGGGGGTGTTTCTGCCAAGTGAGCCCGGAGTCACAGGCACAAACGTCCTCTTCTTCCTGAATAAAAGTGAGATTATGCTGCATACTTGTTCATATTTTAAGTAGTACGCACAGACACACGTTTTAAAAACAATAAAGTTCCTAATACCCGCCTTCTCTGAACAGTTAGCTTGCTGCCCCATCCCCCTCCTCCCTATCCTCTGTTGTGTGAATCCATGGACTAGCCTCCTCCCTCCTGCCATGCATGGTCTGATGTGCTGCCACTGCCCTCAATTTAGTATGATGTACCAGTCCCCTCCTCCTGCCCTCCATTGCCCAATTCTATGCCCCATCATTGACCTCCTGCTTAAACTCTGTGCTTAGCTTGCTGCCCCTATTCTCCTTCCCCCTGCCCTCCGATGTCTTTGTGCATGCCCCTGCTCCATCCTTTTTGCCCACCATGTTCCATGGACCTGCCACTCCTATCTACTCTGAGTGTTCTGTTGAGCTGCCACTCCCCTCCCACCTGCCTAGCATTGTCAGATGACTGTAACCTGTCCCTGCCACCTCCACCCTGCCTGTCCACATGCCATGCCCCTATCCTCTTCCTCCTGTCCTACATGGTCCATTGTACTGCCACACCCTTCTGCCCTCCCTGGTTTGTTGTGCTGCAACTGCTCCTCCTGCCTGCCCCGTGCGGTCTGTTGTGAGGCCCCTTCCCCTGAACTTTCTTGTCTGTGCACAGGTCCTGACCCTCCCTTCTATCCTCCATCGTCCTTTGTGCATGCCCCTGCACCCTCCTTCTTGCCCATAATAGCCATTGTGCTGCCACTTACCCTCCCACTTGCCATGCATGGTCTTCTGTGCTGCCATGGCCCCTCCCACCTTCCCTGTGTGGTCAGTTAGCTGCCCCTGACTTCCTCCCACCTTCCCTCCATGGACTGTGTGTATGCCATCACAGTCTCACTGTTGCTCTTCATGGTGTGTCTTGCTTCTAGTGCCATCCTGCCTGACCTCCATGGCTATCTTGCTGCTCCTGCCCTGCCCCCTTGCCCCAGCCCTCTGTTTACATGTGCAGACCCCTACTCTCTCCCTCCTGGCTTGTCTGTTCCATTGCAATGCCCCTGATCCGTCCCTCCTGCCCTTTATGGTCTGTTATGCTGCAGCTTTCTCTCCTGTCTGTCCATTATGGTCAGCTAGCTACCATTGCCTCTTGCCCCTCTGTTCTCTGTTGTCCATGTGCATGGTCCTGTCCCCTCCCTCTTGCTTTCTATGGATTGTTGTGCTGCACTCCCGTCCCGCATGCCCTGTGTGGTGTATTGTGCTGCTGCAAACCCTGATGCCTGCCCTGCAGGGTCAGTTTGGTGCACCTCTCCATGTCCCTCCTGTCCTCTGTTATCCAAGTCCATGTCCCTACCCCATTTCCTTCCATGATCCAATGTACCATACTTACGAACATTTTGAACTTGGTAAGAGGGAGATTTTGAAAAAAAACTGGGGTATTGATTTTCCCCTTTGAGTTACATTGAAAAAGAGGAGATTGTAGACAGGAGACAGATCAAATAAAGCTCATTTGAGCTTAAAAACATTGGACGTTTTCTGGCTGAATCGGGTCTGTTGGCATGTATGGTTGTACTACCATTGCCTCTTCCTTCTGCCCGCAATGGTCTATTACATTGCCACAGCCTCTCTTGCAAGTCCTGTATTGTTGGTTTGTTGCCCCTGCCCCCCTTTCCACTGCCCTCCATAGTCTGTTGTGCTGCCACGGCCCTTCCTGCCTGCTAAGTGTGGTTAAATTGTTGAATTTGCACCCTCCTACCTGCCTTCAATTTTCAGAGTCCGTGCCCCTGGCCTCTGCCTCTCAACAGTATCCTAATGAACAACTAGATTGCTAACATTCTATATTTATTACAAAAGAGTGGAACGCCTGACGTCATCTTGATGTAATCAAAACTGTAATACCTAGAGCATTTCCTTTAGAAATTACATACATGAGAGGGTCTTATTGGCATCAAAATTATGGTTAGTGCTCTAAAAGACCAAAATAAGGACATATTTTCTGAGTTGTCAAATAGCGACAAAGCACTTTTAAATTATTTGTTATCTTTATGTTTTTTTATCCAGTTGACCACTTGATTAAATGTTGCACTTAGGGGAGAGGATGTGGTGTTACTTCCAGAACTGCAGACTTTGCAACTGGGGAACCAGGTTGGAGTTTCTGCTTCAGCTCGACATTCTGTAATTCTGGTCAAATCACTTACAGTCTCCCCATGTCTACAACCAAAATGAATTTGTTCTTGTGTGATGTAACCAATGCTCATGTAAAGCACTCCAATACCTGACAAGTCTGCACTATATAACACTGCAAAAACACAAACTAATAAGTGTTTTGCACACTTCTGTCATTGAGCTATATTTGGGCTACATCTGGGTGATTTTGGCCTACATTTGGGCTCTTTTGTCTCCGGTGGCCATCTTGGGAGATTTATTTGTTATGAAGTTTCCTAATTTCCTCATGTACTGCAGTCTCCTCAGTAGGAAATGCTTTCAGTTTTTTACTTTGATTCCATCATGAAGGTATTCAGATATGTCACACATTTGCCATAAATTCTGAAAGTTAGCACTCTAGTTGCTCATTAGATCACTGTAGTAAAACTACTGTTCACCATGGAAGTCTGCGCCTGGTATTAAAAGTGCATGTTTCAGTCTGCATGTCAGAATGTTTTAATGAAATAGAAGAGGATTTGAGAAGTCACTCAAAATTTGCCCTCATTTTCTTTCTTCAGCATTAATCATAATTTCTATGGCAAAATGAACCCCCTCATTGTGTTCCTTTTTAAATCAAATGTTTTAACTGTTACCAGTTTATTCCAATCAAGATGGCTTCAGGTGTGCCATACTTTTGTCATAATGAAGACAGTAAGCGCTCTAGTTGTTTTTAAGAACACTCTGGGACATTCTGTCATTGGGCTATACTTGGGCTACATCTGGGTGATATTTGGGCTACATTTGGGCTCTTTTGTCTCTGGTGGCCATCTTGGGAAACTTATTTGTTATGAAGTTTCCTAATTTCCTCATTTACTGCAGTCTCCTCAGTAGGAAATACTTTCAGCTTTTTACTTTGAGTCCATCAAGAAGGCATTCAGATGTGTCACACATTTGCCATAAATTCAGAATGTTAGCACTCTTTTTGCTCATTATATCACTGTAGTAAAGCTACTGCTCACCAGAGAAAACTGCCGCTGGTATTGAAAGTGCATGTTTCAGTCTGCATGTCAGAATTTTTTAATGAAATAAAAGAGGATTTCAGAAGTCAAAATGTGCCCTAGTTTTTCTTTCAGCAGCACTAATCATACTTGTTATGGAAAAATGAACCCCCTCATTTTGTTCCTTTTTAAATTAAATGTTTTAAGAGTTACCACTTTAATCCAAGCAAGATGGCTTCAGGTGTGCCATACGTTTATCATAAGTAGGACTGTTAGCGCTCTAGTTGTTCTTTGGAACACTCTGGGAAGCTGCAGTAGAACACAAAGGAATCAACTGACAGTCTCTGCCCTTGTTGGATGTACATGTTTTACTGAGAATGTCAGACTTCATTCTCACATGACTGAGAAAGATAATGTGAATTTACAGAAAATAAGCTCTCAGTTTAGCTTATAGATCACCTTCCAAACCTCTGTGGGAAAAGCATGAGAAAATATTTTTCTCTCAACATGATATCCCAGCAGAAGGCTTTTTCACATGGTGAAATCACCTTAGAACATACCACAATTCCTAAAATGAGTATGGTACCATCAACAAATGATTTATAATGTAACTAAAGTCTTAAAACCTTCTATTAACTGCAATGCTTTTTAATGAGGTGCTATCATGTATATTGGTCCCAAGATGGCTGCCAACACTTCTTGGATGAAGTGCTGACAGCCAATCAGATCTCACGATGAGATGTGTGGTTAGGCTCCGCCCACATATATATATGATTTTACTTTTGATTTTCTCAGGAACTACTGAACAGATTGACACCAGACCTGCAAAAGGCACTTCCCTGAGCTGAGGACTACCTCTCTGCCAAATTTCAAGTAATTCTGTTCAGCCGTTCGGGCTGTACCTTGGACTAAAGGTCCCTATGGAAAATTGCATGGGGAAAACGTGTTTTGGGACCCTCCTTTTTTCTCAGCCCCCGCTTGACGAATCCCCCCGAGACTTTCAGGGTAGGAGCGGAGCGCCCCACCTATTTTGAAAATTTCGCGAGGATTCGTCAACCGGCGCCAAAGTTATTCAAAATAGAATGTTGCGGATTTCCTATGGAAACACGGTCCTAACTATAACTATCTACTGGCGACCGCCAGTAGATAATATATATATATATATATATATTTATATATATATATATATATATATATATATATATATATATATATATATATATTTATTTTTATTTTTTTTTTCAAAAAAGGAAGTTGCCACTTGCGGAGATGCACTCAAAAAACAAAGCGGGCCCCCAAATTTCAAAGAGGGTCCTTTAATTCATTGCAACCGGGTTTCATTTCAATGTAGTTCAAAGAGGTCCAACGCGTTTCAAAGCTCCTGCTTCTTGTTCACTGACCGGCTGTTTGCAGGCAGTAGTAACGTCATCTCGGCAAGCCCCTCATTTAAATAGTAGTTGACTACCCCCAGGTGGGTTTGATTCAAACATTCAGTCTTGAAGGTATCCTGGGACTTGTAGGATAATGAGCGTTTCTACCACAAAACCATAGTTTCAATTAGTATTCATCCTCCAGTAGGTTTGAAAGTGAAATCCGGTTTAAGTTTAAAGCGTGACTTTGTTTATCTGCTTTAGCGAGATACCAGTATTTCGCTGCAGTCCATTGTATATATGGCGGTGCAAACTCCACGACCGAGGCTGGCCGTATTATTTTCAAAAAAGGAAGTTGCCACTTGCGGAGATGCACTCAAAAAACAAAGCGGGCCCCCACGCGTTGGACCTCTTTGAACTACATTGAAATGAAACCCGGTTGCAATGAATTAAAGGGCCAGCCTCGGTCGTGGAGTTTGCACCGCCATATATACAATGGACTGCAGCGAAATACTGGTATCTCGCTAAAGCAGATAAACAAAGTCACGCTTTAAACTTAAACCGGATTTCACTTTCAAACCTACTGGAGGATGAATACTAATTGAAACTATGGTTTTGTGGCAGAAACGCTCATTATCCTACAAGTCCCAGGATACCTTCAAGACTGAATATTTGAATCAAACCCACCTGGGGGTAGTCAACTACTATTTAAATGAGGGGCTTGCCGAGATGACGTTACTACTGCCTGCAACCAGCCGGTCCGTGAACAAGAAGCAGGAGCTTTGAAACGCGTTGGACCTCTTTGAACTACATTGAAATGAAACCCGGTTGCAATGAATTAAAGGACCCTCTTTGAAATTTGGGGGCCCGCTTTGTTTTTTGAGTGCATCTCCGCAAGTGGCAACTTCCTTTTTTGAAAATAATACGGCCAGCCTCGGTCGTGGAGTTTGCACCGCCATATATACAATGGACTGCAGCGAAATACTGGTATCTCGCTAAAGCAGATAAACAAAGTCACGCTTTAAACTTAAACCGGATTTCACTTTCAAACCTACTGGAGGATGAATACTATTTGAAACTATGGTTTTGTGGCAGAAACGCTCATTATCCTACAAGTCCCAGGATACCTTCAAGACTGAATATTTGAATCAAACCCACCTGGGGGTAGTCAACTACTATTTAAATGAGGGGCTTGGCGAGATGACGTTACTACTGCCTGCAACCAGCCGGTCCAAGAACAAGAAGCAGGAGCTTTGAAACGTGTTGGACCTCTTTGAACTACATTGAAATGAAACCCGGTTGCAATGAATTAAAGGACCCTCTTTGAAATTTGGGGGCCCGCTTTGTTTTTTGAGTGCATCTCCGCAAGTGGCAACTTCCTTTTTTGAAAATAATACGGCCAGCCTCTGTCGTGGAGTTTGCACCGCCATATATACAATGGACTGCAGCGAAATACTGGTTTTCGCTAAAGCAGATAAACAAAGTCACGCTTTAAACTTAAACCGGATTTCACTTTCAAACCTACTGGAGGATGAATACTAATTGAAACTATGGTTTTTTGGCAGAAACGCTCATTATCCTACAAGTCCCAGGATACCTTCAAGACTGAATATATGAATCAAACCCACCTGGGGGTAGTCAACTACTATTTAAATGAGGGGCTTGCAGAGATGACGTTACTACTGCCTGCAACCAGCCGGTCCGTGAACAAGAAGCAGGAGCTTTGAAACGCGTTGGACCTCTTTGAACTACATTGAAATGAAACCCGGTTGCAATGAATTAAAGGACCCTCTTTGAAATTTGGGGGCCGCTTTGTTTTTTGAGTGCATCTCCGCAAGTGGCAACTTCCTTTTTTGAAAATAATACGGCCAGCCTCGGTCGTGGAGTTTGCACCGCCATATATACAATGGACTGCAGCTAAATACTGGTATCTCGCTAAAGCAGATAAACAAAGTCACGCTTTAAACTTAAACCGGATTTCACTTTCAAACCTACTGGAGGATGAATACTAATTGAAACTATGGTTTTGTGGCAGAAACGCTCATTATCCTACAAGTCCCAGGATACCTTCAAGACTGAATATTTGAATCAAACCCACCTGGGGGTAGTCAACTACTATTTAAATGAGGGGCTTGGCGAGATGACGTTACTACTGCCTGCAACCAGCCGGTCCAAGAACAAGAAGCAGGAGCTTTGAAACGCGTTGGACCTCTTTGAACTACATTGAAATGAAACCCGGTTGCCATGAATTAAAGGACCCTCTTTGAAATTTGGGGGCCCGCTTTGTTTTTTGAGTGCATCTCCGCAAGTGGCAACTTCCTTTTTTGAAAATAATACGGCCAGCCTCTGTCGTGGAGTTTGCACCGCCATATATACAATGGACTGCAGCGAAATACTGGTATCTCGCTAAAGCAGATAAACAAAGTCACGCTTTAAACTTAAACCGGATTTCACTTTCAAACCTACTGGAGGATGAATACTAATTGAAACTATGGTTTTGTGGCAGAAATGCTCATTATCCTACAAGTCCCAGGATACCTTCAAGACTGAATATATGAATCAAACCCACCTGGGGGTAGTCAACTACTATTTAAATGAGGGGCTTGCAGAGATGACGTTACTACTGCCTGCAACCAGCCGGTCCGTGAACAAGAAGCAGGAGCTTTGAAACGCGTTGGACCTCTTTGAACTACATTGAAATGAAACCCGGTTGCAATGAATTAAAGGACCTTCTTTGAAATTTGGGGGCCGCTTTGTTTTTTGAGTGCATCTCCGCAAGTGGCAACTTCCTTTTTTGAAAATAATACGGCCAGCCTCGGTCGTGGAGTTTGCACCGCCATATATACAATGGACTGCAGCAAAATACTGGTATCTCGCTAAAGCAGATAAACAAAGTCACGCTTTAAACTTAAACCGGATTTCACTTTCAAACCTACTGGAGGATGAATACTAATTGAAACTATGGTTTTGTGGCAGAAACGCTCATTATCCTACAAGTCCCAGGATACCTTCAAGACTGAATATTTGAATCAAACCCACCTGGGGGTAGTCAACTACTATTGAAATGAGGGGCTTGCCGAGATGACGTTACTACTGCCTGCAACCAGCCGGTCCGTGAACAAGAAGCAGGAGCTTTGAAACGCGTTGGACCTCTTTGAACTACATTGAAATGAAACCCGGTTGCAATGAATTAAAGGACCCTCTTTGAAATTTGGGGGCCTGCTTTGTTTTTTGAGTGCATCTCCGCAAGTGGCAACTTCCTTTTTTGAAAATAATACGGCCAGCCTCGGTCGTGGAGTTTGCACCGCCATATATACAATGGACTGCAGCGAAATACTGGTATCTCGCTAAAGCAGATAAACAAAGTCACGCTTTAAACTTAAACCGGATTTCACTTTCAAACCTACTGGAGGATGAATACTAATTGAAACTATGGTTTTGTGGCAGAAACGCTCATTATCCTACAAGTCCCAGGATACCTTCAAGACTGAATATTTGAATCAAACCCACCTGGGGGTAGTCAACTACTATTTAAATGAGGGGCTTGCCGAGATGACGTTACTACTGCCTGCAACCAGCCGGTCCGTGAACAAGAAGCAGGAGCTTTGAAACGCGTTGGACCTCTTTGAACTACATTGAAATGAAACCCGGTTGCAATGAATTAAAGGACCCTCTTTGAAATTTGGGGGCCCGCTTTGTTTTTTGAGTGCATCTCCGCAAGTGGCAACTTCCTTTTTTGAAAATAATACGGCCAGCCTCTGTCGTGGAGTTTGCATCGCCATATATACAATGGACTGCAGCGAAATACTGGTATCTCGCTAAAGCAGATAAACAAAGTCACGCTTTAAACTTAAACCGGATTTCACTTTCAAACCTACTGGAGGATGAATACTAATTGAAACTATGGTTTTGTGGCAGAAACGCTCCTTATCCTACAAGTCCCAGGATACCTTCAAGACTGAATATATGAATCAAACCCACCTGGGGGTAGTCAACTACTATTTAAATGAAGGGCTTGCAGAGATGACGTTACTACTGCCTGCAACCAGCCGGTCCGTGAACAAGAAGCAGGAGCTTTGAAACGCGTTGGACCTCTTTGAACTACATTGAAATGAAACCCGGTTGCAATGAATTAAAGGACCCTCTTTGAAATTTGGGGGCCGCTTTGTTTTTTGAGTGCATCTCCGCAAGTGGCAACTTCCTTTTTTGAAAATAATACGGCCAGCCTCGGTCGTGGAGTTTGCACCGCCATATATACAATGGACTGCAGCTAAATACTGGTATCTCGCTAAAGCAGATAAACAAAGTCACGCTTTAAACTTAAACCGGATTTCACTTTCAAACCTACTGGAGGATGAATGCTAATTGAAACTATGGTTTTGTGGCAGAAACGCTCATTATCCTACAAGTCCCAGGATACCTTCAAGACTGAATATTTGAATCAAACCCACCTGGGGGTAGTCAACTACTATTTAAATGAGGGGCTTGGCGAGATGACGTTACTACTGCCTGCAACCAGCCGGTCCAAGAACAAGAAGCAGGAGCTTTGAAACGCGTTGGACCTCTTTGAACTACATTGAAATGAAACCCGGTTGCAATGAATTAAAGGACCCTCTTTGAAATTTGGGGGCCCGCTTTGTTTTTTGAGTGCATCTCCGCAAGTGGCAACTTCCTTTTTTGAAAATAATACGGCCAGCCTCTGTCGTGGAGTTTGCACCGCCATATATACAATGGACTGCAGCGAAATACTGGTATCTCGCTAAAGCAGATAAACAAAGTCACGGTTTAAACTTAAACCGGATTTCACTTTCAAACCTACTGGAGGATGAATACTAATTGAAACTATGGTTTTGTGGCAGAAACGCTCATTATCCTACAAGTCCCAGGATACCTTCAAGACTGAATATATGAATCAAACCCACCTGGGGGTAGTCAACTACTATTTAAATGAGGGGCTTGCAGAGATGACGTTACTACTGCCTGCAACCAGCCGGTCCGTGAACAAGAAGCAGGAGCTTTGAAACGCGTTGGACCTCTTTGAACTACATTGAAATGAAAACCGGTTGCAATGAATTAAAGGACCTTCTTTGAAATTTGGGGGCCGCTTTGTTTTTTGAGTGCATCTCCGCAAGTGGCAACTTCCTTTTTTGAAAATAATACGGCCAGCCTCGGTCGTGGAGTTTGCACCGCCATATATACAATGGACTGCAGCAAAATACTGGTATCTCGCTAAAGCAGATAAACAAAGTCACGCTTTAAACTTAAACCGGATTTCACTTTCAAACCTACTGGAGGATGAATACTAATTGAAACTATGGTTTTGTGGCAGAAACGCTCATTATCCTACAAGTCCCAGGATACCTTCAAGACTGAATATTTGAATCAAACCCACCTGGGGGTAGTCAACTACTATTGAAATGAGGGGCTTGCCGAGATGACGTTACTACTGCCTGCAACCAGCCGGTCCGTGAACAAGAAGCAGGAGCTTTGAAACGCGTTGGACCTCTTTGAACTACATTGAAATGAAACCCGGTTGCAATGAATTAAAGGACCCTCTTTGAAATTTGGGGGCCTGCTTTGTTTTTTGAGTGCATCTCCGCAAGTGGCAACTTCCTTTTTTGAAAATAATACGGCCAGCCTCGGTCGTGGAGTTTGCACCGCCATATATACAATGGACTGCAGCGAAATACTGGTATCTCGCTAAAGCAGATAAACAAAGTCACGCTTTAAACTTAAACCGGATTTCACTTTCAAACCTACTGGAGGATGAATACTAATTGAAACTATGGTTTTGTGGCAGAAACGCTCATTATCCTACAAGTCCCAGGATACCTTCAAGACTGAATATTTGAATCAAACCCACCTGGGGGTAGTCAACTACTATTTAAATGAGGGGCTTGCCGAGATGACGTTACTACTGCCTGCAACCAGCCGGTCCGTGAACAAGAAGCAGGAGCTTTGAAACGCGTTGGACCTCTTTGAACTACATTGAAATGAAACCCGGTTGCAATGAATTAAAGGACCCTCTTTGAAATTTGGGGGCCCGCTTTGTTTTTTGAGTGCATCTCCGCAAGTGGCAACTTCCTTTTTTGAAAATAATACGGCCAGCCTCTGTCGTGGAGTTTGCATCGCCATATATACAATGGACTGCAGCGAAATACTGGTATCTCGCTAAAGCAGATAAACAAAGTCACGCTTTAAACTTAAACCGGATTTCACTTTCAAACCTACTGGAGGATGAATACTAATTGAAACTATGGTTTTGTGGCAGAAACGCTCCTTATCCTACAAGTCCCAGGATACCTTCAAGACTGAATATATGAATCAAACCCACCTGGGGGTAGTCAACTACTATTTAAATGAAGGGCTTGCAGAGATGACGTTACTACTGCCTGCAACCAGCCGGTCCGTGAACAAGAAGCAGGAGCTTTGAAACGCGTTGGACCTCTTTGAACTACATTGAAATGAAACCCGGTTGCAATGAATTAAAGGACCCTCTTTGAAATTTGGGGGCCGCTTTGTTTTTTGAGTGCATCTCCGCAAGTGGCAACTTCCTTTTTTGAAAATAATACGGCCAGCCTCGGTCGTGGAGTTTGCACCGCCATATATACAATGGACTGCAGCTAAATACTGGTATCTCGCTAAAGCAGATAAACAAAGTCACGCTTTAAACTTAAACCGGATTTCACTTTCAAACCTACTGGAGGATGAATGCTAATTGAAACTATGGTTTTGTGGCAGAAACGCTCATTATCCTACAAGTCCCAGGATACCTTCAAGACTGAATATTTGAATCAAACCCACCTGGGGGTAGTCAACTACTATTTAAATGAGGGGCTTGCAGAGATGACGTTACTACTGCCTGCAACCAGCCGGTCCGTGAACAAGAAGCAGGAGCTTTGAAACGCGTTGGACCTCTTTGAACTACATTGAAATGAAACCCGGTTGCAATGAATTAAAGGACCCTCTTTGAAATTTGGGGACCCGCTTTGTTTTTTGAGTGCATCTCCGCAAGTGGCAACTTCCTTTTTTGAAAATGATACGGCCAGCCTCGGTCGTGGAGTTTGCACCGCCATATATACAATGGACTGCAGCGAAATACTGGTATCTCGCTAAAGCAGATAAACAAAGTCACGCTTTAAACTTAAACCGGATTTCACTTTCAAACCTACTGGAGGATGAATACTAATTGAAACTATGGTTTTGTGGCAGAAACGCTCATTATCCTACAAGTCCCAGGATACCTTCAAGACTGAATATTTGAATCAAACCCACCTGGGGGTAGTCAACTACTATTTAAATGAGGGGCTTGCCGAGATGACGTTACTACTGCCTGCAACCAGCCGGTCCGTGAACAAGAAGCAGGAGCTTTGAAACCGGTTGCAATGAATTAAAGGACCCTCTTTGAAATTTGGGGGCCCGCTTTGTTTTTTGAGTGCATCTCCGCAAGTGGCAACTTCCTTTTTTGAAAATAATACGGCCAGCCTCGGTCGTGGAGTTTGCACCGCCATATATACAATGGACTGCAGCGAAATACTGGTATCTCGCTAAAGCAGATAAACAAAGTCACGCTTTAAACTTAAACCGGATTTCACTTTCAAACCTACTGGAGGATGAATACTAATTGAAACTATGGTTTTGTGGCAGAAACGCTCATTATCCTACAAGTCCCAGGATACCTTCAAGACTGAATATTTGAATCAAACCCACCTGGGGGTAGTCAACTACTATTTAAATGAGGGGCTTGCCGAGATGACGTTACTACTGCCTGCAACCAGCCGGTCCGTGAACAAGAAGCAGGAGCTTTGAAACGCGTTGGACCTCTTTGAACTACATTGAAATGAAACCCGGTTGCAATGAATTAAAGGACCCTCTTTGAAATTTGGGGGCCCGCTTTGTTTTTGAGTGCATCTCCGCAAGTGGCAACTTCCTTTTTTGAAAATAATACGGCCAGCCTCGGTCGTGGAGTTTGCACCGCCATATATACAATGGACTGCAGCGAAATACTGGTATCTCGCTAAAGCAGATAAACAAAGTCACGCTTTAAACTTAAACCGGATTTCACTTTCAAACCTACTGGAGGATGAATACTAATTGAAACTATGGTTTTGTGGCAGAAACGCTCATTATCCTACAAGTCCCAGGATACCTTCAAGACTGAATATTTGAATCAAACCCACCTGGGGGTAGTCAACTACTATTTAAATGAGGGGCTTGCCGAGATGACGTTACTACTGCCTGCAACCAGCCGGTCCGTGAACAAGAAGCAGGAGCTTTGAAACGCGTTGGACCTCTTTGAACTACATTGAAATGAAACCCGGTTGCAATGAATTAAAGGACCCTCTTTGAAATTTGGGGGCCCGCTTTGTTTTTTGAGTGCATCTCCGCAAGTGGCAACTTCCTTTTTTGAAAATAATACGGCCAGCCTCTGTCGTGGAGTTTGCACCGCCATATATACAATGGACTGTAGCGAAATACTGGTATCTCGCTAAAGCAGATAAACAAAGTCACGCTTTAAACTTAAACCGGATTTCACTTTCAAACCTACTGGAGGATGAATACTAATTGAAACTATGGTTTTGTGGCAGAAACGCTCATTATCCTACAAGTCCCAGGATACCTTCAAGACTGAATATATGAATCAAACCCACCTAGGGGTAGTCAACTACTATTTAAATGAGGGGCTTGCAGAGATGACGTTACTACTGCCTGCAACCAGCCGGTACGTGAACAAGAAGCAGGAGCTTTGAAACGCGTTGGACCTCTTTGAACTACATTGAAATGAAACCCGGTTGCGATGAATTAAAGGACCCTCTTTGAAATTTGGGGGCCGCTTTGTTTTTTGAGTGCATCTCCGCAAGTGGCAACTTCCTTTTTTGAAAATAATACGGCCAGCCTCGGTCGTGGAGTTTGCACCGCCATATATACAATGGACTGCAGCTAAATACTGGTATCTCGCTAAAGCAGATAAACAAAGTCACGCTTTAAACTTAAACCGGATTTCACTTTCAAACCTACTGGAGGATGAATACTAATTGAAACTATGGTTTTGTGGCAGAAACGCTCATTATCCTACAAGTCCCAGGATAGCTTCAAGACTGAATATTTGAATCAAACCCACCTGGGGGTAGTCAACTACTATTTAAATGAGGGGCTTGCCGAGATGACGTTACTACTGCCTGCAACCAGCCGGTCCATGAACAAGAAGCAGGAGCTTTGAAACGCGTTGGACCTCTTTGAACTACATTGAAATGAAACCCGGTTGCAATTAATTAAAGGACCCTCTTTGAAATTTGGGGGCCCGCTTTGTTTTTTGAGTGTATCTCCGCAAGTGGCAACTTCCTTTTTTGAAAATAATACGGCCAGCCTCGGTCGTGGAGTTTGCACCGCCATATATACAATAGACTGCAGCGAAATACTGGTATCTCGCTAAAGCAGATAAACAAAGTCACGCTTTAAACTTAAACCGGATTTCACTTTCAAACCTACTGGAGGATGAATACTAATTGAAACTATGGTTTTGTGGCAGAAACGCTCATTATCCTACAAGTCCCAGGATACCTTCAAGACTGAATATTTGAATCAAACCCACCTGGAGGTAGTCAACTACTATTTAAATGACGGGCTTGCCGAGATGATGTTACTACTGCCTGCAACCAGCCGGTCCGTGAACAAGAAGCAGGAGCTTTGAAACGCGTTGGACCTCTTTGAACTACATTGAAATGAAACCCGGTTGCAATGAATTAAAGGACCCTCTTTGAAATTTGGGGGCCCGCTTTGTTTTTTGAGTGCATCTCCGCAAGTGGCAACTTCCTTTTTTGAAAATGATACGGCCAGCCTCGGTCGTGGAGTTTGCACCGCCATATATACAATGGACTGCAGCGAAATACTGGTATCTCGCTAAAGCAGATAAACAAAGTCACGCTTTAAACTTAAACCGGATTTCACTTTCAAACCTACTGGAGGATGAATACTAATTGAAACTATGGTTTTGTGGCAGAAACGCTCATTATCCTACAAGTCCCAGGATACCTTCAAGACTGAATATTTGAATCAAACCCACCTGGGGGTAGTCAACTACTATTTAAATGAGGGGCTTGCCGAGATGACGTTACTACTGCCTGCAACCAGCCGGTCCGTGAACAAGAAGCAGGAGCTTTGAAACCGGTTGCAATGAATTAAAGGACCCTCTTTGAAATTTGGGGGCCCGCTTTTTTTTTTTTGAGTGCATCTCCGCAAGTGGCAACTTCCTTTTTTGAAGATAATACGGCCAGCCTCGGTCGTGGAGTTTGCACCGCCATATATACAATGGACTGCAGCGAAATACTGGTATCTCGCTAAAGCAGATAAACAAAGTCACGCTTTAAACTTAAACCGGATTTCACTTTCAAACCTACTGGAGGATGAATACTAATTAAAACTATGGTTTTGTGGCAGAAACGCTCATTATCCTACAAGTCCCAGGATACCTTCAAGACTGAATATTTGAATCAAACCCACCTGGGGGTAGTCAACTACTATTTAAATGAGGGGCTTGCCGAGATGACGTTACTACTGCCTGCAACCAGCCGGTCCGTGAACAAGAAGCAGGAGCTTTAAAACGTGTTGGACCTCTTTGAACTACATTGAAATGAAACCCGGTTGCAATGAATTAAAGGACCCTCTTTGAAATTTGGGGGCCCGCTTTGTTTTTTGAGTGCATCTCCGCAAGTGGCAACTTCCTTTTTTGAAAATAATACGGCCAGCCTCTGTCGTGGAGTTTGCACCGCCATATATACAATGGACTGCAGCGAAATACTGGTATCTCGCTAAAGCAGATAAACAAAGTCACGCTTTAAACTTAAACCGGATTTCACTTTCAAACCTACTGGAGGATGAATACTAATTGAAACTATGGTTTTGTGGCAGAAACGCTCATTATCCTACAAGTCCCAGGATACCTTCAAGACTGAATATTTGAATCAAACCCACCTGGGGGTAGTCAACTACTATTGAAATGAGGGGCTTGCCGACATGACGTTACTACTGCCTGCAACCAGCCGGTCCGTGAACAAGAAGCAGGAGCTTTGAAACGCGTTGGACCTCTTTGAACTACATTGAAATGAAACCCGGTTGCAATGAATTAAAGGACCCTCTTTGAAATTTGGGGGCCTGCTTTGTTTTTTGAGTGCATCTCCGCAAGTGGCAACTTCCTTTTTTGAAAATAATACGGCCAGCCTCGGTCGTGGAGTTTGCACCGCCATATATACAATGGACTGCAGCGAAATACTGGTATCTCGCTAAAGCAAATAAACAAAGTCACGCTTTAAACTTAAACCGGATTTCACTTTCAAACCTACTGGAGGATGAATACTAATTGAAACTATGGTTTTGTGGCAGAAACGCTCATTATCCTACAAGTCCCAGGATACCTTCAAGACTGAATATTTTAATCAAACCCACCTGGGGGTAGTCAACTACTATTTAAATGAGGGGATTGCCGAGATGACGTTACTACTGCCTGCAACCAGCCGGTCCGTGAACAAGAAGCAGGAGCTTTGAAACGCGTTGGACCTCTTTGAACTACATTGAAATGAAACCCGGTTGCAATGAATTAAAGGACCCTCTTTGAAATTTGGGGGCCCGCTTTGTTTTTTGAGTGCATCTCCGCAAGTGGCAACTTCCTTTTTTGAAAATGATACGGCCAGCCTCGGTCGTGGAGTTTGCACCGCCATATATACAATGGACTGCAGCGAAATACTGGTATCTCGCTAAAGCAGATAAACAAAGTCACGCTTTAAACTTAAACCGGATTTCACTTTCAAACCTACTGGAGGATGAATACTAATTGAAACTATGGTTTTGTGGCAGAAACGCTCATTATCCTACAAGTCCCAGGATAGCTTCAAGACTGAATATTTGAATCAAACCCACCTGGGGGTAGTCAACTACTATTTAAATGAGGGGCTTGCCGAGATGACGTTACTACTGCCTGCAACCAGCCGGTCCATGAACAAGAAGCAGGAGCTTTGAAACGCGTTGGACCTCTTTGAACTACATTGAAATGAAACCCGGTTGCAATTAATTAAAGGACCCTCTTTGAAATTTGGGGGCCCGCTTTGTTTTTTGAGTGTATCTCCGCAAGTGGCAACTTCCTTTTTTGAAAATAATACGGCCAGCCTCGGTCGTGGAGTTTGCACCGCCATATATACAATGGACTGCAGCGAAATACTGGTATCTCGCTAAAGCAGATAAACAAAGTCACGCTTTAAACTTAAACCGGATTTCACTTTCAAACCTACTGGAGGATGAATACTAATTGAAACTATGGTTTTGTGGCAGAAACGCTCATTATCCTACAAGTCCCAGGATACCTTCAAGACTGAATATTTGAATCAAACCCACCTGGAGGTAGTCAACTACTATTTAAATGACGGGCTTGCCGAGATGATGTTACTACTGCCTGCAACCAGCCGGTCCGTGAACAAGAAGCAGGAGCTTTGAAACGCGTTGGACCTCTTTGAACTACATTGAAATGAAACCCGGTTGCAATGAATTAAAGGACCCTCTTTGAAATTTGGGGGCCCGCTTTGTTTTTTGAGTGCATCTCCGCAAGTGGCAACTTCCTTTTTTGAAAATGATACGGCCAGCCTCGGTCGTGGAGTTTGCACCGCCATATATACAATGGACTGCAGCGAAATACTGGTATCTCGCTAAAGCAGATAAACAAAGTCACGCTTTAAACTTAAACCGGATTTCACTTTCAAACCTACTGGAGGATGAATACTAATTGAAACTATGGTTTTGTGGCAGAAACGCTCATTATCCTACAAGTCCCAGGATACCTTCAAGACTGAATATTTGAATCAAACCCACCTGGGGGTAGTCAACTACTATTTAAATGAGGGGCTTGCCGAGATGACGTTACTACTGCCTGCAACCAGCCGGTCCGTGAACAAGAAGCAGGAGCTTTGAAACCGGTTGCAATGAATTAAAGGACCCTCTTTGAAATTTGGGGGCCCGCTTTTTTTTTTTTGAGTGCATCTCCGCAAGTGGCAACTTCCTTTTTTGAAGATAATACGGCCAGCCTCGGTCGTGGAGTTTGCACCGCCATATATACAATGGACTGCAGCGAAATACTGGTATCTCGCTAAAGCAAATAAACAAAGTCACGCTTTAAACTTAAACCGGATTTCACTTTCAAACCTACTGGAGGATGAATACTAATTGAAACTATGGTTTTGTGGCAGAAACGCTCATTATCCTACAAGTCCCAGGATACCTTCAAGACTGAATATTTTAATCAAACCCACCTGGGGGTAGTCAACTACTATTTAAATGAGGGGCTTGCCGAGATGACGTTACTACTGCCTGCAACCAGCCGGTCCGTGAACAAGAAGCAGGAGCTTTGAAACGCGTTGGACCTCTTTGAACTACATTGAAATGAAACCCGGTTGCAATGAATTAAAGGACCCTCTTTGAAATTTGGGGGCCCGCTTTGTTTTTTGAGTGCATCTCCGCAAGTGGCAACTTCCTTTTTTGAAAATGATACGGCCAGCCTCGGTCGTGGAGTTTGCACCGCCATATATACAATGGACTGCAGCGAAATACTGGTATCTCGCTAAAGCAGATAAACAAAGTCACGCTTTAAACTTAAACCGGATTTCACTTTCAAACCTACTGGAGGATGAATACTAATTGAAACTATGGTTTTGTGGCAGAAACGCTCATTATCCTACAAGTCCCAGGATAGCTTCAAGACTGAATATTTGAATCAAACCCACCTGGGGGTAGTCAACTACTATTTAAATGAGGGGCTTGCCGAGATGACGTTACTACTGCCTGCAACCAGCCGGTCCATGAACAAGAAGCAGGAGCTTTGAAACGCGTTGGACCTCTTTGAACTACATTGAAATGAAACCCGGTTGCAATTAATTAAAGGACCCTCTTTGAAATTTGGGGGCCCGCTTTGTTTTTTGAGTGTATCTCCGCAAGTGGCAACTTCCTTTTTTGAAAATAATACGGCCAGCCTCGGTCGTGGAGTTTGCACCGCCATATATACAATGGACTGCAGCGAAATACTGGTATCTCGCTAAAGCAGATAAACAAAGTCACGCTTTAAACTTAAACCGGATTTCACTTTCAAACCTACTGGAGGATGAATACTAATTGAAACTATGGTTTTGTGGCAGAAACGCTCATTATCCTACAAGTCCCAGGATACCTTCAAGACTGAATATTTGAATCAAACCCACCTGGAGGTAGTCAACTACTATTTAAATGACGGGCTTGCCGAGATGATGTTACTACTGCCTGCAACCGGCCGGTCCGTGAACAAGAAGCAGGAGCTTTGAAACGCGTTGGACCTCTTTGAACTACATTGAAATGAAACCCGGTTGCAATGAATTAAAGGACCCTCTTTGAAATTTGGGGGCCCGCTTTGTTTTTTGAGTGCATCTCCGCAAGTGGCAACTTCCTTTTTTGAAAATGATACGGCCAGCCTCGGTCGTGGAGTTTGCACCGCCATATATACAATGGACTGCAGCGAAATACTGGTATCTCGCTAAAGCAGATAAACAAAGTCACGCTTTAAACTTAAACCGGATTTCACTTTCAAACCTACTGGAGGATGAATACTAATTGAAACTATGGTTTTGTGGCAGAAACGCTCATTATCCTACAAGTCCCAGGATACCTTCAAGACTGAATATTTGAATCAAACCCACCTGGGGGTAGTCAACTACTATTTAAATGAGGGGCTTGCCGAGATGACGTTACTACTGCCTGCAACCAGCCGGTCCGTGAACAAGAAGCAGGAGCTTTGAAACCGGTTGCAATGAATTAAAGGACCCTCTTTGAAATTTGGGGGCCCGCTTTTTTTTTTTTGAGTGCATCTCCGCAAGTGGCAACTTCCTTTTTGGAAGATAATACGGCCAGCCTCGGTCGTGGAGTTTGCACCGCCATATATACAATGGACTGCAGCGAAATACTGGTATCTCGCTAAAGCAGATAAACAAAGTCACGCTTTAAACTTAAACCGGATTTCACTTTCAAACCTACTGGAGGATGAATACTAATTAAAACTATGGTTTTGTGGCAGAAACGCTCATTATCCTACAAGTCCCAGGATACCTTCAAGACTGAATATTTGAATCAAACCCACCTGGGGGTAGTCAACTACTATTTAAATGAGGGGCTTGCCGAGATGACGTTACTACTGCCTGCAACCAGCCGGTCCGTGAACAAGAAGCAGGAGCTTTAAAACGTGTTGGACCTCTTTGAACTACATTGAAATGAAACCCGGTTGCAATGAATTAAAGGACCCTCTTTGAAATTTGGGGGCCCGCTTTGTTTTTTGAGTGCATCTCCGCAAGTGGCAACTTCCTTTTTTGAAAATAATACGGCCAGCCTCGGTCGTGGAGTTTGCACCGCCATATATACAATGGACTGCAGCGAAATACTGGTATCTCGCTAAAGCAAATAAACAAAGTCACGCTTTAAACTTAAACCGGATTTCACTTTCAAACCTACTGGAGGATGAATACTAATTGAAACTATGGTTTTGTGGCAGAAACGCTCATTATCCTACAAGTCCCAGGATACCTTCAAGACTGAATATTTTAATCAAACCCACCTGGGGGTAGTCAACTACTATTTAAATGAGGGGCTTGCCGAGATGACGTTACTACTGCCTGCAACCAGCCGGTCCGTGAACAAGAAGCAGGAGCTTTGAAACGCGTTGGACCTCTTTGAACTACATTGAAATGAAACCCGGTTGCAATGAATTAAAGGACCCTCTTTGAAATTTGGGGGCCCGCTTTGTTTTTTGAGTGCATCTCCGCAAGTGGCAACTTCCTTTTTTGAAAATAATACGGCCAGCCTCTGTCGTGGAGTTTGCATCGCCATATATACAATGGACTGCAGCGAAATACTGGTATGTCGCTAAAGCAGATAAACAAAGTCACGCTTTAAACTTAAACCGGATTTCACTTTCAAACCTACTGGAGGATGAATACTAATTGAAACTATGGTTTTGTGGCAGAAACGCTCCTTATCCTACAAGTCCCAGGATACCTTCAAGACTGAATATATGAATCAAACCCACCTGGGGGTAGTCAACTACTATTTAAATGAGGGGCTTGCAGAGATGACGTTACTACTGCCTGCAACCAGCCGGTCCGTGAACAAGAAGCAGGAGCTTTGAAACGCGTTGGACCTCTTTGAACTACATTGAAATGAAACCCGGTTGCAATGAATTAAAGGACCCTCTTTGAAATTTGGGGGCCCGCTTTGTTTTTTGAGTGTATCTCCGCAAGTGGCAACTTCCCTTTTTGAAAATAATACGGCCAGCCTCGGTCGTGGAGTTTGCACCGCCATATATACAATGGACTGCAGCGAAATACTGGTATCTCGCTAAAGCAGATAACAAAGTCACGCTTTAAACTTAAACCGGATTTCACTTTCAAACCTACTGGAGGATGAATGCTAATTGAAACTATGGTTTTGTGGCAGAAACGCTCATTATCCTACAAGTCCCAGGATACCTTCAAGACTGAATATTTGAATCAAACCCACCTGGGGGTAGTCAACTACTATTTAAATGAGGGGCTTGCAGAGATGATGTTACTACTGCCTGCAACCAGCCGGTCCGTGAACAAGAAGCAGGAGCTTTGAAACGCGTTGGACCTCTTTGAACTACATTGAAATGAAACCCGGTTGCTATGAATTAAAGGACCCTCTTTGAAATTTGGGGACCCGCTTTGTTTTTTGAGTGCATCTCCGCAAGTGGCAACTTCCTTTTTTGAAAATGATACGGCCAGCCTCGGTCGTGGAGTTTGCACCGCCATATATACAATGGACTGCAGCGAAATACTGGTATCTCGCTAAAGCAGATAAACAAAGTCACGCTTTAAACTTAAACCGGATTTCACTTTCAAACCTACTGGAGGATGAATACTAATTGAAACTATGGTTTTGTGGCAGAAACGCTCATTATCCTACAAGTCCCAGGATACCTTCAAGACTGAATATTTGAATCAAACCCACCTGGGGGTAGTCAACTACTATTTAAATGAGGGGCTTGCCGAGATGACGTTACTACTGCCTGCAACCAGCCGGTCCGTGAACAAGAAGCAGGAGCTTTGAAACCGGTTGCAATGAATTAAAGGACCCTCTTTGAAATTTGGGGGCCCGCTTTGTTTTTTTTGAGTGCATCTCCGCAAGTGGCAACTTCCTTTTTTGAAAATAATACGGCCAGCCTCGGTCGTGGAGTTTGCACCGCCATATATACAATGGACTGCAGCTAAATACTGGTATCTCGCTAAAGCAGATAAACAAAGTCACGCTTTAAGCTTAAACCGGATTTCACTTTCAAACCTACTGGAGGATGAATACTAATTGAAACTATGGTTTTGTGGCAGAAACGCTCATTATCCTACAAGTCCCAGGATAGCTTCAAGACTGAATATTTGAATCAAACCCACCTGGGGGTAGTCAACTACTATTTAAATGAGGGGCTTGCCGAGATGACGTTACTACTGCCTGCAACCAGCCGGTCCGTGAACAAGAAGCAGGAGCTTTGAAACGCGTTGGACCTCTTTGAACTACATTGAAATGAAACCCGGTTGCAATGAATTAAAGGACCCTCTTTGAAATTTGGGGGCCCGCTTTGTTTTTTGAGTGTATCTCCGCAAGTGGCAACTTCCCTTTTTGAAAATAATACGGCCAGCCTCGGTCGTGGAGTTTGCACCGCCATATATACAATGGACTGCAGCGAAATACTGGTATCTCGCTAAAGCAGATAAACAAAGTCACGCTTTAAACTTAAACCGGATTTCACTTTCAAACCTACTGGAGGATGAATGCTAATTGAAACTATGGTTTTGTGGCAGAAACGCTCATTATCCTACAAGTCCCAGGATACCTTCAAGACTGAATATTTGAATCAAACCCACCTGGGGTAGTCAACTACTATTTAAATGAGGGGCTTGCAGAGATGACGTTACTACTGCCTGCAACCAGCCGGTCCGTGAACAAGAAGCAGGAGCTTTGAAACGCGTTGGACCTCTTTGAACTACATTGAAATGAAACCCGGTTGCAATGAATTTAAGGACCCTCTTTGAAATTTGGGGACCCGCTTTGTTTTTTGAGTGCATCTCCGCAAGTGGCAACTTCCTTTTTTGAAAATGATACGGCCAGCCTCGGTCGTGGAGTTTGCACCGCCATATATACAATGGACTGCAGCGAAATACTGGTATCTCGCTAAAGCAGATAAACAAAGTCACGCTTTAAACTTAAACCGGATTTCACTTTCAAACCTACTGGAGGATGAATACTAATTGAAACTATGGTTTTGTGGCAGAAACGCTCATTATCCTACAAGTCCCAGGATACCTTCAAGACTGAATATTTGAATCAAACCCACCTGGGGGTAGTCAACTACTATTTAAATGAGGGGCTTGCCGAGATGACGTTACTACTGCCTGCAACCAGCCGGTCCGTGAACAAGAAGCAGGAGCTTTGAAACCGGTTGCAATGAATTAAAGGACCCTCTTTGAAATTTGGGGGCCCGCTTTGTTTTTTTTGAGTGCATCTCCGCAAGTGGCAACTTCCTTTTTTGAAAATAATACGGCCAGCCTCGGTCGTGGAGTTTGCACCGCCATATATACAATGGACTGCAGCGAAATACTGGTATCTCGCTAAAGCAGATAAACAAAGTCACGCTTTAAGCTTAAACCGGATTTCACTTTCAAACCTACTGGAGGATGAATACTAATTGAAACTATGGTTTTGTGGCAGAAACGCTCATTATCCTACAAGTCCCAGGATACCTTCAAGACTGAATATTTGAATCAAACCCACCTGGGGGTAGTCAACTACTATTTAAATGAGGGGCTTGCCGAGATGACGTTACTACTGCCTGCAACCAGCCGGTCCGTGAACAAGAAGCAGGAGCTTTGAAACGCGTTGGACCTCTTTGAACTACATTGAAATGAAACCCGGTTGCAATGAATTAAAGGACCCTCTTTGAAATTTGGGGGCCTGCTTTGTTTTTTGAGTGCTTCTCCGCAAGTGGCAACTTCCTTTTTTGAAAATAATACGGCCAGCCTCGGTCGTGGAGTTTGCACCGCCATATATACAATGGACTGCAGCGAAATACTGGTATGTCGCTAAAGCAGATAAACAAAGTCACGCTTTAAACTTAAACCGGATTTCACTTTCAAACCTACTGGAGGATGAATACTAATTGAAACTATGGTTTTGTGGCAGAAACGCTCCTTATCCTACAAGTCCCAGGATACCTTCAAGACTGAATATTTTAATCAAACCCACCTGGGGGTAGTCAACTACTATTTAAATGAGGGGCTTGCCGAGATGACGTTACTACTGCCTGCAACCAGCCGGTCCGTGAACAAGAAGCAGGAGCTTTGAAACGCGTTGGACCTCTTTGAACTACATTGAAATGAAACCCGGTTGCAATGAATTAAAGGACCCTCTTTGAAATTTGGGGGCCCGCTTTGTTTTTTGAGTGCATCTCCGCAAGTGGCAACTTCCTTTTTTGAAAATAATACGGCCAGCCTCTGTCGTGGAGTTTGCATCGCCATATATACAATGGACTGCAGCGAAATACTGGTATCACGCTAAAGCAGATAAACAAAGTCACGCTTTAAACTTAAACCGGATTTCACTTTCAAACCTACTGGAGGATGAATACTAATTGAAACTATGGTTTTGTGGCAGAAACGCTCCTTATCCTACAAGTCCCAGGATACCTTCAAGACTGAATATATGAATCAAACCCACCTGGGGGTAGTCAACTACTATTTAAATGAGGGGCTTGCAGAGATGACGTTACTACTGCCTGCAACCAGCCCGTCCGTGAACAAGAAGCAGGAGCTTTGAAACGCGTTGGACCTCTTTGAACTACATTGAAATGAAACCCGGTTGCAATGAATTAAAGGACCCTCTTTGAAATTTGGGGGCCGCTTTGTTTTTTGAGTGCATCTCCGCAAGTGGCAACTTCCTTTTTTGAAAATAATACGGCCAGCCTCGGTCGTGGAGTTTGCACCGCCATATATACAATGGACTGCAGCTAAATACTGGTATCTCGCTAAAGCAGATAAACAAAGTCACGCTTTAAGCTTAAACCGGATTTCACTTTCAAACCTACTGGAGGATGAATACTAATTGAAACTATGGTTTTGTGGCAGAAACGCTCATTATCCTACAAGTCCCAGGATAGCTTCAAGACTGAATATTTGAATCAAACCCACCTGGGGGTAGTCAACTACTATTTAAATGAGGGGCTTGCCGAGATGACGTTACTACTGCCTGCAACCAGCCGGTCCGTGAACAAGAAGCAGGAGCTTTGAAACGCGTTGGACCTCTTTGAACTACATTGAAATGAAACCCGGTTGCAATGAATTAAAGGACCCTCTTTGAAATTTGGGGGCCCGCTTTGTTTTTTGAGTGTATCTCCGCAAGTGGCAACTTCCCTTTTTGAAAATAATACGGCCAGCCTCGGTCGTGGAGTTTGCACCGCCATATATACAATGGACTGCAGCGAAATACTGGTATCTCGCTAAAGCAGATAAACAAAGTCACGCTTTAAACTTAAACCGGATTTCACTTTCAAACCTACTGGAGGATGAATGCTAATTGAAACTATGGTTTTGTGGCAGAAACGCTCATTATCCTACAAGTCCCAGGATACCTTCAAGACTGAATATTTGAATCAAACCCACCTGGGGGTAGTCAACTACTATTTAAATGAGGGGCTTGCAGAGATGACGTTACTACTGCCTGCAACCAGCCGGTCCGTGAACAAGAAGCAGGAGCTTTGAAACGCGTTGGACCTCTTTGAACTACATTGAAATGAAACCCGGTTGCAATGAATTTAAGGACCCTCTTTGAAATTTGGGGACCCGCTTTGTTTTTTGAGTGCATCTCCGCAAGTGGCAACTTCCTTTTTTGAAAATGATACGGCCAGCCTCGGTCGTGGAGTTTGCACCGCCATATATACAATGGACTGCAGCGAAATACTGGTATCTCGCTAAAGCAGATAAACAAAGTCACGCTTTAAACTTAAACCGGATTTCACTTTCAAACCTACTGGAGGATGAATACTAATTGAAACTATGGTTTTGTGGCAGAAACGCTCATTATCCTACAAGTCCCAGGATACCTTCAAGACTGAATATTTGAATCAAACCCACCTGGGGGTAGTCAACTACTATTTAAATGAGGGGCTTGCCGAGATGACGTTACTACTGCCTGCAACCAGCCGGTCCGTGAACAAGAAGCAGGAGCTTTGAAACCGGTTGCAATGAATTAAAGGACCCTCTTTGAAATTTGGGGGCCCGCTTTGTTTTTTTTGAGTGCATCTCCGCAAGTGGCAACTTCCTTTTTTGAAAATAATACGGCCAGCCTCGGTCGTGGAGTTTGCACCGCCATATATACAATGGACTGCAGCGAAATACTGGTATCTCGCTAAAGCAGATAAACAAAGTCACGCTTTAAGCTTAAACCGGATTTCACTTTCAAACCTACTGGAGGATGAATACTAATTGAAACTATGGTTTTGTGGCAGAAACGCTCATTATCCTACAAGTCCCAGGATACCTTCAAGACTGAATATTTGAATCAAACCCACCTGGGGGTAGTCAACTACTATTTAAATGAGGGGCTTGCCGAGATGACGTTACTACTGCCTGCAACCAGCCGGTCCGTGAACAAGAAGCAGGAGCTTTGAAACGCGTTGGACCTCTTTGAACTACATTGAAATGAAACCCGGTTGCAATGAATTAAAGGACCCTCTTTGAAATTTGGGGGCCTGCTTTGTTTTTTGAGTGCTTCTCCGCAAGTGGCAACTTCCTTTTTTGAAAATAATACGGCCAGCCTCGGTCGTGGAGTTTGCACCGCCATATATACAATGGACTGCAGCGAAATACTGGTATCTCGCTAAAGCAGATAAACAAAGTCACGCTTTAAACTTAAACCGGATTTCACTTTCAAACCTACTGGAGGATGAATACTAATTGAAACTATGGTTTTGTGGCAGAAACGCTCATTATCCTACAAGTCCCAGGATACCTTCAAGACTGAATATTTGAATCAAACCCACCTGGGGGTAGTCAACTACTATTTAAATGAGGGGCTTGCCGAGATGACGTTACTACTGCCTGCAACCAGCCGGTCCGTGAACAAGAAGCAGGAGCTTTGAAACGCGTTGGACCTCTTTGAACTACATTGAAATGAAACCCGGTTGCAATGAATTAAAGGACCCTCTTTGAAATTTGGGGGCGCGCTTTGTTTTTTGAGTGCATCTCCGCAAGTGGCAACTTCCTTTTTTGAAAATAATACGGCCAGCCTCTGTCGTGGAGTTTGCACCGCCATATATACAATGGACTGCAGCGAAATACTGGTATCTCGCTAAAGCAGATAAACAAAGTCACGCTTTAAACTTAAACCGGATTTCACTTTCAAACCTACTGGAGGATGAATACTAATTGAAACTATGGTTTTGTGGCAGAAACGCTCATTATCCTACAAGTCCCAGGATACCTTCAAGACTGAATATATGAATCAAACCCACCTAGGGGTAGTCAACTACTATTTAAATGAGGGGCTTGCAGAGATGACGTTACTACTGCCTGCAACCAGCCGGTCCGTGAACAAGAAGCAGGAGCTTTGAAACGCGTTGGACCTCTTTGAACTACATTAAAATGAAACCCGGTTGCAATGAATTAAAGGACCCTCTTTGAAATTTGGGGGCCGCTTTGTTTTTTGAGTGCATCTCCGCAAGTGGCAACTTCCTTTTTTGAAAATAATACGGCCAGCCTCGGTCGTGGAGTTTGCACCGCCATATATACAATGGACTGCAGCTAAATACTGGTATCTCGCTAAAGCAGATAAACAAAGTCACGCTTTAAACTTAAACCGGATTTCACTTTCAAACCTACTGGAGGATGAATACTAATTGAAACTATGGTTTTGTGGCAGAAACGCTCATTATCCTACAAGTCCCAGGATAGCTTCAAGACTGAATATTTGAATCAAACCCACCTGGGGGTAGTCAACTACTATTTAAATGAGGGGCTTGCCGAGATGACGTTACTACTGCCTGCAACCAGCCGGTCCATGAACAAAAAGCAGGAGCTTTGAAACGCGTTGGACCTCTTTGAACTACATTGAAATGAAACCCGGTTGCAATGAATTAAAGGACCCTCTTTGAAATTTGGGGGCCCGCTTTGTTTTTTGAGTGTATCTCCGCAAGTGGCAACTTCCTTTTTTGAAAATAATACGGCCAGCCTCGGTCGTGGAGTTTGCACCGCCATATATACAATGGACTGCAGCGAAATACTGGTATCTCGCTAAAGCAGATAAACAAAGTCACGCTTTAAACTTAAACCGGATTTCACTTTCAAACCTACTGGAGGATGAATACTAATTGAAACTATGGTTTTGTGGCAGAAACGCTCATTATCCTACAAGTCCCAGGATACCTTCAAGACTGAATATTTGAATCAAACCCACCTGGAGGTAGTCAACTACTATTTAAATGAGGGGCTTGCCGAGATGATGTTACTACTGCCTGCAACCAGCCGGTCCGTGAACAAGAAGCAGGAGCTTTGAAACGCGTTGGACCTCTTTGAACTACATTGAAATGAAACCCGGTTGCAATGAATTAAAGGACCCTCTTTGAAATTTGGGGGCCCGCTTTGTTTTTTGAGTGCATCTCCGCAAGTGGCAACTTCCTTTTTTGAAAATGATACGGCCAGCCTCGGTCGTGGAGTTTGCACCGCCATATATACAATGGACTGCAGCGAAATACTGGTATCTCGCTAAAGCAGATAAACAAAGTCACGCTTTAAACTTAAACCGGATTTCACTTTCAAACCTACTGGAGGATGAATACTAATTGAAACTATGGTTTTGTGGCAGAAACGCTCATTATCCTACAAGTCCCAGGATACCTTCAAGACTGAAAATTTGAATCAAACCCACCTGGGGGTAGTCAACTACTATTTAAATGAGGGGCTTGCCGAGATGACGTTACTACTGCCTGCAACCAGCCGGTCCGTGAACAAGAAGCAGGAGCTTTGAAACCGGTTGCAATGAATTAAAGGACCCTCTTTGAAATTTGGGGGCCCGCTTTTTTTTTTTTGAGTGCATCTCCGCAAGTGGCAACTTCCTTTTTTGAAAATAATACGGCCAGCCTCGGTCGTGGAGTTTGCACCGCCATATATACAATGGACTGCAGCGAAATACTGGTATCTCGCTAAAGCAGATAAACAAAGTCACGCTTTAAACTTAAACCGGATTTCACTTTCAAACCTACTGGAGGATGAATACTAATTAAAACTATGGTTTTGTGGCAGAAACGCTCCTTATCCTACAAGTCCCAGGATACCTTCAAGACTGAATATATGAATCAAACCCACCTGGGGGTAGTCAACTACTATTTAAATGAGGGGCTTGCAGAGATGACGTTACTACTGCCTGCAACCAGCTGGTCCGTGAACAAGAAGCAGGAGCTTTGAAACGCGTTGGACCTCTTTGAACTACATTGAAATGAAACCCGGTTGCAATGAATTAAAGGACCCTCTTTGAAATTTGGGGGCCGCTTTGTTTTTTGAGTGTATCTCCGCAAGTGGCAACTTCCTTTTTTGAAAATAATACGGCCAGCCTCGGTCGTGGAGTTTGCACCGCCATATATACAATGGACTGCAGCTAAATACTGGTATCTCGCTAAAGCAGATAAACAAAGTCACGCTTTAAACTTAAACCGGATTTCACTTTCAAACCTACTGGAGGATGAATACTAATTGAAACTATGGTTTTGTGGCAGAAACGCTCATTATCCTACAAGTCCCAGGATAGCTTCAAGACTGAATATTTGAATCAAACCCACCTGGGGGTAGTCAACTACTATTTAAATGAGGGGCTTGCCGAGATGACGTTACTACTGCCTGCAACCAGCCGGTCCGTGAACAAGAAGCAGGAGCTTTGAAACCGGTTGCAATGAATTAAAGGACCCTCTTTGAAATTTGGGGGCCCGCTTTGTTTTTTGAGTGCATCTCCGCAAGTGGCAACTTCCTTTTTTGAAAATAATACGGCCAGCCTCGGTCGTGGAGTTTGCACCGCCATATATACAATGGACTGCAGCGAAATACTGGTATCTCGCTAAAGCAGATAAACAAAGTCACGCTTTAAACTTAAACCGGATTTCACTTTCAAACCTACTGGAGGATGAATACTAATTGAAACTATGGTTTTGTGGCAGAAACGCTCATTATCCTACAAGTCCCAGGATACCTTCAAGACTGAATATTTGAATCAAACCCACCTGGGGGTAGTCAACTACTATTTAAATGAGGGGCTTGCCGAGATGAAGTTACTACTGCCTGCAACCAGCCGGTCCGTGAACAAGAAGCAGGAGCTTTGAAACGCGTTGGACCTCTTTGAACTACATTGAAATGAAACCCGGTTGCAATGAATTAAAGGACCCTCTTTGAAATTTGGGGGCCCGCTTTGTTTTTTGAGTGCATCTCCGCAAGTGGCAACTTCCTTTTTTGAAAATAATACGGCCAGCCTCGGTCGTGGAGTTTGCACCGCCATATATACAATGGACTGCAGCGAAATACTGGTATCTCGCTAAAGCAGATAAACAAAGTCACGCTTTAAACTTAAACCGGATTTCACTTTCAAACCTACTGGAGGATGAATACTAATTGAAACTATGGTTTTGTGGCAGAAACGCTCATTATCCTACAAGTCCCAGGATACCTTC
Source organism: Triturus cristatus (assembly GCF_964204655.1). Taxonomy (NCBI): domain Eukaryota; kingdom Metazoa; phylum Chordata; class Amphibia; order Caudata; family Salamandridae; genus Triturus; species Triturus cristatus. The sequence goes on from NC_140585.1 coordinate 606,857,577, forward strand.
AAGACTGAATATTTGAATCAAACCCACCTGGGGGTAGTCAACTACTATTGAAATGAGGGGCTTGCCGAGATGACGTTACTACTGCCTGCAACCAGCCGGTCCGTGAACAAGAAGCAGGAGCTTTGAAACGCGTTGGACCTCTTTGAACTACATTGAAATGAAACCCGGTTGCAATGAATTAAAGGACCCTCTTTGAAATTTGGGGGCCTGCTTTGTTTTTTGAGTGCTTCTCCGCAAGTGGCAACTTCCTTTTTTGAAAATAATACGGCCAGCCTCGGTCGTGGAGTTTGCACCGCCATATATACAATGGACTGCAGCGAAATACTGGTATCTCGCTAAAGCAGATAAACAAAGTCACGCTTTAAACTTAAACCGGATTTCACTTTCAAACCTACTGGAGGATGAATACTAATTGAAACTATGGTTTTGTGGCAGAAACGCTCATTATCCTACAAGTCCCAGGATACCTTCAAGACTGAATATTTGAATCAAACCCACCTGGGGGTAGTCAACTACTATTTAAATGAGGGGCTTGCCGAGATGACGTTACTACTGCCTGCAACCAGCCGGTCCGTGAACAAGAAGCAGGAGCTTTGAAACGCGTTGGACCTCTTTGAACTACATTGAAATGAAACCCGGTTGCAATGAATTAAAGGACCCTCTTTGAAATTTGGGGGCGCGCTTTGTTTTTTGAGTGCATCTCCGCAAGTGGCAACTTCCTTTTTTGAAAATAATACGGCCAGCCTCTGTCGTGGAGTTTGCACCGCCATATATACAATGGACTGCAGCGAAATACTGGTATCTCGCTAAAGCAGATAAACAAAGTCACGCTTTAAACTTAAACCGGATTTCACTTTCAAACCTACTGGAGGATGAATACTAATTGAAACTATGGTTTTGTGGCAGAAACGCTCATTATCCTACAAGTCCCAGGATACCTTCAAGACTGAATATATGAATCAAACCCACCTAGGGGTAGTCAACTACTATTTAAATGAGGGGCTTGCAGAGATGACGTTACTACTGCCTGCAACCAGCCGGTCCGTGAACAAGAAGCAGGAGCTTTGAAACGCGTTGGACCTCTTTGAACTACATTAAAATGAAACCCGGTTGCAATGAATTAAAGGACCCTCTTTGAAATTTGGGGGCCGCTTTGTTTTTTGAGTGCATCTCCGCAAGTGGCAACTTCCTTTTTTGAAAATAATACGGCCAGCCTCGGTCGTGGAGTTTGCACCGCCATATATACAATGGACTGCAGCTAAATACTGGTATCTCGCTAAAGCAGATAAACAAAGTCACGCTTTAAACTTAAACCGGATTTCACTTTCAAACCTACTGGAGGATGAATACTAATTGAAACTATGGTTTTGTGGCAGAAACGCTCATTATCCTACAAGTCCCAGGATAGCTTCAAGACTGAATATTTGAATCAAACCCACCTGGGGGTAGTCAACTACTATTTAAATGAGGGGCTTGCCGAGATGACGTTACTACTGCCTGCAACCAGCCGGTCCATGAACAAAAAGCAGGAGCTTTGAAACGCGTTGGACCTCTTTGAACTACATTGAAATGAAACCCGGTTGCAATGAATTAAAGGACCCTCTTTGAAATTTGGGGGCCCGCTTTGTTTTTTGAGTGTATCTCCGCAAGTGGCAACTTCCTTTTTTGAAAATAATACGGCCAGCCTCGGTCGTGGAGTTTGCACCGCCATATATACAATGGACTGCAGCGAAATACTGGTATCTCGCTAAAGCAGATAAACAAAGTCACGCTTTAAACTTAAACCGGATTTCACTTTCAAACCTACTGGAGGATGAATACTAATTGAAACTATGGTTTTGTGGCAGAAACGCTCATTATCCTACAAGTCCCAGGATACCTTCAAGACTGAATATTTGAATCAAACCCACCTGGAGGTAGTCAACTACTATTTAAATGAGGGGCTTGCCGAGATGATGTTACTACTGCCTGCAACCAGCCGGTCCGTGAACAAGAAGCAGGAGCTTTGAAACGCGTTGGACCTCTTTGAACTACATTGAAATGAAACCCGGTTGCAATGAATTAAAGGACCCTCTTTGAAATTTGGGGGCCCGCTTTGTTTTTTGAGTGCATCTCCGCAAGTGGCAACTTCCTTTTTTGAAAATGATACGGCCAGCCTCGGTCGTGGAGTTTGCACCGCCATATATACAATGGACTGCAGCGAAATACTGGTATCTCGCTAAAGCAGATAAACAAAGTCACGCTTTAAACTTAAACCGGATTTCACTTTCAAACCTACTGGAGGATGAATACTAATTGAAACTATGGTTTTGTGGCAGAAACGCTCATTATCCTACAAGTCCCAGGATACCTTCAAGACTGAAAATTTGAATCAAACCCACCTGGGGGTAGTCAACTACTATTTAAATGAGGGGCTTGCCGAGATGACGTTACTACTGCCTGCAACCAGCCGGTCCGTGAACAAGAAGCAGGAGCTTTGAAACCGGTTGCAATGAATTAAAGGACCCTCTTTGAAATTTGGGGGCCCGCTTTTTTTTTTTTGAGTGCATCTCCGCAAGTGGCAACTTCCTTTTTTGAAAATAATACGGCCAGCCTCGGTCGTGGAGTTTGCACCGCCATATATACAATGGACTGCAGCGAAATACTGGTATCTCGCTAAAGCAGATAAACAAAGTCACGCTTTAAACTTAAACCGGATTTCACTTTCAAACCTACTGGAGGATGAATACTAATTAAAACTATGGTTTTGTGGCAGAAACGCTCCTTATCCTACAAGTCCCAGGATACCTTCAAGACTGAATATATGAATCAAACCCACCTGGGGGTAGTCAACTACTATTTAAATGAGGGGCTTGCAGAGATGACGTTACTACTGCCTGCAACCAGCTGGTCCGTGAACAAGAAGCAGGAGCTTTGAAACGCGTTGGACCTCTTTGAACTACATTGAAATGAAACCCGGTTGCAATGAATTAAAGGACCCTCTTTGAAATTTGGGGGCCGCTTTGTTTTTTGAGTGTATCTCCGCAAGTGGCAACTTCCTTTTTTGAAAATAATACGGCCAGCCTCGGTCGTGGAGTTTGCACCGCCATATATACAATGGACTGCAGCTAAATACTGGTATCTCGCTAAAGCAGATAAACAAAGTCACGCTTTAAACTTAAACCGGATTTCACTTTCAAACCTACTGGAGGATGAATACTAATTGAAACTATGGTTTTGTGGCAGAAACGCTCATTATCCTACAAGTCCCAGGATAGCTTCAAGACTGAATATTTGAATCAAACCCACCTGGGGGTAGTCAACTACTATTTAAATGAGGGGCTTGCCGAGATGACGTTACTACTGCCTGCAACCAGCCGGTCCGTGAACAAGAAGCAGGAGCTTTGAAACCGGTTGCAATGAATTAAAGGACCCTCTTTGAAATTTGGGGGCCCGCTTTGTTTTTTGAGTGCATCTCCGCAAGTGGCAACTTCCTTTTTTGAAAATAATACGGCCAGCCTCGGTCGTGGAGTTTGCACCGCCATATATACAATGGACTGCAGCGAAATACTGGTATCTCGCTAAAGCAGATAAACAAAGTCACGCTTTAAACTTAAACCGGATTTCACTTTCAAACCTACTGGAGGATGAATACTAATTGAAACTATGGTTTTGTGGCAGAAACGCTCATTATCCTACAAGTCCCAGGATACCTTCAAGACTGAATATTTGAATCAAACCCACCTGGGGGTAGTCAACTACTATTTAAATGAGGGGCTTGCCGAGATGAAGTTACTACTGCCTGCAACCAGCCGGTCCGTGAACAAGAAGCAGGAGCTTTGAAACGCGTTGGACCTCTTTGAACTACATTGAAATGAAACCCGGTTGCAATGAATTAAAGGACCCTCTTTGAAATTTGGGGGCCCGCTTTGTTTTTTGAGTGCATCTCCGCAAGTGGCAACTTCCTTTTTTGAAAATAATACGGCCAGCCTCGGTCGTGGAGTTTGCACCGCCATATATACAATGGACTGCAGCGAAATACTGGTATCTCGCTAAAGCAGATAAACAAAGTCACGCTTTAAACTTAAACCGGATTTCACTTTCAAACCTACTGGAGGATGAATACTAATTGAAACTATGGTTTTGTGGCAGAAACGCTCATTATCCTACAAGTCCCAGGATACCTTCAAGACTGAATATTTGAATCAAACCCACCTGGGGGTAGTCAACTACTATTGAAATGAGGGGCTTGCCGAGATGACGTTACTACTGCCTGCAACCAGCCGGTCCGTGAACAAGAAGCAGGAGCTTTGAAACGCTTTGGACCTCTTTGAACTACATTGAAATGAAACCCGGTTGCAATGAATTAAAGGACCCTCTTTGAAATTTGGGGGCCTGCTTTGTTTTTTGAGTGCTTCTCCGCAAGTGGCAACTTCCTTTTTTGAAAATAATACGGCCAGCCTCGGTCGTGGAGTTTGCACCGCCATATATACAATGGACTGCAGCGAAATACTGGTATCTCGCTAAAGCAGATAAACAAAGTCACGCTTTAAACTTAAACCGGATTTCACTTTCAAACCTACTGGAGGATGAATACTAATTGAAACTATGGTTTTGTGGCAGAAACGCTCATTATCCTACAAGTCCCAGGATACCTTCAAGACTGAATATTTGAATCAAACCCACCTGGGGGTAGTCAACTACTATTTAAATGAGGGGCTTGCCGAGATGACGTTACTACTGCCTGCAACCAGCCGGTCCGTGAACAAGAAGCAGGAGCTTTGAAACGCGTTGGACCTCTTTGAACTACATTGAAATGAAACCCGGTTGCAATGAATTAAAGGACCCTCTTTGAAATTTGGGGGCCCGCTTTGTTTTTTGAGTGCATCTCCGCAAGTGGCAACTTCCTTTTTTGAAAATAATACGGCCAGCCTCTGTCGTGGAGTTTGCACCGCCATATATACAATGGACTGCAGCGAAATACTGGTATCTCGCTAAAGCAGATAAACAAAGTCACGCTTTAAACTTAAACCGGATTTCACTTTCAAACCTACTGGAGGATGAATACTAATTGAAACTATGGTTTTGTGGCAGAAACGCTCATTATCCTACAAGTCCCAGGATACCTTCAAGACTGAATATATGAATCAAACCCACCTAGGGGTAGTCAACTACTATTTAAATGAGGGGCTTGCAGAGATGACGTTACTACTGCCTGCAACCAGCCGGTCCGTGAACAAGAAGCAGGAGCTTTGAAACGCGTTGGACCTCTTTGAACTACATTGAAATGAAACCCGGTTGCAATGAATTAAAGGACCCTCTTTGAAATTTGGGGGCCGCTTTGTTTTTTGAGTGCATCTCCGCAAGTGCCAACTTCCTTTTTTGAAAATAATACGGCCAGCCTCGGTCGTGGAGTTTGCACCGCCATATATACAATGGACTGCAGCTAAATACTGGTATCTCGCTAAAGCAGATAAACAAAGTCACGCTTTAAACTTAAACCGGATTTCACTTTCAAACCTACTGGAGGATGAATACTAATTGAAACTATGGTTTTGTGGCAGAAACGCTCATTATCCTACAAGTCCCAGGATAGCTTCAAGACTGAATATTTGAATCAAACCCACCTGGGGGTAGTCAACTACTATTTAAATGAGGGGCTTGCCGAGATGACGTTACTACTGCCTGCAACCAGCCGGTCCATGAACAAGAAGCAGGAGCTTTGAAACGCGTTGGACCTCTTTGAACTACATTGAAATGAAACCCGGTTGCAATGAATTAAAGGACCCTCTTTGAAATTTGGGGGCCCGCTTTGTTTTTTGAGTGTATCTCCGCAAGTGGCAACTTCCTTTTTTGAAAATAATACGGCCAGCCTCGGTCGTGGAGTTTGCACCGCCATATATACAATGGACTGCAGCGAAATACTGGTATCTCGCTAAAGCAGATAAACAAAGTCACGCTTTAAACTTAAACCGGATTTCACTTTCAAACCTACTGGAGGATGAATACTAATTGAAACTATGGTTTTGTGGCAGAAATGCTCATTATCCTACAAGTCCCAGGATACCTTCAAGACTGAATATTTGAATCAAACCCACCTGGAGGTAGTCAACTACTATTTAAATGAGGGGCTTGCCGAGATGATGTTACTACTGCCTGCAACCAGCCGGTCCGTGAACAAGAAGCAGGAGCTTTGAAACGCGTTGGACCTCTTTGAACTACATTGAAATGAAACCCGGTTGCAATGAATTAAAGGACCCTCTTTGAAATTTGGGGGCCCGCTTTGTTTTTTGAGTGCATCTCCGCAAGTGGCAACTTCCTTTTTTGAAAATGATACGGCCAGCCTCGGTCGTGGAGTTTGCACCGCCATATATACAATGGACTGCAGCGAAATACTGGTATCTCGCTAAAGCAGATAAACAAAGTCACGCTTTAAACTTAAACCGGATTTCACTTTCAAACCTACTGGAGGATGAATACTAATTGAAACTATGGTTTTGTGGCAGAAACGCTCATTATCCTACAAGTCCCAGGATACCTTCAAGACTGAATATTTGAATCAAACCCACCTGGGGGTAGTCAACTACTATTTAAATGAGGGGCTTGCCGAGATGACGTTACTACTGCCTGCAACCAGCCGGTCCGTGAACAAGAAGCAGGAGCTTTGAAACCGGTTGCAATGAATTAAAGGACCCTCTTTGAAATTTGGGGGCCCGCTTTTTTTTTTTTGAGTGCATCTCCGCAAGTGGCAACTTCCTTTTTTGAAAATAATACGGCCAGCCTCGGTCGTGGAGTTTGCACCGCCATATATACAATGGACTGCAGCGAAATACTGGTATCTCGCTAAAGCAGATAAACAAAGTCACGCTTTAAACTTAAACCGGATTTCACTTTCAAACCTACTGGAGGATGAATACTAATTGAAACTATGGTTTTGTCGCAGAAACGCTCATTATCCTACAAGTCCCAGGATACCTTCAAGACTGAATATTTGAATCAAACCCACCTGGGGGTAGTCAACTACTATTTAAATGAGGGGCTTGCCGAGATGACGTTACTACTGCCTGCAACCAGCCGGTCCGTGAACAAGAAGCAGGAGCTTTGAAACGCGTTGGACCTCTTTGAACTACATTGAAATGAAACCCGGTTGCAATGAATTAAAGGACCCTCTTTGAAATTTGGGGGCCCGCTTTGTTTTTTGAGTGCATCTCCGCAAGTGGCAACTTCCTTTTTTGAAAATAATACGGCCAGCCTCGGTCGTGGAGTTTGCACCGCCATATATACAATGGACTGCAGCGAAATACTGGTATCTCGCTAAAGCAGATAAACAAAGTCACGCTTTAAACTTAAACCGGATTTCACTTTCAAACCTACTGGAGGATGATTACTAATTGAAACTATGGTTTTGTGGCAGAAACGCTCATTATCCTACAAGTCCCAGGATACCTTCAAGACTGAATATTTGAATCAAACCCACCTGGGGGTAGTCAACTACTATTTAAATGAGGGGCTTGCCGAGATGACGTTACTACTGCCTGCAACCAGCCGGTCCGTGAACAAGAAGCAGGAGCTTTGAAACGCGTTGGACCTCTTTGAACTACATTGAAATGAAACCCGGTTGCAATGAATTAAAGGACCCTCTTTGAAATTTGGGGGCCGCTTTGTTTTTTGAGTGCATCTCCGCAAGTGGCAACTTCCTTTTTTGAAAATAATACGGCCAGCCTCGGTCGTGGAGTTTGCACCGCCATATATACAATGGACTGCAGCTAAATACTGGTATCTCGCTAAAGCAGATAAACAAAGTCACGCTTTAAACTTAAACCGGATTTCACTTTCAAACCTACTGGAGGATGAATACTAATTGAAACTATGGTTTTGTGGCAGAAACGCTCATTATCCTACAAGTCCCAGGATACCTTCAAGACTGAATATTTGAATCAAACCCACCTGGGGGTAGTCAACTACTATTGAAATGAGGGGCTTGCCGAGATGACGTTACTACTGCCTGCAACCAGCCGGTCCATGAACAAGAAGCAGGAGCTTTGAAACGCGTTGGACCTCTTTGAACTACATTGAAATGAAACCGTGTTGCAATGAATTAAAGGACCCTCTTTGAAATTTGGGGGCCCGCTTTGTTTTTTGAGTGTATCTCCGCAAGTGGCAACTTCCTTTTTTGAAAATAATACGGCCAGCCTCGGTCGTGGAGTTTGCACCACCATATATACAATGGACTGCAGCGAAATACTGGTATCTCGCTAAAGCAGATAAACAAAGTCACGCTTTAAACTTAAACCGGATTTCACTTTCAAACCTACTGGAGGATGAATACTAATTGAAACTATGGTTTTGTGGCAGAAACGCTCATTATCCTACAAGTCCCAGGATACCTTCAAGACTGAATATTTGAATCAAACCCACCTGGAGGTAGTCAACTACTATTTAAATGAGGGGCTTGCAGAGATGACGTTACTACTGCCTGCAACCAGCCGGTCCGTGAACAAGAAGCAGGAGCTTTGAAACGCGTTGGACCTCTTTGAACTACATTGAAATGAAACCCGGTTGCAATGAATTAAAGGACCCTCTTTGAAATTTGGGGGCCGCTTTGTTTTTTGAGTGCATCTCCGCAAGTGGCAACTTCCTTTTTTGAAAATGATACGGCCAGCCTCGGTCGTGGAGTTTGCACCGCCATATATACAATGGACTGCAGCTAAATACTGGTATCTCGCTAAAGCAGATAAACAAAGTCACGCTTTAAACTTAAACCGGATTTCACTTTCAAACCTACTGGAGGATGAATACTAATTGAAACTATGGTTTTGTGGCAGAAACGCTCATTATCCTACAAGTCCCAGGATACCTTCAAGACTGAATATTTGAATCAAACCCTCCTGGGGGTAGTCAACTACTATTTAAATGAGGGGCTTGCCGAGATGACGTTACTACTGCCTGCAACCAGCCGGTCCGTGAACAAGAAGCAGGAGCTTTGAAACCGGTTGCAATGAATTAAAGGACCCTCTTTGAAATTTGGGGGCCCGCTTTTTTTTTTTTGAGTGCATCTCCGCAAGTGGCAACTTCCTTTTTTGAAAATAATACGGCCAGCCTCGGTCGTGGAGTTTGCACCGCCATATATACAATGGACTGCAGCGAAATACTGGTATCTCGCTAAAGCAGATAAACAAAGTCACGCTTTAAACTTAAACCGGATTTCACTTTCAAACCTACTGGAGGATGAATACTAATTGAAACTATGGTTTTGTGGCAGAAACGCTCATTATCCTACAAGTCCCAGGATACCTTCAAGACTGAATATTTGAATCAAACCCACCTGGGGGTAGTCAACTACTATTTAAATGAGGGGCTTGCCGAGATGACGTTACTACTGCCTGCAACCAGCCGGTCCGTGAACAAGAAGCAGGAGCTTTGAAACGCGTTGGACCTCTTTGAACTACATTGAAATGAAACCCGGTTGCAATGAATTAAAGGACCCTCTTTGAAATTTGGGGGCCCGCTTTGTTTTTTGAGTGCATCTCCGCAAGTGGCAACTTCCTTTTTTGAAAATAATACGGCCAGCCTCGGTCGTGGAGTTTGCACCGCCATATATACAATGGACTGCAGCGAAATACTGGTATCTCGCTAAAGCAGATAAACAAAGTCACGCTTTAAACTTAAACCGGATTTCACTTTCAAACCTACTGGAGGATGATTACTAATTGAAACTATGGTTTTGTGGCAGAAACGCTCATTATCCTACAAGTCCCAGGATACCTTCAAGACTGAATATTTGAATCAAACCCACCTGGGGGTAGTCAACTACTATTTAAATGAGGGGCTTGCCGAGATGACGTTACTACTGCCTGCAACCAGCCGGTCCGTGAACAAGAAGCAGGAGCTTTGAAACGCGTTGGACCTCTTTGAACTACATTGAAATGAAACCCGGTTGCAATGAATTAAAGGACCCTCTTTGAAATTTGGGGGCCGCTTTGTTTTTTGAGTGCATCTCCGCAAGTGGCAACTTCCTTTTTTGAAAATAATACGGCCAGCCTCGGTCGTGGAGTTTGCACCGCCATATATACAATGGACTGCAGCTAAATACTGGTATCTCGCTAAAGCAGATAAACAAAGTCACGCTTTAAACTTAAACCGGATTTCACTTTCAAACCTACTGGAGGATGAATACTAATTGAAACTATGGTTTTGTGGCAGAAACGCTCATTATCCTACAAGTCCCAGGATACCTTCAAGACTGAATATTTGAATCAAACCCACCTGGGGGTAGTCAACTACTATTGAAATGAGGGGCTTGCCGAGATGACGTTACTACTGCCTGCAACCAGCCGGTCCATGAACAAGAAGCAGGAGCTTTGAAACGCGTTGGACCTCTTTGAACTACATTGAAATGAAACCGTGTTGCAATGAATTAAAGGACCCTCTTTGAAATTTGGGGGCCCGCTTTGTTTTTTGAGTGTATCTCCGCAAGTGGCAACTTCCTTTTTTGAAAATAATACGGCCAGCCTCGGTCGTGGAGTTTGCACCACCATATATACAATGGACTGCAGCGAAATACTGGTATCTCGCTAAAGCAGATAAACAAAGTCACGCTTTAAACTTAAACCGGATTTCACTTTCAAACCTACTGGAGGATGAATACTAATTGAAACTATGGTTTTGTGGCAGAAACGCTCATTATCCTACAAGTCCCAGGATACCTTCAAGACTGAATATTTGAATCAAACCCACCTGGGGGTAGTCAACTACTATTTAAATGAGGGGCTTGCCGAGATGACGTTACTACTGCCTGCAACCAGCCGGTCCATGAACAAGAAGCAGGAGCTTTGAAACGCGTTGGACCTCTTTGAACTACATTGAAATGAAACCCGGTTGCAATTAATTAAAGGACCCTCTTTGAAATTTGGGGGCCCGCTTTGTTTTTTGAGTGTATCTCCGCAAGTGGCAACTTCCTTTTTTGAAAATAATACGGCCAGCCTCGGTCGTGGAGTTTGCACCGCCATATATACAATAGACTGCAGCGAAATACTGGTATCTCGCTAAAGCAGATAAACAAAGTCACGCTTTAAACTTAAACCGGATTTCACTTTCAAACCTACTGGAGGATGAATACTAATTGAAACTATGGTTTTGTGGCAGAAACGCTCATTATCCTACAAGTCCCAGGATACCTTCAAGACTGAATATTTGAATCAAACCCACCTGGAGGTAGTCAACTACTATTTAAATGACGGGCTTGCCGAGATGATGTTACTACTGCCTGCAACCAGCCGGTCCGTGAACAAGAAGCAGGAGCTTTGAAACGCGTTGGACCTCTTTGAACTACATTGAAATGAAACCCGGTTGCAATGAATTAAAGGACCCTCTTTGAAATTTGGGGGCCCGCTTTGTTTTTTGAGTGCATCTCCGCAAGTGGCAACTTCCTTTTTTGAAAATGATACGGCCAGCCTCGGTCGTGGAGTTTGCACCGCCATATATACAATGGACTGCAGCGAAATACTGGTATCTCGCTAAAGCAGATAAACAAAGTCACGCTTTAAACTTAAACCGGATTTCACTTTCAAACCTACTGGAGGATGAATACTAATTGAAACTATGGTTTTGTGGCAGAAACGCTCATTATCCTACAAGTCCCAGGATACCTTCAAGACTGAATATTTGAATCAAACCCACCTGGGGGTAGTCAACTACTATTTAAATGAGGGGCTTGCCGAGATGACGTTACTACTGCCTGCAACCAGCCGGTCCGTGAACAAGAAGCAGGAGCTTTGAAACCGGTTGCAATCAATTAAAGGACCCTCTTTGAAATTTGGGGGCCCGCTTTTTTTTTTTTGAGTGCATCTCCGCAAGTGGCAACTTCCTTTTTTGAAGATAATACGGCCAGCCTCGGTCGTGGAGTTTGCACCGCCATATATACAATGGACTGCAGCGAAATACTGGTATCTCGCTAAAGCAGATAAACAAAGTCACGCTTTAAACTTAAACCGGATTTCACTTTCAAACCTACTGGAGGATGAATACTAATTAAAACTATGGTTTTGTGGCAGAAACGCTCATTATCCTACAAGTCCCAGGATACCTTCAAGACTGAATATTTGAATCAAACCCACCTGGGGGTAGTCAACTACTATTTAAATGAGGGGCTTGCCGAGATGACGTTACTACTGCCTGCAACCAGCCGGTCCGTGAACAAGAAGCAGGAGCTTTAAAACGTGTTGGACCTCTTTGAACTACATTGAAATGAAACCCGGTTGCAATGAATTAAAGGACCCTCTTTGAAATTTGGGGGCCCGCTTTGTTTTTTGAGTGCATCTCCGCAAGTGGCAACTTCCTTTTTTGAAAATAATACGGCCAGCCTCTGTCGTGGAGTTTGCACCGCCATATATACAATGGACTGCAGCGAAATACTGGTATCTCGCTAAAGCAGATAAACAAAGTCACGCTTTAAACTTAAACCGGATTTCACTTTCAAACCTACTGGAGGATGAATACTAATTGAAACTATGGTTTTGTGGCAGAAACGCTCATTATCCTACAAGTCCCAGGATACCTTCAAGACTGAATATTTGAATCAAACCCACCTGGGGGTAGTCAACTACTATTGAAATGAGGGGCTTGCCGACATGACGTTACTACTGCCTGCAACCAGCCGGTCCGTGAACAAGAAGCAGGAGCTTTGAAACGCGTTGGACCTCTTTGAACTACATTGAAATGAAACCCGGTTGCAATGAATTAAAGGACCCTCTTTGAAATTTGGGGGCCTGCTTTGTTTTTTGAGTGCATCTCCGCAAGTGGCAACTTCCTTTTTTGAAAATAATACGGCCAGCCTCGGTCGTGGAGTTTGCACCGCCATATATACAATGGACTGCAGCGAAATACTGGTATCTCGCTAAAGCAAATAAACAAAGTCACGCTTTAAACTTAAACCGGATTTCACTTTCAAACCTACTGGAGGATGAATACTAATTGAAACTATGGTTTTGTGGCAGAAACGCTCATTATCCTACAAGTCCCAGGATACCTTCAAGACTGAATATTTTAATCAAACCCACCTGGGGGTAGTCAACTACTATTTAAATGAGGGGATTGCCGAGATGACGTTACTACTGCCTGCAACCAGCCGGTCCGTGAACAAGAAGCAGGAGCTTTGAAACGCGTTGGACCTCTTTGAACTACATTGAAATGAAACCCGGTTGCAATGAATTAAAGGACCCTCTTTGAAATTTGGGGGCCCGCTTTGTTTTTTGAGTGCATCTCCGCAAGTGGCAACTTCCTTTTTTGAAAATGATACGGCCAGCCTCGGTCGTGGAGTTTGCACCGCCATATATACAATGGACTGCAGCGAAATACTGGTATCTCGCTAAAGCAGATAAACAAAGTCACGCTTTAAACTTAAACCGGATTTCACTTTCAAACCTACTGGAGGATGAATACTAATTGAAACTATGGTTTTGTGGCAGAAACGCTCATTATCCTACAAGTCCCAGGATAGCTTCAAGACTGAATATTTGAATCAAACCCACCTGGGGGTAGTCAACTACTATTTAAATGAGGGGCTTGCCGAGATGACGTTACTACTGCCTGCAACCAGCCGGTCCATGAACAAGAAGCAGGAGCTTTGAAACGCGTTGGACCTCTTTGAACTACATTGAAATGAAACCCGGTTGCAATTAATTAAAGGACCCTCTTTGAAATTTGGGGGCCCGCTTTGTTTTTTGAGTGTATCTCCGCAAGTGGCAACTTCCTTTTTTGAAAATAATACGGCCAGCCTCGGTCGTGGAGTTTGCACCGCCATATATACAATGGACTGCAGCGAAATACTGGTATCTCGCTAAAGCAGATAAACAAAGTCACGCTTTAAACTTAAACCGGATTTCACTTTCAAACCTACTGGAGGATGAATACTAATTGAAACTATGGTTTTGTGGCAGAAACGCTCATTATCCTACAAGTCCCAGGATACCTTCAAGACTGAATATTTGAATCAAACCCACCTGGGGGTAGTCAACTACTATTTAAATGAGGGGCTTGCCGAGATGACGTTACTACTGCCTGCAACCAGCCGGTCCGTGAACAAGAAGCAGGAGCTTTGAAACCGGTTGCAATGAATTAAAGGACCCTCTTTGAAATTTGGGGGCCCGCTTTTTTTTTTTTGAGTGCATCTCCGCAAGTGGCAACTTCCTTTTTTGAAGATAATACGGCCAGCCTCGGTCGTGGAGTTTGCACCGCCATATATACAATGGACTGCAGCGAAATACTGGTATCTCGCTAAAGCAAATAAACAAAGTCACGCTTTAAACTTAAACCGGATTTCACTTTCAAACCTACTGGAGGATGAATACTAATTGAAACTATGGTTTTGTGGCAGAAACGCTCATTATCCTACAAGTCCCAGGATACCTTCAAGACTGAATATTTTAATCAAACCCACCTGGGGGTAGTCAACTACTATTTAAATGAGGGGCTTGCCGAGATGACGTTACTACTGCCTGCAACCAGCCGGTCCGTGAACAAGAAGCAGGAGCTTTGAAACGCGTTGGACCTCTTTGAACTACATTGAAATGAAACCCGGTTGCAATGAATTAAAGGACCCTCTTTGAAATTTGGGGGCCCGCTTTGTTTTTTGAGTGCATCTCCGCAAGTGGCAACTTCCTTTTTTGAAAATGATACGGCCAGCCTCGGTCGTGGAGTTTGCACCGCCATATATACAATGGACTGCAGCGAAATACTGGTATCTCGCTAAAGCAGATAAACAAAGTCACGCTTTAAACTTAAACCGGATTTCACTTTCAAACCTACTGGAGGATGAATACTAATTGAAACTATGGTTTTGTGGCAGAAACGCTCATTATCCTACAAGTCCCAGGATAGCTTCAAGACTGAATATTTGAATCAAACCCACCTGGGGGTAGTCAACTACTATTTAAATGAGGGGCTTGCCGAGATGACGTTACTACTGCCTGCAACCAGCCGGTCCATGAACAAGAAGCAGGAGCTTTGAAACGCGTTGGACCTCTTTGAACTACATTGAAATGAAACCCGGTTGCAATTAATTAAAGGACCCTCTTTGAAATTTGGGGGCCCGCTTTGTTTTTTGAGTGTATCTCCGCAAGTGGCAACTTCCTTTTTTGAAAATAATACGGCCAGCCTCGGTCGTGGAGTTTGCACCGCCATATATACAATGGACTGCAGCGAAATACTGGTATCTCGCTAAAGCAGATAAACAAAGTCACGCTTTAAACTTAAACCGGATTTCACTTTCAAACCGACTGGAGGATGAATACTAATTGAAACTATGGTTTTGTGGCAGAAACGCTCATTATCCTACAAGTCCCAGGATACCTTCAAGACTGAATATTTGAATCAAACCCACCTGGAGGTAGTCAACTACTATTTAAATGACGGGCTTGCCGAGATGATGTTACTACTGCCTGCAACCGGCCGGTCCGTGAACAAGAAGCAGGAGCTTTGAAACGCGTTGGACCTCTTTGAACTACATTGAAATGAAACCCGGTTGCAATGAATTAAAGGACCCTCTTTGAAATTTGGGGGCCCGCTTTGTTTTTTGAGTGCATCTCCGCAAGTGGCAACTTCCTTTTTTGAAAATGATACGGCCAGCCTCGGTCGTGGAGTTTGCACCGCCATATATACAATGGACTGCAGCGAAATACTGGTATCTCGCTAAAGCAGATAAACAAAGTCACGCTTTAAACTTAAACCGGATTTCACTTTCAAACCTACTGGAGGATGAATACTAATTGAAACTATGGTTTTGTGGCAGAAACGCTCATTATCCTACAAGTCCCAGGATACCTTCAAGACTGAATATTTGAATCAAACCCACCTGGGGGTAGTCAACTACTATTTAAATGAGGGGCTTGCCGAGATGACGTTACTACTGCCTGCAACCAGCCGGTCCGTGAACAAGAAGCAGGAGCTTTGAAACCGGTTGCAATGAATTAAAGGACCCTCTTTGAAATTTGGGGGCCCGCTTTTTTTTTTTTGAGTGCATCTCCGCAAGTGGCAACTTCCTTTTTGGAAGATAATACGGCCAGCCTCGGTCGTGGAGTTTGCACCGCCATATATACAATGGACTGCAGCGAAATACTGGTATCTCGCTAAAGCAGATAAACAAAGTCACGCTTTAAACTTAAACCGGATTTCACTTTCAAACCTACTGGAGGATGAATACTAATTAAAACTATGGTTTTGTGGCAGAAACGCTCATTATCCTACAAGTCCCAGGATACCTTCAAGACTGAATATTTGAATCAAACCCACCTGGGGGTAGTCAACTACTATTTAAATGAGGGGCTTGCCGAGATGACGTTACTACTGCCTGCAACCAGCCGGTCCGTGAACAAGAAGCAGGAGCTTTAAAACGTGTTGGACCTCTTTGAACTACATTGAAATGAAACCCGGTTGCAATGAATTAAAGGACCCTCTTTGAAATTTGGGGGCCCGCTTTGTTTTTTGAGTGCATCTCCGCAAGTGGCAACTTCCTTTTTTGAAAATAATACGGCCAGCCTCGGTCGTGGAGTTTGCACCGCCATATATACAATGGACTGCAGCGAAATACTGGTATCTCGCTAAAGCAAATAAACAAAGTCACGCTTTAAACTTAAACCGGATTTCACTTTCAAACCTACTGGAGGATGAATACTAATTGAAACTATGGTTTTGTGGCAGAAACGCTCATTATCCTACAAGTCCCAGGATACCTTCAAGACTGAATATTTTAATCAAACCCACCTGGGGGTAGTCAACTACTATTTAAATGAGGGGCTTGCCGAGATGACGTTACTACTGCCTGCAACCAGCCGGTCCGTGAACAAGAAGCAGGAGCTTTGAAACGCGTTGGACCTCTTTGAACTACATTGAAATGAAACCCGGTTGCAATGAATTAAAGGACCCTCTTTGAAATTTGGGGGCCCGCTTTGTTTTTTGAGTGCATCTCCGCAAGTGGCAACTTCCTTTTTTGAAAATAATACGGCCAGCCTCTGTCGTGGAGTTTGCATCGCCATATATACAATGGACTGCAGCGAAATACTGGTATGTCGCTAAAGCAGATAAACAAAGTCACGCTTTAAACTTAAACCGGATTTCACTTTCAAACCTACTGGAGGATGAATACTAATTGAAACTATGGTTTTGTGGCAGAAACGCTCCTTATCCTACAAGTCCCAGGATACCTTCAAGACTGAATATATGAATCAAACCCACCTGGGGGTAGTCAACTACTATTTAAATGAGGGGCTTGCAGAGATGACGTTACTACTGCCTGCAACCAGCCGGTCCGTGAACAAGAAGCAGGAGCTTTGAAACGCGTTGGACCTCTTTGAACTACATTGAAATGAAACCCGGTTGCAATGAATTAAAGGACCCTCTTTGAAATTTGGGGGCCCGCTTTGTTTTTTGAGTGTATCTCCGCAAGTGGCAACTTCCCTTTTTGAAAATAATACGGCCAGCCTCGGTCGTGGAGTTTGCACCGCCATATATACAATGGACTGCAGCGAAATACTGGTATCTCGCTAAAGCAGATAACAAAGTCACGCTTTAAACTTAAACCGGATTTCACTTTCAAACCTACTGGAGGATGAATGCTAATTGAAACTATGGTTTTGTGGCAGAAACGCTCATTATCCTACAAGTCCCAGGATACCTTCAAGACTGAATATTTGAATCAAACCCACCTGGGGGTAGTCAACTACTATTTAAATGAGGGGCTTGCAGAGATGATGTTACTACTGCCTGCAACCAGCCGGTCCGTGAACAAGAAGCAGGAGCTTTGAAACGCGTTGGACCTCTTTGAACTACATTGAAATGAAACCCGGTTGCTATGAATTAAAGGACCCTCTTTGAAATTTGGGGACCCGCTTTGTTTTTTGAGTGCATCTCCGCAAGTGGCAACTTCCTTTTTTGAAAATGATACGGCCAGCCTCGGTCGTGGAGTTTGCACCGCCATATATACAATGGACTGCAGCGAAATACTGGTATCTCGCTAAAGCAGATAAACAAAGTCACGCTTTAAACTTAAACCGGATTTCACTTTCAAACCTACTGGAGGATGAATACTAATTGAAACTATGGTTTTGTGGCAGAAACGCTCATTATCCTACAAGTCCCAGGATACCTTCAAGACTGAATATTTGAATCAAACCCACCTGGGGGTAGTCAACTACTATTTAAATGAGGGGCTTGCCGAGATGACGTTACTACTGCCTGCAACCAGCCGGTCCGTGAACAAGAAGCAGGAGCTTTGAAACCGGTTGCAATGAATTAAAGGACCCTCTTTGAAATTTGGGGGCCCGCTTTGTTTTTTTTGAGTGCATCTCCGCAAGTGGCAACTTCCTTTTTTGAAAATAATACGGCCAGCCTCGGTCGTGGAGTTTGCACCGCCATATATACAATGGACTGCAGCGAAATACTGGTATCTCGCTAAAGCAGATAAACAAAGTCACGCTTTAAACTTAAACCGGATTTCACTTTCAAACCTACTGGAGGATGAATACTAATTGAAACTATGGTTTTGTGGCAGAAACGCTCATTATCCTACAAGTCCCAGGATACCTTCAAGACTGAATATTTGAATCAAACCCACCTGGGGGTAGTCAACTACTATTGAAATGAGGGGCTTGCCGAGATGACGTTACTACTGCCTGCAACCAGCCGGTCCGTGAACAAGAAGCAGGAGCTTTGAAACGCGTTGGACCTCTTTGAACTACATTGAAATGAAACCCGGTTGCAATGAATTAAAGGACCCTCTTTGAAATTTGGGGGCCTGCTTTGTTTTTTGAGTGCATCTCCGCAAGTGGCAACTTCCTTTTTTGAAAATAATACGGCCAGCCTCGGTCGTGGAGTTTGCACCGTCATATATACAATGGACTGCAGCGAAATACTGGTATCTCGCTAAAGCAGATAAACAAAGTCACGCTTTAAACTTAAACCGGATTTCACTTTCAAACCTACTGGAGGATGAATACTAATTGAAACTATGGTTTTGTGGCAGAAACGCTCATTATCCTACAAGTCCCAGGATACCTTCAAGACTGAATATTTTAATCAAACCCACCTGGGGGTAGTCAACTACTATTTAAATGAGGGGCTTGCCGAGATGACGTTACTACTGCCTGCAACCAGCCGGTCCGTGAACAAGAAGCAGGAGCTTTGAAACGCGTTGGACCTCTTTGAACTACATTGAAATGAAACCCGGTTGCAATGAATTAAAGGACCCTCTTTGAAATTTGGGGGCCCGCTTTGTTTTTTGAGTGCATCTCCGCAAGTGGCAACTTCCTTTTTTGAAAATAATACGGCCAGCCTCTGTCGTGGAGTTTGCATCGCCATATATACAATGGACTGCAGCGAAATACTGGTATCACGCTAAAGCAGATAAACAAAGTCACGCTTTAAACTTAAACCGGATTTCACTTTCAAACCTACTGGAGGATGAATACTAATTGAAACTATGGTTTTGTGGCAGAAACGCTCCTTATCCTACAAGTCCCAGGATACCTTCAAGACTGAATATATGAATCAAACCCACCTGGGGGTAGTCAACTACTATTTAAATGAGGGGCTTGCAGAGATGACGTTACTACTGCCTGCAACCAGCCGGTCCGTGAACAAGAAGCAGGAGCTTTGAAACGCGTTGGACCTCTTTGAACTACATTGAAATGAAACCCGGTTGCAATGAATTAAAGGACCCTCTTTGAAATTTGGGGGCCGCTTTGTTTTTTGAGTGCATCTCCGCAAGTGGCAACTTCCTTTTTTGAAAATAATACGGCCAGCCTCGGTCGTGGAGTTTGCACCGCCATATATACAATGGACTGCAGCTAAATACTGGTATCTCGCTAAAGCAGATAAACAAAGTCACGCTTTAAGCTTAAACCGGATTTCACTTTCAAACCTACTGGAGGATGAATACTAATTGAAACTATGGTTTTGTGGCAGAAACGCTCATTATCCTACAAGTCCCAGGATAGCTTCAAGACTGAATATTTGAATCAAACCCACCTGGGGGTAGTCAACTACTATTTAAATGAGGGGCTTGCCGAGATGACGTTACTACTGCCTGCAACCAGCCGGTCCGTGAACAAGAAGCAGGAGCTTTGAAACGCGTTGGACCTCTTTGAACTACATTGAAATGAAACCCGGTTGCAATGAATTAAAGGACCCTCTTTGAAATTTGGGGGCCCGCTTTGTTTTTTGAGTGTATCTCCGCAAGTGGCAACTTCCCTTTTTGAAAATAATACGGCCAGCCTCGGTCGTGGAGTTTGCACCGCCATATATACAATGGACTGCAGCGAAATACTGGTATCTCGCTAAAGCAGATAAACAAAGTCACGCTTTAAACTTAAACCGGATTTCACTTTCAAACCTACTGGAGGATGAATGCTAATTGAAACTATGGTTTTGTGGCAGAAACGCTCATTATCCTACAAGTCCCAGGATACCTTCAAGACTGAATATTTGAATCAAACCCACCTGGGGGTAGTCAACTACTATTTAAATGAGGGGCTTGCAGAGATGACGTTACTACTGCCTGCAACCAGCCGGTCCGTGAACAAGAAGCAGGAGCTTTGAAACGCGTTGGACCTCTTTGAACTACATTGAAATGAAACCCGGTTGCAATGAATTTAAGGACCCTCTTTGAAATTTGGGGACCCGCTTTGTTTTTTGAGTGCATCTCCGCAAGTGGCAACTTCCTTTTTTGAAAATGATACGGCCAGCCTCGGTCGTGGAGTTTGCACCGCCATATATACAATGGACTGCAGCGAAATACTGGTATCTCGCTAAAGCAGATAAACAAAGTCACGCTTTAAACTTAAACCGGATTTCACTTTCAAACCTACTGGAGGATGAATACTAATTGAAACTATGGTTTTGTGGCAGAAACGCTCATTATCCTACAAGTCCCAGGATACCTTCAAGACTGAATATTTGAATCAAACCCACCTGGGGGTAGTCAACTACTATTTAAATGAGGGGCTTGCCGAGATGACGTTACTACTGCCTGCAACCAGCCGGTCCGTGAACAAGAAGCAGGAGCTTTGAAACCGGTTGCAATGAATTAAAGGACCCTCTTTGAAATTTGGGGGCCCGCTTTTTTTTTTTTGAGTGCATCTCCGCAAGTGGCAACTTCCTTTTTGGAAGATAATACGGCCAGCCTCGGTCGTGGAGTTTGCACCGCCATATATACAATGGACTGCAGCGAAATACTGGTATCTCGCTAAAGCAGATAAACAAAGTCACGCTTTAAACTTAAACCGGATTTCACTTTCAAACCTACTGGAGGATGAATACTAATTAAAACTATGGTTTTGTGGCAGAAACGCTCATTATCCTACAAGTCCCAGGATACCTTCAAGACTGAATATTTGAATCAAACCCACCTGGGGGTAGTCAACTACTATTTAAATGAGGGGCTTGCCGAGATGACGTTACTACTGCCTGCAACCAGCCGGTCCGTGAACAAGAAGCAGGAGCTTTAAAACGTGTTGGACCTCTTTGAACTACATTGAAATGAAACCCGGTTGCAATGAATTAAAGGACCCTCTTTGAAATTTGGGGGCCCGCTTTGTTTTTTGAGTGCATCTCCGCAAGTGGCAACTTCCTTTTTTGAAAATAATACGGCCAGCCTCGGTCGTGGAGTTTGCACCGCCATATATACAATGGACTGCAGCGAAATACTGGTATCTCGCTAAAGCAAATAAACAAAGTCACGCTTTAAACTTAAACCGGATTTCACTTTCAAACCTACTGGAGGATGAATACTAATTGAAACTATGGTTTTGTGGCAGAAACGCTCATTATCCTACAAGTCCCAGGATACCTTCAAGACTGAATATTTTAATCAAACCCACCTGGGGGTAGTCAACTACTATTTAAATGAGGGGCTTGCCGAGATGACGTTACTACTGCCTGCAACCAGCCGGTCCGTGAACAAGAAGCAGGAGCTTTGAAACGCGTTGGACCTCTTTGAACTACATTGAAATGAAACCCGGTTGCAATGAATTAAAGGACCCTCTTTGAAATTTGGGGGCCCGCTTTGTTTTTTGAGTGCATCTCCGCAAGTGGCAACTTCCTTTTTTGAAAATAATACGGCCAGCCTCTGTCGTGGAGTTTGCATCGCCATATATACAATGGACTGCAGCGAAATACTGGTATGTCGCTAAAGCAGATAAACAAAGTCACGCTTTAAACTTAAACCGGATTTCACTTTCAAACCTACTGGAGGATGAATACTAATTGAAACTATGGTTTTGTGGCAGAAACGCTCCTTATCCTACAAGTCCCAGGATACCTTCAAGACTGAATATATGAATCAAACCCACCTGGGGGTAGTCAACTACTATTTAAATGAGGGGCTTGCAGAGATGACGTTACTACTGCCTGCAACCAGCCCGTCCGTGAACAAGAAGCAGGAGCTTTGAAACGCGTTGGACCTCTTTGAACTACATTGAAATGAAACCCGGTTGCAATGAATTAAAGGACCCTCTTTGAAATTTGGGGGCCGCTTTGTTTTTTGAGTGTATCTCCGCAAGTGGCAACTTCCTTTTTTGAAAATAATACGGCCAGCCTCGGTCGTGGAGTTTGCACCGCCATATATACAATGGACTGCAGCGAAATACTGGTATCTCGCTAAAGCAGATAACAAAGTCACGCTTTAAACTTAAACCGGATTTCACTTTCAAACCTACTGGAGGATGAATGCTAATTGAAACTATGGTTTTGTGGCAGAAACGCTCATTATCCTACAAGTCCCAGGATACCTTCAAGACTGAATATTTGAATCAAACCCACCTGGGGGTAGTCAACTACTATTTAAATGAGGGGCTTGCAGAGATGATGTTACTACTGCCTGCAACCAGCCGGTCCGTGAACAAGAAGCAGGAGCTTTGAAACGCGTTGGACCTCTTTGAACTACATTGAAATGAAACCCGGTTGCTATGAATTAAAGGACCCTCTTTGAAATTTGGGGACCCGCTTTGTTTTTTGAGTGCATCTCCGCAAGTGGCAACTTCCTTTTTTGAAAATGATACGGCCAGCCTCGGTCGTGGAGTTTGCACCGCCATATATACAATGGACTGCAGCGAAATACTGGTATCTCGCTAAAGCAGATAAACAAAGTCACGCTTTAAACTTAAACCGGATTTCACTTTCAAACCTACTGGAGGATGAATACTAATTGAAACTATGGTTTTGTGGCAGAAACGCTCATTATCCTACAAGTCCCAGGATACCTTCAAGACTGAATATTTGAATCAAACCCACCTGGGGGTAGTCAACTACTATTTAAATGAGGGGCTTGCCGAGATGACGTTACTACTGCCTGCAACCAGCCGGTCCGTGAACAAGAAGCAGGAGCTTTGAAACCGGTTGCAATGAATTAAAGGACCCTCTTTGAAATTTGGGGGCCCGCTTTGTTTTTTTTGAGTGCATCTCCGCAAGTGGCAACTTCCTTTTTTGAAAATAATACGGCCAGCCTCGGTCGTGGAGTTTGCACCGCCATATATACAATGGACTGCAGCGAAATACTGGTATCTCGCTAAAGCAGATAAACAAAGTCACGCTTTAAACTTAAACCGGATTTCACTTTCAAACCTACTGGAGGATGAATACTAATTGAAACTATGGTTTTGTGGCAGAAACGCTCATTATCCTACAAGTCCCAGGATACCTTCAAGACTGAATATTTGAATCAAACCCACCTGGGGGTAGTCAACTACTATTGAAATGAGGGGCTTGCCGAGATGACGTTACTACTGCCTGCAACCAGCCGGTCCGTGAACAAGAAGCAGGAGCTTTGAAACGCGTTGGACCTCTTTGAACTACATTGAAATGAAACCCGGTTGCAATGAATTAAAGGACCCTCTTTGAAATTTGGGGGCCTGCTTTGTTTTTTGAGTGCATCTCCGCAAGTGGCAACTTCCTTTTTTGAAAATAATACGGCCAGCCTCGGTCGTGGAGTTTGCACCGTCATATATACAATGGACTGCAGCGAAATACTGGTATCTCGCTAAAGCAGATAAACAAAGTCACGCTTTAAACTTAAACCGGATTTCACTTTCAAACCTACTGGAGGATGAATACTAATTGAAACTATGGTTTTGTGGCAGAAACGCTCATTATCCTACAAGTCCCAGGATACCTTCAAGACTGAATATTTTAATCAAACCCACCTGGGGGTAGTCAACTACTATTTAAATGAGGGGCTTGCCGAGATGACGTTACTACTGCCTGCAACCAGCCGGTCCGTGAACAAGAAGCAGGAGCTTTGAAACGCGTTGGACCTCTTTGAACTACATTGAAATGAAACCCGGTTGCAATGAATTAAAGGACCCTCTTTGAAATTTGGGGGCCCGCTTTGTTTTTTGAGTGCATCTCCGCAAGTGGCAACTTCCTTTTTTGAAAATAATACGGCCAGCCTCTGTCGTGGAGTTTGCATCGCCATATATACAATGGACTGCAGCGAAATACTGGTATCACGCTAAAGCAGATAAACAAAGTCACGCTTTAAACTTAAACCGGATTTCACTTTCAAACCTACTGGAGGATGAATACTAATTGAAACTATGGTTTTGTGGCAGAAACGCTCCTTATCCTACAAGTCCCAGGATACCTTCAAGACTGAATATATGAATCAAACCCACCTGGGGGTAGTCAACTACTATTTAAATGAGGGGCTTGCAGAGATGACGTTACTACTGCCTGCAACCAGCCGGTCCGTGAACAAGAAGCAGGAGCTTTGAAACGCGTTGGACCTCTTTGAACTACATTGAAATGAAACCCGGTTGCAATGAATTAAAGGACCCTCTTTGAAATTTGGGGGCCGCTTTGTTTTTTGAGTGCATCTCCGCAAGTGGCAACTTCCTTTTTTGAAAATAATACGGCCAGCCTCGGTCGTGGAGTTTGCACCGCCATATATACAATGGACTGCAGCTAAATACTGGTATCTCGCTAAAGCAGATAAACAAAGTCACGCTTTAAGCTTAAACCGGATTTCACTTTCAAACCTACTGGAGGATGAATACTAATTGAAACTATGGTTTTGTGGCAGAAACGCTCATTATCCTACAAGTCCCAGGATAGCTTCAAGACTGAATATTTGAATAAAACCCACCTGGGGGTAGTCAACTACTATTTAAATGAGGGGCTTGCCGAGATGACGTTACTACTGCCTGCAACCAGCCGGTCCGTGAACAAGAAGCAGGAGCTTTGAAACGCGTTGGACCTCTTTGAACTACATTGAAATGAAACCCGGTTGCAATGAATTAAAGGACCCTCTTTGAAATTTGGGGGCCCGCTTTGTTTTTTGAGTGTATCTCCGCAAGTGGCAACTTCCCTTTTTGAAAATAATACGGCCAGCCTCGGTCGTGGAGTTTGCACCGCCATATATACAATGGACTGCAGCGAAATACTGGTATCTCGCTAAAGCAGATAAACAAAGTCACGCTTTAAACTTAAACCGGATTTCACTTTCAAACCTACTGGAGGATGAATGCTAATTGAAACTATGGTTTTGTGGCAGAAACGCTCATTATCCTACAAGTCCCAGGATACCTTCAAGACTGAATATTTGAATCAAACCCACCTGGGGGTAGTCAACTACTATTTAAATGAGGGGCTTGCAGAGATGACGTTACTACTGCCTGCAACCAGCCGGTCCGTGAACAAGAAGCAGGAGCTTTGAAACGCGTTGGACCTCTTTGAACTACATTGAAATGAAACCCGGTTGCAATGAATTTAAGGACCCTCTTTGAAATTTGGGGACCCGCTTTGTTTTTTGAGTGCATCTCCGCAAGTGGCAACTTCCTTTTTTGAAAATGATACGGCCAGCCTCGGTCGTGGAGTTTGCACCGCCATATATACAATGGACTGCAGCGAAATACTGGTATCTCGCTAAAGCAGATAAACAAAGTCACGCTTTAAACTTAAACCGGATTTCACTTTCAAACCTACTGGAGGATGAATACTAATTGAAACTATGGTTTTGTGGCAGAAACGCTCATTATCCTACAAGTCCCAGGATACCTTCAAGACTGAATATTTGAATCAAACCCACCTGGGGGTAGTCAACTACTATTTAAATGAGGGGCTTGCCGAGATGACGTTACTACTGCCTGCAACCAGCCGGTCCGTGAACAAGAAGCAGGAGCTTTGAAACCGGTTGCAATGAATTAAAGGACCCTCTTTGAAATTTGGGGGCCCGCTTTGTTTTTTTTGAGTGCATCTCCGCAAGTGGCAACTTCCTTTTTTGAAAATAATACGGCCAGCCTCGGTCGTGGAGTTTGCACCGCCATATATACAATGGACTGCAGCGAAATACTGGTATCTCGCTAAAGCAGATAAACAAAGTCACGCTTTAAGCTTAAACCGGATTTCACTTTCAAACCTACTGGAGGATGAATACTAATTGAAACTATGGTTTTGTGGCAGAAACGCTCATTATCCTACAAGTCCCAGGATACCTTCAAGACTGAATATTTGAATCAAACCCACCTGGGGGTAGTCAACTACTATTTAAATGAGGGGCTTGCCGAGATGACGTTACTACTGCCTGCAACCAGCCGGTCCGTGAACAAGAAGCAGGAGCTTTGAAACGCGTTGGACCTCTTTGAACTACATTGAAATGAAACCCGGTTGCAATGAATTAAAGGACCCTCTTTGAAATTTGGGGGCCTGCTTTGTTTTTTGAGTGCTTCTCCGCAAGTGGCAACTTCCTTTTTTGAAAATAATACGGCCAGCCTCGGTCGTGGAGTTTGCACCGCCATATATACAATGGACTGCAGCGAAATACTGGTATGTCGCTAAAGCAGATAAACAAAGTCACGCTTTAAACTTAAACCGGATTTCACTTTCAAACCTACTGGAGGATGAATACTAATTGAAACTATGGTTTTGTGGCAGAAACGCTCCTTATCCTACAAGTCCCAGGATACCTTCAAGACTGAATATTTTAATCAAACCCACCTGGGGGTAGTCAACTACTATTTAAATGAGGGGCTTGCCGAGATGACGTTACTACTGCCTGCAACCAGCCGGTCCGTGAACAAGAAGCAGGAGCTTTGAAACGCGTTGGACCTCTTTGAACTACATTGAAATGAAACCCGGTTGCAATGAATTAAAGGACCCTCTTTGAAATTTGGGGGCCCGCTTTGTTTTTTGAGTGCATCTCCGCAAGTGGCAACTTCCTTTTTTGAAAATAATACGGCCAGCCTCTGTCGTGGAGTTTGCATCGCCATATATACAATGGACTGCAGCGAAATACTGGTATCACGCTAAAGCAGATAAACAAAGTCACGCTTTAAACTTAAACCGGATTTCACTTTCAAACCTACTGGAGGATGAATACTAATTGAAACTATGGTTTTGTGGCAGAAACGCTCCTTATCCTACAAGTCCCAGGATACCTTCAAGACTGAATATATGAATCAAACCCACCTGGGGGTAGTCAACTACTATTTAAATGAGGGGCTTGCAGAGATGACGTTACTACTGCCTGCAACCAGCCCGTCCGTGAACAAGAAGCAGGAGCTTTGAAACGCGTTGGACCTCTTTGAACTACATTGAAATGAAACCCGGTTGCAATGAATTAAAGGACCCTCTTTGAAATTTGGGGGCCGCTTTGTTTTTTGAGTGCATCTCCGCAAGTGGCAACTTCCTTTTTTGAAAATAATACGGCCAGCCTCGGTCGTGGAGTTTGCACCGCCATATATACAATGGACTGCAGCTAAATACTGGTATCTCGCTAAAGCAGATAAACAAAGTCACGCTTTAAGCTTAAACCGGATTTCACTTTCAAACCTACTGGAGGATGAATACTAATTGAAACTATGGTTTTGTGGCAGAAACGCTCATTATCCTACAAGTCCCAGGATAGCTTCAAGACTGAATATTTGAATCAAACCCACCTGGGGGTAGTCAACTACTATTTAAATGAGGGGCTTGCCGAGATGACGTTACTACTGCCTGCAACCAGCCGGTCCGTGAACAAGAAGCAGGAGCTTTGAAACGCGTTGGACCTCTTTGAACTACATTGAAATGAAACCCGGTTGCAATGAATTAAAGGACCCTCTTTGAAATTTGGGGGCCCGCTTTGTTTTTTGAGTGTATCTCCGCAAGTGGCAACTTCCCTTTTTGAAAATAATACGGCCAGCCTCGGTCGTGGAGTTTGCACCGCCATATATACAATGGACTGCAGCGAAATACTGGTATCTCGCTAAAGCAGATAAACAAAGTCACGCTTTAAACTTAAACCGGATTTCACTTTCAAACCTACTGGAGGATGAATGCTAATTGAAACTATGGTTTTGTGGCAGAAACGCTCATTATCCTACAAGTCCCAGGATACCTTCAAGACTGAATATTTGAATCAAACCCACCTGGGGGTAGTCAACTACTATTTAAATGAGGGGCTTGCAGAGATGACGTTACTACTGCCTGCAACCAGCCGGTCCGTGAACAAGAAGCAGGAGCTTTGAAACGCGTTGGACCTCTTTGAACTACATTGAAATGAAACCCGGTTGCAATGAATTTAAGGACCCTCTTTGAAATTTGGGGACCCGCTTTGTTTTTTGAGTGCATCTCCGCAAGTGGCAACTTCCTTTTTTGAAAATGATACGGCCAGCCTCGGTCGTGGAGTTTGCACCGCCATATATACAATGGACTGCAGCGAAATACTGGTATCTCGCTAAAGCAGATAAACAAAGTCACGCTTTAAACTTAAACCGGATTTCACTTTCAAACCTACTGGAGGATGAATACTAATTGAAACTATGGTTTTGTGGCAGAAACGCTCATTATCCTACAAGTCCCAGGATACCTTCAAGACTGAATATTTGAATCAAACCCACCTGGGGGTAGTCAACTACTATTTAAATGAGGGGCTTGCCGAGATGACGTTACTACTGCCTGCAACCAGCCGGTCCGTGAACAAGAAGCAGGAGCTTTGAAACCGGTTGCAATGAATTAAAGGACCCTCTTTGAAATTTGGGGGCCCGCTTTGTTTTTTTTGAGTGCATCTCCGCAAGTGGCAACTTCCTTTTTTGAAAATAATACGGCCAGCCTCGGTCGTGGAGTTTGCACCGCCATATATACAATGGACTGCAGCGAAATACTGGTATCTCGCTAAAGCAGATAAACAAAGTCACGCTTTAAGCTTAAACCGGATTTCACTTTCAAACCTACTGGAGGATGAATACTAATTGAAACTATGGTTTTGTGGCAGAAACGCTCATTATCCTACAAGTCCCAGGATACCTTCAAGACTGAATATTTGAATCAAACCCACCTGGGGGTAGTCAACTACTATTTAAATGAGGGGCTTGCCGAGATGACGTTACTACTGCCTGCAACCAGCCGGTCCGTGAACAAGAAGCAGGAGCTTTGAAACGCGTTGGACCTCTTTGAACTACATTGAAATGAAACCCGGTTGCAATGAATTAAAGGACCCTCTTTGAAATTTGGGGGCCTGCTTTGTTTTTTGAGTGCTTCTCCGCAAGTGGCAACTTCCTTTTTTGAAAATAATACGGCCAGCCTCGGTCGTGGAGTTTGCACCGCCATATATACAATGGACTGCAGCGAAATACTGGTATCTCGCTAAAGCAGATAAACAAAGTCACGCTTTAAACTTAAACCGGATTTCACTTTCAAACCTACTGGAGGATGAATACTAATTGAAACTATGGTTTTGTGGCAGAAACGCTCATTATCCTACAAGTCCCAGGATACCTTCAAGACTGAATATTTGAATCAAACCCACCTGGGGGTAGTCAACTACTATTTAAATGAGGGGCTTGCCGAGATGACGTTACTACTGCCTGCAACCAGCCGGTCCGTGAACAAGAAGCAGGAGCTTTGAAACGCGTTGGACCTCTTTGAACTACATTGAAATGAAACCCGGTTGCAATGAATTAAAGGACCCTCTTTGAAATTTGGGGGCGCGCTTTGTTTTTTGAGTGCATCTCCGCAAGTGGCAACTTCCTTTTTTGAAAATAATACGGCCAGCCTCTGTCGTGGAGTTTGCACCGCCATATATACAATGGACTGCAGCGAAATACTGGTATCTCGCTAAAGCAGATAAACAAAGTCACGCTTTAAACTTAAACCGGATTTCACTTTCAAACCTACTGGAGGATGAATACTAATTGAAACTATGGTTTTGTGGCAGAAACGCTCATTATCCTACAAGTCCCAGGATACCTTCAAGACTGAATATATGAATCAAACCCACCTAGGGGTAGTCAACTACTATTTAAATGAGGGGCTTGCAGAGATGACGTTACTACTGCCTGCAACCAGCCGGTCCGTGAACAAGAAGCAGGAGCTTTGAAACGCGTTGGACCTCTTTGAACTACATTAAAATGAAACCCGGTTGCAATGAATTAAAGGACCCTCTTTGAAATTTGGGGGCCGCTTTGTTTTTTGAGTGCATCTCCGCAAGTGGCAACTTCCTTTTTTGAAAATAATACGGCCAGCCTCGGTCGTGGAGTTTGCACCGCCATATATACAATGGACTGCAGCTAAATACTGGTATCTCGCTAAAGCAGATAAACAAAGTCACGCTTTAAACTTAAACCGGATTTCACTTTCAAACCTACTGGAGGATGAATACTAATTGAAACTATGGTTTTGTGGCAGAAACGCTCATTATCCTACAAGTCCCAGGATAGCTTCAAGACTGAATATTTGAATCAAACCCACCTGGGGGTAGTCAACTACTATTTAAATGAGGGGCTTGCCGAGATGACGTTACTACTGCCTGCAACCAGCCGGTCCATGAACAAAAAGCAGGAGCTTTGAAACGCGTTGGACCTCTTTGAACTACATTGAAATGAAACCCGGTTGCAATGAATTAAAGGACCCTCTTTGAAATTTGGGGGCCCGCTTTGTTTTTTGAGTGTATCTCCGCAAGTGGCAACTTCCTTTTTTGAAAATAATACGGCCAGCCTCGGTCGTGGAGTTTGCACCGCCATATATACAATGGACTGCAGCGAAATACTGGTATCTCGCTAAAGCAGATAAACAAAGTCACGCTTTAAACTTAAACCGGATTTCACTTTCAAACCTACTGGAGGATGAATACTAATTGAAACTATGGTTTTGTGGCAGAAACGCTCATTATCCTACAAGTCCCAGGATACCTTCAAGACTGAATATTTGAATCAAACCCACCTGGAGGTAGTCAACTACTATTTAAATGAGGGGCTTGCCGAGATGATGTTACTACTGCCTGCAACCAGCCGGTCCGTGAACAAGAAGCAGGAGCTTTGAAACGCGTTGGACCTCTTTGAACTACATTGAAATGAAACCCGGTTGCAATGAATTAAAGGACCCTCTTTGAAATTTGGGGGCCCGCTTTGTTTTTTGAGTGCATCTCCGCAAGTGGCAACTTCCTTTTTTGAAAATGATACGGCCAGCCTCGGTCGTGGAGTTTGCACCGCCATATATACAATGGACTGCAGCGAAATACTGGTATCTCGCTAAAGCAGATAAACAAAGTCACGCTTTAAACTTAAACCGGATTTCACTTTCAAACCTACTGGAGGATGAATACTAATTGAAACTATGGTTTTGTGGCAGAAACGCTCATTATCCTACAAGTCCCAGGATACCTTCAAGACTGAAAATTTGAATCAAACCCACCTGGGGGTAGTCAACTACTATTTAAATGAGGGGCTTGCCGAGATGACGTTACTACTGCCTGCAACCAGCCGGTCCGTGAACAAGAAGCAGGAGCTTTGAAACCGGTTGCAATGAATTAAAGGACCCTCTTTGAAATTTGGGGGCCCGCTTTTTTTTTTTTGAGTGCATCTCCGCAAGTGGCAACTTCCTTTTTTGAAAATAATACGGCCAGCCTCGGTCGTGGAGTTTGCACCGCCATATATACAATGGACTGCAGCGAAATACTGGTATCTCGCTAAAGCAGATAAACAAAGTCACGCTTTAAACTTAAACCGGATTTCACTTTCAAACCTACTGGAGGATGAATACTAATTAAAACTATGGTTTTGTGGCAGAAACGCTCCTTATCCTACAAGTCCCAGGATACCTTCAAGACTGAATATATGAATCAAACCCACCTGGGGGTAGTCAACTACTATTTAAATGAGGGGCTTGCAGAGATGACGTTACTACTGCCTGCAACCAGCTGGTCCGTGAACAAGAAGCAGGAGCTTTGAAACGCGTTGGACCTCTTTGAACTACATTGAAATGAAACCCGGTTGCAATGAATTAAAGGACCCTCTTTGAAATTTGGGGGCCGCTTTGTTTTTTGAGTGTATCTCCGCAAGTGGCAACTTCCTTTTTTGAAAATAATACGGCCAGCCTCGGTCGTGGAGTTTGCACCGCCATATATACAATGGACTGCAGCTAAATACTGGTATCTCGCTAAAGCAGATAAACAAAGTCACGCTTTAAACTTAAACCGGATTTCACTTTCAAACCTACTGGAGGATGAATACTAATTGAAACTATGGTTTTGTGGCAGAAACGCTCATTATCCTACAAGTCCCAGGATAGCTTCAAGACTGAATATTTGAATCAAACCCACCTGGGGGTAGTCAACTACTATTTAAATGAGGGGCTTGCCGAGATGACGTTACTACTGCCTGCAACCAGCCGGTCCGTGAACAAGAAGCAGGAGCTTTGAAACCGGTTGCAATGAATTAAAGGACCCTCTTTGAAATTTGGGGGCCCGCTTTGTTTTTTGAGTGCATCTCCGCAAGTGGCAACTTCCTTTTTTGAAAATAATACGGCCAGCCTCGGTCGTGGAGTTTGCACCGCCATATATACAATGGACTGCAGCGAAATACTGGTATCTCGCTAAAGCAGATAAACAAAGTCACGCTTTAAACTTAAACCGGATTTCACTTTCAAACCTACTGGAGGATGAATACTAATTGAAACTATGGTTTTGTGGCAGAAACGCTCATTATCCTACAAGTCCCAGGATACCTTCAAGACTGAATATTTGAATCAAACCCACCTGGGGGTAGTCAACTACTATTTAAATGAGGGGCTTGCCGAGATGAAGTTACTACTGCCTGCAACCAGCCGGTCCGTGAACAAGAAGCAGGAGCTTTGAAACGCGTTGGACCTCTTTGAACTACATTGAAATGAAACCCGGTTGCAATGAATTAAAGGACCCTCTTTGAAATTTGGGGGCCCGCTTTGTTTTTTGAGTGCATCTCCGCAAGTGGCAACTTCCTTTTTTGAAAATAATACGGCCAGCCTCGGTCGTGGAGTTTGCACCGCCATATATACAATGGACTGCAGCGAAATACTGGTATCTCGCTAAAGCAGATAAACAAAGTCACGCTTTAAACTTAAACCGGATTTCACTTTCAAACCTACTGGAGGATGAATACTAATTGAAACTATGGTTTTGTGGCAGAAACGCTCATTATCCTACAAGTCCCAGGATACCTTCAAGACTGAATATTTGAATCAAACCCACCTGGGGGTAGTCAACTACTATTGAAATGAGGGGCTTGCCGAGATGACGTTACTACTGCCTGCAACCAGCCGGTCCGTGAACAAGAAGCAGGAGCTTTGAAACGCTTTGGACCTCTTTGAACTACATTGAAATGAAACCCGGTTGCAATGAATTAAAGGACCCTCTTTGAAATTTGGGGGCCTGCTTTGTTTTTTGAGTGCTTCTCCGCAAGTGGCAACTTCCTTTTTTGAAAATAATACGGCCAGCCTCGGTCGTGGAGTTTGCACCGCCATATATACAATGGACTGCAGCGAAATACTGGTATCTCGCTAAAGCAGATAAACAAAGTCACGCTTTAAACTTAAACCGGATTTCACTTTCAAACCTACTGGAGGATGAATACTAATTGAAACTATGGTTTTGTGGCAGAAACGCTCATTATCCTACAAGTCCCAGGATACCTTCAAGACTGAATATTTGAATCAAACCCACCTGGGGGTAGTCAACTACTATTTAAATGAGGGGCTTGCCGAGATGACGTTACTACTGCCTGCAACCAGCCGGTCCGTGAACAAGAAGCAGGAGCTTTGAAACGCGTTGGACCTCTTTGAACTACATTGAAATGAAACCCGGTTGCAATGAATTAAAGGACCCTCTTTGAAATTTGGGGGCCCGCTTTGTTTTTTGAGTGCATCTCCGCAAGTGGCAACTTCCTTTTTTGAAAATAATACGGCCAGCCTCTGTCGTGGAGTTTGCACCGCCATATATACAATGGACTGCAGCGAAATACTGGTATCTCGCTAAAGCAGATAAACAAAGTCACGCTTTAAACTTAAACCGGATTTCACTTTCAAACCTACTGGAGGATGAATACTAATTGAAACTATGGTTTTGTGGCAGAAACGCTCATTATCCTACAAGTCCCAGGATACCTTCAAGACTGAATATATGAATCAAACCCACCTAGGGGTAGTCAACTACTATTTAAATGAGGGGCTTGCAGAGATGACGTTACTACTGCCTGCAACCAGCCGGTCCGTGAACAAGAAGCAGGAGCTTTGAAACGCGTTGGACCTCTTTGAACTACATTGAAATGAAACCCGGTTGCAATGAATTAAAGGACCCTCTTTGAAATTTGGGGGCCGCTTTGTTTTTTGAGTGCATCTCCGCAAGTGCCAACTTCCTTTTTTGAAAATAATACGGCCAGCCTCGGTCGTGGAGTTTGCACCGCCATATATACAATGGACTGCAGCTAAATACTGGTATCTCGCTAAAGCAGATAAACAAAGTCACGCTTTAAACTTAAACCGGATTTCACTTTCAAACCTACTGGAGGATGAATACTAATTGAAACTATGGTTTTGTGGCAGAAACGCTCATTATCCTACAAGTCCCAGGATAGCTTCAAGACTGAATATTTGAATCAAACCCACCTGGGGGTAGTCAACTACTATTTAAATGAGGGGCTTGCCGAGATGACGTTACTACTGCCTGCAACCAGCCGGTCCATGAACAAGAAGCAGGAGCTTTGAAACGCGTTGGACCTCTTTGAACTACATTGAAATGAAACCCGGTTGCAATGAATTAAAGGACCCTCTTTGAAATTTGGGGGCCCGCTTTGTTTTTTGAGTGTATCTCCGCAAGTGGCAACTTCCTTTTTTGAAAATAATACGGCCAGCCTCGGTCGTGGAGTTTGCACCGCCATATATACAATGGACTGCAGCGAAATACTGGTATCTCGCTAAAGCAGATAAACAAAGTCACGCTTTAAACTTAAACCGGATTTCACTTTCAAACCTACTGGAGGATGAATACTAATTGAAACTATGGTTTTGTGGCAGAAATGCTCATTATCCTACAAGTCCCAGGATACCTTCAAGACTGAATATTTGAATCAAACCCACCTGGAGGTAGTCAACTACTATTTAAATGAGGGGCTTGCCGAGATGATGTTACTACTGCCTGCAACCAGCCGGTCCGTGAACAAGAAGCAGGAGCTTTGAAACGCGTTGGACCTCTTTGAACTACATTGAAATGAAACCCGGTTGCAATGAATTAAAGGACCCTCTTTGAAATTTGGGGGCCCGCTTTGTTTTTTGAGTGCATCTCCGCAAGTGGCAACTTCCTTTTTTGAAAATGATACGGCCAGCCTCGGTCGTGGAGTTTGCACCGCCATATATACAATGGACTGCAGCGAAATACTGGTATCTCGCTAAAGCAGATAAACAAAGTCACGCTTTAAACTTAAACCGGATTTCACTTTCAAACCTACTGGAGGATGAATACTAATTGAAACTATGGTTTTGTGGCAGAAACGCTCATTATCCTACAAGTCCCAGGATACCTTCAAGACTGAATATTTGAATCAAACCCACCTGGGGGTAGTCAACTACTATTTAAATGAGGGGCTTGCCGAGATGACGTTACTACTGCCTGCAACCAGCCGGTCCGTGAACAAGAAGCAGGAGCTTTGAAACCGGTTGCAATGAATTAAAGGACCCTCTTTGAAATTTGGGGGCCCGCTTTTTTTTTTTTGAGTGCATCTCCGCAAGTGGCAACTTCCTTTTTTGAAAATAATACGGCCAGCCTCGGTCGTGGAGTTTGCACCGCCATATATACAATGGACTGCAGCGAAATACTGGTATCTCGCTAAAGCAGATAAACAAAGTCACGCTTTAAACTTAAACCGGATTTCACTTTCAAACCTACTGGAGGATGAATACTAATTGAAACTATGGTTTTGTGGCAGAAACGCTCATTATCCTACAAGTCCCAGGATACCTTCAAGACTGAATATTTGAATCAAACCCACCTGGGGGTAGTCAACTACTATTTAAATGAGGGGCTTGCCGAGATGACGTTACTACTGCCTGCAACCAGCCGGTCCGTGAACAAGAAGCAGGAGCTTTGAAACGCGTTGGACCTCTTTGAACTACATTGAAATGAAACCCGGTTGCAATGAATTAAAGGACCCTCTTTGAAATTTGGGGGCCCGCTTTGTTTTTTGAGTGCATCTCCGCAAGTGGCAACTTCCTTTTTTGAAAATAATACGGCCAGCCTCGGTCGTGGAGTTTGCACCGCCATATATACAATGGACTGCAGCGAAATACTGGTATCTCGCTAAAGCAGATAAACAAAGTCACGCTTTAAACTTAAACCGGATTTCACTTTCAAACCTACTGGAGGATGATTACTAATTGAAACTATGGTTTTGTGGCAGAAACGCTCATTATCCTACAAGTCCCAGGATACCTTCAAGACTGAATATTTGAATCAAACCCACCTGGGGGTAGTCAACTACTATTTAAATGAGGGGCTTGCCGAGATGACGTTACTACTGCCTGCAACCAGCCGGTCCGTGAACAAGAAGCAGGAGCTTTGAAACGCGTTGGACCTCTTTGAACTACATTGAAATGAAACCCGGTTGCAATGAATTAAAGGACCCTCTTTGAAATTTGGGGGCCGCTTTGTTTTTTGAGTGCATCTCCGCAAGTGGCAACTTCCTTTTTTGAAAATAATACGGCCAGCCTCGGTCGTGGAGTTTGCACCGCCATATATACAATGGACTGCAGCTAAATACTGGTATCTCGCTAAAGCAGATAAACAAAGTCACGCTTTAAACTTAAACCGGATTTCACTTTCAAACCTACTGGAGGATGAATACTAATTGAAACTATGGTTTTGTGGCAGAAACGCTCATTATCCTACAAGTCCCAGGATACCTTCAAGACTGAATATTTGAATCAAACCCACCTGGGGGTAGTCAACTACTATTGAAATGAGGGGCTTGCCGAGATGACGTTACTACTGCCTGCAACCAGCCGGTCCATGAACAAGAAGCAGGAGCTTTGAAACGCGTTGGACCTCTTTGAACTACATTGAAATGAAACCGTGTTGCAATGAATTAAAGGACCCTCTTTGAAATTTGGGGGCCCGCTTTGTTTTTTGAGTGTATCTCCGCAAGTGGCAACTTCCTTTTTTGAAAATAATACGGCCAGCCTCGGTCGTGGAGTTTGCACCACCATATATACAATGGACTGCAGCGAAATACTGGTATCTCGCTAAAGCAGATAAACAAAGTCACGCTTTAAACTTAAACCGGATTTCACTTTCAAACCTACTGGAGGATGAATACTAATTGAAACTATGGTTTTGTGGCAGAAACGCTCATTATCCTACAAGTCCCAGGATACCTTCAAGACTGAATATTTGAATCAAACCCACCTGGAGGTAGTCAACTACTATTTAAATGAGGGGCTTGCCGAGATGATGTTACTACTGCCTGCAACCAGCCGGTCCGTGAACAAGAAGCAGGAGCTTTGAAACGCGTTGGACCTCTTTGAACTACATTGAAATGAAACCCGGTTGCAATGAATTAAAGGACCCTCTTTGAAATTTGGGGGCCCGCTTTGTTTTTTGAGTGCATCTCCGCAAGTGGCAACTTCCTTTTTTGAAAATGATACGGCCAGCCTCGGTCGTGGAGTTTGCACCGCCATATATACAATGGACTGCAGCGAAATACTGGTATCTCGCTAAAGCAGATAAACAAAGTCACGCTTTAAACTTAAACCGGATTTCACTTTCAAACCTACTGGAGGATGAATACTAATTGAAACTATGGTTTTGTGGCAGAAACGCTCATTATCCTACAAGTCCCAGGATACCTTCAAGACTGAATATTTGAATCAAACCCACCTGGGGGTAGTCAACTACTATTTAAATGAGGGGCTTGCCGAGATGACGTTACTACTGCCTGCAACCAGCCGGTCCGTGAACAAGAAGCAGGAGCTTTGAAACCGGTTGCAATGAATTAAAGGACCCTCTTTGAAATTTGGGGGCCCGCTTTGTTTTTTGAGTGCATCTCCGCAAGTGGCAACTTCCTTTTTTGAAAATAATACGGCCAGCCTCGGTCGTGGAGTTTGCACCGCCATATATACAATGGACTGCAGCGAAATACTGGTATCTCGCTAAAGCAGATAAACAAAGTCACGCTTTAAACTTAAACCGGATTTCACTTTCAAACCTACTGGAGGATGATTACTAATTGAAACTATGGTTTTGTGGCAGAAACGCTCATTATCCTACAAGTCCCAGGATACCTTCAAGACTGAATATTTGAATCAAACCCACCTGGGGGTAGTCAACTACTATTTAAATGAGGGGCTTGCCGAGATGACGTTACTACTGCCTGCAACCAGCCGGTCCGTGAACAAGAAGCAGGAGCTTTAAAACGCGTTGGACCTCTTTGAACTACATTGAAATGAAACCCGGTTGCAATGAATTAAAGGACCCTCTTTGAAATTTGGGGGCCCGCTTTGTTTTTTGAGTGCATCTCCGCAAGTGGCAACTTCCTTTTTTGAAAATAATACGGCCAGCCTCGGTCGTGGAGTTTGCACCGCCATATATACAATGGACTGCAGCGAAATACTGGTATCTCGCTAAAGCAGATAAACAAAGTCACGCTTTAAACTTAAACCGGATTTCACTTTCAAACCTACTGGAGGATGAATACTAATTGAAACTATGGTTTTGTGGCAGAAACGCTCATTATCCTACAAGTCCCAGGATACCTTCAAGACTGAATATATGAATCAAACCCACCTGGGGGTAGTCAACTACTATTTAAATGAGGGGCTTGCAGAGATGACGTTACTACTGCCTGCAACCAGCCGGTCCGTGAACAAGAAGCAGGAGCTTTGAAACGCGTTGGACCTCTTTGAACTACATTGAAATGAAACCCGGTTGCAATGAATTAAAGGACCCTCTTTGAAATTTGGGGGCCCACTTTGATTTTTGAGTGTATCTCCGCAAGTGGCAACTTCCTTTTTTGAAAATAATACGGCCAGCCTCGGTCATGGAGTTTGCACCGCCATATATACAATGGACTGCAGCGAAATACTGGTATCTCGCTAAAGCAGATAAACAAAGTCACGCTTTAAACTTAAACCGGATTTCACTTTCAAACCTACTGGAGGATGAATACTAATTGAAACTATGGTTTTGTGGCAGAAACGCTCATTATCCTACAAGTCCCAGGATACCTTCAAGACTGAATATTTGAATCAAACCCACCTGGGGGTAGTCAACTACTATTTAAATGAGGGGCTTGCCGAGATGATGTTACTACTGCCTGCAACCAGCCGGTCCGTGAACAAGAAGCAGGAGCTTTGAAACGCGTTGGACCTCTTTGAACTACATTGAAATGAAACCCGGTTGCAATGAATTAAAGGACCCTCTTTGAAATTTGGGGGCCCGCTTTGTTTTTTGAGTGCATCTCCGCAAGTGGCAACTTCCTTTTTTGAAAATGATACGGCCAGCCTCGGTCGTGGAGTTTGCACCGCCATATATACAATGGACTGCAGCGAAATACTGGTATCTCGCTAAAGCAGATAAACAAAGTCACGCTTTAAACTTAAACCGGATTTCACTTTCAAACCTACTGGAGGATGAATACTAATTGAAACTATGGTTTTGTGGCAGAAACGCTCATTATCCTACAAGTCCCAGGATACCTTCAAGACTGAATATTTGAATCAAACCCACCTGGGGGTAGTCAACTACTATTTAAATGAGGGGCTTGCCGAGATGACGTTACTACTGCCTGCAACCAGCCGGTCCGTGAACAAGAAGCAGGAGCTTTGAAACCGGTTGCAATGAATTAAAGGACCCTCTTTGAAATTTGGGGGCCCGCTTTGTTTTTTGAGTGCATCTCCGCAAGTGGCAACTTCCTTTTTTGAAAATAATACGGCCAGCCTCGGTCGTGGAGTTTGCACCGCCATATATACAATGGACTGCAGCGAAATACTGGTATCTCGCTAAAGCAGATAAACAAAGTCACGCTTTAAACTTAAACCGGATTTCACTTTCAAACCTACTGGAGGATGAATACTAATTGAAACTATGGTTTTGTGGCAGAAACGCTCATTATCCTACAAGTCCCAGGATACCTTCAAGACTGAATATATGAATCAAACCCACCTGGGGGTAGTCAACTACTATTTAAATGAGGGGCTTGCAGAGATGACGTTACTACTGCCTGCAACCAGCCGGTCCGTGAACAAGAAGCAGGAGCTTTGAAACGCGTTGGACCTCTTTGAACTACATTGAAATGAAACCCGGTTGCAATGAATTAAAGGACCCTCTTTGAAATTTGGGGGCCCACTTTGATTTTTGAGTGTATCTCCGCAAGTGGCAACTTCCTTTTTTGAAAATAATACGGCCAGCCTCGGTCATGGAGTTTGCACCGCCATATATACAATGGACTGCAGCGAAATACTGGTATCTCGCTAAAGCAGATAAACAAAGTCACGCTTTAAACTTAAACCGGATTTCACTTTCAAACCTACTGGAGGATGAATACTAATTGAAACTATGGTTTTGTGGCAGAAACGCTCATTATCCTACAAGTCCCAGGATACCTTCAAGACTGAATATTTGAATCAAACCCACCTGGGGGTAGTCAACTACTATTTAAATGAGGGGCTTGGCGAGATGACGTTACTACTGCCTGCAACCAGCCGGTCCAAGAACAAGAAGCAGGAGCTTTGAAACGCGTTGGACCTCTTTGAACTACATTGAAATGAAACCCGGTTGCAATGAATTAAAGGACCCTCTTTGAAATTTGGGGGCCCGCTTTGTTTTTTGAGTGCAACTCCGCAAGTGGCAACTTCCTTTTTTGAAAATAATACGGCCAGCCTCGGTCGTGGAGTTTGCACCGCCATATATACAATGGACTGCAGCGAAATACTGGTATCTCGCTAAAGCAGATAAACAAAGTCACGCTTTAAACTTAAACCGGATTTCACTTTCAAACCTACTGGAGGATGAATACTAATTGAAATTATGGTTTTGTGGCAGAAACGCTTATTATCCTACAAGTCCCAGGATACCTTCAAGACTGAATATTTGAATCAAACCCACCTGGGGGTAGTCAACTACTATTTAAATGAGGGGCTTGCCGAGATGACGTTACTACTGCCTGCAACCAGCCGGTCCGTGAACAAGAAGCAGGAGCTTTGAAACGCGTTGGACCTCTTTGAACTACATTGAAATGAAACCCGGTTGCAATGAATTAAAGGACCCTCTTTGAAATTTGGGGGCCCGCTTTGTTTTTTGAGTGCATCTCCGCAAGTGGCAACTTCCTTTTTTGAAAATAATACGGCCAGCCTCGGTCGTGGAGTTTGCACCGCCATATATACAATGGACTGCAGCGAAATACTGGTATCTCGCTAAAGCAGATAAACAAAGTCACGCTTTAAACTTAAACCGGATTTCACTTTCAAACCTACTGGAGGATGATTACTAATTGAAACTATGGTTTTGTGGCAGAAACGCTCATTATCCTACAAGTCCCAGGATACCTTCAAGACTGAATATTTGAATCAAACCCACCTGGGGGTAGTCAACTACTATTTAAATGAGGGGCTTGCCGAGATGACGTTACTACTGCCTGCAACCAGCCGGTCCGTGAACAAGAAGCAGGAGCTTTAAAACGCGTTGGACCTCTTTAAACTACATTGAAATGAAACCCGGTTGCAATGAATTAAAGGACCCTCTTTGAAATTTGGGGGCCCGCTTTGTTTTTTGAGTGCATCTCCGCAAGTGGCAACTTCCTTTTTTGAAAATAAGACGGCCAGCCTCG
The DNA here is from genome assembly GCF_964204655.1 of Triturus cristatus. Lineage (NCBI taxonomy): Eukaryota > Metazoa > Chordata > Amphibia > Caudata > Salamandridae > Triturus > Triturus cristatus. Next base: position 606,899,642 of record NC_140585.1, read on the forward strand.
GTCGTGGAGTTTGCACCGCCATATATACAATGGACTGCAGCGAAATACTGGTATCTCGCTAAAGCAGATAAACAAAGTCACGCTTTAAACTTAAACCGGATTTCACTTTCAAACCTACTGGAGGATGAATACTAATTGAAACTATGGTTTTGTGGCAGAAACGCTCATTATCCTACAAGTCCCAGGATACCTTCAAGACTGAATATATGAATCAAACCCACCTGGGGGTAGTCAACTACTATTTAAATGAGGGGCTTGCAGAGATGACGTTACTACTGCCTGCAACCAGCCGGTCCGTGAACAAGAAGCAGGAGCTTTGAAACGCGTTGGACCTCTTTGAACTACATTGAAATGAAACCCGGTTGCAATGAATTAAAGGACCCTCTTTGAAATTTGGGGGCCCACTTTGATTTTTGAGTGTATCTCCGCAAGTGGCAACTTCCTTTTTTGAAAATAATACGGCCAGCCTCGGTCATGGAGTTTGCACCGCCATATATACAATGGACTGCAGCGAAATACTGGTATCTCGCTAAAGCAGATAAACAAAGTCACGCTTTAAACTTAAACCGGATTTCACTTTCAAACCTACTGGAGGATGAATACTAATTGAAACTATGGTTTTGTGGCAGAAACGCTCATTATCCTACAAGTCCCAGGATACCTTCAAGACTGAATATTTGAATCAAACCCACCTGGAGGTAGTCAACTACTATTTAAATGAGGGGCTTGCCGAGATGATGTTACTACTGCCTGCAACCAGCCGGTCCGTGAACAAGAAGCAGGAGCTTTGAAACGCGTTGGACCTCTTTGAACTACATTGAAATGAAACCCGGTTGCAATGAATTAAAGGACCCTCTTTGAAATTTGGGGGCCCGCTTTGTTTTTTGAGTGCATCTCCGCAAGTGGCAACTTCCTTTTTTGAAAATGATACGGCCAGCCTCGGTCGTGGAGTTTGCACCGCCATATATACAATGGACTGCAGCGAAATACTGGTATCTCGCTAAAGCAGATAAACAAAGTCACGCTTTAAACTTAAACCGGATTTCACTTTCAAACCTACTGGAGGATGAATACTAATTGAAACTATGGTTTTGTGGCAGAAACGCTCATTATCCTACAAGTCCCAGGATACCTTCAAGACTGAATATTTGAATCAAACCCACCTGGGGGTAGTCAACTACTATTTAAATGAGGGGCTTGCCGAGATGACGTTACTACTGCCTGCAACCAGCCGGTCCGTGAACAAGAAGCAGGAGCTTTGAAACCGGTTGCAATGAATTAAAGGACCCTCTTTGAAATTTGGGGGCCCGCTTTGTTTTTTGAGTGCATCTCCGCAAGTGGCAACTTCCTTTTTTGAAAATAATACGGCCAGCCTCGGTCGTGGAGTTTGCACCGCCATATATACAATGGACTGCAGCGAAATACTGGTATCTCGCTAAAGCAGATAAACAAAGTCACGCTTTAAACTTAAACCGGATTTCACTTTCAAACCTACTGGAGGATGATTACTAATTAAAACTATGGTTTTGTGGCAGAAACGCTCATTATCCTACAAGTCCCAGGATACCTTCAAGACTGAATATTTGAATCAAACCCACCTGGGGGTAGTCAACTACTATTTAAATGAGGGGCTTGCCGAGATGACGTTACTACTGCCTGCAACCAGCCGGTCCGTGAACAAGAAGCAGGAGCTTTGAAACGCGTTGGACCTCTTTGAACTACATTGAAATGAAACCCGGTTGCAATGAATTAAAGGACCCTCTATGAAATTTGGGGGCCCACTTTGATTTTTGAGTGTATCTCCGCAAGTGGCAACTTCCTTTTTTGAAAATAATACGGCCAGCCTCGGTTATGGAGTTTGCACCGCCATATATACAATGGACTGCAGCGAAATACTGGTATCTCGCTAAAGCAGATAAACAAAGTCACGCTTTAAACTTAAACCGGATTTCACTTTCAAACCTACTGGAGGATGAATACTAATTGAAACTATGGTTTTGTGGCAGAAACGCTCATTATCCTACAAGTCCCAGGATACCTTCAAGACTGAATATTTGAATCAAACCCACCTGGGGGTAGTCAACTACTATTTAAATGAGGGGCTTGCCGAGATGACGTTACTACTGCCTGCAACCAGCCGGTCCGTGAACAAGAAGCAGGAGCTTTGAAACGCGTTGGACCTCTTTGAACTACATTGAAATGAAACCCGGTTGCAATGAATTAAAGGACCCTCTTTGAAATTTGGGGGCCCGCTTTGTTTTTTGAGTGCATCTCCGCAAGTGGCAACTTCCTTTTTTGAAAATAATACGGCCAGCCTCGGTCGTGGAGTTTGCACCGCCATATATACAATGGACTGCAGCGAAATACTGGTATCTCGCTAAAGCAGATAAACAAAGTCACGCTTTAAACTTAAACCGGATTTCACTTTCAAACCTACTGGAGGATGATTACTAATTGAAACTATGGTTTTGTGGCAGAAACGCTCATTATCCTACAAGTCCCAGGATACCTTCAAGACTGAATATTTGAATCAAACCCACCTGGGGGTAGTCAACTACTATTTAAATGAGGGGCTTGCCGAGATGACGTTACTACTGCCTGCAACCAGCCGGTCCGTGAACAAGAAGCAGGAGCTTTAAAACGCGTTGGACCTCTTTAAACTACATTGAAATGAAACCCGGTTGCAATGAATTAAAGGACCCTCTTTGAAATTTGGGGGCCCGCTTTGTTTTTTGAGTGCATCTCCGCAAGTGGCAACTTCCTTTTTTGAAAATAATACGGCCAGCCTCGGTCGTGGAGTTTGCACCGCCATATATACAATGGACTGCAGCGAAATACTGGTATCTCGCTAAAGCAGATAAACAAAGTCACGCTTTAAACTTAAACCGGATTTCACTTTCAAACCTACTGGAGGATGAATACTAATTGAAACTATGGTTTTGTGGCAGAAACGCTCATTATCCTACAAGTCCCAGGATACCTTCAAGACTGAATATTTGAATCAAACCCACCTGGGGGTAGTCAACTACTATTTAAATGAGGGGCTTGCCGAGATGATGTTACTACTGCCTGCAAACAGCCGGTCCGTGAACAAGAAGCAGGAGCTTTGAAACGCGTTGGACCTCTTTGAACTACATTGAAATGAAACCCGGTTGCAATGAATTAAAGGACCCTCTTTGAAATTTGGGGGCCCGCTTTGTTTTTTGAATGCATCTCCGCAAGTGGCAACTTCCTTTTTTGAAAATAATACGGCCAGCCTCGGTCGTGGAGTTTGCACCGCCATATATACAATGGACTGCAGCGAAATACTGGTATCTCGCTAAAGCAGATAAACAAAGTCACGCTTTAAACTTAAACCGGATTTCACTTTCAAACCTACTGGAGGATGAATACTAATTGAAACTATGGTTTTGTGGCAGAAACGCTCATTATCCTACAAGTCCCAGGATACCTTCAAGACTGAATATATGAATCAAACCCACCTGGGGGTAGTCAACTACTATTTAAATGAGGGGCTTGCCGAGATGACGTTACTACTGCCTGCAACCAGCCGGTCCGTGAACAAGAAGCAGGAGCTTTGAAACCGGTTGCAATGAATTAAAAGACCCTCTTTGAAATTTGGGGGCCGCTTTGTTTTTTGAGTGCATCTCCGCAAGTGGCAACTTCCTTTTTTGAAAATAATACGGCCAGCCTCGGTCGTGGAGTTTGCACCGCCATATATACAATGGACTGCAGCTAAATACTGGTATCTCGCTAAAGCAGATAAACAAAGTCACGCTTTAAACTTAAACCGGATTTCACTTTCAAACCTACTGGAGGATGAATAGTAATTGGAACTATGATTTTGTGGCAGAAACGCTCATTATCCTACAAGTCCCAGGATACCTTCAAGACTGAATATATGAATCAAACCCACCTGGGGGTAGTCAACTACTATTTAAATGAGGGGCTTGCAGAGATGACGTTACTACTGCCTGCAACCAGCCGGTCCGTGAACAAGAAGCAGGAGCTTTGAAACGCGTTGGACCTCTTTGAACGACATTGAAATGAAACCCGGTTGCAATGAATTAAAGGACCCTCTTTGAAATTTGGGGGCCGCTTTGTTTTTTGAGTGCATCTCCGCAAGTGGCAACTTCCTTTTTTGAAAATAATACGGCCAGCCTCGGTCGTGGAGTTTGCACCGCCATATATACAATGGACTGCAGCTAAATACTGGTATCTCGCTAAAGCAGATAAACAAAGTCACGCTTTAAACTTAAACCGGATTTCACTTTCAAACCTACAGGAGGATGAATACTAATTGAAACTATGGTTTTGTGGCAGAAACGCTCATTATCCTACAAGTACCAGGATACCTTCAAGACTGAATATTTGAATCAAACCCACCTGGGGGTAGTCAACTACTATTTAAATGAGGGGCTTGGCGAGATGACGTTACTACTGCCTGCAACCAGCCGGTCCAAGAACAAGAAGCAGGAGCTTTGAAACGCGTTGGACCTCTTTGAACTACATTGAAATGAAACCCGGTTGCAATGAATTAAAGGACCCTCTTTGAAATTTGGGGGCCCGCTTTGTTTTTTGAGTGCATCTCCACAAGTGGCAACTTCCTTTTTTGAAAATAATACGGCCAGCCTCTGTCGTGGAGTTTGCACCGCCATATATACAATGGACTGCAGCGAAATACTGGTATCTCGCTAAAGCAGATAAACAAAGTCACGCTTTAAACTTAAACCGGATTTCACTTTCAAACCTACTGGAGGATGAATACTAATTGAAACTATGGTTTTGTGGCAGAAACGCTCATTATCCTACAAGTCCCAGGATACCTTCAAGACTGAATATATAAATCAAACCCACCTGGGGATAGTCAACTACTATTTAAATGAGGGGCTTGCAGAGATGACGTTACTACTGCCTGCAACCAGCCGGTCCGTGAACAAGAAGCAGGAGCTTTGAAACGTGTTGGACCTCTTTGAACTACATTGAAATGAAACCCGGTTGCAATGAATTAAAGGACCTTCTTTGAAATTTGGGGGCCGCTTTGTTTTTTGAGTGCATCTCCGCAAGTGGCAACTTCCTTTTTTGAAAATAATACGGCCAGCCTCGGTCGTGGAGTTTGCACCGCCATATATACAATGGACTGCAGCTAAATACTGGTATCTCGCTAAAGCAGATAAACAAAGTCACGCTTTAAACTTAAACCGGATTTCACTTTCAAACCTACTGGAGGATGAATACTAATTGAAACTATGGTTTTGTGGCAGAAACGCTCATTATCCTACAAGTCCCAGGATACCTTCAAGACTGAATATTTGAATCAAACCCACCTGGGGGTAGTCAACTACTATTTAAATGAGGGGCTTGGCGAGATGACGTTACTACTGCCTGCAACCAGCCGGTCCAAGAACAAGAAGCAGGAGCTTTGAAACGCGTTGGACCTCTTTGAACTACATTGAAATGAAACCCGGTTGCAATGAATTAAAGGACCCTCTTTGAAATTTGGGGGCCGCTTTGTTTTTTGAGTGCAACTCCGCAAGTGGCAACTTCCTTTTTTGAAAATAATACGGCCAGCCTCGGTCGTGGAGTTTGCACCGCCATATATACAATGGACTGCAGCTAAATACTGGTATCTCGCTAAAGCAGATAAACAAAGTCACGCTTTAAACTTAAACCGGATTTCACTTTTAAACCTACTGGAGGATGAATACTAATTGAAACTATGGTTTTGTGGCAGAAACGCTCATTATCCTACAAGTCCCAGGATACCTTCAAGACTGAATATTTGAATCAAACCCACCTGGGGGTAGTCAACTACTATTTAAATGAGGGGCTTGGCGAGATGACGTTACTACTGCCTGCAACCAGCCGGTCCAAGAACAAGAAGCAGGAGCTTTGAAACGCGTTGGACCTCTTTGAACTACATTGAAATGAAACCCGGTTGCAATGAATTAAAGGACCCTCTTTGAAATTTGGGGGCCCGCTTTGTTTTTTGAGTGCATCTCCGCAAGTGGCAACTTCCTTTTTTGAAAATAATACGGCCAGCCTCTGTCGTGGAGTTTGCACCGCCATATATACAATGGACTGCAGCGAAATACTGGTATCTCGCTAAAGCAGATAAACAAAGTCACGCTTTAAACTTAAACCGGATTTCACTTTCAAACCTACTGGAGGATGAATACTAATTGAAACTATGGTTTTGTGGCAGAAACGCTCATTATCCTACAAGTCCCAGGATACCTTCAAGACTGAATATATGAATCAAACCCACCTGGGGGTAGTCAACTACTATTTAAATGAGGGGCTTGCAGAGATGACGTTACTACTGCCTGCAACCAGCCGGTCCGTGAACAAGAAGCAGGAGCTTTGAAACGCGTTGGACCTCTTTGAACTACATTGAAATGAAACCCGGTTGCAATGAATTAAAGGACCTTCTTTGAAATTTGGGGGCCGCTTTGTTTTTTGAGTGCATCTCCGCAAGTGGCAACTTCCTTTTTTGAAAATAATACGGCCAGCCTCGGTCGTGGAGTTTGCACCGCCATATATACAATGGACTGCAGCTAAATACTGGTATCTCGCTAAAGCAGATAAACAAAGTCACGCTTTAAACTTAAACCGGATTTCACTTTCAAACCTACTGGAGGATGAATACTAATTGAAACTATGGTTTTGTGGCAGAAACGCTCATTATCCTACAAGTCCCAGGATACCTTCAAGACTGAATATTTGAATCAAACCCACCTGGGGGTAGTCAACTACTATTGAAATGAGGGGCTTGCCGAGATGACGTTACTACTGCCTGCAACCAGCCGGTCCGTGAACAAGAAGCAGGAGCTTTGAAACGCGTTGGACCTCTTTGAACTACATTGAAATGAAACCCGGTTGCAATGAATTAATGGACCCTCTTTGAAATTTGGGGGCCCGCTTTGTTTTTTGAGTGCATCTCCGCAAGTGGCAACTTCCTTTTTTGAAAATAATACGGCCAGCCTCGGTCGTGGAGTTTGCACCGCCATATATACAATGGACTGCAGCGAAATACTGGTATCTCGCTAAAGCAGATAAACAAAGTCACGCTTTAAACTTAAACCGGATTTCACTTTCAAACCTACTGGAGGATGAATACTAATTGAAACTATGGTTTTGTGGCAGAAACGCTCATTATCCTACAAGTCCCAGGATACCTTCAAGACTGAATATTTGAATCAAACCCACCTGGGGGTAGTCAACTACTATTTAAATGAGGGGCTTGCCGAGATGACGTTACCACTGCCTGCAACCAGCCGGTCCGTGAACAAGAAGCAGGAGCTTTGAAACGCGTTGGACCTCTTTGAACTACATTGAAATGAAACCCGGTTGCAATGAATTAAAGGACCCTCTTTGAAATTTGGGGGCCCGCTTTGTTTTTTGAGTGCATCTCCGCAAGTGGCAACTTCCTTTTTTGAAAATAATACGGCCAGCCTCTGTCGTGGAGTTTGCACCGCCATATATACAATGGACTGCAGCGAAATACTGGTATCTCGCTAAAGCAGATAAACAAAGTCACGCTTTAAACTTAAACCGGATTTCACTTTCAAACCTACTGGAGGATGAATACTAATTGAAACTATGGTTTTGTGGCAGAAACGCTCATTATCCTACAAGTCCCAGGATACCTTCAAGACTGAATATATGAATCAAACCCACCTGGGGGTAGTCAACTACTATTTAAATGAGGGGCTTGCAGAGATGACGTTACTACTGCCTGCAACCAGCCGGTCCGTGAACAAGAAGCAGGAGCTTTGAAACGCGTTGGACCTCTTTGAACTACATTGAAATGAAACCAGGTTGCAATGAATTAAAGGACCCTCTTTGAAATTTGGGGGCCGCTTTGTTTTTTGAGTGCATCTCCGCAAGTGGCAACTTCCTTTTTTGAAAATAATACGGCCAGCCTCGGTCGTGGAGTTTGCACTGCCATATATACAATGGACTGCAGCTAAATACTGGTATCTCGCTAAAGCAGATAAACAAAGTCACGCTTTAAACTTAAACCGGATTTCACTTTCAAACCTACTGGAGGATGAATACTAATTGAAACTATGGTTTTGTGGCAGAAACGCTCATCATCCTACAAGTCCCAGGATAGCTTCAAGACTGAATATTTGAATCAAACCCACCTGGGGGTAGTCAACTACTATTTAAATGAGGGGCTTGCCGAGATGACGTTACTACTGCCTGCAACCAGCCGGTCCGTGAACAAGAAGCAGGAGCTTTGAAACGCGTGGGACCTCTTTGAACTACATTGAAATGAAACCCGGTTGCAATGAATTAAAGGACCCTCTTTGAAATTTGGGGGCCCGCTTTGTTTTTTGAGTGTATCTCCGCAAGTGGCAACTTCCTTTTTTGAAAATAATACGGCCAGCCTCGGTCGTGGAGTTTGCACCGCCATATATACAATGGACTGCAGCGAAATACTGGTATCTCGCTAAAGCAGATAAACAAAGTCACGCTTTAAACTTAAACCGGATTTCACTTTCAAACCTACTGGAGGATGAATACTAATTGAAACTATGGTTTTGTGGCAGAAACGCTCATTATCCTACAAGTCCCAGGATACCTTCAAGACTGAATATTTGAATCAAACCCACCTGGGGGTAGTCAACTACTATTTAAATGAGGGGCTTGCCGAGATGATGTTACTACTGCCTGCAACCAGCCGGTCCGTGAACAAGAAGCAGGAGCTTTGAAACGCGTTGGACCTCTTTGAACTACATTGAAATGAAACCCGGTTGCAATGAATTAAAGGACCCTCTTTGAAATTTGGGGGCCCGCTTTGTTTTTTGAGTGCATCTCCGCAAGTGGCAACTTCCTTTTTTGAAAATGATACGGCCAGCCTCGGTCGTGGAGTTTGCACCGCCATATATACAATGGACTGCAGCGAAATACTGGTATCTCGCTAAAGCAGATAAACAAAGTCACGCTTTAAACTTAAACCGGATTTCACTTTCAAACCTACTGGAGGATGAATACTAATTGAAACTATGGTTTTGTGGCAGAAACGCTCATTATCCTACAAGTCCCAGGATACCTTCAAGACTAAATATTTGAATCAAACCCACCTGGGGGTAGTCAACTACTATTTAAATGAGGGGCTTGCCGAGATGACGTTACTACTGCCTGCAACCAGCCGGTCCGTGAACAAGAAGCAGGAGCTTTGAAACCGGTTGCAATGAATTAAAGGACCCTCTTTGTAATTTGGGGGCCCGCTTTGTTTTTTGAGTGCATCTCCGCAAGTGGCAACTTCCTTTTTTGAAAATAATACGGCCAGCCTCGGTCGTGGAGTTTGCACCGCCATATATACAATGGACTGCAGCGAAATACTGGTATCTCGCTAAAGCAGATAAACAAAGTCACGCTTTAAACTTAAACCGGATTTCACTTTCAAACCTACTGGAGGATGAATACTAATTGAAACTATGGTTTTGTGGCAGAAACGCTCATTATCCTGCAAGTCCCAGGATACCTTCAAGACTGAATATTTGAATCAAACCCACCTGGGGGTAGTCAACTACTATTTAAATGAGGGGCTTGCCGAGATGACGTTACTACTGCCTGCAACCAGCCGGTCCGTGAACAAGAAGCAGGAGCTTTGAAACGCGTTGGACCTCTTTGAACTACATTGAAATGAAACCCGGTTGCAATGAATTAAAGGACCCTCTTTGAAATTTGGGGGCCCGCTTTGTTTTTTGAGTGCATCTCCGCAAGTGGCAACTTCCTTTTTTGAAAATAATACGGCCAGCCTCGGTCGTGGAGTTTGCACCGCCATATATACAATGGACTGCAGCGAAATACTGGTATCTCGCTAAAGCAGATAAACAAAGTCACGCTTTAAACTTAAACCGGATTTCACTTTCAAACCTACTGGAGGATGAATACTAATTGAAACTATGGTTTTGTGGCAGAAACGCTCATTATCCTACAAGTCCCAGGATACCTTCAAGACTGAATATATGAATCAAACCCACCTGGGGCTAGTCAACTACTATTTAAATGAGGGGCTTGCCGAGATGACGTTACTACTGCCTGCAACCAGCCGGTCCGTGAACAAGAAGCAGGAGCTTTGAAACACGTTGGACCTCTTTGAACTACATTGAAATGAAACCCGGTTGCAATGAATTAAAGGACCCTCTTTGAAATTTGGGGGCCCGCTTTGTTTTTTGAGTGTATCTCCGCAAGTGGCAACTTCCTTTTTTGAAAATAATACGGCCAGCCTCGGTCGTGGAGTTTGCACCGCCATATATACAATGGACTGCAGCGAAATACTGGTATCTCGCTAAAGCAGATAAACAAAGTCACGCTTTAAACTTAAACCGGATTTCACTTTCAAACCTACTGGAGGATGAATGCTAATTGAAACTATGGTTTTGTGGCAGAAACGCTCATTATCCTACAAGTCCCAGGATACCTTCAAGACTGAATATTTGAATCAAACCCACCTGGGGGTAGTCAACTACTATTTAAATGAGGGGCTTGGCGAGATGACGTTACTACTGCCTGCAACCAGCCGGTCCAAGAACAAGAAGCAGGAGCTTTGAAACGCGTTGGACCTCTTTGAACTACATTGAAATGAAACCCGGTTGCAATGAATTAAAGGACCCTCTTTGAAATTTGGGGGCCCGCTTTGTTTTTTGAGTGCATCTCCGCAAGTGGCAACTTCCTTTTTTGAAAATAATACGGCCAGCCTCTGTCGTGGAGTTTGCACCGCCATATATACAATGGACTGCAGCGAAATACTGGTATCTCGCTAAAGCAGATAAACAAAGTCACGGTTTAAACTTAAACCGGATTTCACTTTCAAACCTACTGGAGGATGAATACTAATTGAAACTATGGTTTTGTGGCAGAAACGCTCATTATCCTACAAGTCCCAGGATACCTTCAAGACTGAATATATGAATCAAACCCACCTGGGGGTAGTCAACTACTATTTAAATGAGGGGCTTGCAGAGATGACGTTACTACTGCCTGCAACCAGCCGGTCCGTGAACAAGAAGCAGGAGCTTTGAAACGCGTTGGACCTCTTTGAACTACATTGAAATGAAACCCGGTTGCAATGAATTAAAGGACCTTCTTTGAAATTTGGGGGCCGCTTTGTTTTTTGAGTGCATCTCCGCAAGTGGCAACTTCCTTTTTTGAAAATAATACGGCCAGCCTCGGTCGTGGAGTTTGCACCGCCATATATACAATGGACTGCAGCTAAATACTGGTATCTCGCTAAAGCAGATAAACAAAGTCACGCTTTAAACTTAAACCGGATTTCACTTTCAAACCTACTGGAGGATGAATACTAATTGAAACTATGGTTTTGTGGCAGAAACGCTCATTATCCTACAAGTCCCAGGATACCTTCAAGACTGAATATTTGAATCAAACCCACCTGGGGGTAGTCAACTACTATTGAAATGAGGGGCTTGCCGAGATGACGTTACTACTGCCTGCAACCAGCCGGTCCGTGAACAAGAAGCAGGAGCTTTGAAACGCGTTGGACCTCTTTGAACTACATTGAAATGAAACCCGGTTGCAATGAATTAATGGACCCTCTTTGAAATTTGGGGGCCCGCTTTGTTTTTTGAGTGCATCTCCGCAAGTGGCAACTTCCTTTTTTGAAAATAATACGGCCAGCCTCGGTCGTGGAGTTTGCACCGCCATATATACAATGGACTGCAGCGAAATACTGGTATCTCGCTAAAGCAGATAAACAAAGTCACGCTTTAAACTTAAACCGGATTTCACTTTCAAACCTACTGGAGGATGAATACTAATTGAAACTATGGTTTTGTGGCAGAAACGCTCATTATCCTACAAGTCCCAGGATACCTTCAAGACTGAATATTTGAATCAAACCCACCTGGGGGTAGTCAACTACTATTTAAATGAGGGGCTTGCCGAGATGACGTTACCACTGCCTGCAACCAGCCGGTCCGTGAACAAGAAGCAGGAGCTTTGAAACGCGTTGGACCTCTTTGAACTACATTGAAATGAAACCCGGTTGCAATGAATTAAAGGACCCTCTTTGAAATTTGGGGGCCCGCTTTGTTTTTTGAGTGCATCTCCGCAAGTGGCAACTTCCTTTTTTGAAAATAATACGGCCAGCCTCTGTCGTGGAGTTTGCACCGCCATATATACAATGGACTGCAGCGAAATACTGGTATCTCGCTAAAGCAGATAAACAAAGTCACGCTTTAAACTTAAACCGGATTTCACTTTCAAACCTACTGGAGGATGAATACTAATTGAAACTATGGTTTTGTGGCAGAAACGCTCATTATCCTACAAGTCCCAGGATACCTTCAAGACTGAATATATGAATCAAACCCACCTGGGGGTAGTCAACTACTATTTAAATGAGGGGCTTGCAGAGATGACGTTACTACTGCCTGCAACCAGCCGGTCCGTGAACAAGAAGCAGGAGCTTTGAAACGCGTTGGACCTCTTTGAACTACATTGAAATGAAACCAGGTTGCAATGAATTAAAGGACCCTCTTTGAAATTTGGGGGCCGCTTTGTTTTTTGAGTGCATCTCCGCAAGTGGCAACTTCCTTTTTTGAAAATAATACGGCCAGCCTCGGTCGTGGAGTTTGCACTGCCATATATACAATGGACTGCAGCTAAATACTGGTATCTCGCTAAAGCAGATAAACAAAGTCACGCTTTAAACTTAAACCGGATTTCACTTTCAAACCTACTGGAGGATGAATACTAATTGAAACTATGGTTTTGTGGCAGAAACGCTCATCATCCTACAAGTCCCAGGATAGCTTCAAGACTGAATATTTGAATCAAACCCACCTGGGGGTAGTCAACTACTATTTAAATGAGGGGCTTGCCGAGATGACGTTACTACTGCCTGCAACCAGCCGGTCCGTGAACAAGAAGCAGGAGCTTTGAAACGCGTGGGACCTCTTTGAACTACATTGAAATGAAACCCGGTTGCAATGAATTAAAGGACCCTCTTTGAAATTTGGGGGCCCGCTTTGTTTTTTGAGTGTATCTCCGCAAGTGGCAACTTCCTTTTTTGAAAATAATACGGCCAGCCTCGGTCGTGGAGTTTGCACCGCCATATATACAATGGACTGCAGCGAAATACTGGTATCTCGCTAAAGCAGATAAACAAAGTCACGCTTTAAACTTAAACCGGATTTCACTTTCAAACCTACTGGAGGATGAATACTAATTGAAACTATGGTTTTGTGGCAGAAACGCTCATTATCCTACAAGTCCCAGGATACCTTCAAGACTGAATATTTGAATCAAACCCACCTGGGGGTAGTCAACTACTATTTAAATGAGGGGCTTGCCGAGATGATGTTACTACTGCCTGCAACCAGCCGGTCCGTGAACAAGAAGCAGGAGCTTTGAAACGCGTTGGACCTCTTTGAACTACATTGAAATGAAACCCGGTTGCAATGAATTAAAGGACCCTCTTTGAAATTTGGGGGCCCGCTTTGTTTTTTGAGTGCATCTCCGCAAGTGGCAACTTCCTTTTTTGAAAATGATACGGCCAGCCTCGGTCGTGGAGTTTGCACCGCCATATATACAATGGACTGCAGCGAAATACTGGTATCTCGCTAAAGCAGATAAACAAAGTCACGCTTTAAACTTAAACCGGATTTCACTTTCAAACCTACTGGAGGATGAATACTAATTGAAACTATGGTTTTGTGGCAGAAACGCTCATTATCCTACAAGTCCCAGGATACCTTCAAGACTAAATATTTGAATCAAACCCACCTGGGGGTAGTCAACTACTATTTAAATGAGGGGCTTGCCGAGATGACGTTACTACTGCCTGCAACCAGCCGGTCCGTGAACAAGAAGCAGGAGCTTTGAAACCGGTTGCAATGAATTAAAGGACCCTCTTTGTAATTTGGGGGCCCGCTTTGTTTTTTGAGTGCATCTCCGCAAGTGGCAACTTCCTTTTTTGAAAATAATACGGCCAGCCTCGGTCGTGGAGTTTGCACCGCCATATATACAATGGACTGCAGCGAAATACTGGTATCTCGCTAAAGCAGATAAACAAAGTCACGCTTTAAACTTAAACCGGATTTCACTTTCAAACCTACTGGAGGATGAATACTAATTGAAACTATGGTTTTGTGGCAGAAACGCTCATTATCCTGCAAGTCCCAGGATACCTTCAAGACTGAATATTTGAATCAAACCCACCTGGGGGTAGTCAACTACTATTTAAATGAGGGGCTTGCCGAGATGACGTTACTACTGCCTGCAACCAGCCGGTCCGTGAACAAGAAGCAGGAGCTTTGAAACGCGTTGGACCTCTTTGAACTACATTGAAATGAAACCCGGTTGCAATGAATTAAAGGACCCTCTTTGAAATTTGGGGGCCCGCTTTGTTTTTTGAGTGCATCTCCGCAAGTGGCAACTTCCTTTTTTGAAAATAATACGGCCAGCCTCGGTCGTGGAGTTTGCACCGCCATATATACAATGGACTGCAGCGAAATACTGGTATCTCGCTAAAGCAGATAAACAAAGTCACGCTTTAAACTTAAACCGGATTTCACTTTCAAACCTACTGGAGGATGAATACTAATTGAAACTATGGTTTTGTGGCAGAAACGCTCATTATCCTACAAGTCCCAGGATACCTTCAAGACTGAATATATGAATCAAACCCACCTGGGGCTAGTCAACTACTATTTAAATGAGGGGCTTGCCGAGATGACGTTACTACTGCCTGCAACCAGCCGGTCCGTGAACAAGAAGCAGGAGCTTTGAAACCGGTTGCAATGAATTAAAAGACCCTCTTTGAAATTTGGGGGCCGCTTTGTTTTTTGAGTGTATCTCCGCAAGTGGCAACTTCCTTTTTTGAAAATAATACGGCCAGCCTCGGTCGTGGAGTTTGCACCGCCATATATACAATGGACTGCAGCGAAATACTGGTATCTCGCTAAAGCAGATAAACAAAGTCACGCTTTAAACTTAAACCGGATTTCACTTTCAAACCTACTGGAGGATGAATACTAATTGAAACTATGGTTTTGTGGCAGAAAAGCTCATTATCCTACAAGTCCCAGGATACCTTCAAGACTGAATATATGAATCAAACCCACCTGGGGGTAGTCAACTACTATTTAAATGAGGGGCTTGCAGAGATGACGTTACTACTGCCTGCAACCAGCCGGTCCGTGAACAAGAAGCAGGAGCTTTGAAACGCGTTGGACCTCTTTGAACTACATTGAAATGAAACCCGGTTGCAATGAATTAAAGGACCCTCTTTGAAATTTGGGGGCCCGCTTTGTTTTTTGAGTGCATCTCCGCAAGTGGCAACTTCCTTTTTTGAAAATAATACGGCCAGCCTCGGTCGTGGAGTTTGCACCGCCATATATACAATGGACTGCAGCGAAATACTGGTATCTCGCTAAAGCAGATAAAGAAAGTCACGCTTTAAACTTAAACCGGATTTCACTTTCAAACCTACTGGAGGATGAATACTAATTGAAACTATGGTTTTGTGGCAGAAAAGCTCATTATCCTACAAGTCCCAGGATACCTTCAAGACTGAATATATGAATCAAACCCACCTGGGGGTAGTCAACTACTATTTAAATGAGGGGCTTGCAGAGATGACGTTACTACTGCCTGCAACCAGCCGGTCCGTGAACAAGAAGCAGGAGCTTTGAAACGCGTTGGACCTCTTTGAACTACATTGAAATGAAACCCGGTTGCAATGAATTAAAGGACCCTCTTTGAAATTTGGGGGCCCGCTTTGTTTTTTGAGTGTATCTCCGCAAGTGGCAACTTCCTTTTTTGAAAATAATACGGCCAGCCTCGGTCATGGAGTTTGCACCGCCATATATACAATGGACTGCAGCGAAATACTGGTATCTCGCTAAAGCAGATAAACAAAGTCACGCTTTAAACTTAAACCGGATTTCACTTTCAAACCTACTGGAGGATGAATACTAATTGAAACTATGGCTTTGTGGCAGAAACGCTCATTATCCTACAAGTCCCAGGATACCTTCAAGACTGAATATATGAATCAAACCCACCTGGGGGTAGTCAACTACTATTTAAATGAGGGGCTTGCCGAGATGACGTTACTACTGCCTGCAACCAGCCGGTCCGTGAACAAGAAGCAGGAGCTTTGAAACCGGTTGCAATGAATTAAAAGACCCTCTTTGAAATTTGGGGGCCGCTTTGTTTTTTGAGTGCATCTCCGCAAGTGGCAACTTCCTTTTTTGAAAATAATACGGCCAGCCTCGGTCGTGGAGTTTGCACCGCCATATATACAATGGACTGCAGCTAAATACTGGTATCTCGCTAAAGCAGATAAACAAAGTCACGCTTTAAACTTAAACCGGATTTCACTTTCAAACCTACTGGAGGATGAATACTAATTGAAACTATGGTTTTGTGGCAGAAACGCTCATTATCCTACAAGTCCCAGGATACCTTCAAGACTGAATATTTGAATCAAACCCACCTGGGGGTAGTCAACTACTATTTAAATGAGGGGCTTGCCGAGATGATGTTACTACTGCCTGCAACCAGCCGGTCCGTGAACAAGAAGCAGGAGCTTTGAAACGCGTTGGACCTCTTTGAACTACATTGAAATGAAACCCGGTTGCAATGAATTAAAGGACCCTCTTTGAAATTTGGGGGCCCGCTTTGTTTTTTGAGTGCATCTCCGCAAGTGGCAACTTCCTTTTTTGAAAATGATACGGCCAGCCTCGGTCGTGGAGTTTGCACCGCCATATATACAATGGACTGCAGCGAAATACTGGTATCTCGCTAAAGCAGATAAACAAAGTCACGCTTTAAACTTAAACCGGATTTCACTTTCAAACCTACTGGAGGATGAATACTAATTGAAACTATGGTTTTGTGGCAGAAACGCTCATTATCCTACAAGTCCCAGGATACCTTCAAGACTGAATATTTGAATCAAACCCACCTGGGGGTAGTCAACTACTATTTAAATGAGGGGCTTGCCGAGATGACGTTACTACTGCCTGCAACCAGCCGGTCCGTGAACAAGAAGCAGGAGCTTTGAAACGCGTTGGACCTCTTTGAACTACATTGAAATGAAACCCGGTTGCAATGAATTAAAGGACCCTCTTTGAAATTTGGGGGCCGGCTTTGTTTTTTGAGTGCATCTCCGCAAGTGGCAACTTCCTTTTTTGAAAATAATACGGCCAGCCTCGGTCGTGGAGTTTGCACCGCCATATATACAATGGACTGCAGCGAAATACTGGTATCTCGCTAAAGCAGATAAACAAAGTCACGCTTTAAACTTAAACCGGATTTCACTTTCAAACCTACTGGAGGATGAATACTAATTGAAACTATGGTTTTGTGGCAGAAACGCTCATTATCCGACAAGTCCCAGGATACCTTCAAGACTGAATATTTGAATCAAACCCACCTGGGGGTAGTCAACTACTATTTAAATGAGGGGCTTGCCGAGATGACGTTACTACTGCCTGCAACCAGCCGGTCCGTGAACAAGAAGCAGGAGCTTTGAAACGCGTTGGACCTCTTTGAACTACATTGAAATGAAACCCGGTTGCAATGAATTAAAGGACCCTCTTTGAAATTTGGGGGCCCGCTTTGTTTTTTGAGTGTATCTCCGCAAGTGGCAACTTCCTTTTTTGAAAATAATACGGCCAGCCTCGGTCGTGGAGTTTGCACCGCCATATATACAATGGACTGCAGCGAAATACTGGTATCTCGCTAAAGCAGATAAACAAAGTCACGCTTTAAACTTAAACCGGATTTCACTTTCAAACCTACTGGAGGATGATTACTAATTGAAACTATGGATTTGTGGCAGAAACGCTCATTATCCTACAAGTCCCAGGATACCTTCAAGACTGAATATTTGAATCAAACCCACCTGGGGGTAGTCAACTACTATTTAAATGAGGGGCTTGCCGAGATGACGTTACTACTGCCTGCAACCAGCCGGTCCGTGAACAAGAAGCAGGAGCTTTGAAATGCGTTGGACCTCTTTGAACTACATTGAAATGAAACCCGGTTGCAATGAATTAAAGGACCCTCTTTGAAATTTGGGGGCCGCTTTGTTTTTTGAGTGCATCTCCGCAAGTGGCAACTTCCTTTTTTGAAAATAATACGGCCAGCCTCGGTCGTGGAGTTTGCACCGCCATATATACAATGGACTGCAGCTAAATACTGGTATCTCGCTAAAGCAGATAAACAAAGTCACGCTTTAAACTTAAACCGGATTTCACTTTCAAACCTACTGGAGGATGAATACTAATTGAAACTATGGTTTTGTGGCAGAAACGCTCATTATCCTACAAGTCCCAGGATACCTTCAAGACTGAATATTTGAATCAAACCCACCTGGGGGTAGTCAACTACTATTTAAATGAGGGGCTTGCCGAGATGACGTTACTACTGCCTGCAACCAGCCGGTCCGTGAACAAGAAGCAGGAGCTTTAAAACGCGTTGGACCTCTTTGAACTACATTGAAATGAAACCCGGTTGCAATGAATTAAAGGACCCTCTTTGAAATTTGAAGGCCCGCTTTGTTTTTTGAGTGCATCTCCGCAAGTGGCAACTTCCTTTTTTGAAAATAATACGGCCAGCCTCGGTCGTGGAGTTTGCACCGCCATATATACAATGGACTGCAGCGAAATACTGGTATCTCGCTAAAGCAGATAAACAAAGTCACGCTTTAAACTTAAACCGGATTTCACTTTCAAACCTACTGGAGGATGAATACTAATTGAAAAAAAGGTTTTGTGGCAGAAACGCTCATTATCCTACAAGTCCCAGGATACCTTCAAGACTGAATATATGAATCAAACCCACCTGGGGGTAGTCAACTACTATTTAAATGAGGGGCTTGCAGAGATGACGTTACTACTGCCTGCAACCAGCCGGTCCGTGAACAAGAAGCAGGAGCTTTGAAACGCGTTGGACCTCTTTGAACTACATTGAAATGAAACCCGGTTGCAATGAATTAAAGGACCCTCTTTGAAATTTGGGGGCCCGCTTAGTTTTTTGAGTGTATCTCCGCAAGTGGCAACTTCCTTTTTTGAAAATAATACGGCCAGCCTCGGTCATGGAGTTTGCACCGCCATATATACAATGGACTGCAGCGAAATACTGGTATCTCGCTAAAGCAGATAAACAAAGTCACTCTTTAAACTTAAACCGGATTTCACTTTCAAACCTACTGGAGGATGAATACTAATTGAAACTATGGTTTTGTGGCAGAAACGCTCCTTATCCTACAAGTCCCAGGATACCTTCAAGACTGAATATTTGAATCAAACCCACCTGGGGGTAGTCAACTACTATTTAAATGAGGGGCTTGCCGAGATGATGTTACTACTGCCTGCAACCAGCCGGTCCGTGAACAAGAAGCAGGAGCTTTGAAACGCGTTGGACCTCTTTGAACTACATTGAAATGAAACCCGGTTGCAATGAATTAAAGGACCCTCTTTGAAATTTGGGGGCCCGCTTTGTTTTTTGAGTGCATCTCCGCAAGTGGCAACTTCCTTTTTTGAAAATAATACGGCCAGCCACGGTCGTGGAGTTTGCACCGCCATATATACAATGGACTGCAGCGAAATACTGGTATCTCGCTAAAGCAGATAAACAAAGTCACGCTTTAAACTTAAACCGGATTTCACTTTCAAACCTACTGGAGGATGAATACTAATTGAAACTATGGTTTTGTGGCAGAAACGCTCATTATCCTACAAGTCCCAGGATACCTTCAAGACTGAATATATGAATCAAACCCACCTGGGGGTAGTCAACTACTATTTAAATGAGGGGCTTGCCGAGATGACGTTACTACTGCCTGCAACCAGCCGGTCCGTGAACAAGAAGCAGGAGCTTTGAAACCGGTTGCAATGAATTAAAAGACCCTCTTTGAAATTTGGGGGCCGCTTTGTTTTTTGAGTGCATCTCCGCAAGTGGCAACTTCCTTTTTTGAAAATAATACGGCCAGCCTCGGTCGTGGAGTTTGCACCGCCATATATACAATGGACTGCAGCTAAATACTGGTATCTCGCTAAAGCAGATAAACAAAGTCACGCTTTAAACTTAAACCGGATTTCACTTTCAAACCTACTGGAGGATGAATACTAATTGAAACTATGGTTTTGTGGCAGAAACGCTCATTATCCTACAAGTCCCAGGATACCTTCAAGACTGAATATTTGAATCAAACCCACCTGGGGGTAGTCAACTACTATTTAAATGAGGGGCTTGCCGAGATGACGTTACTACTGCCTGCAACCAGCCGGTCCGTGAACAAGAAGCAGGAGCTTTGAAACGCGTTGGACCTCTTTGAACTACATTGAAATGAAACCCGGTTGCAATGAATTAAAGGACCCTCTTTGAAATTTGGGGGCCCGCTTTGTTTTTTGAGTGCATCTCCGCAAGTGGCAACTTCCTTTTTTGAAAATAATACGGCCAGCCTCGGTCGTGGAGTTTGCACCGCCATATTACAATGGACTGCAGCGAAATACTGGTATCTCGCTAAAGCAGATAAACAAAGTCACGCTTTAAACTTAAACCGGATTTCACTTTCAAACCTACTGGAGGATGAATACTAATTGAAACTATGGTTTTGTCGCAGAAACGCGCATTATCCTACAAGTCCCAGGATACCTTCAAGACTGAATATATGAATCAAACCCACCTGGGGGTAGTCAACTACTATTTAAATGAGGGGCTTGCAGAGATGACGTTACTACTGCCTGCAACCAGCCGGTCCGTGAACAAGAAGCAGGAGCTTTGAAACGCGTTGGACCTCTTTGAACTACATTGAAATGAAACCCGGTTGCAATGAATTAAAGGACCCTCTTTGAAATTTGGGGGCCGCTTTGTTTTTTGAGTGCATCTCCGCAAGTGGCAACTTCCTTTTTTGAAAATAATACGGCCAGCCTCGGTCGTGGAGTTTGCACCGCCATATATACAATGGACTGCAGCTAAATACTGGTATCTCGCTAAAGCAGATAAACAAAGTCACGCTTTAAACTTAAACCGGATTTCACTTTCAAACCTACTGGAGGATGAATACTAATTGAAACTATGGTTTTGTGGCAGAAACGCTCATTATCCTACAAGTCCCAGGATAGCTTCAAGACTGAATATTTGAATCAAACCCACCTGGGGGTAGTCAACTACTATTTAAATGAGGGGCTTGCCGAGATGACGTTACTACTGCCTGCAACCAGCCGGTCCGTGAACAAGAAGCAGGAGCTTTGAAACGCGTTGGACCTCTTTGAACTACATTGAAATGAAACCCGGTTGCAATGAATTAAAGGACCCTCTTTGAAATTTGGGGGCCCGCTTTGTTTTTTGAGTGTATCTCCGCAAGTGGCAACTTCCTTTTTTGAAAATAATACGGCCAGCCTCCGTCGTGGAGTTTGCACCGCCATATATACAATGGACTGCAGCGAAATACTGGTATCTCGCTAAAGCAGATAAACAAAGTCACGCTTTAAACTTAAACCGGATTTCACTTTCAAACCTACTGGAGGATGAATACTAATTGAAACTATGGTTTTGTGGCAGAAACGCTCATTATCCTACAAGTCCCAGGATACCTTCAAGACTGAATATTTGAATCAAACCCACCTGGGGGTAGTCAACTACTATTTAAATGAGGGGCTTGCCGAGATGATGTTACTACTGCCTGCAACCAGCCGGTCCGTGAACAAGAAGCAGGAGCTTTGAAACGCGTTGGACCTCTTTGAACTACATTGAAATGAAACCCGGTTGCAATGAATTAAAGGACCCTCTTTGAAATTTGGGGGCCCGCTTTGTTTTTTGAGTGCATCTCCGCAAGTGGCAACTTCCTTTTTTGAAAATGATACGGCCAGCCTCGGTCGTGGAGTTTGCACCGCCATATATACAATGGACTGCCGCGAAATACTGGTATCTCGCTAAAGCAGATAAACAAAGTCACGCTTTAAACTTAAACCGGATTTCACTTTCAAACCTACTGGAGGATGAATACTAATTGAAACTATGGTTTTGTGGCAGAAACGCTCATTATCCTACAAGTCCCAGGATACCTTCAAGACTGAATATTTGAATCAAACCCACCTGGGGGTAGTCAACTACTATTTAAATGAGGGGCTTGCCGAGATGACGTTACTACTGCCTGCAACCAGCCGGTCCGTGAACAAGAAGCAGGAGCTTTGAAACCGGTTGCAATGAATTAAAGGACCCTCTTTGAAATTTGGGGGCCGCTTTGTTTTTTGAGTGCATCTCCGCAAGTGGCAACTTCCTTTTTTGAAAATAATACGGCCAGCCTCGGTCGTGGAGTTTGCACCGCCATATATACAATGGACTGCAGCTAAATACTGGTATCTCGCTAAAGCAGATAAACAAAGTCACGCTTTAAACTTAAACCGGATTTCACTTTCAAACCTACTGGAGGATGAATACTAATTGAAACTATGGTTTTGTGGCAGAAACGCTCATTATCCTACAAGTCCCAGGATACCTTCAAGACTGAATATTTGAATCAAACCCACCTGGGGGTAGTCAACTACTATTTAAATGAGGGGCTTGCCGAGATGACGTTACTACTGCCTGCAACCAGCCGGTCCGTGAACAAGAAGCAGGAGCTTTGAAACGCGTTGGACCTCTTTGAACTACATTGAAATGAAACCCGGTTGCAATGAATTAAAGGACCCTCTTTGAAATTTGGGGGCCCGCTTTGTTTTTTGAGTGCATCTCCGCAAGTGGCAACTTCCTTTTTTGAAAATAATAAGGCCAGCCTCGGTCATGGAGTTTGCACCGCCATATATACAATGGACTGCAGCGAAATACTGGTATCTCGCTAAAGCAGATAAACAAAGTCACGCTTTAAACTTAAACCGGATTTCACTTTCAAACCTACTGGAGGATGAATACTAATTGAAACTATGGCTTTGTGGCAGAAACGCTCATTATCCTACAAGTCCCAGGATACCTTCAAGACTGAATATATGAATCAAACCCACCTGGGGGTAGTCAACTACTATTTAAATGAGGGGCTTGCCGAGATGACGTTACTACTGCCTGCAACCAGCCGGTCCGTGAACAAGAAGCAGGAGCTTTGAAACCGGTTGCAATGAATTAAAAGACCCTCTTTGAAATTTGGGGGCCGCTTTGTTTTTTGAGTGCATCTCCGCAAGTGGCAACTTCCTTTTTTGAAAATAATACGGCCAGCCTCGGTCGTGGAGTTTGCACCGCCATATATACAATGGACTGCAGCTAAATACTGGTATCTCGCTAAAGCAGATAAACAAAGTCACGCTTTAAACTTAAACCGGATTTCACTTTCAAACCTACTGGAGGATGAATACTAATTGAAACTATGGTTTTGTGGCAGAAACGCTCATTATCCTACAAGTCCCAGGATACCTTCAAGACTGAATATTTGAATCAAACCCACCTGGGGGTAGTCAACTACTATTTAAATGAGGGGCTTGCCGAGATGATGTTACTACTGCCTGCAACCAGCCGGTCCGTGAACAAGAAGCAGGAGCTTTGAAACGCGTTGGACCTCTTTGAACTACATTGAAATGAAACCCGGTTGCAATGAATTAAAGGACCCTCTTTGAAATTTGGGGGCCCGCTTTGTTTTTTGAGTGCATCTCCGCAAGTGGCAACTTCCTTTTTTGAAAATGATACGGCCAGCCTCGGTCGTGGAGTTTGCACCGCCATATATACAATGGACTGCAGCGAAATACTGGTATCTCGCTAAAGCAGATAAACAAAGTCACGCTTTAAACTTAAACCGGATTTCACTTTCAAACCTACTGGAGGATGAATACTAATTGAAACTATGGTTTTGTGGCAGAAACGCTCATTATCCTACAAGTCCCAGGATACCTTCAAGACTGAATATTTGAATCAAACCCACCTGGGGGTAGTCAACTACTATTTAAATGAGGGGCTTGCCGAGATGACGTTACTACTGCCTGCAACCAGCCGGTCCGTGAACAAGAAGCAGGAGCTTTGAAACGCGTTGGACCTCTTTGAACTACATTGAAATGAAACCCGGTTGCAATGAATTAAAGGACCCTCTTTGAAATTTGGGGGCCGGCTTTGTTTTTTGAGTGCATCTCCGCAAGTGGCAACTTCCTTTTTTGAAAATAATACGGCCAGCCTCGGTCGTGGAGTTTGCACCGCCATATATACAATGGACTGCAGCGAAATACTGGTATCTCGCTAAAGCAGATAAACAAAGTCACGCTTTAAACTTAAACCGGATTTCACTTTCAAACCTACTGGAGGATGAATACTAATTGAAACTATGGTTTTGTGGCAGAAACGCTCATTATCCGACAAGTCCCAGGATACCTTCAAGACTGAATATTTGAATCAAACCCACCTGGGGGTAGTCAACTACTATTTAAATGAGGGGCTTGCCGAGATGACGTTACTACTGCCTGCAACCAGCCGGTCCGTGAACAAGAAGCAGGAGCTTTGAAACGCGTTGGACCTCTTTGAACTACATTGAAATGAAACCCGGTTGCAATGAATTAAAGGACCCTCTTTGAAATTTGGGGGCCCGCTTTGTTTTTTGAGTGTATCTCCGCAAGTGGCAACTTCCTTTTTTGAAAATAATACGGCCAGCCTCGGTCGTGGAGTTTGCACCGCCATATATACAATGGACTGCAGCGAAATACTGGTATCTCGCTAAAGCAGATAAACAAAGTCACGCTTTAAACTTAAACCGGATTTCACTTTCAAACCTACTGGAGGATGATTACTAATTGAAACTATGGATTTGTGGCAGAAACGCTCATTATCCTACAAGTCCCAGGATACCTTCAAGACTGAATATTTGAATCAAACCCACCTGGGGGTAGCCAACTACTATTTAAATGAGGGGCTTGCCGAGATGACGTTACTACTGCCTGCAACCAGCCGGTCCGTGAACAAGAAGCAGGAGCTTTGAAATGCGTTGGACCTCTTTGAACTACATTGAAATGAAACCCGGTTGCAATGAATTAAAGGACCCTCTTTGAAATTTTGGGGCCGCTTTGTTTTTTGAGTGCATCTCCGCAAGTGGCAACTTCCTTTTTTGAAAATAATACGGCCAGCCTCGGTCGTGGAGTTTGCACCGCCATATATACAATGGACTGCAGCTAAATACTGGTATCTCGCTAAAGCAGATAAACAAAGTCACGCTTTAAACTTAAACCGGATTTCACTTTCAAACCTACTGGAGGATGAATACTAATTGAAACTATGGTTTTGTGGCAGAAACGCTCATTATCCTACAAGTCCCAGGATACCTTCAAGACTGAATATTTGAATCAAACCCACCTGGGGGTAGTCAACTACTATTTAAATGAGGGGCTTGCCGAGATGACGTTACTACTGCCTGCAACCAGCCGGTCCGTGAACAAGAAGCAGGAGCTTTAAAACGCGTTGGACCTCTTTGAACTACATTGAAATGAAACCCGGTTGCAATGAATTAAAGGACCCTCTTTGAAATTTGAAGGCCCGCTTTGTTTTTTGAGTGCATCTCCGCAAGTGGCAACTTCCTTTTTTGAAAATAATACGGCCAGCCTCGGTCGTGGAGTTTGCACCGCCATATATACAATGGACTGCAGCGAAATACTGGTATCTCGCTAAAGCAGATAAACAAAGTCACGCTTTAA
This sequence comes from Triturus cristatus, assembly GCF_964204655.1. NCBI lineage: Eukaryota > Metazoa > Chordata > Amphibia > Caudata > Salamandridae > Triturus > Triturus cristatus. The sequence goes on from NC_140585.1 coordinate 606,925,294, forward strand.
ACTTAAACCGGATTTCACTTTCAAACCTACTGGAGGATGAATACTAATTGAAAAAAAGGTTTTGTGGCAGAAACGCTCATTATCCTACAAGTCCCAGGATACCTTCAAGACTGAATATATGAATCAAACCCACCTGGGGGTAGTCAACTACTATTTAAATGAGGGGCTTGCAGAGATGACGTTACTACTGCCTGCAACCAGCCGGTCCGTGAACAAGAAGCAGGAGCTTTGAAACGCGTTGGACCTCTTTGAACTACATTGAAATGAAACCCGGTTGCAATGAATTAAAGGACCCTCTTTGAAATTTGGGGGCCCGCTTTGTTTTTTGAGTGTATCTCCGCAAGTGGCAACTTCCTTTTTTGAAAATAATACGGCCAGCCTCGGTCATGGAGTTTGCACCGCCATATATACAATGGACTGCAGCGAAATACTGGTATCTCGCTAAAGCAGATAAACAAAGTCACTCTTTAAACTTAAACCGGATTTCACTTTCAAACCTACTGGAGGATGAATACTAATTGAAACTATGGTTTTGTGGCAGAAACGCTCCTTATCCTACAAGTCCCAGGATACCTTCAAGACTGAATATTTGAATCAAACCCACCTGGGGGTAGTCAACTACTATTTAAATGAGGGGCTTGCCGAGATGATGTTACTACTGCCTGCAACCAGCCGGTCCGTGAACAAGAAGCAGGAGCTTTGAAACGCGTTGGACCTCTTTGAACTACATTGAAATGAAACCCGGTTGCAATGAATTAAAGGACCCTCTTTGAAATATGGGGGCCCGCTTTGTTTTTTGAGTGCATCTCCGCAAGTGGCAACTTCCTTTTTTGAAAATAATACGGCCAGCCACGGTCGTGGAGTTTGCACCGCCATATATACAATGGACTGCAGCGAAATACTGGTATCTCGCTAAAGCAGATAAACAAAGTCACGCTTTAAACTTAAACCGGATTTCACTTTCAAACCTACTGGAGGATGAATACTAATTGAAACTATGGTTTTGTGGCAGAAACGCTCATTATCCTACAAGTCCCAGGATACCTTCAAGACTGAATATATGAATCAAACCCACCTGGGGGTAGTCAACTACTATTTAAATGAGGGGCTTGCCGAGATGACGTTACTACTGCCTGCAACCAGCCGGTCCGTGAACAAGAAGCAGGAGCTTTGAAACCGGTTGCAATGAATTAAAAGACCCTCTTTGAAATTTGGGGGCCGCTTTGTTTTTTGAGTGCATCTCCGCAAGTGGCAACTTCCTTTTTTGAAAATAATACGGCCAGCCTCGGTCGTGGAGTTTGCACCGCCATATATACAATGGACTGCAGCTAAATACTGGTATCTCGCTAAAGCAGATAAACAAAGTCACGCTTTAAACTTAAACCGGATTTCACTTTCAAACCTACTGGAGGATGAATACTAATTGAAACTATGGTTTTGTGGCAGAAACGCTCATTATCCTACAAGTCCCAGGATACCTTCAAGACTGAATATTTGAATCAAACCCACCTGGGGGTAGTCAACTACTATTTAAATGAGGGGCTTGCCGAGATGACGTTACTACTGCCTGCAACCAGCCGGTCCGTGAACAAGAAGCAGGAGCTTTGAAACGCGTTGGACCTCTTTGAACTACATTGAAATGAAACCCGGTTGCAATGAATTAAAGGACCCTCTTTGAAATTTGGGGGCCCGCTTTGTTTTTTGAGTGCATCTCCGCAAGTGGCAACTTCCTTTTTTGAAAATAATACGGCCAGCCTCGGTCGTGGAGTTTGCACCGCCATATTACAATGGACTGCAGCGAAATACTGGTATCTCGCTAAAGCAGATAAACAAAGTCACGCTTTAAACTTAAACCGGATTTCACTTTCAAACCTACTGGAGGATGAATACTAATTGAAACTATGGTTTTGTCGCAGAAACGCTCATTATCCTACAAGTCCCAGGATACCTTCAAGACTGAATATATGAATCAAACCCACCTGGGGGTAGTCAACTACTATTTAAATGAGGGGCTTGCAGAGATGACGTTACTACTGCCTGCAACCAGCCGGTCCGTGAACAAGAAGCAGGAGCTTTGAAACGCGTTGGACCTCTTTGAACTACATTGAAATGAAACCCGGTTGCAATGAATTAAAGGACCCTCTTTGAAATTTGGGGGCCGCTTTGTTTTTTGAGTGCATCTCCGCAAGTGGCAACTTCCTTTTTTGAAAATAATACGGCCAGCCTCGGTCGTGGAGTTTGCACCGCCATATATACAATGGACTGCAGCTAAATACTGGTATCTCGCTAAAGCAGATAAACAAAGTCACGCTTTAAACTTAAACCGGATTTCACTTTCAAACCTACTGGAGGATGAATACTAATTGAAACTATGGTTTTGTGGCAGAAACGCTCATTATCCTACAAGTCCCAGGATAGCTTCAAGACTGAATATTTGAATCAAACCCACCTGGGGGTAGTCAACTACTATTTAAATGAGGGGCTTGCCGAGATGACGTTACTACTGCCTGCAACCAGCCGGTCCGTGAACAAGAAGCAGGAGCTTTGAAACGCGTTGGACCTCTTTGAACTACATTGAAATGAAACCCGGTTGCAATGAATTAAAGGACCCTCTTTGAAATTTGGGGGCCCGCTTTGTTTTTTGAGTGTATCTCCGCAAGTGGCAACTTCCTTTTTTGAAAATAATACGGCCAGCCTCCGTCGTGGAGTTTGCACCGCCATATATACAATGGACTGCAGCGAAATACTGGTATCTCGCTAAAGCAGATAAACAAAGTCACGCTTTAAACTTAAACCGGATTTCACTTTCAAACCTACTGGAGGATGAATACTAATTGAAACTATGGTTTTGTGGCAGAAACGCTCATTATCCTACAAGTCCCAGGATACCTTCAAGACTGAATATTTGAATCAAACCCACCTGGGGGTAGTCAACTACTATTTAAATGAGGGGCTTGCCGAGATGATGTTACTACTGCCTGCAACCAGCCGGTCCGTGAACAAGAAGCAGGAGCTTTGAAACGCGTTGGACCTCTTTGAACTACATTGAAATGAAACCCGGTTGCAATGAATTAAAGGACCCTCTTTGAAATTTGGGGGCCCGCTTTGTTTTTTGAGTGCATCTCCGCAAGTGGCAACTTCCTTTTTTGAAAATGATACGGCCAGCCTCGGTCGTGGAGTTTGCACCGCCATATATACAATGGACTGCCGCGAAATACTGGTATCTCGCTAAAGCAGATAAACAAAGTCACGCTTTAAACTTAAACCGGATTTCACTTTCAAACCTACTGGAGGATGAATACTAATTGAAACTATGGTTTTGTGGCAGAAACGCTCATTATCCTACAAGTCCCAGGATACCTTCAAGACTGAATATTTGAATCAAACCCACCTGGGGGTAGTCAACTACTATTTAAATGAGGGGCTTGCCGAGATGACGTTACTACTGCCTGCAACCAGCCGGTCCGTGAACAAGAAGCAGGAGCTTTGAAACGCGTTGGACCTCTTTGAACTACATTGAAATGAAACCCGGTTGCAATGAATTAAAGGACCCTCTTTGAAATTTGGGGGCCCGCTTTGTTTTTTGAGTGCATCTCCGCAAGTGGCAACTTCCTTTTTTGAAAATAATAGGGCCAGCCTCGGTCATGGAGTTTGCACCGCCATATATACAATGGACTGCAGCGAAATACTGGTATCTCGCTAAAGCAGATAAACAAAGTCACGCTTTAAACTTAAACCGGATTTCACTTTCAAACCTACTGGAGGATGAATACTAATTGAAACTATGGCTTTGTGGCAGAAACGCTCATTATCCTACAAGTCCCAGGATACCTTCAAGACTGAATATATGAATCAAACCCACCTGGGGGTAGTCAACTACTATTTAAATGAGGGGCTTGCCGAGATGACGTTACTACTGCCTGCAACCAGCCGGTCCGTGAACAAGAAGCAGGAGCTTTGAAACCGGTTGCAATGAATTAAAAGACCCTCTTTGAAATTTGGGGGCCGCTTTGTTTTTTGAGTGCATCTCCGCAAGTGGCAACTTCCTTTTTTGAAAATAATACGGCCAGCCTCGGTCGTGGAGTTTGCACCGCCATATATACAATGGACTGCAGCTAAATACTGGTATCTCGCTAAAGCAGATAAACAAAGTCACGCTTTAAACTTAAACCGGATTTCACTTTCAAACCTACTGGAGGATGAATACTAATTGAAACTATGGTTTTGTGGCAGAAACGCTCATTATCCTACAAGTCCCAGGATACCTTCAAGACTGAATATTTGAATCAAACCCACCTGGGGGTAGTCAACTACTATTTAAATGAGGGGCTTGCCGAGATGATGTTACTACTGCCTGCAACCAGCCGGTCCGTGAACAAGAAGCAGGAGCTTTGAAACGCGTTGGACCTCTTTGAACTACATTGAAATGAAACCCGGTTGCAATGAATTAAAGGACCCTCTTTGAAATTTGGGGGCCCGCTTTGTTTTTTGAGTGCATCTCCGCAAGTGGCAACTTCCTTTTTTGAAAATGATACGGCCAGCCTCGGTCGTGGAGTTTGCACCGCCATATATACAATGGACTGCAGCGAAATACTGGTATCTCGCTAAAGCAGATAAACAAAGTCACGCTTTAAACTTAAACCGGATTTCACTTTCAAACCTACTGGAGGATGAATACTAATTGAAACTATGGTTTTGTGGCAGAAACGCTCATTATCCTACAAGTCCCAGGATACCTTCAAGACTGAATATTTGAATCAAACCCACCTGGGGGTAGTCAACTACTATTTAAATGAGGGGCTTGCCGAGATGACGTTACTACTGCCTGCAACCAGCCGGTCCGTGAACAAGAAGCAGGAGCTTTGAAACGCGTTGGACCTCTTTGAACTACATTGAAATGAAACCCGGTTGCAATGAATTAAAGGACCCTCTTTGAAATTTGGGGGCCGGCTTTGTTTTTTGAGTGCATCTCCGCAAGTGGCAACTTCCTTTTTTGAAAATAATACGGCCAGCCTCGGTCGTGGAGTTTGCACCGCCATATATACAATGGACTGCAGCGAAATACTGGTATCTCGCTAAAGCAGATAAACAAAGTCACGCTTTAAACTTAAACCGGATTTCACTTTCAAACCTACTGGAGGATGAATACTAATTGAAACTATGGTTTTGTGGCAGAAACGCTCATTATCCGACAAGTCCCAGGATACCTTCAAGACTGAATATTTGAATCAAACCCACCTGGGGGTAGTCAACTACTATTTAAATGAGGGGCTTGCCGAGATGACGTTACTACTGCCTGCAACCAGCCGGTCCGTGAACAAGAAGCAGGAGCTTTGAAACGCGTTGGACCTCTTTGAACTACATTGAAATGAAACCCGGTTGCAATGAATTAAAGGACCCTCTTTGAAATTTGGGGGCCCGCTTTGTTTTTTGAGTGTATCTCCGCAAGTGGCAACTTCCTTTTTTGAAAATAATACGGCCAGCCTCGGTCGTGGAGTTTGCACCGCCATATATACAATGGACTGCAGCGAAATACTGGTATCTCGCTAAAGCAGATAAACAAAGTCACGCTTTAAACTTAAACCGGATTTCACTTTCAAACCTACTGGAGGATGATTACTAATTGAAACTATGGATTTGTGGCAGAAACGCTCATTATCCTACAAGTCCCAGGATACCTTCAAGACTGAATATTTGAATCAAACCCACCTGGGGGTAGTCAACTACTATTTAAATGAGGGGCTTGCCGAGATGACGTTACTACTGCCTGCAACCAGCCGGTCCGTGAACAAGAAGCAGTAGCTTTGAAATGCGTTGGACCTCTTTGAACTACATTGAAATGAAACCCGGTTGCAATGAATTAAAGGACCCTCTTTGAAATTTGGGGGCCGCTTTGTTTTTTGAGTGCATCTCCGCAAGTGGCAACTTCCTTTTTTGAAAATAATACGGCCAGCCTCGGTCGTGGAGTTTGCACCGCCATATATACAATGGACTGCAGCTAAATACTGGTATCTCGCTAAAGCAGATAAACAAAGTCACGCTTTAAACTTAAACCGGATTTCACTTTCAAACCTACTGGAGGATGAATACTAATTGAAACTATGGTTTTGTGGCAGAAACGCTCATTATCCTACAAGTCCCAGGATACCTTCAAGACTGAATATTTGAATCAAACCCACCTGGGGGTAGTCAACTACTATTTAAATGAGGGGCTTGCCGAGATGACGTTACTACTGCCTGCAACCAGCCGGTCCGTGAACAAGAAGCAGGAGCTTTAAAACGCGTTGGACCTCTTTGAACTACATTGAAATGAAACCCGGTTGCAATGAATTAAAGGACCCTCTTTGAAATTTGAAGGCCCGCTTTGTTTTTTGAGTGCATCTCCGCAAGTGGCAACTTCCTTTTTTGAAAATAATACGGCCAGCCTCGGTCGTGGAGTTTGCACCGCCATATATACAATGGACTGCAGCGAAATACTGGTATCTCGCTAAAGCAGATAAACAAAGTCACGCTTTAAACTTAAACCGGATTTCACTTTCAAACCTACTGGAGGATGAATACTAATTGAAAAAAAGGTTTTGTGGCAGAAACGCTCATTATCCTACAAGTCCCAGGATACCTTCAAGACTGAATATATGAATCAAACCCACCTGGGGGTAGTCAACTACTATTTAAATGAGGGGCTTGCAGAGATGACGTTACTACTGCCTGCAACCAGCCGGTCCGTGAACAAGAAGCAGGAGCTTTGAAACGCGTTGGACCTCTTTGAACTACATTGAAATGAAACCCGGTTGCAATGAATTAAAGGACCCTCTTTGAAATTTGGGGGCCCGCTTTGTTTTTTGAGTGTATCTCCGCAAGTGGCAACTTCCTTTTTTGAAAATAATACGGCCAGCCTCGGTCATGGAGTTTGCACCGCCATATATACAATGGACTGCAGCGAAATACTGGTATCTCGCTAAAGCAGATAAACAAAGTCACTCTTTAAACTTAAACCGGATTTCACTTTCAAACCTACTGGAGGATGAATACTAATTGAAACTATGGTTTTGTGGCAGAAACGCTCCTTATCCTACAAGTCCCAGGATACCTTCAAGACTGAATATTTGAATCAAACCCACCTGGGGGTAGTCAACTACTATTTAAATGAGGGGCTTGCCGAGATGATGTTACTACTGCCTGCAACCAGCCGGTCCGTGAACAAGAAGCAGGAGCTTTGAAACGCGTTGGACCTCTTTGAACTACATTGAAATGAAACCCGGTTGCAATGAATTAAAGGACCCTCTTTGAAATTTGGGGGCCCGCTTTGTTTTTTGAGTGCATCTCCGCAAGTGGCAACTTCCTTTTTTGAAAATAATACGGCCAGCCACGGTCGTGGAGTTTGCACCGCCATATATACAATGGACTGCAGCGAAATACTGGTATCTCGCTAAAGCAGATAAACAAAGTCACGCTTTAAACTTAAACCGGATTTCACTTTCAAACCTACTGGAGGATGAATACTAATTGAAACTATGGTTTTGTGGCAGAAACGCTCATTATCCTACAAGTCCCAGGATACCTTCAAGACTGAATATATGAATCAAACCCACCTGGGGGTAGTCAACTACTATTTAAATGAGGGGCTTGCCGAGATGACGTTACTACTGCCTGCAACCAGCCGGTCCGTGAACAAGAAGCAGGAGCTTTGAAACCGGTTGCAATGAATTAAAAGACCCTCTTTGAAATTTGGGGGCCGCTTTGTTTTTTGAGTGCATCTCCGCAAGTGGCAACTTCCTTTTTTGAAAATAATACGGCCAGCCTCGGTCGTGGAGTTTGCACCGCCATATATACAATGGACTGCAGCTAAATACTGGTATCTCGCTAAAGCAGATAAACAAAGTCACGCTTTAAACTTAAACCGGATTTCACTTTCAAACCTACTGGAGGATGAATACTAATTGAAACTATGGTTTTGTGGCAGAAACGCTCATTATCCTACAAGTCCCAGGATACCTTCAAGACTGAATATTTGAATCAAACCCACCTGGGGGTAGTCAACTACTATTTAAATGAGGGGCTTGCCGAGATGACGTTACTACTGCCTGCAACCAGCCGGTCCGTGAACAAGAAGCAGGAGCTTTGAAACGCGTTGGACCTCTTTGAACTACATTGAAATGAAACCCGGTTGCAATGAATTAAAGGACCCTCTTTGAAATTTGGGGGCCCGCTTTGTTTTTTGAGTGCATCTCCGCAAGTGGCAACTTCCTTTTTTGAAAATAATACGGCCAGCCACGGTCGTGGAGTTTGCACCGCCATATATACAATGGACTGCAGCGAAATACTGGTATCTCGCTAAAGCAGATAAACAAAGTCACGCTTTAAACTTAAACCGGATTTCACTTTCAAACCTACTGGAGGATGAATACTAATTGAAACTATGGTTTTGTGGCAGAAACGCTCATTATCCTACAAGTCCCAGGATACCTTCAAGACTGAATATTTGAATCAAACCCACCTGGGGGTAGTCAACTACTATTTAAATGAGGGGCTTGCAGAGATGACGTTACTACTGCCTGCAACCAGCCGGTCCGTGAACAAGAAGCAGGAGCTTTGAAACGCGTTGGACCTCTTTGAACTACATTGAAATGAAACCCGGTTGCAATGAATTAAAGGACCCTCTTTGAAATTTGGGGGCCGCTTTGTTTTTTGAGTGCATCTCCGCAAGTGGCAACTTCCTTTTTTGAAAATAATACGGCCAGCCTCGGTCGTGGAGTTTGCACCGCCATATATACAATGGACTGCAGCTAAATACTGGTATCTCGCTAAAGCAGATAAACAAAGTCACGCTTTAAACTTAAACCGGTTTCACTTTCAAACCTACTGGAGGATGAATACTAATTGAAACTATGGTTTTGTGGCAGAAACGCTCATTATCCTACAAGTCCCAGGATAGCTTCAAGACTGAATATTTGAATCAAACCCACCTGGGGGTAGTCAACTACTATTTAAATGAGGGGCTTGCCGAGATGACGTTACTACTGCCTGCAACCAGCCGGTCCGTGAACAAGAAGCAGGAGCTTTGAAACGCGTTGGACCTCTTTGAACTACATTGAAATGAAACCCGGTTGCAATGAATTAAAGGACCCTCTTTGAAATTTGGGGGCCCGCTTTGTTTTTTGAGTGTATCTCCGCAAGTGGCAACTTCCTTTTTTGAAAATAATACGGCCAGCCTCCGTCGTGGAGTTTGCACCGCCATATATACAATGGACTGCAGCGAAATACTGGTATCTCGCTAAAGCAGATAAACAAAGTCACGCTTTAAACTTAAACCGGATTTCACTTTCAAACCTACTGGAGGATGAATACTAATTGAAACTATGGTTTTGTGGCAGAAACGCTCATTATCCTACAAGTCCCAGGATACCTTCAAGACTGAATATTTGAATCAAACCCACCTGGGGGTAGTCAACTACTATTTAAATGAGGGGCTTGCCGAGATGACGTTACTACTGCCTGCAACCAGCCGGTCCGTGAACAAGAAGCAGGAGCTTTGAAACGCGTTGGACCTCTTTGAACTACATTGAAATGAAACCCGGTTGCAATGAATTAAAGGACCCTCTTTGAAATTTGGGGGCCGCTTTGTTTTTTGAGTGCATCTCCGCAAGTGGCAACTTCCTTTTTTGAAAATAATACGGCCAGCCTCGGTCGTGGAGTTTGCACCGCCATATATACAATGGACTGCAGCTAAATACTGGTATCTCGCTAAAGCAGATAAACAAAGTCACGCTTTAAACTTAAACCGGATTTCACTTTCAAACCTACTGGAGGATGAATACTAATTGAAACTATGGTTTTGTGGCAGAAACGCTCATTATCCTACAAGTCCCAGGATACCTTCAAGACTGAATATTTGAATCAAACCCACCTGGGGGTAGTCAACTACTATTTAAATGAGGGGCTTGCCGAGATGACGTTACTACTGCCTGCAACCAGCCGGTCCGTGAACAAGAAGCAGGAGCTTTAAAACGCGTTGGACCTCTTTGAACTACATTGAAATGAAACCCGGTTGCAATGAATTAAAGGACCCTCTTTGAAATTTGAAGGCCCGCTTTGTTTTTTGAGTGCATCTCCGCAAGTGGCAACTTCCTTTTTTGAAAATAATACGGCCAGCCTCGGTCGTGGAGTTTGCACCGCCATATATACAATGGACTGCAGCGAAATACTGGTATCTCGCTAAAGCAGATAAACAAAGTCACGCTTTAAACTTAAACCGGATTTCACTTTCAAACCTACTGGAGGATGAATACTAATTGAAAAAAAGGTTTTGTGGCAGAAACGCTCATTATCCTACAAGTCCCAGGATACCTTCAAGACTGAATATATGAATCAAACCCACCTGGGGGTAGTCAACTACTATTTAAATGAGGGGCTTGCAGAGATGACGTTACTACTGCCTGCAACCAGCCGGTCCGTGAACAAGAAGCAGGAGCTTTGAAACGCGTTGGACCTCTTTGAACTACATTGAAATGAAACCCGGTTGCAATGAATTAAAGGACCCTCTTTGAAATTTGGGGGCCCGCTTTGTTTTTTGAGTGTATCTCCGCAAGTGGCAACTTCCTTTTTTGAAAATAATACGGCCAGCCTCGGTCATGGAGTTTGCACCGCCATATATACAATGGACTGCAGCGAAATACTGGTATCTCGCTAAAGCAGATAAACAAAGTCACTCTTTAAACTTAAACCGGATTTCACTTTCAAACCTACTGGAGGATGAATACTAATTGAAACTATGGTTTTGTGGCAGAAACGCTCCTTATCCTACAAGTCCCAGGATACCTTCAAGACTGAATATTTGAATCAAACCCACCTGGGGGTAGTCAACTACTATTTAAATGAGGGGCTTGCCGAGATGATGTTACTACTGCCTGCAACCAGCCGGTCCGTGAACAAGAAGCAGGAGCTTTGAAACGCGTTGGACCTCTTTGAACTACATTGAAATGAAACCCGGTTGCAATGAATTAAAGGACCCTCTTTGAAATTTGGGGGCCCGCTTTGTTTTTTGAGTGCATCTCCGCAAGTGGCAACTTCCTTTTTTGAAAATAATACGGCCAGCCACGGTCGTGGAGTTTGCACCGCCATATATACAATGGACTGCAGCGAAATACTGGTATCTCGCTAAAGCAGATAAACAAAGTCACGCTTTAAACTTAAACCGGATTTCACTTTCAAACCTACTGGAGGATGAATACTAATTGAAACTATGGTTTTGTGGCAGAAACGCTCATTATCCTACAAGTCCCAGGATACCTTCAAGACTGAATATATGAATCAAACCCACCTGGGGGTAGTCAACTACTATTTAAATGAGGGGCTTGCCGAGATGACGTTACTACTGCCTGCAACCAGCCGGTCCGTGAACAAGAAGCAGGAGCTTTGAAACCGGTTGCAATGAATTAAAAGACCCTCTTTGAAATTTGGGGGCCGCTTTGTTTTTTGAGTGCATCTCCGCAAGTGGCAACTTCCTTTTTTGAAAATAATACGGCCAGCCTCGGTCGTGGAGTTTGCACCGCCATATATACAATGGACTGCAGCTAAATACTGGTATCTCGCTAAAGCAGATAAACAAAGTCACGCTTTAAACTTAAACCGGATTTCACTTTCAAACCTACTGGAGGATGAATACTAATTGAAACTATGGTTTTGTGGCAGAAACGCTCATTATCCTACAAGTCCCAGGATACCTTCAAGACTGAATATTTGAATCAAACCCACCTGGGGGTAGTCAACTACTATTTAAATGAGGGGCTTGCCGAGATGACGTTACTACTGCCTGCAACCAGCCGGTCCGTGAACAAGAAGCAGGAGCTTTGAAACGCGTTGGACCTCTTTGAACTACATTGAAATGAAACCCGGTTGCAATGAATTAAAGGACCCTCTTTGAAATTTGGGGGCCCGCTTTGTTTTTTGAGTGCATCTCCGCAAGTGGCAACTTCCTTTTTTGAAAATAATACGGCCAGCCTCGGTCGTGGAGTTTGCACCGCCATATTACAATGGACTGCAGCGAAATACTGGTATCTCGCTAAAGCAGATAAACAAAGTCACGCTTTAAACTTAAACCGGATTTCACTTTCAAACCTACTGGAGGATGAATACTAATTGAAACTATGGTTTTGTCGCAGAAACGCTCATTATCCTACAAGTCCCAGGATACCTTCAAGACTGAATATATGAATCAAACCCACCTGGGGGTAGTCAACTACTATTTAAATGAGGGGCTTGCAGAGATGACGTTACTACTGCCTGCAACCAGCCGGTCCGTGAACAAGAAGCAGGAGCTTTGAAACGCGTTGGACCTCTTTGAACTACATTGAAATGAAACCCCGTTGCAATGAATTAAAGGACCCTCTTTGAAATTTGGGGGCCGCTTTGTTTTTTGAGTGCATCTCCGCAAGTGGCAACTTCCTTTTTTGAAAATAATACGGCCAGCCTCGGTCGTGGAGTTTGCACCGCCATATATACAATGGACTGCAGCTAAATACTGGTATCTCGCTAAAGCAGATAAACAAAGTCACGCTTTAAACTTAAACCGGATTTCACTTTCAAACCTACTGGAGGATGAATACTAATTGAAACTATGGTTTTGTGGCAGAAACGCTCATTATCCTACAAGTCCCAGGATAGCTTCAAGACTGAATATTTGAATCAAACCCACCTGGGGGTAGTCAACTACTATTTAAATGAGGGGCTTGCCGAGATGACGTTACTACTGCCTGCAACCAGCCGGTCCGTGAACAAGAAGCAGGAGCTTTGAAATGCGTTGGACCTCTTTGAACTACATTGAAATGAAACCCGGTTGCAATGAATTAAAGGACCCTCTTTGAAATTTGGGGGCCCGCTTTGTTTTTTGAGTGTATCTCCGCAAGTGGCAACTTCCTTTTTTGAAAATAATACGGCCAGCCTCCGTCGTGGAGTTTGCACCGCCATATATACAATGGACTGCAGCGAAATACTGGTATCTCGCTAAAGCAGATAAACAAAGTCACGCTTTAAACTTAAACCGGATTTCACTTTCAAACCTACTGGAGGATGAATACTAATTGAAACTATGGTTTTGTGGCAGAAACGCTCATTATCCTACAAGTCCCAGGATACCTTCAAGACTGAATATTTGAATCAAACCCACCTGGGGGTAGTCAACTACTATTTAAATGAGGGGCTTGCCGAGAACGTTACTACTGCCTGCAACCAGCCGGTCCGTGAACAAGAAGCAGGAGCTTTGAAACCGGTTGCAATGAATTAAAGGACCCTCTTTGAAATTTGGGGGCCGCTTTGTTTTTTGAGTGCATCTCCGCAAGTGGCAACTTCCTTTTTTGAAAATAATACGGCCAGCCTCGGTCGTGGAGTTTGCACCGCCATATATACAATGGACTGCAGCTAAATACTGGTATCTCGCTAAAGCAGATAAACAAAGTCACGCTTTAAACTTAAACCGGATTTCACTTTCAAACCTACTGGAGGATGAATACTAATTGAAACTATGGTTTTGTGGCAGAAACGCTCATTATCCTACAAGTCCCAGGATACCTTCAAGACTGAATATTTGAATCAAACCCACCTGGGGGTAGTCAACTACTATTTAAATGAGGGGCTTGCCGAGATGACGTTACTACTGCCTGCAACCAGCCGGTCCGTGAACAAGAAGCAGGAGCTTTGAAACGCGTTGGACCTCTTTGAACTACATTGAAATGAAACCCGGTTGCAATGAATTAAAGGACCCTCTTTGAAATTTGGGGGCCCGCTTTGTTTTTTGAGTGCATCTCCGCAAGTGGCAACTTCCTTTTTTGAAAATAATAAGGCCAGCCTCGGTCATGGAGTTTGCACCGCCATATATACAATGGACTGCAGCGAAATACTGGTATCTCGCTAAAGCAGATAAACAAAGTCACGCTTTAAACTTAAACCGGATTTCACTTTCAAACCTACTGGAGGATGAATACTAATTGAAACTATGGTTTTGTGGCAGAAACGCTCATTATCCTACAAGTCCCAGGATACCTTCAACACTGAATATTTGAATCAAACCCACCTGGGGGTAGTCAACTACTATTTAAATGAGGGGCTTGCCGAGATGACGTTACTACTGCCTGCAACCAGCCGGTCCGTGAACAAGAAGCAGGAGCTTTGAAACGCGTTGGACTTCTTTGAACTACATTGAAATGAAACCCGGTTGCAATGAATTAAAGGACCCTCTTTGAAATTTGGGGGCCCGCTTTGTTTTTTGAGTGCATCTCCGCAAGTGGCAACTTCCTTTTTTGAAAATAATACGGCCAGCCTCGGTCGTGGAGTTTGCACCGCCATATATACAATGGACTGCAGCGAAATACTGGTATCTCGCTAAAGCAGATAAACAAAGTCACGCTTTAAACTTAAACCGGATTTCACTTTCAAACCTACTGGAGGATGATTACTAATTGAAACTATGGTTTTGTGGCAGAAACGCTCATTATCCTACAAGTCCCAGGATACCTTCAAGACTGAATATTTGAATCAAACCCACCTGGGGGTAGTCAACTACTATTTAAATGAGGGGCTTGCCGAGATGACGTTACTACTGCCTGCAACCAGCCGGTCCGTGAACAAGAAGCAGGAGCTTTGAAACGCGTTGGACCTCTTTGAACTACATTGAAATGAAACCCGGTTGCAATGAATTAAAGGACCCTCTTTGAAATTTGGGGGCCCGCTTTGTTTTTTGAGTGCATCTCCGCAAGTGGCAACTTCCTTTTTTGAAAATAATAAGGCCAGCCTCGGTCATGGAGTTTGCACCGCCATATATACAATGGACTGCAGCGAAATACTGGTATCTCGCTAAAGCAGATAAACAAAGTCACGCTTTAAACTTAAACCGGATTTCACTTTCAAACCTACTGGAGGATGAATACTAATTGAAACTATGGTTTTGTGGCAGAAACGCTCATTATCCTACAAGTCCCAGGATACCTTCAACACTGAATATTTGAATCAAACCCACCTGGGGGTAGTCAACTACTATTTAAATGAGGGGCTTGCCGAGATGACGTTACTACTGCCTGCAACCAGCCGGTCCGTGAACAAGAAGCAGGAGCTTTGAAACGCGTTGGACTTCTTTGAACTACATTGAAATGAAACCCGGTTGCAATGAATTAAAGGACCCTCTTTGAAATTTGGGGGCCCGCTTTGTTTTTTGAGTGCATCTCCGCAAGTGGCAACTTCCTTTTTTGAAAATAATACGGCCAGCCTCGGTCGTGGAGTTTGCACCGCCATATATACAATGGACTGCAGCGAAATACTGGTATCTCGCTAAAGCAGATAAACAAAGTCACGCTTTAAACTTAAACCAGATTTCACTTTCAAACCTACTGGAGGATGATTACTAATTGAAACTATGGTTTTGTGGCAGAAACGCTCATTATCCTACAAGTCCCAGGATACCTTCAAGACTGAATATTTGAATCAAACCCACCTGGGGGTAGTCAACTACTATTTAAATGAGGGGCTTGCCGAGATGACGTTACTACTGCCTGCAACCAGCCGGTCCGTGAACAAGAAGCAGGAGCTTTGAAACGCGTTGGACCTCTTTGAACTACATTGAAATGAAACCCGGTTGCAATGAATTAAAGGACCCTCTTTGAAATTTGGGGGCCGCTTTGTTTTTTGAGTGCATCTCCGCAAGTGGCAACTTCCTTTTTTGAAAATAATACGGCCAGCCTCGGTCGTGGAGTTTGCACCGCCATATATACAATGGACTGCAGCTAAATACTGGTATCTCGCTAAAGCAGATAAACAAAGTCACGCTTTAAACTTAAACCGGATTTCACTTTCAAACCTACTGGAGGATGAATACTAATTGAAACTATGGTTTTGTGGCAGAAACGCTCATTATCCTACAAGTCCCAGGATACCTTCGAGACTGAATATTTGAATCAAACCCACCTGGGGGTAGTCAACTACTATTTAAATGAGGGGCTTGCCGAGATGACGTTACTACTGCCTGCAACCAGCCGGTCTGTGAACAAGAAGCAGGAGCTTTGAAACCAGTTGCAATGAATTAAAGGACCCTCTTTGAAATTTGGGGGCCGCTTTGTTTTTTGAGTGCATCTCCGCAAGTGGCAACTTCCTTTTTTGAAAATAATACGGCCAGCCTCGGTCGTGGAGTTTGCACCGCCATATATACAATGGACTGCAGCTAAATACTGGTATCTCGCTAAAGCAGATAAACAAAGTCACGCTTTAAACTTAAACCGGATTTCACTTTCAAACCTACTGGAGGATGAATACTAATTGAAACTATGGTTTTGTGGCAGAAACGCTCATTATCCTACAAGTCCCAGGATACCTTCAAGACTGAATATTTGAATCAAACCCACCTGGGGGTAGTCAACTACTATTTAAATGAGGGGCTTGCCGAGATGACGTTACTACTGCCTGCAACCAGCCGGTCCGTGAACAAGAAGCAGGAGCTTTGAAACGCGTTGGACCTCTTTGAACTACATTGAAATGAAACCCGGTTGCAATGTATTAAAGGACCCTCTTTGAAATTTGGGGGCCCGCTTTGTTTTTTGAGTGCATCTCCGCAAGTGGCAACTTCCTTTTTTGAAAATAATACGGCCAGCCTCGGTCGTGGAGTTTGCACCGCCATATATACAATGGACTGCAGCGAAATACTGGTATCTCGCTAAAGCAGATATACAAAGTCACGCTTTAAACTTAAACCGGATTTCACTTTCAAACCTACTGGAGGATGATTACTAATTGAAACTATGGTTTTGTGGCAGAAACGCTCATTATCCTACAAGTCCCAGGATACCTTCAAGACTGAATATTTGAATCAAACCCACCTGGGGGTAGTCAACTACTATTTAAACGAGGGGCTTGCCGAGATGACGTTACTACTGCCTGCAACCAGCCGGTCCGTGAACAAGAAGCAGGAGCTTTGAAACGCGTTGGACTTCTTTGAACTACATTGAAATGAAACCCGGTTGCAATGAATTAAAGGACCCTCTTTGAAATTTGGGGGCCCGCTTTGTTTTTTGAGTGCATCTCCGCAAGTGGCAACTTCCTTTTTTGAAAATAATACGGCCAGCCTCGGTCGTGGAGTTTGCACCGCCATATATACAATGGACTGCAGCGAAATACTGGTATCTCGCTAAAGCAGATAAACAAAGTCACGCTTTAAACTTAAACCGGATTTCACTTTCAAACCTACTGGAGGATGCTTACTAATTGAAACTATGGTTTTGTGGCAGAAACGCTCATTATCCTACAAGTCCCAGGATACCTTCAAGACTGAATATTTGAATCAAACCCACCTGGGGGTAGTCAACTACTATTTAAATGAGGGGCTTGCCGAGATGACGTTACTACTGCCTGCAACCAGCCGGTCCGTGAACAAGAAGCAGGAGCTTTGAAACGCGTTGGACCTCTTTGAACTACATTGAAATGAAACCCGGTTGCAATGAATTAAAGGACCCTCTTTGAAATTTGGGGGCCGCTTTGTTTTTTGAGTGCATCTCCGCAAGTGGCAACTTCCTTTTTTGAAAATAATACGGCCAGCCTCGGTCGTGGAGTTTGCACCGCCATATATACAATGGACTGCAGCTAAATACTGGTATCTCGCTAAAGCAGATAAACAAAGTCACGCTTTAAACTTAAACCGGATTTCACTTTCAAACCTACTGGAGGATGAATACTAATTGAAACTATGGTTTTGTGGCAGAAACGCTCATTATCCTACAAGTCCCAGGATACCTTCGAGACTGAATATTTGAATCAAACCCACCTGGGGGTAGTCAACTACTATTTAAATGAGGGGCTTGCCGAGATGACGTTACTACTGCCTGCAACCAGCCGGTCTGTGAACAAGAAGCAGGAGCTTTGAAACCAGTTGCAATGAATTAAAGGACCCTCTTTGAAATTTGGGGGCCGCTTTGTTTTTTGAGTGCATCTCCGCAAGTGGCAACTTCCTTTTTTGAAAATAATACGGCCAGCCTCGGTCGTGGAGTTTGCACCGCCATATATACAATGGACTGCAGCTAAATACTGGTATCTCGCTAAAGCAGATAAACAAAGTCACGCTTTAAACTTAAACCGGATTTCACTTTCAAACCTACTGGAGGATGAATACTAATTGAAACTATGGTTTTGTGGCAGAAACGCTCATTATCCTACAAGTCCCAGGATACCTTCAAGACTGAATATTTGAATCAAACCCACCTGGGGGTAGTCAACTACTATTTAAATGAGGGGCTTGCCGAGATGACGTTACTACTGCCTGCAACCAGCCGGTCCGTGAACAAGAAGCAGGAGCTTTGAAACGCGTTGGACCTCTTTGAACTACATTGAAATGAAACCCGGTTGCAATGTATTAAAGGACCCTCTTTGAAATTTGGGGGCCCGCTTTGTTTTTTGAGTGCATCTCCGCAAGTGGCAACTTCCTTTTTTGAAAATAATACGGCCAGCCTCGGTCGTGGAGTTTGCACCGCCATATATACAATGGACTGCAGCGAAATACTGGTATCTCGCTAAAGCAGATATACAAAGTCACGCTTTAAACTTAAACCGGATTTCACTTTCAAACCTACTGGAGGATGATTACTAATTGAAACTATGGTTTTGTGGCAGAAACGCTCATTATCCTACAAGTCCCAGGATACCTTCAAGACTGAATATTTGAATCAAACCCACCTGGGGGTAGTCAACTACTATTTAAACGAGGGGCTTGCCGAGATGACGTTACTACTGCCTGCAACCAGCCGGTCCGTGAACAAGTAGCAGGAGCTTTGAAACGCGTTGGACCTCTTTGAACTACATTGAAATGAAACCCGGTTGCAATGAATTAAAGGACCCTCTTTGAAATTTGGGGGCCGCTTTGTTTTTTGAGTGCATCTCCGCAAGTGGCAACTTCCTTTTTTGAAAATAATACGGCCAGCCTCGGTCGTGGAGTTTGCACCGCCATATATACAATGGACTGCAGCTAAATACTGGTATCTCGCTAAAGCAGATAAACAAAGTCACGCTTTAAACTTAAACCGGATTTCACTTTCAAACCTACTGGAGGATGAATACTAATTGAAACTACGGTTTTGTGGCAGAAACGCTCATTATCCTACAAGTCCCAGGATACCTTCAAGACTGAATATTTGAATCAAACCCACCTGGGGGTAGTCAACTACTATTTAAATGAGGGGCTTGCCGAGATGACGTTACTACTGCCTGCAACCAGCCGGTCCGTGAACAAGAAGCAGGAGCTTTAAAACGCGTTGGGCCTCTTTGAACTACATTGAAATGAAACCCGGTTGCAATGAATTAAAGGACCCTCTTTGAAATTTGGGGGCCCGCTTTGTTTTTTGAGTGCATCTCCGCAAGTGGCAACTTCCTTTTTTGAAAATAATCCGGCTAGCCTCGGTCGTGGAGTTTGCACCGCCATATATACAATGGACTGCAGCGAAATACTGGTATCTCGCTAAAGCAGATAAACAAAGTCACGCTTTAAACTTAAACCGGATTTCACTTTCAAACCTACTGGAGGATGAATACTAATTGAAACTATGGTTTTGTGGCAGAAACGCTCATTATCCTACAAGTCCCAGGATACCTTCAAGACTGAATATATGAATCAAACCCACCTGGGGGTAGTCAACTACTATTTAAATGAGGGGCTTGCAGAGATGACGTTACTACTGCCTGCAACCAGCCGGTCAATGAACAAGAAGCAGGAGCTTTGAAACACGTTGGACCTCTTTGAACTACATTGAAATGAAACCCGGTTGCAATGAATTAAAGGACCCTCTTTGAAATTTGGGGGCCCGCTTTGTTTTTTGAGTGTATCTCCGCAAGTGGCAACTTCCTTTTTTGAAAATAATACGGCCAGCCTCGGTCGTGGAGTTTGCACCGCCATATATACAATGGACTGCAGCGATATACTGGTATCTCGCTAAAGCAGATAAACAAAGTCACGCTTTAAACTTAAACCGGATTTCACTTTCAAACCTACTGGAGGATGAATTCTAATTGAAACTATGGTTTTGTGGCAGAAACGCTCATTATCCTACAAGTCCCAGGATACCTTCAAGACTGAATATTTGAATCAAACCCACCTGGGGGTAGTCAACTACTATTTAAATGAGGGGCTTGCCGAGATGACGTTACTAATGCCTGCAACCAGCCGGTCCGTGAACAAGAAGCAGGAGCTTTGAAATGCGTTGGACCTCTTTGAACTACATTGAAATGAAACCCGGTTGCAATGAATTAAAGCACCCTCTTTGAAATTTGGGGGCCCGCTTTGTTTTTTGAGTGCATCTCCGCAAGTGGCAACTTCCTTTTTTGAAAATAATACGGCCAGCCACGGTCGTGGAGTTTGCACCGCCATATATACAATGGACTGCAGCGAAATACTGGTATCTCGCTAAAGCAGATAAACAAAGTCACGCTTTAAACTTAAACCGGATTTCACTTTCAAACCTACTGGAGGATGAATACTAATTGAAACTATGGTTTTGTGGCAGAAACGCTCATTATCCTACAAGTCCCAGGATACCTTCAAGACTGAATATTTGAATCAAACCCACCTGGGGGTAGTCAACTACTATTTAAATGAGGGGCTTGCAGAGATGACGTTACTACTGCCTGCAACCAGCCGGTCCGTGAACAAGAAGCAGGAGCTTTGAAACGCGTTGGACCTCTTTGAACTACATTGAAATGAAACCCGGTTGCAATGAATTAAAGGACCCTCTTTGAAATTTGGGGGCCGCTTTGTTTTTTGAGTGCATCTCCGCAAGTGGCAACTTCCTTTTTTGAAAATAATACGGCCAGCCTCGGTCGTGGAGTTTGCACCGCCATATATACAATGGACTGCAGCTAAATACTGGTATCTCGCTAAAGCAGATAAACAAAGTCACGCTTTAAACTTAAACCGGATTTCACTTTCAAACCTACTGGAGGATGAATACTAATTGAAACTATGGTTTTGTGGCAGAAACGCTCATTATCCTACAAGTCCCAGGATAGCTTCAAGACTGAATATTTGAATCAAACCCACCTGGGGGTAGTCAACTACTATTTAAATGAGGGGCTTGCCGAGATGACGTTACTACTGCCTGCAACCAGCCGGTCCGTGAACAAGAAGCAGGAGCTTTGAAACGCGTTGGACCTCTTTGAACTACATTGAAATGAAACCCGGTTGCAATGAATTAAAGGACCCTCTTTGAAATTTGGGGGCCCGCTTTGTTTTTTGAGTGTATCTCCGCAAGTGGCAACTTCCTTTTTTGAAAATAATACGGCCAGCCTCCGTCGTGGAGTTTGCACCGCCATATATACAATGGACTGCAGCGAAATACTGGTATCTCGCTAAAGCAGATAAACAAAGTCACGCTTTAAACTTAAACCGGATTTCACTTTCAAACCTACTGGAGGATGAATACTAATTGAAACTATGGTTTTGTGGCAGAAACGCTCATTATCCTACAAGTCCCAGGATACCTTCAAGACTGAATATTTGAATCAAACCCACCTGGGGGTAGTCAACTACTATTTAAATGAGGGGCTTGCCGAGATGACGTTACTACTGCCTGCAACCAGCCGGTCCGTGAACAAGAAGCAGGAGCTTTGAAACGCGTTGGACCTCTTTGAACTACATTGAAATGAAACCCGGTTGCAATGAATTAAAGGACCCTCTTTGAAATTTGGGGGCCGCTTTGTTTTTTGAGTGCATCTCCGCAAGTGGCAACTTCCTTTTTTGAAAATAATACGGCCAGCCTCGGTCGTGGAGTTTGCACCGCCATATATACAATGGACTGCAGCTAAATACTGGTATCTCGCTAAAGCAGATAAACAAAGTCACGCTTTAAACTTAAACCGGATTTCACTTTCAAACCTACTGGAGGATGAATACTAATTGAAACTATGGTTTTGTGGCAGAAACGCTCATTATCCTACAAGTCCCAGGATACCTTCAAGACTGAATATTTGAATCAAACCCACCTGGGGGTAGTCAACTACTATTTAAATGAGGGGCTTGCCGAGATGACGTTACTACTGCCTGCAACCAGCCGGTCCGTGAACAAGAAGCTGGAGCTTTAAAACGCGTTGGACCTCTTTGAACTACATTGAAATGAAACCCGGTTGCAATGAATTAAAGGACCCTCTTTGAAATTTGAAGGCCCGCTTTGTTTTTTGAGTGCATCTCCGCAAGTGGCAACTTCCTTTTTTGAAAATAATACGGCCAGCCTCGGTCGTGGAGTTTGCACCGCCATATATACAATGGACTGCAGCGAAATACTGGTATCTCGCTAAAGCAGATAAACAAAGTCACGCTTTAAACTTAAACCGGATTTCACTTTCAAACCTACTGGAGGATGAATACTAATTGAAAAAAAGGTTTTGTGGCAGAAACGCTCATTATCCTACAAGTCCCAGGATACCTTCAAGACTGAATATATGAATCAAACCCACCTGGGGGTAGTCAACTACTATTTAAATGAGGGGCTTGCAGAGATGACGTTACTACTGCCTGCAACCAGCCGGTCCGTGAACAAGAAGCAGGAGCTTTGAAACGCGTTGGACCTCTTTGAACTACATTGAAATGAAACCCGGTTGCAATGAATTAAAGGACCCTCTTTGAAATTTGGGGGCCCGCTTTGTTTTTTGAGTGTATCTCCGCAAGTGGCAACTTCCTTTTTTGAAAATAATACGGCCAGCCTCGGTCATGGAGTTTGCACCGCCATATATACAATGGACTGCAGCGAAATACTGGTATCTCGCTAAAGCAGATAAACAAAGTCACTCTTTAAACTTAAACCGGATTTCACTTTCAAACCTACTGGAGGATGAATACTAATTGAAACTATGGTTTTGTGGCAGAAACGCTCCTTATCCTACAAGTCCCAGGATACCTTCAAGACTGAATATTTGAATCAAACCCACCTGGGGGTAGTCAACTACTATTTAAATGAGGGGCTTGCCGAGATGATGTTACTACTGCCTGCAACCAGCCGGTCCGTGAACAAGAAGCAGGAGCTTTGAAACGCGTTGGACCTCTTTGAACTACATTGAAATGAAACCCGGTTGCAATGAATTAAAGGACCCTCTTTGAAATTTGGGGGCCCGCTTTGTTTTTTGAGTGCATCTCCGCAAGTGGCAACTTCCTTTTTTGAAAATAATACGGCCAGCCACGGTCGTGGAGTTTGCACCGCCATATATACAATGGACTGCAGCGAAATACTGGTATCTCGCTAAAGCAGATAAACAAAGTCACGCTTTAAACTTAAACCGGATTTCACTTTCAAACCTACTGGAGGATGAATACTAATTGAAACTATGGTTTTGTGGCAGAAACGCTCATTATCCTACAAGTCCCAGGATACCTTCAAGACTGAATATATGAATCAAACCCACCTGGGGGTAGTCAACTACTATTTAAATGAGGGGCTTGCCGAGATGACGTTACTACTGCCTGCAACCAGCCGGTCCGTGAACAAGAAGCAGGAGCTTTGAAACCGGTTGCAATGAATTAAAAGACCCTCTTTGAAATTTGGGGGCCGCTTTGTTTTTTGAGTGCATCTCCGCAAGTGGCAACTTCCTTTTTTGAAAATAATACGGCCAGCCTCGGTCGTGGAGTTTGCACCGCCATATATACAATGGACTGCAGCTAAATACTGGTATCTCGCTAAAGCAGATAAACAAAGTCACGCTTTAAACTTAAACCGGATTTCACTTTCAAACCTACTGGAGGATGAATACTAATTGAAACTATGGTTTTGTGGCAGAAACGCTCATTATCCTACAAGTCCCAGGATACCTTCAAGACTGAATATTTGAATCAAACCCACCTGGGGGTAGTCAACTACTATTTAAATGAGGGGCTTGCCGAGATGACGTTACTACTGCCTGCAACCAGCCGGTCCGTGAACAAGAAGCAGGAGCTTTGAAACGCGTTGGACCTCTTTGAACTACATTGAAATGAAACCCGGTTGCAATGAATTAAAGGACCCTCTTTGAAATTTGGGGGCCCGCTTTGTTTTTTGAGTGCATCTCCGCAAGTGGCAACTTCCTTTTTTGAAAATAATACGGCCAGCCTCGGTCGTGGAGTTTGCACCGCCATATTACAATGGACTGCAGCGAAATACTGGTATCTCGCTAAAGCAGATAAACAAAGTCACGCTTTAAACTTAAACCGGATTTCACTTTCAAACCTACTGGAGGATGAATACTAATTGAAACTATGGTTTTGTCGCAGAAACGCTCATTATCCTACAAGTCCCAGGATACCTTCAAGACTGAATATATGAATCAAACCCACCTGGGGGTAGTCAACTACTATTTAAATGAGGGGCTTGCAGAGATGACGTTACTACTGCCTGCAACCAGCCGGTCCGTGAACAAGAAGCAGGAGCTTTGAAACGCGTTGGACCTCTTTGAACTACATTGAAATGAAACCCGGTTGCAATGAATTAAAGGACCCTCTTTGAAATTTGGGGGCCGCTTTGTTTTTTGAGTGCATCTCCGCAAGTGGCAACTTCCTTTTTTGAAAATAATACGGCCAGCCTCGGTCGTGGAGTTTGCACCGCCATATATACAATGGACTGCAGCTAAATACTGGTATCTCGCTAAAGCAGATAAACAAAGTCACGCTTTAAACTTAAACCGGATTTCACTTTCAAACCTACTGGAGGATGAATACTAATTGAAACTATGGTTTTGTGGCAGAAACGCTCATTATCCTACAAGTCCCAGGATAGCTTCAAGACTGAATATTTGAATCAAACCCACCTGGGGGTAGTCAACTACTATTTAAATGAGGGGCTTGCCGAGATGACGTTACTACTGCCTGCAACCAGCCGGTCCGTGAACAAGAAGCAGGAGCTTTGAAACGCGTTGGACCTCTTTGAACTACATTGAAATGAAACCCGGTTGCAATGAATTAAAGGACCCTCTTTGAAATTTGGGGGCCCGCTTTGTTTTTTGAGTGTATCTCCGCAAGTGGCAACTTCCTTTTTTGAAAATAATACGGCCAGCCTCCGTCGTGGAGTTTGCACCGCCATATATACAATGGACTGCAGCGAAATACTGGTATCTCGCTAAAGCAGATAAACAAAGTCACGCTTTAAACTTAAACCGGATTTCACTTTCAAACCTACTGGAGGATGAATACTAATTGAAACTATGGTTTTGTGGCAGAAACGCTCATTATCCTACAAGTCCCAGGATACCTTCAAGACTGAATATTTGAATCAAACCCACCTGGGGGTAGTCAACTACTATTTAAATGAGGGGCTTGCCGAGATGATGTTACTACTGCCTGCAACCAGCCGGTCCGTGAACAAGAAGCAGGAGCTTTGAAACGCGTTGGACCTCTTTGAACTACATTGAAATGAAACCCGGTTGCAATGAATTAAAGGACCCTCTTTGAAATTTGGGGGCCCGCTTTGTTTTTTGAGTGCATCTCCGCAAGTGGCAACTTCCTTTTTTGAAAATGATACGGCCAGCCTCGGTCGTGGAGTTTGCACCGCCATATATACAATGGACTGCCGCGAAATACTGGTATCTCGCTAAAGCAGATAAACAAAGTCACGCTTTAAACTTAAACCGGATTTCACTTTCAAACCTACTGGAGGATGAATACTAATTGAAACTATGGTTTTGTGGCAGAAACGCTCATTATCCTACAAGTCCCAGGATACCTTCAAGACTGAATATTTGAATCAAACCCACCTGGGGGTAGTCAACTACTATTTAAATGAGGGGCTTGCCGAGATGACGTTACTACTGCCTGCAACCAGCCGGTCCGTGAACAAGAAGCAGGAGCTTTAAAACGCGTTGGGCCTCTTTGAACTACATTGAAATGAAACCCGGTTGCAATGAATTAAAGGACCCTCTTTGAAATTTGGGGGCCCGCTTTGTTTTTTGAGTGCATCTCCGCAAGTGGCAACTTCCTTTTTTGAAAATAATCCGGCTAGCCTCGGTCGTGGAGTTTGCACCGCCATATATACAATGGACTGCAGCGAAATACTGGTATCTCGCTAAAGCAGATAAACAAAGTCACGCTTTAAACTTAAACCGGATTTCACTTTCAAACCTACTGGAGGATGAATACTAATTGAAACTATGGTTTTGTGGCAGAAACGCTCATTATCCTACAAGTCCCAGGATACCTTCAAGACTGAATATATGAATCAAACCCACCTGGGGGTAGTCAACTACTATTTAAATGAGGGGCTTGCAGAGATGACGTTACTACTGCCTGCAACCAGCCGGTCAATGAACAAGAAGCAGGAGCTTTGAAACACGTTGGACCTCTTTGAACTACATTGAAATGAAACCCGGTTGCAATGAATTAAAGGACCCTCTTTGAAATTTGGGGGCCCGCTTTGTTTTTTGAGTGTATCTCCGCAAGTGGCAACTTCCTTTTTTGAAAATAATACGGCCAGCCTCGGTCGTGGAGTTTGCACCGCCATATATACAATGGACTGCAGCGATATACTGGTATCTCGCTAAAGCAGATAAACAAAGTCACGCTTTAAACTTAAACCGGATTTCACTTTCAAACCTACTGGAGGATGAATACTAATTGAAACTATGGTTTTGTGGCAGAAACGCTCATTATCCTACAAGTCCCAGGATACCTTCAAGACTGAATATTTGAATCAAACCCACCTGGGGGTAGTCAACTACTATTTAAATGAGGGGCTTGCCGAGATGACGTTACTAATGCCTGCAACCAGCCGGTCCGTGAACAAGAAGCAGGAGCTTTGAAATGCGTTGGACCTCTTTGAACTACATTGAAATGAAACCCGGTTGCAATGAATTAAAGGACCCTCTTTGAAATTTGGGGGCCCGCTTTGTTTTTTGAGTGCATCTCCGCAAGTGGCAACTTCCTTTTTTGAAAATAATACGGCCAGCCACGGTCGTGGAGTTTGCACCGCCATATATACAATGGACTGCAGCGAAATACTGGTATCTCGCTAAAGCAGATAAACAAAGTCACGCTTTAAACTTAAACCGGATTTCACTTTCAAACCTACTGGAGGATGAATACTAATTGAAACTATGGTTTTGTGGCAGAAACGCTCATTATCCTACAAGTCCCAGGATACCTTCAAGACTGAATATTTGAATCAAACCCACCTGGGGGTAGTCAACTACTATTTAAATGAGGGGCTTGCAGAGATGACGTTACTACTGCCTGCAACCAGCCGGTCCGTGAACAAGAAGCAGGAGCTTTGAAACGCGTTGGACCTCTTTGAACTACATTGAAATGAAACCCGGTTGCAATGAATTAAAGGACCCTCTTTGAAATTTGGGGGCCGCTTTGTTTTTTGAGTGCATCTCCGCAAGTGGCAACTTCCTTTTTTGAAAATAATACGGCCAGCCTCGGTCGTGGAGTTTGCACCGCCATATATACAATGGACTGCAGCTAAATACTGGTATCTCGCTAAAGCAGATAAACAAAGTCACGCTTTAAACTTAAACCGGATTTCACTTTCAAACCTACTGGAGGATGAATACTAATTGAAACTATGGTTTTGTGGCAGAAACGCTCATTATCCTACAAGTCCCAGGATAGCTTCAAGACTGAATATTTGAATCAAACCCACCTGGGGGTAGTCAACTACTATTTAAATGAGGGGCTTGCCGAGATGACGTTACTACTGCCTGCAACCAGCCGGTCCGTGAACAAGAAGCAGGAGCTTTGAAACGCGTTGGACCTCTTTGAACTACATTGAAATGAAACCCGGTTGCAATGAATTAAAGGACCCTCTTTGAAATTTGGGGGCCCGCTTTGTTTTTTGAGTGTATCTCCGCAAGTGGCAACTTCCTTTTTTGAAAATAATACGGCCAGCCTCCGTCGTGGAGTTTGCACCGCCATATATACAATGGACTGCAGCGAAATACTGGTATCTCGCTAAAGCAGATAAACAAAGTCACGCTTTAAACTTAAACCGGATTTCACTTTCAAACCTACTGGAGGATGAATACTAATTGAAACTATGGTTTTGTGGCAGAAACGCTCATTATCCTACAAGTCCCAGGATACCTTCGAGACTGAATATTTGAATCAAACCCACCTGGGGGTAGTCAACTACTATTTAAATGAGGGGCTTGCCGAGATGACGTTACTACTGCCTGCAACCAGCCGGTCTGTGAACAAGAAGCAGGAGCTTTGAAACCAGTTGCAATGAATTAAAGGACCCTCTTTGAAATTTGGGGGCCGCTTTGTTTTTTGAGTGCATCTCCGCAAGTGGCAACTTCCTTTTTTGAAAATAATACGGCCAGCCTCGGTCGTGGAGTTTGCACCGCCATATATACAATGGACTGCAGCTAAATACTGGTATCTCGCTAAAGCAGATAAACAAAGTCACGCTTTAAACTTAAACCGGATTTCACTTTCAAACCTACTGGAGGATGAATACTAATTGAAACTATGGTTTTGTGGCAGAAACGCTCATTATCCTACAAGTCCCAGGATACCTTCAAGACTGAATATTTGAATCAAACCCACCTGGGGGTAGTCAACTACTATTTAAATGAGGGGCTTGCCGAGATGACGTTACTACTGCCTGCAACCAGCCGGTCCGTGAACAAGAAGCAGGAGCTTTGAAACGCGTTGGACCTCTTTGAACTACATTGAAATGAAACCCGGTTGCAATGTATTAAAGGACCCTCTTTGAAATTTGGGGGCCCGCTTTGTTTTTTGAGTGCATCTCCGCAAGTGGCAACTTCCTTTTTTGAAAATAATACGGCCAGCCTCGGTCGTGGAGTTTGCACCGCCATATATACAATGGACTGCAGCGAAATACTGGTATCTCGCTAAAGCAGATATACAAAGTCACGCTTTAAACTTAAACCGGATTTCACTTTCAAACCTACTGGAGGATGATTACTAATTGAAACTATGGTTTTGTGGCAGAAACGCTCATTATCCTACAAGTCCCAGGATACCTTCAAGACTGAATATTTGAATCAAACCCACCTGGGGGTAGTCAACTACTATTTAAACGAGGGGCTTGCCGAGATGACGTTACTACTGCCTGCAACCAGCCGGTCCGTGAACAAGTAGCAGGAGCTTTGAAACGCGTTGGACCTCTTTGAACTACATTGAAATGAAACCCGGTTGCAATGAATTAAAGGACCCTCTTTGAAATTTGGGGGCCGCTTTGTTTTTTGAGTGCATCTCCGCAAGTGGCAACTTCCTTTTTTGAAAATAATACGGCCAGCCTCGGTCGTGGAGTTTGCACCGCCATATATACAATGGACTGCAGCTAAATACTGGTATCTCGCTAAAGCAGATAAACAAAGTCACGCTTTAAACTTAAACCGGATTTCACTTTCAAACCTACTGGAGGATGAATACTAATTGAAACTACGGTTTTGTGGCAGAAACGCTCATTATCCTACAAGTCCCAGGATACCTTCAAGACTGAATATTTGAATCAAACCCACCTGGGGGTAGTCAACTACTATTTAAATGAGGGGCTTGCCGAGATGACGTTACTACTGCCTGCAACCAGCCGGTCCGTGAACAAGAAGCAGGAGCTTTAAAACGCGTTGGGCCTCTTTGAACTACATTGAAATGAAACCCGGTTGCAATGAATTAAAGGACCCTCTTTGAAATTTGGGGGCCCGCTTTGTTTTTTGAGTGCATCTCCGCAAGTGGCAACTTCCTTTTTTGAAAATAATCCGGCTAGCCTCGGTCGTGGAGTTTGCACCGCCATATATACAATGGACTGCAGCGAAATACTGGTATCTCGCTAAAGCAGATAAACAAAGTCACGCTTTAAACTTAAACCGGATTTCACTTTCAAACCTACTGGAGGATGAATACTAATTGAAACTATGGTTTTGTGGCAGAAACGCTCATTATCCTACAAGTCCCAGGATACCTTCAAGACTGAATATATGAATCAAACCCACCTGGGGGTAGTCAACTACTATTTAAATGAGGGGCTTGCCGAGATGACGTTACTACTGCCTGCAACCAGCCGGTCCGTGAACAAGAAGCAGGAGCTTTGAAACCGGTTGCAATGAATTAAAAGACCCTCTTTGAAATTTGGGGGCCGCTTTGTTTTTTGAGTGCATCTCCGCAAGTGGCAACTTCCTTTTTTGAAAATAATACGGCCAGCCTCGGTCGTGGAGTTTGCACCGCCATATATACAATGGACTGCAGCTAAATACTGGTATCTCGCTAAAGCAGATAAACAAAGTCACGCTTTAAACTTAAACCGGATTTCACTTTCAAACCTACTGGAGGATGAATACTAATTGAAACTATGGTTTTGTGGCAGAAACGCTCATTATCCTACAAGTCCCAGGATACCTTCAAGACTGAATATTTGAATCAAACCCACCTGGGGGTAGTCAACTACTATTTAAATGAGGGGCTTGCCGAGATGACGTTACTACTGCCTGCAACCAGCCGGTCCGTGAACAAGAAGCAGGAGCTTTGAAACGCGTTGGACCTCTTTGAACTACATTGAAATGAAACCCGGTTGCAATGAATTAAAGGACCCTCTTTGAAATTTGGGGGCCCGCTTTGTTTTTTGAGTGCATCTCCGCAAGTGGCAACTTCCTTTTTTGAAAATAATACGGCCAGCCTCGGTCGTGGAGTTTGCACCGCCATATTACAATGGACTGCAGCGAAATACTGGTATCTCGCTAAAGCAGATAAACAAAGTCACGCTTTAAACTTAAACCGGATTTCACTTTCAAACCTACTGGAGGATGAATACTAATTGAAACTATGGTTTTGTCGCAGAAACGCTCATTATCCTACAAGTCCCAGGATACCTTCAAGACTGAATATATGAATCAAACCCACCTGGGGGTAGTCAACTACTATTTAAATGAGGGGCTTGCAGAGATGACGTTACTACTGCCTGCAACCAGCCGGTCCGTGAACAAGAAGCAGGAGCTTTGAAACGCGTTGGACCTCTTTGAACTACATTGAAATGAAACCCGGTTGCAATGAATTAAAGGACCCTCTTTGAAATTTGGGGGCCGCTTTGTTTTTTGAGTGCATCTCCGCAAGTGGCAACTTCCTTTTTTGAAAATAATACGGCCAGCCTCGGTCGTGGAGTTTGCACCGCCATATATACAATGGACTGCAGCTAAATACTGGTATCTCGCTAAAGCAGATAAACAAAGTCACGCTTTAAACTTAAACCGGATTTCACTTTCAAACCTACTGGAGGATGAATACTAATTGAAACTATGGTTTTGTGGCAGAAACGCTCATTATCCTACAAGTCCCAGGATAGCTTCAAGACTGAATATTTGAATCAAACCCACCTGGGGGTAGTCAACTACTATTTAAATGAGGGGCTTGCCGAGATGACGTTACTACTGCCTGCAACCAGCCGGTCCGTGAACAAGAAGCAGGAGCTTTGAAACGCGTTGGACCTCTTTGAACTACATTGAAATGAAACCCGGTTGCAATGAATTAAAGGACCCTCTTTGAAATTTGGGGGCCCGCTTTGTTTTTTGAGTGTATCTCCGCAAGTGGCAACTTCCTTTTTTGAAAATAATACGGCCAGCCTCCGTCGTGGAGTTTGCACCGCCATATATACAATGGACTGCAGCGAAATACTGGTATCTCGCTAAAGCAGATAAACAAAGTCACGCTTTAAACTTAAACCGGATTTCACTTTCAAACCTACTGGAGGATGAATACTAATTGAAACTATGGTTTTGTGGCAGAAACGCTCATTATCCTACAAGTCCCAGGATACCTTCAAGACTGAATATTTGAATCAAACCCACCTGGGGGTAGTCAACTACTATTTAAATGAGGGGCTTGCCGAGATGATGTTACTACTGCCTGCAACCAGCCGGTCCGTGAACAAGAAGCAGGAGCTTTGAAACGCGTTGGACCTCTTTGAACTACATTGAAATGAAACCCGGTTGCAATGAATTAAAGGACCCTCTTTGAAATTTGGGGGCCCGCTTTGTTTTTTGAGTGCATCTCCGCAAGTGGCAACTTCCTTTTTTGAAAATGATACGGCCAGCCTCGGTCGTGGAGTTTGCACCGCCATATATACAATGGACTGCCGCGAAATACTGGTATCTCGCTAAAGCAGATAAACAAAGTCACGCTTTAAACTTAAACCGGATTTCACTTTCAAACCTACTGGAGGATGAATACTAATTGAAACTATGGTTTTGTGGCAGAAACGCTCATTATCCTACAAGTCCCAGGATACCTTCAAGACTGAATATTTGAATCAAACCCACCTGGGGGTAGTCAACTACTATTTAAATGAGGGGCTTGCCGAGATGACGTTACTACTGCCTGCAACCAGCCGGTCCGTGAACAAGAAGCAGGAGCTTTAAAACGCGTTGGGCCTCTTTGAACTACATTGAAATGAAACCCGGTTGCAATGAATTAAAGGACCCTCTTTGAAATTTGGGGGCCCGCTTTGTTTTTTGAGTGCATCTCCGCAAGTGGCAACTTCCTTTTTTGAAAATAATCCGGCTAGCCTC
This sequence comes from Triturus cristatus, assembly GCF_964204655.1. Taxonomy (NCBI): domain Eukaryota; kingdom Metazoa; phylum Chordata; class Amphibia; order Caudata; family Salamandridae; genus Triturus; species Triturus cristatus. The sequence goes on from NC_140585.1 coordinate 606,957,784, forward strand.
GGTCGTGGAGTTTGCACCGCCATATATACAATGGACTGCAGCGAAATACTGGTATCTCGCTAAAGCAGATAAACAAAGTCACGCTTTAAACTTAAACCGGATTTCACTTTCAAACCTACTGGAGGATGAATACTAATTGAAACTATGGTTTTGTGGCAGAAACGCTCATTATCCTACAAGTCCCAGGATACCTTCAAGACTGAATATATGAATCAAACCCACCTGGGGGTAGTCAACTACTATTTAAATGAGGGGCTTGCAGAGATGACGTTACTACTGCCTGCAACCAGCCGGTCAATGAACAAGAAGCAGGAGCTTTGAAACACGTTGGACCTCTTTGAACTACATTGAAATGAAACCCGGTTGCAATGAATTAAAGGACCCTCTTTGAAATTTGGGGGCCCGCTTTGTTTTTTGAGTGTATCTCCGCAAGTGGCAACTTCCTTTTTTGAAAATAATACGGCCAGCCTCGGTCGTGGAGTTTGCACCGCCATATATACAATGGACTGCAGCGATATACTGGTATCTCGCTAAAGCAGATAAACAAAGTCACGCTTTAAACTTAAACCGGATTTCACTTTCAAACCTACTGGAGGATGAATACTAATTGAAACTATGGTTTTGTGGCAGAAACGCTCATTATCCTACAAGTCCCAGGATACCTTCAAGACTGAATATTTGAATCAAACCCACCTGGGGGTAGTCAACTACTATTTAAATGAGGGGCTTGCCGAGATGACGTTACTAATGCCTGCAACCAGCCGGTCCGTGAACAAGAAGCAGGAGCTTTGAAATGCGTTGGACCTCTTTGAACTACATTGAAATGAAACCCGGTTGCAATGAATTAAAGGACCCTCTTTGAAATTTGGGGGCCCGCTTTGTTTTTTGAGTGCATCTCCGCAAGTGGCAACTTCCTTTTTTGAAAATAATACGGCCAGCCACGGTCGTGGAGTTTGCACCGCCATATATACAATGGACTGCAGCGAAATACTGGTATCTCGCTAAAGCAGATAAACAAAGTCACGCTTTAAACTTAAACCGGATTTCACTTTCAAACCTACTGGAGGATGAATACTAATTGAAACTATGGTTTTGTGGCAGAAACGCTCATTATCCTACAAGTCCCAGGATACCTTCAAGACTGAATATTTGAATCAAACCCACCTGGGGGTAGTCAACTACTATTTAAATGAGGGGCTTGCAGAGATGACGTTACTACTGCCTGCAACCAGCCGGTCCGTGAACAAGAAGCAGGAGCTTTGAAACGCGTTGGACCTCTTTGAACTACATTGAAATGAAACCCGGTTGCAATGAATTAAAGGACCCTCTTTGAAATTTGGGGGCCGCTTTGTTTTTTGAGTGCATCTCCGCAAGTGGCAACTTCCTTTTTTGAAAATAATACGGCCAGCCTCGGTCGTGGAGTTTGCACCGCCATATATACAATGGACTGCAGCTAAATACTGGTATCTCGCTAAAGCAGATAAACAAAGTCACGCTTTAAACTTAAACCGGATTTCACTTTCAAACCTACTGGAGGATGAATACTAATTGAAACTATGGTTTTGTGGCAGAAACGCTCATTATCCTACAAGTCCCAGGATAGCTTCAAGACTGAATATTTGAATCAAACCCACCTGGGGGTAGTCAACTACTATTTAAATGAGGGGCTTGCCGAGATGACGTTACTACTGCCTGCAACCAGCCGGTCCGTGAACAAGAAGCAGGAGCTTTGAAACGCGTTGGACCTCTTTGAACTACATTGAAATGAAACCCGGTTGCAATGAATTAAAGGACCCTCTTTGAAATTTGGGGGCCCGCTTTGTTTTTTGAGTGTATCTCCGCAAGTGGCAACTTCCTTTTTTGAAAATAATACGGCCAGCCTCCGTCGTGGAGTTTGCACCGCCATATATACAATGGACTGCAGCGAAATACTGGTATCTCGCTAAAGCAGATAAACAAAGTCACGCTTTAAACTTAAACCGGATTTCACTTTCAAACCTACTGGAGGATGAATACTAATTGAAACTATGGTTTTGTGGCAGAAACGCTCATTATCCTACAAGTCCCAGGATACCTTCAAGACTGAATATTTGAATCAAACCCACCTGGGGGTAGTCAACTACTATTTAAATGAGGGGCTTGCCGAGATGACGTTACTACTGCCTGCAACCAGCCGGTCCGTGAACAAGAAGCAGGAGCTTTGAAACGCGTTGGACCTCTTTGAACTACATTGAAATGAAACCCGGTTGCAATGAATTAAAGGACCCTCTTTGAAATTTGGGGGCCGCTTTGTTTTTTGAGTGCATCTCCGCAAGTGGCAACTTCCTTTTTTGAAAATAATACGGCCAGCCTCGGTCGTGGAGTTTGCACCGCCATATATACAATGGACTGCAGCTAAATACTGGTATCTCGCTAAAGCAGATAAACAAAGTCACGCTTTAAACTTAAACCGGATTTCACTTTCAAACCTACTGGAGGATGAATACTAATTGAAACTATGGTTTTGTGGCAGAAACGCTCATTATCCTACAAGTCCCAGGATACCTTCAAGACTGAATATTTGAATCAAACCCACCTGGGGGTAGTCAACTACTATTTAAATGAGGGGCTTGCCGAGATGACGTTACTACTGCCTGCAACCAGCCGGTCCGTGAACAAGAAGCAGGAGCTTTAAAACGCGTTGGACCTCTTTGAACTACATTGAAATGAAACCCGGTTGCAATGAATTAAAGGACCCTCTTTGAAATTTGAAGGCCCGCTTTGTTTTTTGAGTGCATCTCCGCAAGTGGCAACTTCCTTTTTTGAAAATAATACGGCCAGCCTCGGTCGTGGAGTTTGCACCGCCATATATACAATGGACTGCAGCGAAATACTGGTATCTCGCTAAAGCAGATAAACAAAGTCACGCTTTAAACTTAAACCGAATTTCACTTTCAAACCTACTGGAGGATGAATACTAATTGAAAAAAAGGTTTTGTGGCAGAAACGCTCATTATCCTACAAGTCCCAGGATACCTTCAAGACTGAATATATGAATCAAACCCACCTGGGGGTAGTCAACTACTATTTAAATGAGGGGCTTGCAGAGATGACGTTACTACTGCCTGCAACCAGCCGGTCCGTGAACAAGAAGCAGGAGCTTTGAAACGCGTTGGACCTCTTTGAACTACATTGAAATGAAACCCGGTTGCAATGAATTAAAGGACCCTCTTTGAAATTTGGGGGCCCGCTTTGTTTTTTGAGTGTATCTCCGCAAGTGGCAACTTCCTTTTTTGAAAATAATACGGCCAGCCTCGGTCATGGAGTTTGCACCGCCATATATACAATGGACTGCAGCGAAATACTGGTATCTCGCTAAAGCAGATAAACAAAGTCACTCTTTAAACTTAAACCGGATTTCACTTTCAAACCTACTGGAGGATGAATACTAATTGAAACTATGGTTTTGTGGCAGAAACGCTCCTTATCCTACAAGTCCCAGGATACCTTCAAGACTGAATATTTGAATCAAACCCACCTGGGGGTAGTCAACTACTATTTAAATGAGGGGCTTGCCGAGATGATGTTACTACTGCCTGCAACCAGCCGGTCCGTGAACAAGAAGCAGGAGCTTTGAAACGCGTTGGACCTCTTTGAACTACATTGAAATGAAACCCGGTTGCAATGAATTAAAGGACCCTCTTTGAAATTTGGGGGCCCGCTTTGTTTTTTGAGTGCATCTCCGCAAGTGGCAACTTCCTTTTTTGAAAATAATACGGCCAGCCACGGTCGTGGAGTTTGCACCGCCATATATACAATGGACTGCAGCGAAATACTGGTATCTCGCTAAAGCAGATAAACAAAGTCACGCTTTAAACTTAAACCGGATTTCACTTTCAAACCTACTGGAGGATGAATACTAATTGAAACTATGGTTTTGTGGCAGAAACGCTCATTATCCTACAAGTCCCAGGATACCTTCAAGACTGAATATATGAATCAAACCCACCTGGGGGTAGTCAACTACTATTTAAATGAGGGGCTTGCCGAGATGACGTTACTACTGCCTGCAACCAGCCGGTCCGTGAACAAGAAGCAGGAGCTTTGAAACCGGTTGCAATGAATTAAAAGACCCTCTTTGAAATTTGGGGGCCGCTTTGTTTTTTGAGTGCATCTCCGCAAGTGGCAACTTCCTTTTTTGAAAATAATACGGCCAGCCTCGGTCGTGGAGTTTGCACCGCCATATATACAATGGACTGCAGCTAAATACTGGTATCTCGCTAAAGCAGATAAACAAAGTCACGCTTTAAACTTAAACCGGATTTCACTTTCAAACCTACTGGAGGATGAATACTAATTGAAACTATGGTTTTGTGGCAGAAACGCTCATTATCCTACAAGTCCCAGGATACCTTCAAGACTGAATATTTGAATCAAACCCACCTGGGGGTAGTCAACTACTATTTAAATGAGGGGCTTGCCGAGATGACGTTACTACTGCCTGCAACCAGCCGGTCCGTGAACAAGAAGCAGGAGCTTTGAAACGCGTTGGACCTCTTTGAACTACATTGAAATGAAACCCGGTTGCAATGAATTAAAGGACCCTCTTTGAAATTTGGGGGCCCGCTTTGTTTTTTGAGTGCATCTCCGCAAGTGGCAACTTCCTTTTTTGAAAATAATACGGCCAGCCTCGGTCGTGGAGTTTGCACCGCCATATTACAATGGACTGCAGCGAAATACTGGTATCTCGCTAAAGCAGATAAACAAAGTCACGCTTTAAACTTAAACCGGATTTCACTTTCAAACCTACTGGAGGATGAATACTAATTGAAACTATGGTTTTGTCGCAGAAACGCTCATTATCCTACAAGTCCCAGGATACCTTCAAGACTGAATATATGAATCAAACCCACCTGGGGGTAGTCAACTACTATTTAAATGAGGGGCTTGCAGAGATGACGTTACTACTGCCTGCAACCAGCCGGTCCGTGAACAAGAAGCAGGAGCTTTGAAACGCGTTGGACCTCTTTGAACTACATTGAAATGAAACCCGGTTGCAATGAATTAAAGGACCCTCTTTGAAATTTGGGGGCCGCTTTGTTTTTTGAGTGCATCTCCGCAAGTGGCAACTTCCTTTTTTGAAAATAATACGGCCAGCCTCGGTCGTGGAGTTTGCACCGCCATATATACAATGGACTGCAGCTAAATACTGGTATCTCGCTAAAGCAGATAAACAAAGTCACGCTTTAAACTTAAACCGGATTTCACTTTCAAACCTACTGGAGGATGAATACTAATTGAAACTATGGTTTTGTGGCAGAAACGCTCATTATCCTACAAGTCCCAGGATAGCTTCAAGACTGAATATTTGAATCAAACCCACCTGGGGGTAGTCAACTACTATTTAAATGAGGGGCTTGCCGAGATGACGTTACTACTGCCTGCAACCAGCCGGTCCGTGAACAAGAAGCAGGAGCTTTGAAACGCGTTGGACCTCTTTGAACTACATTGAAATGAAACCCGGTTGCAATGAATTAAAGGACCCTCTTTGAAATTTGGGGGCCCGCTTTGTTTTTTGAGTGTATCTCCGCAAGTGGCAACTTCCTTTTTTGAAAATAATACGGCCAGCCTCCGTCGTGGAGTTTGCACCGCCATATATACAATGGACTGCAGCGAAATACTGGTATCTCGCTAAAGCAGATAAACAAAGTCACGCTTTAAACTTAAACCGGATTTCACTTTCAAACCTACTGGAGGATGAATACTAATTGAAACTATGGTTTTGTGGCAGAAACGCTCATTATCCTACAAGTCCCAGGATACCTTCAAGACTGAATATTTGAATCAAACCCACCTGGGGGTAGTCAACTACTATTTAAATGAGGGGCTTGCCGAGATGATGTTACTACTGCCTGCAACCAGCCGGTCCGTGAACAAGAAGCAGGAGCTTTGAAACGCGTTGGACCTCTTTGAACTACATTGAAATGAAACCCGGTTGCAATGAATTAAAGGACCCTCTTTGAAATTTGGGGGCCCGCTTTGTTTTTTGAGTGCATCTCCGCAAGTGGCAACTTCCTTTTTTGAAAATGATACGGCCAGCCTCGGTCGTGGAGTTTGCACCGCCATATATACAATGGACTGCCGCGAAATACTGGTATCTCGCTAAAGCAGATAAACAAAGTCACGCTTTAAACTTAAACCGGATTTCACTTTCAAACCTACTGGAGGATGAATACTAATTGAAACTATGGTTTTGTGGCAGAAACGCTCATTATCCTACAAGTCCCAGGATACCTTCAAGACTGAATATTTGAATCAAACCCACCTGGGGGTAGTCAACTACTATTTAAATGAGGGGCTTGCCGAGATGACGTTACTACTGCCTGCAACCAGCCGGTCCGTGAACAAGAAGCAGGAGCTTTGAAACCGGTTGCAATGAATTAAAGGACCCTCTTTGAAATTTGGGGGCCGCTTTGTTTTTTGAGTGCATCTCCGCAAGTGGCAACTTCCTTTTTTGAAAATAATACGGCCAGCCTCGGTCGTGGAGTTTGCACCGCCATATATACAATGGACTGCAGCTAAATACTGGTATCTCGCTAAAGCAGATAAACAAAGTCACGCTTTAAACTTAAACCGGATTTCACTTTCAAACCTACTGGAGGATGAATACTAATTGAAACTATGGTTTTGTGGCAGAAACGCTCATTATCCTACAAGTCCCAGGATACCTTCAAGACTGAATATTTGAATCAAACCCACCTGGGGGTAGTCAACTACTATTTAAATGAGGGGCTTGCCGAGATGACGTTACTACTGCCTGCAACCAGCCGGTCCGTGAACAAGAAGCAGGAGCTTTGAAACGCGTTGGACCTCTTTGAACTACATTGAAATGAAACCCGGTTGCAATGAATTAAAGGACCCTCTTTGAAATTTGGGGGCCCGCTTTGTTTTTTGAGTGCATCTCCGCAAGTGGCAACTTCCTTTTTTGAAAATAATAAGGCCAGCCTCGGTCATGGAGTTTGCACCGCCATATATACAATGGACTGCAGCGAAATACTGGTATCTCGCTAAAGCAGATAAACAAAGTCACGCTTTAAACTTAAACCGGATTTCACTTTCAAACCTACTGGAGGATGAATACTAATTGAAACTATGGTTTTGTGGCAGAAACGCTCATTATCCTACAAGTCCCAGGATACCTTCAACACTGAATATTTGAATCAAACCCACCTGGGGGTAGTCAACTACTATTTAAATGAGGGGCTTGCCGAGATGACGTTACTACTGCCTGCAACCAGCCGGTCCGTGAACAAGAAGCAGGAGCTTTGAAACGCGTTGGACTTCTTTGAACTACATTGAAATGAAACCCGGTTGCAATGAATTAAAGGACCCTCTTTGAAATTTGGGGGCCCGCTTTGTTTTTTGAGTGCATCTCCGCAAGTGGCAACTTCCTTTTTTGAAAATAATACGGCCAGCCTCGGTCGTGGAGTTTGCACCGCCATATATACAATGGACTGCAGCGAAATACTGGTATCTCGCTAAAGCAGATAAACAAAGTCACGCTTTAAACTTAAACCGGATTTCACTTTCAAACCTACTGGAGGATGATTACTAATTGAAACTATGGTTTTGTGGCAGAAACGCTCATTATCCTACAAGTCCCAGGATACCTTCAAGACTGAATATTTGAATCAAACCCACCTGGGGGTAGTCAACTACTATTTAAATGAGGGGCTTGCCGAGATGACGTTACTACTGCCTGCAACCAGCCGGTCCGTGAACAAGAAGCAGGAGCTTTGAAACGCGTTGGACCTCTTTGAACTACATTGAAATGAAACCCGGTTGCAATGAATTAAAGGACCCTCTTTGAAATTTGGGGGCCGCTTTGTTTTTTGAGTGCATCTCCGCAAGTGGCAACTTCCTTTTTTGAAAATAATACGGCCAGCCTCGGTCATGGAGTTTGCACCGCCATATATACAATGGACTGCAGCTAAATACTGGTATCTCGCTAAAGCAGATAAACAAAGTCACGCTTTAAACTTAAACCGGATTTCACTTTCAAACCTACTGGAGGATGAATACTAATTGAAACTATGGTTTTGTGGCAGAAACGCTCATTATCCTACAAGTCCCAGGATACCTTCGAGACTGAATATTTGAATCAAACCCACCTGGGGGTAGTCAACTACTATTTAAATGAGGGGCTTGCCGAGATGACGTTACTACTGCCTGCAACCAGCCGGTCTGTGAACAAGAAGCAGGAGCTTTGAAACCAGTTGCAATGAATTAAAGGACCCTCTTTGAAATTTGGGGGCCGCTTTGTTTTTTGAGTGCATCTCCGCAAGTGGCAACTTCCTTTTTTGAAAATAATACGGCCAGCCTCGGTCGTGGAGTTTGCACCGCCATATATACAATGGACTGCAGCTAAATACTGGTATCTCGCTAAAGCAGATAAACAAAGTCACGCTTTAAACTTAAACCGGATTTCACTTTCAAACCTACTGGAGGATGAATACTAATTGAAACTATGGTTTTGTGGCAGAAACGCTCATTATCCTACAAGTCCCAGGATACCTTCAAGACTGAATATTTGAATCAAACCCACCTGGGGGTAGTCAAATACTATTTAAATGAGGGGCTTGCCGAGATGACGTTACTACTGCCTGCAACCAGCCGGTCCGTGAACAAGAAGCAGGAGCTTTGAAACGCGTTGGACCTCTTTGAACTACATTGAAATGAAACCCGGTTGCAATGTATTAAAGGACCCTCTTTGAAATTTGGGGGCCCGCTTTGTTTTTTGAGTGCATCTCCGCAAGTGGCAACTTCCTTTTTTGAAAATAATACGGCCAGCCTCGGTCGTGGAGTTTGCACCGCCATATATACAATGGACTGCAGCGAAATACTGGTATCTCGCTAAAGCAGATATACAAAGTCACGCTTTAAACTTAAACCGGATTTCACTTTCAAACCTACTGGAGGATGATTACTAATTGAAACTATGGTTTTGTGGCAGAAACGCTCATTATCCTACAAGTCCCAGGATACCTTCAAGACTGAATATTTGAATCAAACCCACCTGGGGGTAGTCAACTACTATTTAAACGAGGGGCTTGCCGAGATGACGTTACTACTGCCTGCAACCAGCCGGTCCGTGAACAAGAAGCAGGAGCTTTGAAACGCGTTGGACTTCTTTGAACTACATTGAAATGAAACCCGGTTGCAATGAATTAAAGGACCCTCTTTGAAATTTGGGGGCCCGCTTTGTTTTTTGAGTGCATCTCCGCAAGTGGCAACTTCCTTTTTTGAAAATAATACGGCCAGCCTCGGTCGTGGAGTTTGCACCGCCATATATACAATGGACTGCAGCGAAATACTGGTATCTCGCTAAAGCAGATAAACAAAGTCACGCTTTAAACTTAAACCGGATTTCACTTTCAAACCTACTGGAGGATGCTTACTAATTGAAACTATGGTTTTGTGGCAGAAACGCTCATTATCCTACAAGTCCCAGGATACCTTCAAGACTGAATATTTGAATCAAACCCACCTGGGGGTAGTCAACTACTATTTAAATGAGGGGCTTGCCGAGATGACGTTACTACTGCCTGCAACCAGCCGGTCCGTGAACAAGAAGCAGGAGCTTTGAAACGCGTTGGACCTCTTTGAACTACATTGAAATGAAACCCGGTTGCAATGAATTAAAGGACCCTCTTTGAAATTTGGGGGCCGCTTTGTTTTTTGAGTGCATCTCCGCAAGTGGCAACTTCCTTTTTTGAAAATAATACGGCCAGCCTCGGTCGTGGAGTTTGCACCGCCATATATACAATGGACTGCAGCTAAATACTGGTATCTCGCTAAAGCAGATAAACAAAGTCACGCTTTAAACTTAAACCGGATTTCACTTTCAAACCTACTGGAGGATGAATACTAATTGAAACTATGGTTTTGTGGCAGAAACGCTCATTATCCTACAAGTCCCAGGATACCTTCGAGACTGAATATTTGAATCAAACCCACCTGGGGGTAGTCAACTACTATTTAAATGAGGGGCTTGCCGAGATGACGTTACTACTGCCTGCAACCAGCCGGTCTGTGAACAAGAAGCAGGAGCTTTGAAACCAGTTGCAATGAATTAAAGGACCCTCTTTGAAATTTGGGGGCCGCTTTGTTTTTTGAGTGCATCTCCGCAAGTGGCAACTTCCTTTTTTGAAAATAATACGGCCAGCCTCGGTCGTGGAGTTTGCACCGCCATATATACAATGGACTGCAGCTAAATACTGGTATCTCGCTAAAGCAGATAAACAAAGTCACGCTTTAAACTTAAACCGGATTTCACTTTCAAACCTACTGGAGGATGAATACTAATTGAAACTATGGTTTTGTGGCAGAAACGCTCATTATCCTACAAGTCCCAGGATACCTTCAAGACTGAATATTTGAATCAAACCCACCTGGGGGTAGTCAACTACTATTTAAATGAGGGGCTTGCCGAGATGACGTTACTACTGCCTGCAACCAGCCGGTCCGTGAACAAGAAGCAGGAGCTTTGAAACGCGTTGGACCTCTTTGAACTACATTGAAATGAAACCCGGTTGCAATGTATTAAAGGACCCTCTTTGAAATTTGGGGGCCCGCTTTGTTTTTTGAGTGCATCTCCGCAAGTGGCAACTTCCTTTTTTGAAAATAATACGGCCAGCCTCGGTCGTGGAGTTTGCACCGCCATATATACAATGGACTGCAGCGAAATACTGGTATCTCGCTAAAGCAGATATACAAAGTCACGCTTTAAACTTAAACCGGATTTCACTTTCAAACCTACTGGAGGATGATTACTAATTGAAACTATGGTTTTGTGGCAGAAACGCTCATTATCCTACAAGTCCCAGGATACCTTCAAGACTGAATATTTGAATCAAACCCACCTGGGGGTAGTCAACTACTATTTAAACGAGGGGCTTGCCGAGATGACGTTACTACTGCCTGCAACCAGCCGGTCCGTGAACAAGTAGCAGGAGCTTTGAAACGCGTTGGACCTCTTTGAACTACATTGAAATGAAACCCGGTTGCAATGAATTAAAGGACCCTCTTTGAAATTTGGGGGCCGCTTTGTTTTTTGAGTGCATCTCCGCAAGTGGCAACTTCCTTTTTTGAAAATAATACGGCCAGCCTCGGTCGTGGAGTTTGCACCGCCATATATACAATGGACTGCAGCTAAATACTGGTATCTCGCTAAAGCAGATAAACAAAGTCACGCTTTAAACTTAAACCGGATTTCACTTTCAAACCTACTGGAGGATGAATACTAATTGAAACTACGGTTTTGTGGCAGAAACGCTCATTATCCTACAAGTCCCAGGATACCTTCAAGACTGAATATTTGAATCAAACCCACCTGGGGGTAGTCAACTACTATTTAAATGAGGGGCTTGCCGAGATGACGTTACTACTGCCTGCAACCAGCCGGTCCGTGAACAAGAAGCAGGAGCTTTAAAACGCGTTGGGCCTCTTTGAACTACATTGAAATGAAACCCGGTTGCAATGAATTAAAGGACCCTCTTTGAAATTTGGGGGCCCGCTTTGTTTTTTGAGTGCATCTCCGCAAGTGGCAACTTCCTTTTTTGAAAATAATCCGGCTAGCCTCGGTCGTGGAGTTTGCACCGCCATATATACAATGGACTGCAGCGAAATACTGGTATCTCGCTAAAGCAGATAAACAAAGTCACGCTTTAAACTTAAACCGGATTTCACTTTCAAACCTACTGGAGGATGAATACTAATTGAAACTATGGTTTTGTGGCAGAAACGCTCATTATCCTACAAGTCCCAGGATACCTTCAAGACTGAATATATGAATCAAACCCACCTGGGGGTAGTCAACTACTATTTAAATGAGGGGCTTGCAGAGATGACGTTACTACTGCCTGCAACCAGCCGGTCAATGAACAAGAAGCAGGAGCTTTGAAACACGTTGGACCTCTTTGAACTACATTGAAATGAAACCCGGTTGCAATGAATTAAAGGACCCTCTTTGAAATTTGGGGGCCCGCTTTGTTTTTTGAGTGTATCTCCGCAAGTGGCAACTTCCTTTTTTGAAAATAATACGGCCAGCCTCGGTCGTGGAGTTTGCACCGCCATATATACAATGGACTGCAGCGATATACTGGTATCTCGCTAAAGCAGATAAACAAAGTCACGCTTTAAACTTAAACCGGATTTCACTTTCAAACCTACTGGAGGATGAATACTAATTGAAACTATGGTTTTGTGGCAGAAACGCTCATTATCCTACAAGTCCCAGGATACCTTCAAGACTGAATATTTGAATCAAACCCACCTGGGGGTAGTCAACTACTATTTAAATGAGGGGCTTGCCGAGATGACGTTACTAATGCCTGCAACCAGCCGGTCCGTGAACAAGAAGCAGGAGCTTTGAAATGCGTTGGACCTCTTTGAACTACATTGAAATGAAACCCGGTTGCAATGAATTAAAGGACCCTCTTTGAAATTTGGGGGCCCGCTTTGTTTTTTGAGTGCATCTCCGCAAGTGGCAACTTCCTTTTTTGAAAATAATACGGCCAGCCTCGGTCGTGGAGTTTGCACCGCCATATATACAATGGACTGCAGCGAAATACTGGTATCTCGCTAAAGCAGATAAACAAAGTCACGCTTTAAACTTAAACCGGATTTCACTTTCAAACCTACTGGAGGATGAATACTAATTGAAACTGTGGTTTTGTGGCAGAAACACTCATTATCCTACAAGTCCCAGGATACCTTCAAGACTGAATATTTGAATCAAACCCACCTGGGGGTAGTCAACTACTATTTAAATGAGGGGCTTGCCGAGATGACGTTACTACTGCCTGCAACCAGCCGGTCCGTGAACAAGAAGCAGGAGCTTTGAAACGCGTTGGACCTCTTTGAACTACATTGAAATGAAACCCGGTTGCAATGAATTAAAGGACCCTCTTTGAAATTTGGGGGCCCGCTTTGTTTTTTGAGTGTATCTCCGCAAGTGGCAACTTCCTTTTTTGAAAATAATACGGCCAGCCTCCGTCGTGGAGTTTGCACCGCCATATATACAATGGACTGCAGCGAAATACTGGTATCTCGCTAAAGCAGATAAACAAAGTCATGCTTTAAACTTAAACCGGATTTCACTTTCAAACCTACTGGAGGATGATTACTAATTGAAACTATGGTTTTGTGGCAGAAACGCTCATTATCCTACAAGTCCCAGGATACCTTCAAGACTGAATATTTGAATCAAACCCACCTGGGGGTAGTCAACTACTATTTAAATGAGGGGCTTGCCGAGATGACGTTACTACTGCCTGCAACCAGCCGGTCCGTGAACAAGAAGCAGGAGCTTTGAAACGCGTTGGACCTCTTTGAACTACATTGAAATGAAACCCGGTTGCAATGAATTAAAGGACCCTCTTTGAAATTTGGGGGCCGCTTTGTTTTTTGAGTGCATCTCCGCAAGTGGCAACTTCCTTTTTTGAAAATAATACGGCCAGCCTCGGTCGTGGAGTTTGCACCGCCATATATACAATGGACTGCAGCTAAATACTGGTATCTCGCTAAAGCAGATAAACAAAGTCACGCTTTAAACTTAAACCGGATTTCACTTTCAAACCTACTGGAGGATGAATACTAATTGAAACTATGGTTTTGTGGCAGAAACGCTCATTATCCTACAAGTCCCAGGATACCTTCAAGACTGAATATTTGAATCAAACCCACCTGGGGGTAGTCAACTACTATTTAAATGAGGGGCTTGCCGAGATGACGTTACTACTGCCTGCAACCAGCCGGTCCGTGAACAAGAAGCAGGAGCTTTAAAACGCGTTGGACCTCTTTGAACTACATTGAAATGAAACCCGGTTGCAATGAATTAAAGGACCCTCTTTGAAATTTGGGGGCCCGCTTTGTTTTTTGAGTGCATCTCCGCAAGTGGCAACTTCCTTTTTTGAAAATAATACGGCCAGCCTCGGTCGTGGAGTTTGCACCGCCATATATACAATGGACTGCAGCGAAATACTGGTATCTCGCTAAAGCAGATAAACAAAGTCACGCTTTAAACTTAAACCGGATTTCACTTTCAAACCTACTGGAGGATGAATACTAATTAAAACTATGGTTTTGTGGCAGAAACGCTCATTATCCTACAAGTCCCAGGATACCTTCAAGACTGAATATATGAATCAAACCCACCTGGGGGTAGTCAACTACTATTTAAATGAGGGGCTTGCAGAGATGACGTTACTACTGCCTGCAACCAGCCGGTCCGTGAACAAGAAGCAGGAGCTTTGAAACGCGTTGGACCTCTTTGAACTACATTGAAATGAAACCCGGTTGCAATGAATTAAAGGACCCTCTTTGAAATTTGGGGGCCCGCTTTGTTTTTTGAGTGCATCTCCGCAAGTGGCAACTTCCTTTTTTGAAAATAATACGGCCAGCCTCGGTCATGGAGTTTGCACCGCCATATATACAATGGACTGCAGCGAAATACTGGTATCTCGCTAAAGCAGATAAACAAAGTCACGCTTTAAACTTAAACCGGATTTCACTTTCAAACCTACTGGAGGATGAATACTAATTGAAACTATGGTTTTGTGGCAGAAACGCTCCTTATCCTACAAGTCCCAGGATACCTTCAAGACTGAATATTTGAATCAAACCCACCTGGGGGTAGTCAACTACTATTTAAATGAGGGGCTTGCCGAGATGATGTTACTACTGCCTGCAACCAGCCGGTCCGTGAACAAGAAGCAGGAGCTTTGAAACGCGTTGGACCTCTTTGAACTACATTGGAATGAAACCCGGTTGCAATGAATTAAAGGACCCTCTTTGAAATTTGGGGGCCCGCTTTGTTTTTTGAGTGCATCTCCGCAAGTGGCAACTTCCTTTTTTGAAAATAATACGGCCAGCCTCGGTCGTGGAGTTTGCACCGCCATATATACAATGGACTGCAGCGAAATACTGGTATCTCGCTAAAGCAGATAAACAAAGTCACGCTTTAAACTTAAACCGGATTTCACTTTCAAACCTACTGGAGGATGAATACTAATTGAAACTATGGTTTTGTGGCAGAAACGCTCATTATCCTACAAGTCCCAGGATACCTTCAAGACTGAATATATGAATCAAACCCACCTGGGGGTAGTCAACTACTATTTAAATGAGGGGCTTGCCGAGATGACGTTACTACTGCCTGCAACCAGCCGGTCCGTGAACAAGAAGCAGGAGCTTTGAAACTGGTTGCAATGAATTAAAAGACCCTCTTTGAAATTTGGGGGCCGCTTCGTTTTTTGAGTGCATCTCCGCAAGTGGCAACTTCCTTTTTTGAAAATAATACGGCCAGCCTCGGTCGTGGAGTTTGCACCGCCATATATACAATGGACTGCAGCTAAATACTGGTATCTCGCTAAAGCAGATAAACAAAGTCACGCTTTAAACTTAAACCGGATTTCACTTTCAAACCTACTGGAGGATGAATACTAATTGAAACTATGGTTTTGTGGCAGAAACGCTCATTATCCTACAAGTCCCAGGATACCTTCAAGACTGAATATTTGAATCAAACCCACCTGGGGGTAGTCAACTACTATTTAAATGAGGGGCTTGCCGAGATGACGTTACTACTGCCTGCAACCAGCCGGTCCGTGAACAAGAAGCAGGAGCTTTGAAACGCGTTGGACCTCTTTGAACTACATTGAAATGAAACCCGGTTGCAATGAATTAAAGGACCCTCTTTGAAATTTGGGGGCCCGCTTTGTTTTTTGAGTGCATCTCCGCAAGAGGCAACTTCCTTTTTTGAAAATAATACGGCCAGCCTCGGTCGTGGAGTTTGCACCGCCATATTACAATGGACTGCAGCGAAATACTGGTATCTCGCTAAAGCAGATAAACAAAGTCACGCTTTAAACTTAAACCGGATTTCACTTTCAAACCTACTGGAGGATGAATACTAATTGAAACTATGGTTTTGTGGCAGAAACGCTCATTATCCTACAAGTCCCAGGATACCTTCAAGACTGAATATATGAATCAAACCCACCTGGGGGTAGTCAACTACTATTTAAATGAGGGGCTTGCAGAGATGACGTTACTACTGCCTGCAACCAGCCGGTCCGTGAACAAGAAGCAGGAGCTTTGAAACGCGTTGGACCTCTTTGAACTACATTGAAATGAAACCCGGTTGCAATGAATTAAAGGACCCTCTTTGAAATTTGGGGGCCGCTTTGTTTTTTGAGTGCATCTCCGCAAGTGGCAACTTCCTTTTTTGAAAATAATACGGCCAGCCTCGGTCGTGGAGTTTGCACCGCCATATATACAATGGACTGCAGCTAAATACTGGTATCTCGCTAAAGCAGATAAACAAAGTCACGCTTTAAACTTAAACCGGATTTCACTTTCAAACCTACTGTCGGATGAATACTAATTGAAACTATGGTTTTGTGGCAGAAACGCTCATTATCCTACAAGTCCCAGGATACCTTCAAGACTGAATATTTGAATCAAACCCACCTGGGGGTAGTCAACTACTATTTAAATGAGGGGCTTGCCGAGATGACGTTACTACTGCCTGCAACCAGCCGGTCTGTGAACAAGAAGCAGGAGCTTTGAAACCAGTTGCAATGAATTAAAGGACCCTCTTTGAAATTTGGGGGCCGCTTTGTTTTTTGAGTGCATCTCCGCAAGTGGCAACTTCCTTTTTTGAAAATAATACGGCCAGCCTCGGTCGTGGAGTTTGCACCGCCATATATACAATGGACTGCAGCTAAATACTGGTATCTCGCTAAAGCAGATAAACAAAGTCACGCTTTAAACTTAAACCGGATTTCACTTTCAAACCTACTGGAGGATGAATACTAATTGAAACTATGGTTTTGTGGCAGAAACGCTCATTATCCTACAAGTCCCAGGATACCTTCAAGACTGAATATTTGAATCAAACCCACCTGGGGGTAGTCAACTACTATTTAAATGAGGGGCTTGCCGAGATGACGTTACTACTGCCTGCAACCAGCCGGTCCGTGAACAAGAAGCAGGAGCTTTGAAACGCGTTGGACCTCTTTGAACTACATTGAAATGAAACCCGGTTGCAATGTATTAAAGGACCCTCTTTGAAATTTGGGGGCCCGCTTTGTTTTTTGAGTGCATCTCCGCAAGTGGCAACTTCCTTTTTTGAAAATAATACGGCCAGCCTCGGTCGTGGAGTTTGCACCGCCATATATACAATGGACTGCAGCGAAATACTGGTATCTCGCTAAAGCAGATATACAAAGTCACGCTTTAAACTTAAACCGGATTTCACTTTCAAACCTACTGGAGGATGATTACTAATTGAAACTATGGTTTTGTGGCAGAAACGCTCATTATCCTACAAGTCCCAGGATACCTTCAAGACTGAATATTTGAATCAAACCCACCTGGGGGTAGTCAACTACTATTTAAATGAGGGGCTTGCCGAGATGACGTTACTACTGCCTGCAACCAGCCGGTCCGTGAACAAGTAGCAGGAGCTTTGAAACGCGTTGGACCTCTTTGAACTACATTGAAATGAAACCCGGTTGCAATGAATTAAAGGACCCTCTTTGAAATTTGGGGGCCGCTTTGTTTTTTGAGTGCATCTCCGCAAGTGGCAACTTCCTTTTTTGAAAATAATACGGCCAGCCTCGGTCGTGGAGTTTGCACCGCCATATATACAATGGACTGCAGCTAAATACTGGTATCTCGCTAAAGCAGATAAACAAAGTCACGCTTTAAACTTAAACCGGATTTCACTTTCAAACCTACTGGAGGATGAATACTAATTGAAACTACGGTTTTGTGGCAGAAACGCTCATTATCCTACAAGTCCCAGGATACCTTCAAGACTGAATATTTGAATCAAACCCACCTGGGGGTAGTCAACTACTATTTAAATGAGGGGCTTGCCGAGATGACGTTACTACTGCCTGCAACCAGCCGGTCCGTGAACAAGAAGCAGGAGCTTTAAAACGCGTTGGGCCTCTTTGAACTACATTGAAATGAAACCCGGTTGCAATGAATTAAAGGACCCTCTTTGAAATTTGGGGGCCCGCTTTGTTTTTTGAGTGCATCTCCGCAAGTGGCAACTTCCTTTTTTGAAAATAATCCGGCTAGCCTCGGTCGTGGAGTTTGCACCGCCATATATACAATGGACTGCAGCGAAATACTGGTATCTCGCTAAAGCAGATAAACAAAGTCACGCTTTAAACTTAAACCGGATTTCACTTTCAAACCTACTGGAGGATGAATACTAATTGAAACTATGGTTTTGTGGCAGAAACGCTCATTATCCTACAAGTCCCAGGATACCTTCAAGACTGAATATATGAATCAAACCCACCTGGGGGTAGTCAACTACTATTTAAATGAGGGGCTTGCAGAGATGACGTTACTACTGCCTGCAACCAGCCGGTCCGTGAACAAGAAGCAGGAGCTTTGAAACACGTTGGACCTCTTTGAACTACATTGAAATGAAACCCGGTTGCAATGAATTAAAGGACCCTCTTTGAAATTTGGGGGCCCGCTTTGTTTTTTGAGTGTATCTCCGCAAGTGGCAACTTCCTTTTTTGAAAATAATACGGCCAGCCTCGGTCGTGGAGTTTGCACCGCCATATATACAATGGACTGCAGCGATATACTGGTATCTCGCTAAAGCAGATAAACAAAGTCACGCTTTAAACTTAAACCGGATTTCACTTTCAAACCTACTGGAGGATGAATACTAATTGAAACTATGGTTTTGTGGCAGAAACGCTCATTATCCTACAAGTCCCAGGATACCTTCAAGACTGAATATTTGAATCAAACCCACCTGGGGGTAGTCAACTACTATTTAAATGAGGGGCTTGCCGAGATGACGTTACTAATGCCTGCAACCAGCCGGTCCGTGAACAAGAAGCAGGAGCTTTGAAATGCGTTGGACCTCTTTGAACTACATTGAAATGAAACCCGGTTGCAATGAATTAAAGGACCCTCTTTGAAATTTGGGGGCCCGCTTTGTTTTTTGAGTGCATCTCCGCAAGTGGCAACTTCCTTTTTTGAAAATAATACGGCCAGCCTCGGTCGTGGAGTTTGCACCGCCATATATACAATGGACTGCAGCGAAATACTGGTATCTCGCTAAAGCAGATAAACAAAGTCACGCTTTAAACTTAAACCGGATTTCACTTTCAAACCTACTGGAGGATGAATACTAATTGAAACTGTGGTTTTGTGGCAGAAACACTCATTATCCTACAAGTCCCAGGATACCTTCAAGACTGAATATTTGAATCAAACCCACCTGGGGGTAGTCAACTACTATTTAAATGAGGGGCTTGCCGAGATGACGTTACTACTGCCTGCAACCAGCCGGTCCGTGAACAAGAAGCAGGAGCTTTGAAACGCGTTGGACCTCTTTGAACTACATTGAAATGAAACCCGGTTGCAATGAATTAAAGGACCCTCTTTGAAATTTGGGGGCCCGCTTTGTTTTTTGAGTGTATCTCCGCAAGTGGCAACTTCCTTTTTTGAAAATAATACGGCCAGCCTCCGTCGTGGAGTTTGCACCGCCATATATACAATGGACTGCAGCGAAATACTGGTATCTCGCTAAAGCAGATAAACAAAGTCATGCTTTAAACTTAAACCGGATTTCACTTTCAAACCTACTGGAGGATGATTACTAATTGAAACTATGGTTTTGTGGCAGAAACGCTCATTATCCTACAAGTCCCAGGATACCTTCAAGACTGAATATTTGAATCAAACCCACCTGGGGGTAGTCAACTACTATTTAAATGAGGGGCTTGCCGAGATGACGTTACTACTGCCTGCAACCAGCCGGTCCGTGAACAAGAAGCAGGAGCTTTGAAACGCGTTGGACCTCTTTGAACTATATTGAAATGAAACCCGGTTGCAATGAATTAAAGGACCCTCTTTGAAATTTGGGGGCCGCTTTGTTTTTTGAGTGCATCTCCGCAAGTGGCAACTTCCTTTTTTGAAAATAATACGGCCAGCCTCGGTCGTGGAGTTTGCACCGCCATATATACAATGGACTGCAGCTAAATACTGGTATCTCGCTAAAGCAGATAAACAAAGTCACGCTTTAAACTTAAACCGGATTTCACTTTCAAACCTACTGGAGGATGAATACTAATTGAAACTATGGTTTTGTGGCAGAAACGCTCATTATCCTACAAGTCCCAGGATACCTTCAAGACTGAATATTTGAATCAAACCCACCTGGGGGTAGTCAACTACTATTTAAATGAGGGGCTTGCCGAGATGACGTTACTACTGCCTGCAACCAGCCGGTCCGTGAACAAGAAGCAGGAGCTTTAAAACGCGTTGGACCTCTTTGAACTACATTGAAATGAAACCCGGTTGCAATGAATTAAAGGACCCTCTTTGAAATTTGGGGGCCCGCTTTGTTTTTTGAGTGCATCTCCGCAAGTGGCAACTTCCTTTTTTGAAAATAATACGGCCAGCCTCGGTCGTGGAGTTTGCACCGCCATATATACAATGGACTGCAGCGAAATACTGGTATCTCGCTAAAGCAGATAAACAAAGTCACGCTTTAAACTTAAACCGGATTTCACTTTCAAACCTACTGGAGGATGAATACTAATTAAAACTATGGTTTTGTGGCAGAAACGCTCATTATCCTACAAGTCCCAGGATACCTTCAAGACTGAATATATGAATCAAACCCACCTGGGGGTAGTCAACTACTATTTAAATGAGGGGCTTGCAGAGATGACGTTACTACTGCCTGCAACCAGCCGGTCCGTGAACAAGAAGCAGGAGCTTTGAAACGCGTTGGACCTCTTTGAACTACATTGAAATGAAACCCGGTTGCAATGAATTAAAGGACCCTCTTTGAAATTTGGGGGCCCGCTTTGTTTTTTGAGTGTATCTCCGCAAGTGGCAACTTCCTTTTTTGAAAATAATACGGCCAGCCTCGGTCATGGAGTTTGCACCGCCATATATACAATGGACTGCAGCGAAATACTGGTATCTCGCTAAAGCAGATAAACAAAGTCACGCTTTAAACTTAAACCGGATTTCACTTTCAAACCTACTGGAGGATGAATACTAATTGAAACTATGGTTTTGTGGCAGAAACGCTCCTTATCCTACAAGTCCCAGGATACCTTCAAGACTGAATATTTGAATCAAACCCACCTGGGGGTAGTCAACTACTATTTAAATGAGGGGCTTGCCGAGATGATGTTACTACTGCCTGCAACCAGCCGGTCCGTGAACAAGAAGCAGGAGCTTTGAAACGCGTTGGACCTCTTTGAACTACATTGAAATGAAACCCGGTTGCAATGAATTAAAGGACCCTCTTTGAAATTTGGGGGCCCGCTTTGTTTTTTGAGTGCATCTCCGCAAGTGGCAACTTCCTTTTTTGAAAATAATACGGCCAGCCTCGGTCGTGGAGTTTGCACCGCCATATATACAATGGACTGCAGCGAAATACTGGTATCTCGCTAAAGCAGATAAACAAAGTCACGCTTTAAACTTAAACCGGATTTCACTTTCAAACCTACTGGAGGATGAATACTAATTGAAACTATGGTTTTGTGGCAGAAACGCTCATTATCCTACAAGTCCCAGGATACCTTCAAGACTGAATATATGAATCAAACCCACCTGGGGGTAGTCAACTACTATTTAAATGAGGGGCTTGCCGAGATGACGTTACTACTGCCTGCAACCAGCCGGTCCGTGAACAAGAAGCAGGAGCTTTGAAACTGGTTGCAATGAATTAAAAGACCCTCTTTGAAATTTGGGGGCCGCTTTGTTTTTTGAGTGCATCTCCGCAAGTGGCAACTTCCTTTTTTGAAAATAATACGGCCAGCCTCGGTCGTGGAGTTTGCACCGCCATATATACAATGGACTGCAGCTAAATACTGGTATCTCGCTAAAGCAGATAAACAAAGTCACGCTTTAAACTTAAACCGGATTTCACTTTCAAACCTACTGGAGGATGAATACTAATTGAAACTATGGTTTTGTGGCAGAAACGCTCATTATCCTACAAGTCCCAGGATACCTTCAAGACTGAATATTTGAATCAAACCCACCTGGGGGTAGTCAACTACTATTTAAATGAGGGGCTTGCCGAGATGACGTTACTACTGCCTGCAACCAGCCGGTCCGTGAACAAGAAGCAGGAGCTTTGAAACGCGTTGGACCTCTTTGAACTACATTGAAATGAAACCCGGTTGCAATGAATTAAAGGACCCTCTTTGAAATTTGGGGGCCCGCTTTGTTTTTTGAGTGCATCTCCGCAAGAGGCAACTTCCTTTTTTGAAAATAATACGGCCAGCCTCGGTCGTGGAGTTTGCACCGCCATATTACAATGGACTGCAGCGAAATACTGGTATCTCGCTAAAGCAGATAAACAAAGTCACGCTTTAAACTTAAACCGGATTTCACTTTCAAACCTACTGGAGGATGAATACTAATTGAAACTATGGTTTTGTGGCAGAAACGCTCATTATCCTACAAGTCCCAGGATACCTTCAAGACTGAATATATGAATCAAACCCACCTGGGGGTAGTCAACTACTATTTAAATGAGGGGCTTGCAGAGATGACGTTACTACTGCCTGCAACCAGCCGGTCCGTGAACAAGAAGCAGGAGCTTTGAAACGCGTTGGACCTCTTTGAACTACATTGAAATGAAACCCGGTTGCAATGAATTAAAGGACCCTCTTTGAAATTTGGGGGCCGCTTTGTTTTTTGAGTGCATCTCCGCAAGTGGCAACTTCCTTTTTTGAAAATAATACGGCCAGCCTCGGTCGTGGAGTTTGCACCGCCATATATACAATGGACTGCAGCTAAATACTGGTATCTCGCTAAAGCAGATAAACAAAGTCACGCTTTAAAGTTAAACCGGATTTCACTTTCAAACCTACTGTCGGATGAATACTAATTGAAACTATGGTTTTGTGGCAGAAACGCTCATTATCCTACAAGTCCCAGGATACCTTCAAGACTGAATATTTGAATCAAACCCACCTGGGGGTAGTCAACTACTATTTAAATGAGGGGCTTGCCGAGATGACGTTACTACTGCCTGCAACCAGCCGGTCCGTGAACAAGAAGCAGTAGCTTTGAAACCGGTTGCAATGAATTAAAGGACCCTCTTTGAAATTTGGGGGCCGCTTTGTTTTTTGAGTGCATCTCCGCAAGTGGCAACTTCCTTTTTTGAAAATAATACGGCCAGCCTCGGTCGTGGAGTTTGCACCGCCATATATACAATGGACTGCAGCTAAATACTGGTATCTCGCTAAAGCAGATAAACAAAGTCACGCTTTAAACTTAAACCGGATTTCACTTTCAAACCTACTGGAGGATAAATACTAATTGAAACTATGGTTTTGTGGCAGAAACGCTCATTATCCTACAAGTCCCAGGATACCTTCAAGACTGAATATTTGAATCAAACCCACCTGGGGGTAGTCAACTACTATTTAAATGAGGGGCTTGCCGAGATGACGTTACTACTGCCTGCAACCAGCCGGTCCGTGAACAAGAAGCAGGAGCTTTGAAACGCGTTGGACCTCTTTGAACTACATTGAAATGAAACCCGGTTGCAATGAATTAAAGGACCCTCTTTGAAATTTGGGGGCCCGCTTTGTTTTTTGAGTGCATCTCCGCAAGTGGCAACTTCCTTTTTTGAAAATAATACGGCCAGCCTCGGTCATGGAGTTTGCACCGCCATATATACAATGGACTGCAGCGAAATACTGGTATCTCGCTAAAGCAGATAAACAAAGTCACGCTTTAAACTTAAACCGGATTTCACTTTCAAACCTACTGGAGGATGAATACTAATTGAAACTATGGTTTTGTGGCAGAAACGCTCATTATCCTACAAGTCCCAGGATACCTTCAACACTGAATATTTGAATCAAACCCACCTGGGGGTAGTCAACTACTATTTAAATGAGGGGCTTGCCGAGATGACGTTACTACTGCCTGCAACCAGCCGGTCCGTGAACAAGAAGCAGGAGCTTTGAAACGCGTTGGACTTCTTTGAACTACATTGAAATGAAACCCGGTTGCAATGAATTAAAGGACCCTCTTTGAAATTTGGGGGCCCGCTTTGTTTTTTGAGTGCATCTCCGCAAGTGGCAACTTCCTTTTTTGAAAATAATACGGCCAGCCTCGGTCGTGGAGTTTGCACCGCCATATATACAATGGACTGCAGCGAAATACTGGTATCTCGCTAAAGCAGATAAACAAAGTCACGCTTTAAACTTAAACCGGATTTCACTTTCAAACCTACTGGAGGATGATTACTAATTGAAACTATGGTTTTGTGGCAGAAACGCTCATTATCCTACAAGTCCCAGGATACCTTCAAGACTGAATATTTGAATCAAACCCACCTGGGGGTAGTCAACTACTATTTAAATGAGGGGCTTGCCGAGATGACGTTACTACTGCCTGCAACCAGCCGGTCCGTGAACAAGAAGCAGGAGCTTTGAAACGCGTTGGACCTCTTTGAACTACATTGAAATGAAACCCGGTTGCAATGAATTAAAGGACCCTCTTTGAAATTTGGGGGCCGCTTTGTTTTTTGAGTGCATCTCCGCAAGTGGCAACTTCCTTTTTTGAAAATAATACGGCCAGCCTCGGTCGTGGAGTTTGCACCGCCATATATACAATGGACTGCAGCTAAATACTGGTATCTCGCTAAAGCAGATAAACAAAGTCACGCTTTAAACTTAAACCGGATTTCACTTTCAAACCTACTGGAGGATGAATCCTAATTGAAACTATGGGTTTGTGGCAGAAACGCTCATTATCCTACAAGTCCCAGGATACCTTCAAGACTGAATATTTGAATCAAACCCACCTGGGGGTAGTCAACTACTATTTAAATGAGGGGCTTGCCGAGATGACGTTACTACTGCCTGCAACCAGCCGGTCCGTGAACAAGAAGCAGGAGCTTTGAAACCAGTTGCAATGAATTAAAGGACCCTCTTTGAAATTTGGGGGCCGCTTTGTTTTTTGAGTGCATCTCCGCAAGTGGCAACTTCCTTTTTTGAAAATAATACGGCCAGCCTCGGTCGTGGAGTTTGCACCGCCATATATACAATGGACTGCAGCTAAATACTGGTATCTCGCTAAAGCAGATAAACAAAGTCACGCTTTAAACTTAAACCGGATTTCACTTTCAAACCTACTGGAGGATGAATACTAATTGAAACTATGGTTTTGTGGCAGAAACGCTCATTATCCTACAAGTCCCAGGATACCTTCAAGACTGAATATTTGAATCAAACCCACCTGGGGGTAGTCAACTACTATTTAAATGAGGGGCTTGCCGAGATGACGTTACTACTGCCTGCAACCAGCCGGTCCGTGAACAAGAAGCAGGAGCTTTGAAACGTGTTGGACCTCTTTGAACTACATTGAAATGAAACCCGGTTGCAATGTATTAAAGGACCCTCTTTGAAATTTGGGGGCCCGCTTTGTTTTTTGAGTGCATCTCCGCAAGTGGCAACTTCCTTTTTTGAAAATAATACGGCCAGCCTCGGTCGTCGAGTTTGCACCGCCATATATACAATGGACTGCAGCGAAATACTGGTATCTCGCTAAAGCAGATATACAAAGTCACGCTTTAAACTTAAACCGGATTTCACTTTCAAACCTACTGGAGGATGATTACTAATTGAAACTATGGTTTTGTGGCAGAAACGCTCATTATCCTACAAGTCCCAGGATACCTTCAAGACTGAATATTTGAATCAAACCCACCTGGGGGTAGTCAACTACTATTTAAATGAGGGGCTTGCCGAGATGACGTTACTACTGCCTGCAACCAGCCGGTCCGTGAACAAGAAGCAGGAGCTTTGAAACGCGTTGGACCTCTTTGAACTACATTGAAATGAAACCCGGTTGCAATGAATTAAAGGACCCTCTTTGAAATTTGGGGGCCGCTTTGTTTTTTGAGTGCATCTCCGCAAGTGGCAACTTCCTTTTTTGAAAATAATACGGCCAGCCTCGGTCGTGGAGTTTGCACCGCCATATATACAATGGACTGCAGCTAAATACTGGTATCTCGCTAAAGCAGATAAACAAAGTCACGCTTTAAACTTAAACCGGATTTCACTTTCAAACCTACTGGAGGATGAATACTAATTGAAACTACGGTTTTGTGGCAGAAACGCTCATTATCCTACAAGTCCCAGGATACCTTCAAGACTGAATATTTGAATCAAACCCACCTGGGGGTAGTCAACTACTATTTAAATGAGGGGCTTGCCGAGATGACGTTACTACTGCCTGCAACCAGCCGGTCCGTGAACAAGAAGCAGGAGCTTTAAAACGCGTTGGACCTCTTTGAACTACATTGAAATGAAACCCGGTTGCAATGAATTAAAGGACCCTCTTTGAAATTTGGGGGCCCGCTTTGTTTTTTGAGTGCATCTCCGCAAGTGGCAACTTCCTTTTTTGAAAATAATCCGGCTAGCCTCGGTCGTGGAGTTTGCACCGCCATATATACAATGGACTGCAGCGAAATACTGGTATCTCGCTAAAGCAGATAAACAAAGTCACGCTTTAAACTTAAACCGGATTTCACTTTCAAACCTACTGGAGGATGAATACTAATTGAAACTATGGTTTTGTGGCAGAAACGCTCATTATCCTACAAGTCCCAGGATACCTTCAAGACTGAATATATGAATCAAACCCACCTGGGGGTAGTCAACTACTATTTAAATGAGGGGCTTGCAGAGATGACGTTACTACTGCCTGCAACCAGCCGGTCCGTGAACAAGAAGCAGGAGCTTTGAAACACGTTGGACCTCTTTGAACTACATTGAAATGAAACCCGGTTGCAATGAATTAAAGGACCCTCTTTGAAATTTGGGGGCCCGCTTTGTTTTTTGAGTGTATCTCCGCAAGTGGCAACTTCCTTTTTTGAAAATAATACGGCCAGCCTCGGTCGTGGAGTTTGCACCGCCATATATTCAATGGACTGCAGCGATATACTGGTATCTCGCTAAAGCAGATAAACAAAGTCACGCTTTAAACTTAAACCGGATTTCACTTTCAAACCTACTGGAGGATGAATACTAATTGAAACTATGGTTTTGTGGCAGAAACGCTCATTATCCTACAAGTCCCAGGATACCTTCAAGACTGAATATTTGAATCAAACCCACCTGGGGGTAGTCAACTACTATTTAAATGAGGGGCTTGCCGAGATGATGTTACTACTGCCTGCAACCAGCCGGTCCGTGAACAAGAAGCAGGAGCTTTGAAACGCGTTGGACCTCTTTGAACTACATTGAAATGAAACCCGGTTGCAATGAATTAAAGGACCCTCTTTGAAATTTGGGGGCCCGCTTTGTTTTTTGAGTGCATCTCCGCAAGTGGCAACTTCCTTTTTTGAAAATAATACGGCCAGCCTCGGTCGTGGAGTTTGCACCGCCATATATACAATGGACTGCAGCGAAATACTGGTATCTCGCTAAAGCAGATAAACAAAGTCACGCTTTAAACTTAAACCGGATTTCACTTTCAAACCTACTGGAGGATGAATACTAATTGAAACTATGGTTTTGTGGCAGAAACGCTCATTATCCTACAAGTCCCAGGATACCTTCAAGACTGAATATTTGAATCAAACCCACCTGGGGGTAGTCAACTACTATTTAAATGAGGGGCTTGCCGAGATGACGTTACTAATGCCTGCAACCAGCCGGTCCGTGAACAAGAAGCAGGAGCTTTGAAACGCGTTGGACCTCTTTGAACTACATTGAAATGAAACCCGGTTGCAATGAATTAAAGGACCCTCTTTGAAATTTGGGGGCCCGCTTTGTTTTTTGAGTGCATCTCCGCAAGTGGCAACTTCCTTTTTTGAAAATATTACGCCCAGCCTCGGTCGTGGAGTTTGCACCGCCATATATACAATGGACTGCAGCGAAATACTGGTATCTCGCTAAAGCAGATAAACAAAGTCACGCTTTAAACTTAAACCGGATTTCACTTTCAAACCTACTGGAGGATGAATACTAATTGAAACTGTGGTTTTGTGGCAGAAACACTCATTATCCTACAAGTCCCAGGATACCTTCAAGACTGAATATTTGAATCAAACCCACCTGGGGGTAGTCAACTACTATTTAAATGAGGGGCTTGCCGAGATGACGTTACTACTGCCTGCAACCAGCCGGTCCGTGAACAAGAAGCAGGAGCTTTGAAACGCGTTGGACCTCTTTGAACTACATTGAAATGAAACCCGGTTGCAATGAATTAAAGGACCCTCTTTGAAATTTGGGGGCCCGCTTTGTTTTTTGAGTGTATCTCCGCAAGTGGCAACTTCCTTTTTTGAAAATAATACGGCCAGCCTCGGTCGTGGAGTTTGCACCGCCATATATACAATGGACTGCAGCGAAATACTGGTATCTCGCTAAAGCAGATAAACAAAGTCACGCTTTAAACTTAAACCGGATTTCACTTTCAAACCTACTGGAGGATGATTACTAATTGAAACTATGGTTTTGTGGCAGAAACGCTCATTATCCTACAAGTCCCAGGATACCTTCAAGACTGAATATTTGAATCAAACCCACCTGGGGGTAGTCAACTACTATTTAAATGAGGGGCTTGCCGAGATGACGTTACTACTGCCTGCAACCAGCCGGTCCGTGAACAAGAAGCAGGAGCTTTGAAACGCGTTGGACCTCTTTGAACTACATTGAAATGAAACCCGGTTGCAATGAAT
Organism: Triturus cristatus; assembly: GCF_964204655.1. Lineage (NCBI taxonomy): Eukaryota > Metazoa > Chordata > Amphibia > Caudata > Salamandridae > Triturus > Triturus cristatus. The sequence continues at coordinate 606,986,540 of NC_140585.1, forward strand.
TAAAGGACCCTCTTTGAAATTTGGGGGCCGCTTTGTTTTTTGAGTGCATCTCCGCAAGTGGCAACTTCCTTTTTTGAAAATAATACGGCCAGCCTCGGTCGTGGAGTTTGCACCGCCATATATACAATGGACTGCAGCTAAATACTGGTATCTCGCTAAAGCAGATAAACAAAGTCACGCTTTAAACTTAAACCGGATTTCACTTTCAAACCTACTGGAGGATGAATACTAATTGAAACTATGGTTTTGTGGCAGAAACGCTCATTATCCTACAAGTCCCAGGATACCTTCAAGACTGAATATTTGAATCAAACCCACCTGGGGGTAGTCAACTACTATTTAAATGAGGGGCTTGCCGAGATGACGTTACTACTGCCTGCAACCAGCCGGTCCGTGAACAAGAAGCAGGAGCTTTAAAACGCGTTGGACCTCTTTGAACTACATTGAAATGAAACCCGGTTGCAATGAATTAAAGGACCCTCTTTGAAATTTGAAGGCCCGCTTTGTTTTTTGAGTGCATCTCCGCAAGTGGCAACTTCCTTTTTTGAAAATAATACGGCCAGCCTCGGTCGTGGAGTTTGCACCGCCATATATACAATGGACTGCAGCGAAATACTGGTATCTCGCTAAAGCAGATAAACAAAGTCACGCTTTAAACTTAAACCGGATTTCACTTTCAAACCTACTGGAGGATGAATACTAATTGAAAAAAAGGTTTTGTGGCAGAAACGCTCATTATCCTACAAGTCCCAGGATACCTTCAAGACTGAATATATGAATCAAACCCACCTGGGGGTAGTCAACTACTATTTAAATGAGGGGCTTGCAGAGATGACGTTACTACTGCCTGCAACCAGCCGGTCCGTGAACAAGAAGCAGGAGCTTTGAAACGCGTTGGACCTCTTTGAACTACATTGAAATGAAACCCGGTTGCAATGAATTAAAGGACCCTCTTTGAAATTTGGGGGCCCGCTTTGTTTTTTGAGTGTATCTCCGCAAGTGGCAACTTCCTTTTTTGAAAATAATACGGCCAGCCTCGGTCATGGAGTTTGCACCGCCATATATACAATGGACTGCAGCGAAATACTGGTATCTCGCTAAAGCAGATAAACAAAGTCACTCTTTAAACTTAAACCGGATTTCACTTTCAAACCTACTGGAGGATGAATACTAATTGAAACTATGGTTTTGTGGCAGAAACGCTCCTTATCCTACAAGTCCCAGGATACCTTCAAGACTGAATATTTGAATCAAACCCACCTGGGGGTAGTCAACTACTATTTAAATGAGGGGCTTGCCGAGATGATGTTACTACTGCCTGCAACCAGCCGGTCCGTGAACAAGAAGCAGGAGCTTTGAAACGCGTTGGACCTCTTTGAACTACATTGAAATGAAACCCGGTTGCAATGAATTAAAGGACCCTCTTTGAAATTTGAAGGCCCGCTTTGTTTTTTGAGTGCATCTCCGCAAGTGGCAACTTCCTTTTTTGAAAATAATACGGCCAGCCTCGGTCGTGGAGTTTGCACCGCCATATATACAATGGACTGCAGCGAAATACTGCTATCTCACTAAAGCAGATAAACAAAGTCACGCTTTAAACTTAAACCGGATTTCACTTTCAAACCTACTGGAGGATGAATACTAATTGAAAAAAAGGTTTTGTGGCAGAAACGCTCATTATCCTACAAGTCCCAGGATACCTTCAAGACTGAATATATGAATCAAACCCACCTGGGGGTAGTCAACTACTATTTAAATGAGGGGCTTGCAGAGATGACGTTACTACTGCCTGCAACCAGCCGGTCCGTGAACAAGAAGCAGGAGCTTTGAAACGCGTTGGACCTCTTTGAACTACATTGAAATGAAACCTGGTTGCAATGAATTAAAGGACCCTCTTTGAAATTTGGGGGCCCGCTTTGTTTTTTGAGTGTATCTCCGCAAGTGGCAACTTCCTTTTTTGAAAATAATACGGCCAGCCTCGGTCATGGAGTTTGCACCGCCATATATACAATGGACTGCAGCGAAATACTGGTATCTCGCTAAAGCAGATAAACAAAGTCACGCTTTAAACTTAAACCGGATTTCACTTTCAAACCTACTGGAGGATGAATACTAATTGAAACTATGGTTTTGTGGCAGAAACGCTCCTTATCCTACAAGTCCCAGGATACCTTCAAGACTGAATATTTGAATCAAACCCACCTGGGGGTAGTCAACTACTATTTAAATGAGGGGCTTGCCGAGATGATGTTACTACTGCCTGCAACCAGCCGGTCCGTGAACAAGAAGCAGGAGCTTTGAAACGCGTTGGACCTCTTTGAACTACATTGAAATGAAACCCGGTTGCAATGAATTAAAGGACCCTCTTTGAAATTTGGGGGCCCGCTTTGTTTTTTGAGTGCATCTCCGCAAGTGGCAACTTCCTTTTTTGAAAATAATACGGCCAGCCTCGGTCGTGGAGTTTGCACCGCCATATATACAATGGACTGCAGCGAAATACTGGTATCTCGCTAAAGCAGATAAACAAAGTCACGCTTTAAACTTAAACCGGATTTCACTTTCAAACCTACTGTAGGATGAATACTAATTGAAACTATGGTTTTGTGGCAGAAACGCTCATTATCCTACAAGTCCCAGGATACCTTCAAGACTGAATATATGAATCAAACCCACCTGGGGGTAGTCAACTACTATTTAAATGAGGGGCTTGCCGAGATGACGTTACTACTGCCTGCAATCAGCCGGTCCGTGAACAAGAAGCAGGAGCTTTGAAACCGGTTGCAATGAATTAAAAGACCCTCTTTGAAATTTGGGGGCCGCTTTGTTTTTTGAGTGCATCTCCGCAAGTGGCAACTTCCTTTTTTGAAAATAATACGGCCAGCCTCGGTCGTGGAGTTTGCACCGCCATATATACAATGGACTGCAGCTAAATACTGGTATCTCGCTAAAGCAGATAAACAAAGTCACGCTTTAAACTTAAACCGGATTTCACTTTCAAACCTACTGGAGGATGAATACTAATTGAAACTATGGTTTTGTGGCAGAAACGCTCATTATCCTACAAGTCCCAGGATACCTTCAAGACTGAATATTTGAATCAAACCCACCTGGGGGTAGTCAACTACTATTTAAATGAGGGGCTTGCCGAGATGACGTTACTACTGCCTGCAACCAGCCGGTCCGTGAACAAGAAGCAGGAGCTTTGAAACGCGTTGGACCTCTTTGAACTACATTGAAATGAAACCCGGTTGCAATGAATTAAAGGACCCTCTTTGAAATTTGGGGGCCCGCTTTGTTTTTTGAGTGCATCTCCGCAAGTGGCAACTTCCTTTTTTGAAAATAATACGGCCAGCCTCGGTCGTGGAGTTTGCACCGCCATATTACAATGGACTGCAGCGAAATACTGGTATCTCGCTAAAGCAGATAAACAAAGTCACGCTTTAAACTTAAACCGGATTTCACTTTCAAACCTACTGGAGGATGAATACTAATTGAAACTATGGTTTTGTGGCAGAAACGCTCATTATCCTACAAGTCCCAGGATACCTTCAAGACTGAATATTTGAATCAAACCCACCTGGGGGTAGTCAACTACTATTTAAATGAGGGGCTTGCCGAGATGACGTTACTACTGCCTGCAACCAGCCGGTCCGTGAACAAGAAGCAGGAGCTTTGAAACGCGTTGGACCTCTTTGAACTACATTGAAATGAAACCCGGTTGCAATGAATTAAAGGACCCTCTTTGAAATTTGGGGGCCCGCTTTGTTTTTTGAGTACATCTCCGCAAGTGGCAACTTCCTTTTTTGAAAATGATACGGCCAGCCTCGGTCGTGGAGTTTGCACCGCCATATATACAATGGACTGCCGCGAAATACTGGTATCTCGCTAAAGCAGATAAACAAAGTCACGCTTTAAACTTAAACCGGATTTCACTTTCAAACCTACTGGAGGATGAATACTAATTGAAACTATGGTTTTGTGGCAGAAACGCTCATTATCCTACAAGTCCCAGGATACCTTCAAGAATGAATATTTGAATCAAACCCACCTGGGGGTAGTCAACTACTATTTAAATGAGGGGCTTGCCGAGATGACGTTACTACTGCCTGCAACCAGCCGGTCCGTGAACAAGAAGCAGGAGCTTTGAAACCGGTTGCAATGAATTAAAGGACCCTCTTTGAAATTTGGGGGCCGCTTTGTTTTTTGAGTGCATCTCCGCAAGTGGCAACTTCCTTTTTTGAAAATAATACGGCCAGCCTCGGTCGTGGAGTTTGCACCGCCATATATACAATGGACTGCAGCTAAATACTGGTATCTCGCTAAAGCAGATAAACAAAGTCACGCTTTAAACTTAAACCGGATTTCACTTTCAAACCTACTGGAGGATGAATACTAATTGAAACTATGGTTTTGTGGCAGAAACGCTCATTATCCTACAAGTCCCAGGATACCTTCAAGACTGAATATTTGAATAAAACCCACCTGGGGGTAGTCAACTACTATTTAAATGAGGGGCTTGCCGAGATGACGTTACTACTGCCTGCAACCAGCCGGTCCGTGAACAAGAAGCAGGAGCTTTGAAACGCGTTGGACCTCTTTGAACTACATTGAAATGAAACCCGGTTGCAATGAATTAAAGGACCCTCTTTGAAATTTGGGGGCCCGCTTTGTTTTTTGAGTGCATCTCCGCAAGTGGCAACTTCCTTTTTTGAAAATAATAAGGCCAGCCTCGGTCATGGAGTTTGCACCGCCATATATACAATGGACTGCAGCGAAATACTGGTATCTCGCTAAAGCAGATAAACAAAGTCACGCTTTAAACTTAAACCGGATTTCACTTTCAAACCTACTGGAGGATGAATACTAATTGAAACTATGGTTTTGTGGCAGAAACGCTCATTATCCTACAAGTCCCAGGATACCTTCAACACTGAATATTTGAATCAAACCCACCTGGGGGTAGTCAACTACTATTTAAATGAGGGGCTTGCCGAGATGATGTTACTACTGCCTGCAACCAGCCGGTCCGTGAACAAGAAGCAGGAGCTTTGAAACGCGTTGGACCTCTTTGAACTACATTGAAATGAAACCCGGTTGCAATGAATTAAAGGACCCTCTTTGAAATTTGGGGGCCCGCTTTGTTTTTTGAGTGCATCTCCGCAAGTGGCAACTTCCTTTTTTGAAAATAATACGGCCAGCCTCGGTCGTGGAGTTTGCACCGCCATATATACAATGGACTGCAGCGAAATACTGGTATCTCGCTAAAGCAGATAAACAAAGTCACGCTTTAAACTTAAACCGGATTTCACTTTCAAACCTACTGGAGGATGAATACTAATTGAAACTATGGTTTTGTGGCAGAAACGCTCATTATCCTACAAGTCCCAGGATACCTTCAAGACTGAATATATGAATCAAACCCACCTGGGGGTAGTCAACTACTATTTAAATGAGGGGCTTGCCGAGATGACGTTACTACTGCCTGCAACCAGCCGGTCCGTGAACAAGAAGCAGGAGCTTTGAAACCGGTTGCAATGAATTAAAAGACCCTCTTTGAAATTTGGGGGCCGCTTTGTTTTTTGAGTGCATCTCCGCAAGTGGCAACTTCCTTTTTTGAAAATAATACGGCCAGCCTCGGTCGTGGAGTTTGCACCGCCATATATACAATGGACTGCAGCTAAATACTGGTATCTCGCTAAAGCAGATAAACAAAGTCACGCTTTAAACTTAAACCGGATTTCACTTTCAAACCTACTGGAGGATGAATACTAATTGAAACTATGGTTTTGTGGCAGAAACGCTCATTATCCTACAAGTCCCAGGATACCTTCAAGACTGAATATTTGAATCAAACCCACCTGGGGGTAGTCAACTACTATTTAAATGAGGGGCTTGCCGAGATGACGTTACTACTGCCTGCAACCAGCCGGTCCGTGAACAAGAAGCAGGAGCTTTGAAACGCGTTGGACCTCTTTGAACTACATTGAAATGAAACCCGGTTGCAATGAATTAAAGGACCCTCTTTGAAATTTGGGGGCCCGCTTTGTTTTTTGAGTGTATCTCCGCAAGTGGCAACTTCCTTTTTTGAAAATAATACGGCCAGCCTCCGTCGTGGAGTTTGCACCGCCATATATACAATGGACTGCAGCGAAATACTGGTATCTCGCTAAAGCAGATAAACAAAGTCACGCTTTAAACTTAAACCGGATTTCACTTTCAAACCTACTGGAGGATGAATACTAATTGAAACTATGGTTTTGTGGCAGAAACGCTCATTATCCTACAAGTCCCAGGATACCTTCAAGACTGAATATTTGAATCAAACCCACCTGGGGGTAGTCAACTACTATTTAAATGAGGGGCTTGCCGAGATGATGTTACTACTGCCTGCAACCAGCCGGTCCGTGAACAAGAAGCAGGAGCTTTGAAACGCGTTGGACCTCTTTGAACTACATTGAAATGAAACCCGGTTGCAATGAATTAAAGGACCCTCTTTGAAATTTGGGGGCCCGCTTTGTTTTTTGAGTGCATCTCCGCAAGTGGCAACTTCCTTTTTTGAAAATGATACGGCCAGCCTCGGTCGTGGAGTTTGCACCGCCATATATACAATGGACTGCCGCGAAATACTGGTATCTCGCTAAAGCAGATAAACAAAGTCACGCTTTAAACTTAAACCGGATTTCACTTTCAAACCTACTGGAGGATGAATACTAATTGAAACTATGGTTTTGTGGCAGAAACGCTCATTATCCTACAAGTCCCAGGATACCTTCAAGACTGAATATTTGAATCAAACCCACCTGGGGGTAGTCAACTACTATTTAAATGAGGGGCTTGCCGAGATGACGTTACTACTGCCTGCAACCAGCCGGTCCGTGAACAAGAAGCAGGAGCTTTGAAACCGGTTGCAATGAATTAAAGGACCCTCTTTGAAATTTGGGGGCCGCTTTGTTTTTTGAGTGCATCTCCGCAAGTGGCAACTTCCTTTTTTGAAAATAATACGGCCAGCCTCGGTCGTGGAGTTTGCACCGCCATATATACAATGGACTGCAGCTAAATACTGGTATCTCGCTAAAGCAGATAAACAAAGTCACGCTTTAAACTTAAACCGGATTTCACTTTCAAACCTACTGGAGGATGAATACTAATTGAAACTATGGTTTTGTGGCAGAAACGCTCATTATCCTACAAGTCCCAGGATACCTTCAAGACTGAATATTTGAATAAAACCCACCTGGGGGTAGTCAACTACTATTTAAATGAGGGGCTTGCCGAGATGACGTTACTACTGCCTGCAACCAGCCGGTCCGTGAACAAGAAGCAGGAGCTTTGAAACGCGTTGGACCTCTTTGAACTACATTGAAATGAAACCCGGTTGCAATGAATTAAAGGACCCTCTTTGAAATTTGGGGGCCCGCTTTGTTTTTTGAGTGCATCTCCGCAAGTGGCAACTTCCTTTTTTGAAAATAATAAGGCCAGCCTCGGTCATGGAGTTTGCACCGCCATATATACAATGGACTGCAGCGAAATACTGGTATCTCGCTAAAGCAGATAAACAAAGTCACGCTTTAAACTTAAACCGGATTTCACTTTCAAACCTACTGGAGGATGAATACTAATTGAAACTATGGTTTTGTGGCAGAAACGCTCATTATCCTACAAGTCCCAGGATACCTTCAACACTGAATATTTGAATCAAACCCACCTGGGGGTAGTCAACTACTATTTAAATGAGGGGCTTGCCGAGATGATGTTACTACTGCCTGCAACCAGCCGGTCCGTGAACAAGAAGCAGGAGCTTTGAAACGCGTTGGACCTCTTTGAACTACATTGAAATGAAACCCGGTTGCAATGAATTAAAGGACCCTCTTTGAAATTTGGGGGCCCGCTTTGTTTTTTGAGTGCATCTCCGCAAGTGGCAACTTCCTTTTTTGAAAATGATACGGCCAGCCTCGGTCGTGGAGTTTGCACCGCCATATATACAATGGACTGCCGCGAAATACTGGTATCTCGCTAAAGCAGATAAACAAAGTCACGCTTTAAACTTAAACCGGATTTCACTTTCAAACCTACTGGAGGATGAATACTAATTGAAACGATGGTTTTGTGGCAGAAACGCTCATTATCCTACAAGTCCCAGGATACCTTCAAGACTGAATATTTGAATCAAACCCACCTGGGGGTAGTCAACTACTATTTAAATGAGGGGCTTGCCGAGATGACGTTACTACTGCCTGCAACCAGCCGGTCCGTGAACAAGAAGCAGGAGCTTTGAAACCGGTTGCAATGAATTAAAGGACCCTCTTTGAAATTTGGGGGCCGCTTTGTTTTTTGAGTGCATCTCCGCAAGTGGCAACTTCCTTTTTTGAAAATAATACGGCCAGCCTCGGTCGTGGAGTTTGCACCGCCATATATACAATGGACTGCAGCTAAATACTGGTATCTCGCTAAAGCAGATAAACAAAGTCACGCTTTAAACTTAAACCGGATTTCACTTTCAAACCTACTGGAGGATGAATACTAATTGAAACTATGGTTTTGTGGCAGAAACGCTCATTATCCTACAAGTCCCAGGATACCTTCAAGACTGAATATTTGAATCAAACCCACCTGGGGGTAGTCAACTACTATTTAAATGAGGGGCTTGCCGAGATGACGTTACTACTGCCTGCAACCAGCCGGTCCGTGAACAAGAAGCAGGAGCTTTGAAACGCGTTGGACCTCTTTGAACTACATTGAAATGAAACCCGGTTGCAATGAATTAAAGGACCCTCTTTGAAATTTGGGGGCCCGCTTTGTTTTTTGAGTGCATCTCCGCAAGTGGCAACTTCCTTTTTTGAAAATAATAAGGCCAGCCTCGGTCATGGAGTTTGCACCGCCATATATACAATGGACTGCAGCGAAATACTGGTATCTCGCTAAAGCAGATAAACAAAGTCACGCTTTAAACTTAAACCGGATTTCACTTTCAAACCTACTGGAGGATGAATACTAATTGAAACTATGGTTTTGTGGCAGAAACGCTCATTATCCTACAAGTCCCAGGATACCTTCAAGACTGAATATTTGAATCAAACCCACCTGGGGGTAGTCAACTACTATTTAAATGAGGGGCTTGCCGAGATGACGTTACTACTGCCTGCAACCAGCCGGTCCGTGAACAAGAAGCAGGAGCTTTGAAACGCGTTGGACTTCTTTGAACTACATTGAAATGAAACCCGGTTGCAATGAATTAAAGGACCCTCTTTGAAATTTGGGGGCCCGCTTTGTTTTTTGAGTGCATCTCCGCAAGTGGCAACTTCCTCTTTTGAAAATAATACGGCCAGCCTCGGTCGTGGAGTTTGCACCGCCATATATACAATGGACTGCAGCGAAATACTGGTATCTCGCTAAAGCAGATAAACAAAGTCACGCTTAAAACTTAAACCGGATTTCACTTTCAAACCTACTGGAGGATGATTACTAATTGAAACTATGGTTTTGTGGCAGAAACGCTCATTATCCTACAAGTCCCAGGATACCTTCAAGACTGAATATTTGAATCAAACCCACCTGGGGGTAGTCAACTACTATTTAAATGAGGGGCTTGCCGAGATGACGTTACTACTGCCTGCAACCAGCCGGTCCGTGAACAAGAAGCAGGAGCTTTGAAACGCGTTGGACCTCTTTGAACTACATTGAAATGAAACCCGGTTGCAATGAATTAAAGGACCCTCTTTGAAATTTGGGGGCCGCTTTGTTTTTTGAGTGCATCTCCGCAAGTGGCAACTTCCTTTTTTGAAAATAATACGGCCAGCCTCGGTCGTGGAGTTTGCACCGCCATATATACAATGGACTGCAGCTAAATACTGGTATCTCGCTAAAGCAGATAAACAAAGTCACGCTTTAAACTTAAACCGGATTTCACTTTCAAACCTACTGGAGGATGAATACTAATTGAAACTATGGTTTTGTGGCAGAAACTCTCATTATCCTACAAGTCCCAGGATACCTTCAAGACTGAATATTTGAATCAAACCCACCTGGGGGTAGTCAACTACTATTTAAATGAGGGGCTTGCCGAGATGACGTTACTACTGCCTGCAACCAGCCGGTCTGTGAACAAGAAGCAGGAGCTTTGAAACCAGTTGCAATGAATTAAAGGACCCTCTTTGAAATTTGGGGGCCGCTTTGTTTTTTGAGTGCATCTCCGCAAGTGGCAACTTCCTTTTTTGAAAATAATACGGCCAGCCTCGGTCGTGGAGTTTGCACCGCCATATATACAATGGACTGCAGCTAAATACTGGTATCTCGCTAAAGCAGATAAACAAAGTCACGCTTTAAACTTAAACCGGATTTCACTTTCAAACCTACTGGAGGATGAATACTAATTGAAACTATGGTTTTGTGGCAGAAACGCTCATTATCCTACAAGTCCCAGGATACCTTCAAGACTGAATATTTGAATCAAACCCACCTGGGGGTAGTCAACTACTATTTAAATGAGGGGCTTGCCGAGATGACGTTACTACTGCCTGCAACCAGCCGGTCCGTGAACAAGAAGCAGGAGCTTTGAAACGTGTTGGACCTCTTTGAACTACATTGAAATGAAACCCGGTTGCAATGTATTAAAGGACCCTCTTTGAAATTTGGGGGCCCGCTTTGTTTTTTGAGTGCATCTCCGCAAGTGGCAACTTCCTTTTTTGAAAATAATACGGCCAGCCTCGGTCGTCGAGTTTGCACCGCCATATATACAATGGACTGCAGCGAAATACTGGTATCTCGCTAAAGCAGATATACAAAGTCACGCTTTAAACTTAAACCGGATTTCACTTTCAAACCTACTGGAGGATGATTACTAATTGAAACTATGGTTTTGTGGCAGAAACGCTCATTATCCTACAAGTCCCAGGATACCTTCAAGACTGAATATTTGAATCAAACCCACCTGGGGGTAGTCAACTACTATTTAAATGAGGGGCTTGCCGAGATGACGTTACTACTGCCTGCAACCAGCCGGTCCGTGAACAAGAAGCAGGAGCTTTGAAACGCGTTGGACCTCTTTGAACTACATTGAAATGAAACCCGGTTGCAATGAATTAAAGGACCCTCTTTGAAATTTGGGGGCCGCTTTGTTTTTTGAGTGCATCTCCGCAAGTGGCAACTTCCTTTTTTGAAAATAATACGGCCAGCCTCGGTCGTGGAGTTTGCACCGCCATATATACAATGGACTGCAGCTAAATACTGGTATCTCGCTAAAGCAGATAAACAAAGTCACGCTTTAAACTTAAACCGGATTTCACTTTCAAACCTACTGGAGGATGAATACTAATTGAAACTACGGTTTTGTGGCAGAAACGCTCATTATCCTACAAGTCCCAGGATACCTTCAAGACTGAATATTTGAATCAAACCCACCTGGGGGTAGTCAACTACTATTTAAATGAGGGGCTTGCCGAGATGACGTTACTACTGCCTGCAACCAGCCGGTCCGTGAACAAGAAGCAGGAGCTTTAAAACGCGTTGGACCTCTTTGAACTACATTGAAATGAAACCCGGTTGCAATGAATTAAAGGACCCTCTTTGAAATTTGGGGGCCCGCTTTGTTTTTTGAGTGCATCTCCGCAAGTGGCAACTTCCTTTTTTGAAAATAATCCGGCTAGCCTCGGTCGTGGAGTTTGCACCGCCATATATACAATGGACTGCAGCGAAATACTGGTATCTCGCTAAAGCAGATAAACAAAGTCACGCTTTAAACTTAAACCGGATTTCACTTTCAAACCTACTGGAGGATGAATACTAATTGAAACTATGGTTTTGTGGCAGAAACGCTCATTATCCTACAAGTCCCAGGATACCTTCAAGACTGAATATATGAATCAAACCCACCTGGGGGTAGTCAACTACTATTTAAATGAGGGGCTTGCAGAGATGACGTTACTACTGCCTGCAACCAGCCGGTCCGTGAACAAGAAGCAGGAGCTTTGAAACACGTTGGACCTCTTTGAACTACATTGAAATGAAACCCGGTTGCAATGAATTAAAGGACCCTCTTTGAAATTTGGGGGCCCGCTTTGTTTTTTGAGTGTATCTCCGCAAGTGGCAACTTCCTTTTTTGAAAATATTACGGCCAGCCTCGGTCGTGGAGTTTGCACCGCCATATATACAATGGACTGCAGCGATATACTGGTATCTCGCTAAAGCAGATAAACAAAGTCACGCTTTAAACTTAAACCGGATTTCACTTTCAAACCTACTGGAGGATGAATACTAATTGAAACTATGGTTTTGTGGCAGAAACGCTCATTATCCTACAAGTCCCAGGATACCTTCAAGACTGAATATTTGAATCAAACCCACCTGGGGGTAGTCAACTACTATTTAAATGAGGGGCTTGCAGAGATGACGTTACTACTGCCTGCAACCAGCCGGTCCGTGAACAAGAAGCAGGAGCTTTGAAACGCGTTGGACCTCTTTGAACTACATTGAAATGAAACCCGGTTGCAATGAATTAAAGGACCCTCTTTGAAATTTGGGGGCCCGCTTTGTTTTTTGAGTGTATCTCCGCAAGTGGCAACTTCCTTTTTTGAAAATAATACGGCCAGCCTCGGTCATGGAGTTTGCACCGCCATATATACAATGGACTGCAGCGAAATACTGGTATCTCGCTAAAGCAGATAAACAAAGTCACTCTTTAAACTTAAACCGGATTTCACTTTCAAACCTACTGGAGGATGAATACTAATTGAAACTATGGTTTTGTGGCAGAAACGCTCCTTATCCTACAAGTCCCAGGATACCTTCAAGACTGAATATTTGAATCAAACCCACCTGGGGGTAGTCAACTACTATTTAAATGAGGGGCTTGCCGAGATGATGTTACTACTGCCTGCAACCAGCCGGTCCGTGAACAAGAAGCAGGAGCTTTGAAACGCGTTGGACCTCTTTGAACTACATTGAAATGAAACCCGGTTGCAATGAATTAAAGGACCCTCTTTGAAATTTGAAGGCCCGCTTTGTTTTTTGAGTGCATCTCCGCAAGTGGCAACTTCCTTTTTTGAAAATAATACGGCCAGCCTCGGTCGTGGAGTTTGCACCGCCATATATACAATGGACTGCAGCGAAATACTGGTATCTCACTAAAGCAGATAAACAAAGTCACGCTTTAAACTTAAACCGGATTTCACTTTCAAACCTACTGGAGGATGAATACTAATTGAAAAAAAGGTTTTGTGGCAGAAACGCTCATTATCCTACAAGTCCCAGGATACCTTCAAGACTGAATATATGAATCAAACCCACCTGGGGGTAGTCAACTACTATTTAAATGAGGGGCTTGCAGAGATGACGTTACTACTGCCTGCAACCAGCCGGTCCGTGAACAAGAAGCAGGAGCTTTGAAACGCGTTGGACCTCTTTGAACTACATTGAAATGAAACCCGGTTGCAATGAATTAAAGGACCCTCTTTGAAATTTGGGGGCCCGCTTTGTTTTTTGAGTGTATCTCCGCAAGTGGCAACTTCCTTTTTTGAAAATAATACGGCCAGCCTCGGTCATGGAGTTTGCACCGCCATATATACAATGGACTGCAGCGAAATACTGGTATCTCGCTAAAGCAGATAAACAAAGTCACGCTTTAAACTTAAACTGGATTTCACTTTCAAACCTACTGGAGGATGAATACTAATTGAAACTATGGTTTTGTGGCAGAAACGCTCCTTATCCTACAAGTCCCAGGATACCTTCAAGACTGAATATTTGAATCAAACCCACCTGGGGGTAGTCAACTACTATTTAAATGAGGGGCTTGCCGAGATGATGTTACTACTGCCTGCAACCAGCCGGTCCGTGAACAAGAAGCAGGAGCTTTGAAACGCGTTGGACCTCTTTGAACTACATTGAAATGAAACCCGGTTGCAATGAATTAAAGGACCCTCTTTGAAATTTGGGGGCCCGCTTTGTTTTTTGAGTGCATCTCCGCAAGTGGCAACTTCCTTTTTTGAAAATAATACGGCCAGCCTCGGTCGTGGAGTTTGCACCGCCATATATACAATGGACTGCAGCGAAATACTGGTATCTCGCTAAAGCAGATAAACAAAGTCACGCTTTAAACTTAAACCGGATTTCACTTTCAAACCTACTGGAGGATGAATACTAATTGAAACTATGGTTTTGTGGCAGAAACGCTCATTATCCTACAAGTCCCACGATACCTTCAAGACTGAATATATGAATCAAACCCACCTGGGGGTAGTCAACTACTATTTAAATGAGGGGCTTGCCGAGATGACGTTACTACTGCCTGCAACCAGCCGGTCCGTGAACAAGAAGCAGGAGCTTTGAAACCGGTTGCAATGAATTAAAAGACCCTCTTTGAAATTTGGGGGCCGCTTTGTTTTTTGAGTGCATCTCCGCAAGTGGCAACTTCCTTTTTTGAAAATAATACGGCCAGCCTCGGTCGTGGAGTTTGCACCGCCATATATACAATGGACTGCAGCTAAATACTGGTATCTCGCTAAAGCAGATAAACAAAGTCACGCTTTAAACTTAAACCGGATTTCACTTTCAAACCTACTGGAGGATGAATACTAATTGAAACTATGGTTTTGTGGCAGAAACGCTCATTATCCTACAAGTCCCAGGATACCTTCAAGACTGAATATTTGAATCAAACCCACCTGGGGGTAGTCAACTACTATTTAAATGAGGGGCTTGCCGAGATGACGTTACTACTGCCTGCAACCAGCCGGTCCGTGAACAAGAAGCAGGAGCTTTGAAACGGGTTGGACCTCTTTGAACTACATTGAAATGAAACCCGGTTGCAATGAATTAAAGGACCCTCTTTGAAATTTGGGGGCCCGCATTGTTTTTTGAGTGCATCTCCGCAAGTGGCAACTTCCTTTTTTGAAAATAATACGGCCAGCCTCGGTCGTGGAGTTTGCACCGCCATATTACAATGGACTGCAGCGAAATACTGGTATCTCGCTAAAGCAGATAAACAAAGTCACGCTTTAAACTTAAACCGGATTTCACTTTCAAACCTACTGGAGGATGAATACTAATTGAAACTATGGTTTTGTGGCAGAAACGCTCATTATCCTACAAGTCCCAGGATACCTTCAAGACTGAATATATGAATCAAACCCACCTGGGGGTAGTCAACTACTATTTAAATGAGGGGCTTGCAGAGATGACGTTACTACTGCCTGCAACCAGCCGGTCCGTGAACAAGAAGCAGGAGCTTTGAAACGCGTTGGACCTCTTTGAACTACATTGAAATGAAACCCGGTTGCAATGAATTAAAGGACCCTCTTTGAAATTTGGGGGCCGCTTTGTTTTTTGAGTGCATCTCCGCAAGTGGCAACTTCCTTTTTTGAAAATAATACGGCCAGCCTCGGTCGTGGAGTTTGCACCGCCATATATACAATGGACTGCAGCTAAATACTGGTATCTCGCTAAAGCAGATAAACAAAGTCACGCTTTAAACTTAAACCGGATTTCACTTTCAAACCTACTGGAGGATGAATACTAATTGAAACTATGGTTTTGTGGCAGAAACGCTCATTATCCTACAAGTCCCAGGATACCTTCAAGACTGAATATTTGAATCAAACCCACCTGGGGGTAGTCAACTACTATTTAAATGAGGGGCTTGCCGAGATGACGTTACTACTGCCTGCAACCAGCCGGTCCGTGAACAAGAAGCAGGAGCTTTGAAACGCGTTGGACCTCTTTGAACTACATTGAAATGAAACCCGGTTGCAATGAATTAAAGGACCCTCTTTGAAATTTGGGGGCCCGCTTTGTTTTTTGAGTGTATCTCCGCAAGTGGCAACTTCCTTTTTTGAAAATAATACGGCCAGCCTCCGTCGTGGAGTTTGCACCGCCATATATACAATGGACTGCAGCGAAATACTGGTATCTCGCTAAAGCAGATAAACAAAGTCACGCTTTAAACTTAAACCGGATTTCACTTTCAAACCTACTGGAGGATGAATACTAATTGAAACTATGGTTTTGTGGCAGAAACGCTCATTATCCTACAAGTCCCAGGATACCTTCAAGACTGAATATTTGAATCAAACCCACCTGGGGGTAGTCAACTACTATTTAAATGAGGGGCTTGCCGAGATGATGTTACTACTGCCTGCAACCAGCCGGTCCGTGAACAAGAAGCAGGAGCTTTGAAACGCGTTGGACCTCTTTGAACTACATTGAAATGAAACCCGGTTGCAATGAATTAAAGGACCCTCTTTGAAATTTGGGGGCCCGCTTTGTTTTTTGAGTGCATCTCCGCAAGTGGCAACTTCCTTTTTTGAAAATGATACGGCCAGCCTCGGTCGTGGAGTTTGCACCGCCATATATACAATGGACTGCCGCGAAATACTGGTATCTCGCTAAAGCAGATAAACAAAGTCACGCTTTAAACTTAAACCGGATTTCACTTTCAAACCTACTGGAGGATGAATACTAATTGAAACTATGGTTTTGTGGCAGAAACGCTCATTATCCTACAAGTCCCAGGATACCTTCAAGACTGAATATTTGAATCAAACCCACCTGGGGGTAGTCAACTACTATTTAAATGAGGGGCTTGCCGAGATGACGTTACTACTGCCTGCAACCAGCCGGTCCGTGAACAAGAAGCAGGAGCTTTGAAACCGGTTGCAATGAATTAAAGGACCCTCTTTGAAATTTGGGGGCCGCTTTGTTTTTTGAGTGCATCTCCGCAAGTGGCAACTTCCTTTTTTGAAAATAATACGGCCAGCCTCGGTCGTGGAGTTTGCACCGCCTTATATACAATGGACTGCAGCTAAATACTGGTATCTCGCTAAAGCAGATAAACAAAGTCACGCTTTAAACTTAAACCGGATTTCACTTTCAAACCTACTGGAGGATGAATACTAATTGAAACTATGGTTTTGTGGCAGAAACGCTCATTATCCTACACGTCCCAGGATACCTTCAAGACTGAATATTTGAATCAAACCCACCTGGGGGTAGTCAACTACTATTTAAATGAGGGGCTTGCCGAGATGACGTTACTACTGCCTGCAACCAGCCGGTCCGTGAACAAGAAGCAGGAGCTTTGAAACGCGTTGGACCTCTTTGAACTACATTGAAATGAAACCCGGTTGCAATGAATTAAAGGACCCTCTTTGAAATTTGGGGGCCCGCTTTGTTTTTTGAGTGCATCTCCGCAAGTGGCAACTTCCTTTTTTGAAAATAATAAGGCCAGCCTCGGTCATGGAGTTTGCACCGCCATATATACAATGGACTGCAGCGAAATACTGGTATCTCGCTAAAGCAGATAAACAAAGTCACGCTTTAAACTTAAACCGGATTTCACTTTCAAACCTACTGGAGGATGAATACTAATTGAAACTATGGTTTTGTGGCAGAAACGCTCATTATCCTACAAGTCCCAGGATACCTTCAACACTGAATATTTGAATCAAACCCACCTGGGGGTAGTCAACTACTATTTAAATGAGGGGCTTGCCGAGATGATGTTACTACTGCCTGCAACCAGCCGGTCCGTGAACAAGAAGCAGGAGCTTTGAAACGCGTTGGACCTCTTTGAACTACATTGAAATGAAACCCGGTTGCAATGAATTAAAGGACCCTCTTTGAAATTTGGGGGCCCGCTTTGTTTTTTGAGTGCATCTCCGCAAGTGGCAACTTCCTTTTTTGAAAATGATACGGCCAGCCTCGGTCGTGGAGTTTGCACCGCCATATATACAATGGACTGCCGCGAAATACTGGTATCTCGCTAAAGCAGATAAACAAAGTCACGCTTTAAACTTAAACCGGATTTCACTTTCAAACCTACTGGAGGATGAATACTAATTGAAACTATGGTTTTGTGGCAGAAACGCTCATTATCCTACAAGTCCCAGGATACCTTCAAGACTGAATATTTGAATCAAACCCACCTGGGGGTAGTCAACTACTATTTAAATGAGGGGCTTGCCGAGATGACGTTACTACTGCCTGCAACCAGCCGGTCCGTGAACAAGAAGCAGGAGCTTTGAAACCGGTTGCAATGAATTAAAGGACCCTCTTTGAAATTTGGGGGCCGCTTTGTTTTTTGAGTGCATCTCCGCAAGTGGCAACTTCCTTTTTTGAAAATAATACGGCCAGCCTCGGTCGTGGAGTTTGCACCGCCATATATACAATGGACTGCAGCTAAATACTGGTATCTCGCTAAAGCAGATAAACAAAGTCACGCTTTAAACTTAAACCGGATTTCACTTTCAAACCTACTGGAGGATGAATACTAATTGAAACTATGGTTTTGTGGCAGAAACGCTCATTATCCTACAAGTCCCAGGATACCTTCAAGACTGAATATTTGAATCAAACCCACCTGGGGGTAGTCAACTACTATTTAAATGAGGGGCTTGCCGAGATGACGTTACTACTGCCTGCAACCAGCCGGTCCGTGAACAAGAAGCAGGAGCTTTGAAACGCGTTGGACCTCTTTGAACTACATTGAAATGAAACCCGGTTGCAATGAATTAAAGGACCCTCTTTGAAATTTGGGGGCCCGCTTTGTTTTTTGAGTGCATCTCCGCAAGTGGCAACTTCCTTTTTTGAAAATAATAAGGCCAGCCTCGGTCATGGAGTTTGCACCGCCATATATACAATGGACTGCAGCGAAATACTGGTATCTCGCTAAAGCAGATAAACAAAGTCACGCTTTAAACTTAAACCGGATTTCACTTTCAAACCTACTGGAGGATGAATACTAATTGAAACTATGGTTTTGTGGCAGAAACGCTCATTATCCTACAAGTCCCAGGATACCTTCAACACTGAATATTTGAATCAAACCCACCTGGGGGTAGTCAACTACTATTTAAATGAGGGGCTTGCCGAGATGACGTTACTACTGCCTGCAACCAGCCGGTCCGTGAACAAGAAGCAGGAGCTTTGAAACGCGTTGGACTTCTTTGAACTACATTGAAATGAAACCCGGTTGCAATGAATTAAAGGACCCTCTTTGAAATTTGGGGGCCCGCTTTGTTTTTTGAGTGCATCTCCGCAAGTGGCAACTTCCTCTTTTGAAAATAATACGGCCAGCCTCGGTCGTGGAGTTTGCACCGCCATATATACAATGGACTGCAGCGAAATACTGGTATCTCGCTAAAGCAGATAAACAAAGTCACGCTTTAAACTTAAACCGGATTTCACTTTCAAACCTACTGGAGGATGATTACTAATTGAAACTATGGTTTTGTGGCAGAAACGCTCATTATCCTACAAGTCCCAGGATACCTTCAAGACTGAATATTTGAATCAAACCCACCTGGGGGTAGTCAACTACTATTTAAATGAGGGGCTTGCCGAGATGACGTTACTACTGCCTGCAACCAGCCGGTCCGTGAACAAGAAGCAGGAGCTTTGAAACGCGTTGGACCTCTTTGAACTACATTGAAATGAAACCCGGTTGCAATGAATTAAAGGACCCTCTTTGAAATTTGGGGGCCGCTTTGTTTTTTGAGTGCATCTCCGCAAGTGGCAACTTCCTTTTTTGAAAATAATACGGCCAGCCTCGGTCGTGGAGTTTGCACCGCCATATATACAATGGACTGCAGCTAAATACTGGTATCTCGCTAAAGCAGATAAACAAAGTCACGCTTTAAACTTAAACCGGATTTCACTTTCAAACCTACTGGAGGATGAATACTAATTGAAACTATGGTTTTGTGGCAGAAACTCTCATTATCCTACAAGTCCCAGGATACCTTCAAGACTGAATATTTGAATCAAACCCACCTGGGGGTAGTCAACTACTATTTAAATGAGGGGCTTGCCGAGATGACGTTACTACTGCCTGCAACCAGCCGGTCTGTGAACAAGAAGCAGGAGCTTTGAAACCAGTTGCAATGAATTAAAGGACCCTCTTTGAAATTTGGGGGCCGCTTTGTTTTTTGAGTGCATCTCCGCAAGTGGCAACTTCCTTTTTTGAAAATAATACGGCCAGCCTCGGTCGTGGAGTTTGCACCGCCATATATACAATGGACTGCAGCTAAATACTGGTATCTCGCTAAAGCAGATAAACAAAGTCACGCTTTAAACTTAAACCGGATTTCACTTTCAAACCTACTGGAGGATGAATACTAATTGAAACTATGGTTTTGTGGCAGAAACGCTCATTATCCTACAAGTCCCAGGATACCTTCAAGACTGAATATTTGAATCAAACCCACCTGGGGGTAGTCAACTACTATTTAAATGAGGGGCTTGCCGAGATGACGTTACTACTGCCTGCAACCAGCCGGTCCGTGAACAAGAAGCAGGAGCTTTGAAACGTGTTGGACCTCTTTGAACTACATTGAAATGAAACCCGGTTGCAATGTATTAAAGGACCCTCTTTGAAATTTGGGGGCCCGCTTTGTTTTTTGAGTGCATCTCCGCAAGTGGCAACTTCCTTTTTTGAAAATAATACGGCCAGCCTCGGTCGTCGAGTTTGCACCGCCATATATACAATGGACTGCAGCGAAATACTGGTATCTCGCTAAAGCAGATATACAAAGTCACGCTTTAAACTTAAACCGGATTTCACTTTCAAACCTACTGGAGGATGATTACTAATTGAAACTATGGTTTTGTGGCAGAAACGCTCATTATCCTACAAGTCCCAGGATACCTTCAAGACTGAATATTTGAATCAAACCCACCTGGGGGTAGTCAACTACTATTTAAATGAGGGGCTTGCCGAGATGACGTTACTACTGCCTGCAACCAGCCGGTCCGTGAACAAGAAGCAGGAGCTTTGAAACGCGTTGGACCTCTTTGAACTACATTGAAATGAAACCCGGTTGCAATGAATTAAAGGACCCTCTTTGAAATTTGGGGGCCGCTTTGTTTTTTGAGTGCATCTCCGCAAGTGGCAACTTCCTTTTTTGAAAATAATACGGCCAGCCTCGGTCGTGGAGTTTGCACCGCCATATATACAATGGACTGCAGCTAAATACTGGTATCTCGCTAAAGCAGATAAACAAAGTCACGCTTTAAACTTAAACCGGATTTCACTTTCAAACCTACTGGAGGATGAATACTAATTGAAACTACGGTTTTGTGGCAGAAACGCTCATTATCCTACAAGTCCCAGGATACCTTCAAGACTGAATATTTGAATCAAACCCACCTGGGGGTAGTCAACTACTATTTAAATGAGGGGCTTGCCGAGATGACGTTACTACTGCCTGCAACCAGCCGGTCCGTGAACAAGAAGCAGGAGCTTTAAAACGCGTTGGACCTCTTTGAACTACATTGAAATGAAACCCGGTTGCAATGAATTAAAGGACCCTCTTTGAAATTTGGGGGCCCGCTTTGTTTTTTGAGTGCATCTCCGCAAGTGGCAACTTCCTTTTTTGAAAATAATCCGGCTAGCCTCGGTCGTGGAGTTTGCACCGCCATATATACAATGGACTGCAGCGAAATACTGGTATCTCGCTAAAGCAGATAAACAAAGTCACGCTTTAAACTTAAACCGGATTTCACTTTCAAACCTACTGGAGGATGAATACTAATTGAAACTATGGTTTTGTGGCAGAAACGCTCATTATCCTACAAGTCCCAGGATACCTTCAAGACTGAATATATGAATCAAACCCACCTGGGGGTAGTCAACTACTATTTAAATGAGGGGCTTGCAGAGATGACGTTACTACTGCCTGCAACCAGCCGGTCCGTGAACAAGAAGCAGGAGCTTTGAAACACGTTGGACCTCTTTGAACTACATTGAAATGAAACCCGGTTGCAATGAATTAAAGGACCCTCTTTGAAATTTGGGGGCCCGCTTTGTTTTTTGAGTGTATCTCCGCAAGTGGCAACTTCCTTTTTTGAAAATATTACGGCCAGCCTCGGTCGTGGAGTTTGCACCGCCATATATACAATGGACTGCAGCGATATACTGGTATCTCGCTAAAGCAGATAAACAAAGTCACGCTTTAAACTTAAACCGGATTTCACTTTCAAACCTACTGGAGGATGAATACTAATTGAAACTATGGTTTTGTGGCAGAAACGCTCATTATCCTACAAGTCCCAGGATACCTTCAAGACTGAATATTTGAATCAAACCCACCTGGGGGTAGTCAACTACTATTTAAATGAGGGGCTTGCCGAGATGATGTTACTACTGCCTGCAACCAGCCGGTCCGTGAACAAGAAGCAGGAGCTTTGAAACGCGTTGGACCTCTTTGAACTACATTGAAATGAAACCCGGTTGCAATGAATTAAAGGACCCTCTTTGAAATTTGGGGGCCCGCTTTGTTTTTTGAGTGCATCTCCGCAAGTGGCAACTTCCTTTTTTGAAAATAATACGGCCAGCCTCGGTCGTGGAGTTTGCACCGCCATATATACAATGGACTGCAGCGAAATACTGGTATCTCGCTAAAGCAGATAAACAAAGTCACGCTTTAAACTTAAACCGGATTTCACTTTCAAACCTACTGGAGGATGAATACTAATTGAAACTATGGTTTTGTGGCAGAAACGCTCATTATCCTACAAGTCCCAGGATACCTTCAAGACTGAATATTTGAATCAAACCCACCTGGGGGTAGTCAACTACTATTTAAATGAGGGGCTTGCCGAGATGACGTTACTAATGCCTGCAACCAGCCGGTCCGTGAACAAGAAGCAGGAGCTTTGAAACGCGTTGGACCTCTTTGAACTACATTGAAATGAAACCCGGTTGCAATGAATTAAAGGACCCTCTTTGAAATTTGGGGGCCCGCTTTGTTTTTTGAGTGCATCTCCGCAAGTGGCAACTTCCTTTTTTGAAAATAATATGCCCAGCCTCGGTCGTGGAGTTTGCACCGCCATATATACAATGGACTGCAGCGAAATACTGGTATCTCGCTAAAGCAGATAAACAAAGTCACGCTTTAAACTTAAACCGGATTTCACTTTCAAACCTACTGGAGGATGAATACTAATTGAAACTGTGGTTTTGTGGCAGAAACACTCATTATCCTACAAGTCCCAGGATACCTTCAAGACTGAATATTTGAATCAAACCCACCTGGGGGTAGTCAACTACTATTTAAATGAGGGGCTTGCCGAGATGACGTTACTACTGCCTGCAACCAGCCGGTCCGTGAACAAGAAGCAGGAGCTTTGAAACGCGTTGGACCTCTTTGAACTACATTGAAATGAAACCCGGTTGCAATGAATTAAAGGACCCTCTTTGAAATTTGGGGGCCCGCTTTGTTTTTTGAGTGTATCTCCGCAAGTGGCAACTTCCTTTTTTGAAAATAATACGGCCAGCCTCGGTCGTGGAGTTTGCACCACCATATATACAATGGACTGCAGCGAAATACTGGTATCTCGCTAAAGCAGATAAACAAAGTCACGCTTTAAACTTAAACCGGATTTCACTTTCAAACCTACTGGAGGATGATTACTAATTGAAACTATGGTTTTGTGGCAGAAACGCTCATTATCCTACAAGTCCCAGGATACCTTCAAGACTGAATATTTGAATCAAACCCACCTGGGGGTAGTCAACTACTATTTAAATGAGGGGCTTGCCGAGATGACGTTACTACTGCCTGCAACCAGCCGGTCCGTGAACAAGAAGCAGGAGCTTTGAAACGCGTTGGACCTCTTTGAACTACATTGAAATGAAACCCGGTTGCAATGAATTAAAGGACCCTCTTTGAAATTTGGGGGCCGCTTTGTTTTTTGAGTGCATCTCCGCAAGTGGCAACTTCCTTTTTTGAAAATAATACGGCCAGCCTCGGTCGTGGAGTTTGCACCGCCATATATACAATGGACTGCAGCTAAATACTGGTATCTCGCTAAAGCAGATAAACAAAGTCACGCTTTAAACTTAAACCGGATTTCATTTTAAAACCTACTGGAGGATGAATACTAATTGAAACTATGGTTTTGTGGCAGAAACGCTCATTATCCTACAAGTCCCAGGATACCTTCAAGACTGAATATTTGAATCAAACCCACCTGGGGGTAGTCAACTACTATTTAAATGAGGGGCTTGCCGAGATGACGTTACTACTGCCTGCAACCAGCCGGTCCGTGAACAAGAAGCAGGAGCTTTAAAACGCGTTGGACCTCTTTGAACTACATTGAAATGAAACCCGGTTGCAATGAATTAAAGGACCCTCTTTGAAATTTGAAGGCCCGCTTTGTTTTTTGAGTGCATCTCCGCAAGTGGCAACTTCCTTTTTTGAAAATAATACGGCCAGCCTCGGTCGTGGAGTTTGCACCGCCATATATACAATGGACTGCAGCGAAATACTGGTATCTCGCTAAAGCAGATAAACAAAGTCACGCTTTAAACTTAAACCGGATTTCACTTTCAAACCTACTGGAGGATGAATACTAATTGAAAAAAAGGTTTTGTGGCAGAAACGCTCATTATCCTACAAGTCCCAGGATACCTTCAAGACTGAATATATGAATCAAACCCACCTGGGGGTAGTCAACTACTATTTAAATGAGGGGCTTGCAGAGATGACGTTACTACTGCCTGCAACCAGCCGGTCCGTGAACAAGAAGCAGGAGCTTTGAAACGCGTTGGACCTCTTTGAACTACATTGAAATGAAACCCGGTTGCAATGAATTAAAGGACCCTCTTTGAAATTTGGGGGCCCGCTTTGTTTTTTGAGTGTATCTCCGCAAGTGGCAACTTCCTTTTTTGAAAATAATACGGCCAGCCTCGGTCATGGAGTTTGCACCGCCATATATACAATGGACTGCAGCGAAATACTGGTATCTCGCTAAAGCAGATAAACAAAGTCACTCTTTAAACTTAAACCGGATTTCACTTTCAAACCTACTGGAGGATGAATACTAATTGAAACTATGGTTTTGTGGCAGAAACGCTCCTTATCCTACAAGTCCCAGGATACCTTCAAGACTGAATATTTGAATCAAACCCACCTGGGGGTAGTCAACTACTATTTAAATGAGGGGCTTGCCGAGATGATGTTACTACTGCCTGCAACCAGCCGGTCCGTGAACAAGAAGCAGGAGCTTTGAAACGCGTTGGACCTCTTTGAACTACATTGAAATGAAACCCGGTTGCAATGAATTAAAGGACCCTCTTTGAAATTTGAAGGCCCGCTTTGTTTTTTGAGTGCATCTCCGCAAGTGGCAACTTCCTTTTTTGAAAATAATACGGCCAGCCTCGGTCGTGGAGTTTGCACCGCCATATATACAATGGACTGCAGCGAAATACTGGTATCTCACTAAAGCAGATAAACAAAGTCACGCTTTAAACTTAAACCGGATTTCACTTTCAAACCTACTGGAGGATGAATACTAATTGAAAAAAAGGTTTTGTGGCAGAAACGCTCATTATCCTACAAGTCCCAGGATACCTTCAAGACTGAATATATGAATCAAACCCACCTGGGGGTAGTCAACTACTATTTAAATGAGGGGCTTGCAGAGATGACGTTACTACTGCCTGCAACCAGCCGGTCCGTGAACAAGAAGCAGGAGCTTTGAAACGCGTTGGACCTCTTTGAACTACATTGAAATGAAACCCGGTTGCAATGAATTAAAGGACCCTCTTTGAAATTTGGGGGCCCGCTTTGTTTTTTGAGTGTATCTCCGCAAGTGGCAACTTCCTTTTTTGAAAATAATACGGCCAGCCTCGGTCATGGAGTTTGCACCGCCATATATACAATGGACTGCAGCGAAATACTGGTATCTCGCTAAAGCAGATAAACAAAGTCACGCTTTAAACTTAAACCGGATTTCACTTTCAAACCTACTGGAGGATGAATACTAATTGAAACTATGGTTTTGTGGCAGAAACGCTCCTTATCCTACAAGTCCCAGGATACCTTCAAGACTGAATATTTGAATCAAACCCACCTGGGGGTAGTCAACTACTATTTAAATGAGGGGCTTGCCGAGATGATGTTACTACTGCCTGCAACCAGCCGGTCCGTGAACAAGAAGCAGGAGCTTTGAAACGCGTTGGACCTCTTTGAACTACATTGAAATGAAACCCGGTTGCAATGAATTAAAGGACCCTCTTTGAAATTTGGGGGCCCGCTTTGTTTTTTGAGTGCATCTCCGCAAGTGGCAACTTCCTTTTTTGAAAATAATACGGCCAGCCTCGGTCGTGGAGTTTGCACCGCCATATATACAATGGACTGCAGCGAAATACTGGTATCTCGCTAAAGCAGATAAACAAAGTCACGCTTTAAACTTAAACCGGATTTCACTTTCAAACCTACTGGAGGATGAATACTAATTGAAACTATGGTTTTGTGGCAGAAACGCTCATTATCCTACAAGTCCCAGGATACCTTCAAGACTGAATATATGAATCAAACCCACCTGGGGGTAGTCAACTACTATTTAAATGAGGGGCTTGCCGAGATGACGTTACTACTGCCTGCAACCAGCCGGTCCGTGAACAAGAAGCAGGAGCTTTGAAACCGGTTGCATTGAATTAAAAGACCCTCTTTGAAATTTGGGGGCCGCTTTGTTTTTTGAGTGCATCTCCGCAAGTGGCAACTTCCTTTTTTGAAAATAATACGGCCAGCCTCGGTCGTGGAGTTTGCACCGCCATATATACAATGGACTGCAGCTAAATACTGGTATCTCGCTAAAGCAGATAAACAAAGTCACGCTTTAAACTTAAACCGGATTTCACTTTCAAACCTACTGGAGGATGAATACTAATTGAAACTATGGTTTTGTGGCAGAAACGCTCATTATCCTACAAGTCCCAGGATACCTTCAAGACTGAATATTTGAATCAAACCCACCTGGGGGTAGTCAACTACTATTTAAATGAGGGGCTTGCCGAGATGACGTTACTACTGCCTGCAACCAGCCGGTCCGTGAACAAGAAGCAGGAGCTTTGAAACGCGTTGGACCTCTTTGAACTACATTGAAATGAAACCCGGTTGCAATGAATTAAAGGACCCTCTTTGAAATTTGGGGGCCCGCTTTGTTTTTTGAGTGCATCTCCGCAAGTGGCAACTTCCTTTTTTGAAAATAATACGGCCAGCCTCGGTCGTGGAGTTTGCACCGCCATATTACAATGGACTGCAGCGAAATACTGGTATCTCGCTAAAGCAGATAAACAAAGTAACGCTTTAAACTTAAACCGGATTTCACTTTCAAACCTACTGGAGGATGAATACTAATTGAAACTATGGTTTTGTGGCAGAAACGCTCATTATCCTACAAGTCCCAGGATACCTTCAAGACTGAATATATGAATCAAACCCACCTGGGGGTAGTCAACTACTATTTAAATGAGGGGCTTGCAGAGATGACGTTACTACTGCCTGCAACCAGCCGGTCCGTGAACAAGAAGCAGGAGCTTTGAAACGCGTTGGACCTCTTTGAACTACATTGAAATGAAACCCGGTTGCAATGAATTAAAGGACCCTCTTTGAAATTTGGGGGCCGCTTTGTTTTTTGAGTGCATCTCCGCAAGTGGCAACTTCCTTTTTTGAAAATAATACGGCCAGCCTCGGTCGTGGAGTTTGCACCGCCATATATACAATGGACTGCAGCTAAATACTGGTATCTCGCTAAAGCAGATAAACAAAGTCACGCTTTAAACTTAAACCGGATTTCACTTTCAAACCTACTGGAGGATGAATACTAATTGAAACTATGGTTTTGTGGCAGAAACGCTCATTATCCTACAAGTCCCAGGATACCTTCAAGACT
Organism: Triturus cristatus; assembly: GCF_964204655.1. Classification (NCBI taxonomy): domain Eukaryota; kingdom Metazoa; phylum Chordata; class Amphibia; order Caudata; family Salamandridae; genus Triturus; species Triturus cristatus. Next base: position 607,014,209 of record NC_140585.1, read on the forward strand.
GAATATTTGAATCAAACCCACCTGGGGGTAGTCAACTACTATTTAAATGAGGGGCTTGCCGAGATGACGTTACTACTGCCTGCAACCAGCCGGTCCGTGAACAAGAAGCAGGAGCTTTGAAACGCGTTGGACCTCTTTGAACTACATTGAAATGAAACCCGGTTGCAATGAATTAAAGGACCCTCTTTGAAATTTGGGGGCCCGCTTTGTTTTTTGAGTGTATCTCCGCAAGTGGCAACTTCCTTTTTTGAAAATAATACGGCCAGCCTCCGTCGTGGAGTTTGCACCGCCATATATACAATGGACTGCAGCGAAATACTGGTATCTCGCTAAAGCAGATAAACAAAGTCACGCTTTAAACTTAAACCGGATTTCACTTTCAAACCTACTGGAGGATGAATACTAATTGAAACTATGGTTTTGTGGCAGAAACGCTCATTATCCTACAAGTCCCAGGATACCTTCAAGACTGAATATTTGAATCAAACCCACCTGGGGGTAGTCAACTACTATTTAAATGAGGGGCTTGCCGAGATGATGTTACTACTGCCTGCAACCAGCCGGTCCGTGAACAAGAAGCAGGAGCTTTGAAACGCGTTGGACCTCTTTGAACTACATTGAAATGAAACCCGGTTGCAATGAATTAAAGGACCCTCTTTGAAATTTGGGGGCCCGCTTTGTTTTTTGAGTGCATCTCCGCAAGTGGCAACTTCCTTTTTTGAAAATAATACGGCCAGCCTCGGTCGTGGAGTTTGCACCGCCATATTACAATGGACTGCAGCGAAATACTGGTATCTCGCTAAAGCAGATAAACAAAGTAACGCTTTAAACTTAAACCGGATTTCACTTTCAAACCTACTGGAGGATGAATACTAATTGAAACTATGGTTTTGTGGCAGAAACGCTCATTATCCTACAAGTCCCAGGATACCTTCAAGACTGAATATATGAATCAAACCCACCTGGGGGTAGTCAACTACTATTTAAATGAGGGGCTTGCAGAGATGACGTTACTACTGCCTGCAACCAGCCGGTCCGTGAACAAGAAGCAGGAGCTTTGAAACGCGTTGGACCTCTTTGAACTACATTGAAATGAAACCCGGTTGCAATGAATTAAAGGACCCTCTTTGAAATTTGGGGGCCGCTTTGTTTTTTGAGTGCATCTCCGCAAGTGGCAACTTCCTTTTTTGAAAATAATACGGCCAGCCTCGGTCGTGGAGTTTGCACCGCCATATATACAATGGACTGCAGCTAAATACTGGTATCTCGCTAAAGCAGATAAACAAAGTCACGCTTTAAACTTAAACCGGATTTCACTTTCAAACCTACTGGAGGATGAATACTAATTGAAACTATGGTTTTGTGGCAGAAACGCTCATTATCCTACAAGTCCCAGGATACCTTCAAGACTGAATATTTGAATCAAACCCACCTGGGGGTAGTCAACTACTATTTAAATGAGGGGCTTGCCGAGATGACGTTACTACTGCCTGCAACCAGCCGGTCCGTGAACAAGAAGCAGGAGCTTTGAAACGCGTTGGACCTCTTTGAACTACATTGAAATGAAACCCGGTTGCAATGAATTAAAGGACCCTCTTTGAAATTTGGGGGCCCGCTTTGTTTTTTGAGTGTATCTCCGCAAGTGGCAACTTCCTTTTTTGAAAATAATACGGCCAGCCTCCGTCGTGGAGTTTGCACCGCCATATATACAATGGACTGCAGCGAAATACTGGTATCTCGCTAAAGCAGATAAACAAAGTCACGCTTTAAACTTAAACCGGATTTCACTTTCAAACCTACTGGAGGATGAATACTAATTGAAACTATGGTTTTGTGGCAGAAACGCTCATTATCCTACAAGTCCCAGGATACCTTCAAGACTGAATATTTGAATCAAACCCACCTGGGGGTAGTCAACTACTATTTAAATGAGGGGCTTGCCGAGATGATGTTACTACTGCCTGCAACCAGCCGGTCCGTGAACAAGAAGCAGGAGCTTTGAAACGCGTTGGACCTCTTTGAACTACATTGAAATGAAACCCGGTTGCAATGAATTAAAGGACCCTCTTTGAAATTTGGGGGCCCGCTTTGTTTTTTGAGTGCATCTCCGCAAGTGGCAACTTCCTTTTTTGAAAATGATACGGCCAGCCTCGGTCGTGGAGTTTGCACCGCCATATATACAATGGACTGCCGCGAAATACTGGTATCTCGCTAAAGCAGATAAACAAAGTCACGCTTTAAACTTAAACCGGATTTCACTTTCAAACCTACTGGAGGATGAATACTAATTGAAACTATGGTTTTGTGGCTGAAACGCTCATTATCCTACAAGTCCCAGGATACCTTCAAGACTGAATATTTGAATCAAACCCACCTGGGGGTAGTCAACTACTATTTAAATGAGGGGCTTGCCGAGATGACGTTACTACTGCCTGCAACCAGCCGGTCCGTGAACAAGAAGCAGGAGCTTTGAAACCGGTTGCAATGAATTAAAGGACCCTCTTTGAAATTTGGGGGCCGCTTTGTTTTTTGAGTGCATCTCCGCAAGTGGCAACTTCCTCTTTTGAAAATAATACGGCCAGCCTCGGTCGTGGAGTTTGCACCGCCATATATACAATGGACTGCAGCGAAATACTGGTATCTCGCTAAAGCAGATAAACAAAGTCACGCTTTAAACTTAAACCGGATTTCACTTTCAAACCTACTGGAGGATGATTACTAATTGAAACTATGGTTTTGTGGCAGAAACGCTCATTATCCTACAAGTCCCAGGATACCTTCAAGACTGAATATTTGAATCAAACCCACCTGGGGGTAGTCAACTACTATTTAAATGAGGGGCTTGCCGAGATGACGTTACTACTGCCTGCAACCAGCCGGTCCGTGAACAAGAAGCAGGAGCTTTGAAACGCGTTGGACCTCTTTGAACTACATTGAAATGAAACCCGGTTGCAATGAATTAAAGGACCCTCTTTGAAATTTGGGGGCCGCTTTGTTTTTTGAGTGCATCTCCGCAAGTGGCAACTTCCTTTTTTGAAAATAATACGGCCAGCCTCGGTCGTGGAGTTTGCACCGCCATATATACAATGGACTGCAGCTAAATACTGGTATCTCGCTAAAGCAGATAAACAAAGTCACGCTTTAAACTTAAACCGGATTTCACTTTCAAACCTACTGGAGGATGAATACTAATTGAAACTATGGTTTTGTGGCAGAAACTCTCATTATCCTACAAGTCCCAGGATACCTTCAAGACTGAATATTTGAATCAAACCCACCTGGGGGTAGTCAACTACTATTTAAATGAGGGGCTTGCCGAGATGACGTTACTACTGCCTGCAACCAGCCGGTCTGTGAACAAGAAGCAGGAGCTTTGAAACCAGTTGCAATGAATTAAAGGACCCTCTTTGAAATTTGGGGGCCGCTTTGTTTTTTGAGTGCATCTCCGCAAGTGGCAACTTCCTTTTTTGAAAATAATACGGCCAGCCTCGGTCGTGGAGTTTGCACCGCCATATATACAATGGACTGCAGCTAAATACTGGTATCTCGCTAAAGCAGATAAACAAAGTCACGCTTTAAACTTAAACCGGATTTCACTTTCAAACCTACTGGAGGATGAATACTAATTGAAACTATGGTTTTGTGGCAGAAACGCTCATTATCCTACAAGTCCCAGGATACCTTCAAGACTGAATATTTGAATCAAACCCACCTGGGGGTAGTCAACTACTATTTAAATGAGGGGCTTGCCGAGATGACGTTACTACTGCCTGCAACCAGCCGGTCCGTGAACAAGAAGCAGGAGCTTTGAAACGCGTTGGACCTCTTTGAACTACATTGAAATGAAACCCGGTTGCAATGTATTAAAGGACCCTCTTTGAAATTTGGGGGCCCGCTTTGTTTTTTGAGTGCATCTCCGCAAGTGGCAACTTCCTTTTTTGAAAATAATACGGCCAGCCTCGGTCGTGGAGTTTGCACCGCCATATATACAATGGACTGCAGCGAAATACTGGTATCTCGCTAAAGCAGATATACAAAGTCACGCTTTAAACTTAAACCGGATTTCACTTTCAAACCTACTGGAGGATGATTACTAATTGAAACTATGGTTTTGTGGCAGAAACGCTCATTATCCTACAAGTCCCAGGATACCTTCAAGACTGAATATTTGAATCAAACCCTCCTGGGGGTAGTCAACTACTATTTAAATGAGGGGCTTGCCGAGATGACGTTACTACTGCCTGCAACCAGCCGGTCCGTGAACAAGAAGCAGGAGCTTTGAAACGCGTTGGACCTCTTTGAACTACATTGAAATGAAACCCGGTTGCAATGAATTAAAGGACCCTCTTTGAAATTTGGGGGCCGCTTTGTTTTTTGAGTGCATCTCCGCAAGTGGCAACTTCCTTTTTTGAAAATAATACGGCCAGCCTCGGTCGTGGAGTTTGCACCGCCATATATACAATGGACTGCAGCTAAATACTGGTATCTCGCTAAAGCAGATAAACAAAGTCACGCTTTAAACTTAAACCGGATTTCACTTTCAAACCTACTGGAGGATGAATACTAATTGAAACTACGGTTTTGTGGCAGAAACGCTCATTATCCTACAAGTCCCAGGATACCTTCAAGACTGAATATTTGAATCAAACCCACCTGGGGGTAGTCAACTACTATTTAAATGAGGGGCTTGCCGAGATGACGTTACTACTGCCTGCAACCAGCCGGTCCGTGAACAAGAAGCAGGAGCTTTAAAACGCGTTGGACCTCTTTGAACTACATTGAAATGAAACCCGGTTGCAATGAATTAAAGGACCCTCTTTGAAATTTGGGGGCCCGCTTTGTTTTTTGAGTGCATCTCCGCAAGTGGCAACTTCCTTTTTTGAAAATAATCCGGCTAGCCTCGGTCGTGGAGTTTGCACCGCCATATATACAATGGACTGCAGCGAAATACTGGTATCTCGCTAAAGCAGATAAACAAAGTCACGCTTTAAACTTAAACCGGATTTCACTTTCAAACCTACTGGAGGATGAATACTAATTGAAACTATGGTTTTGTGGCAGAAACGCTCATTATCCTACAAGTCCCAGGATACCTTCAAGACTGAATATTTGAATCAAACCCACCTGGGGGTAGTCAACTACTATTTAAATGAGGGGCTTGCCGAGATGATGTTACCACTGCCTGCAACCAGCCGGTCCGTGAACAAGAAGCAGGAGCTTTGAAACGCGTTGGACCTCTTTGAACTACATTGAAATGAAACCCGGTTGCAATGAATTAAAGGACCCTCTTTGAAATTTGGGGGCCCGCTTTGTTTTTTGAGTGCATCTCCGCAAGTGGCAACTTCCTTTTTTGAAAATAATACGGCCAGCCTCGGTCGTGGAGTTTGCACCGCCATATATACAATGGACTGCAGCGAAATACTGGTATCTCGCTAAAGCAGATAATCAAAGTCACGCTTTAAACTTAAACCGGATTTCACTTTCAAACCTACTGGAGGATGAATACTAATTGAAACTATGGTTTTGTGGCAGAAACGCTCATTATCCTACAAGTCCCAGGATACCTTCAAGACTGAATATTTGAATCAAACCCACCTGGGGGTAGTCAACTACTATTTAAATGAGGGGCTTGCCGAGATGACGTTACTAATGCCTGCAACCAGCCGGTCCGTGAACAAGAAGCAGGAGCTTTGAAATGCGTTGGACCTCTTTGAACTACATTGAAATGAAACCCGGTTGCAATGAATTAAAGGACCCTCTTTGAAATTTGGGGGCCCGCTTTGTTTTTTGAGTGCATCTCCGCAAGTGGCAACTTCCTTTTTTGAAAATAATACGGCCAGCCTCGGTCGTGGAGTTTGCACCGCCATATATACAATGGACTGCAGCGAAATACTGGTATCTCGCTAAAGCAGATAAACAAAGTCACGCTTTAAACTTAAACCGGATTTCACTTTCAAACCTACTGGAGGATGAATACTAATTGAAACTGTGGTTTTGTGGCAGAAACACTCATTATCCTGCAAGTCCCAGGATACCTTCAAGACTGAATATTTGAATCAAACCCACCTGGGGGTAGTCAACTACTATTTAAATGAGGGGCTTGCCGAGATGACGTTACTACTGCCTGAAACCAGCCGGTCCGTGAACAAGAAGCAGGAGCTTTGAAACGCGTTGGACCTCTTTGAACTACATTGAAATGAAACCCGGTTGCAATGAATTAAAGGACCCTCTTTGAAATTTGGGGGCCCGCTTTGTTTTTTGAGTGTATCTCCGCAAGTGGCAACTTCCTTTTTTGAAAATAATACGGCCAGCCTCCGTCGTGGAGTTTGCACCGCCATATATACAATGGACTGCAGCGAAATACTGGTATCTCGCTAAAGCAGATAAACAAAGTCACGCTTTAAACTTAAATCGGATTTCACTTTCAAACCTACTGGAGGATGATTACTAATTGAAACTATGGTTTTGTGGCAGAAACGCTCATTATCCTACAAGTCCCAGGATACCTTCAAGACTGAATATTTGAATCAAACCCACCTGGGGGTAGTCAACTACTATTTAAATGAGGGGCTTGCCGAGATGACGTTACTACTGCCTGCAACCAGCCGGTCCGTGAACAAGAAGCAGGAGCTTTGAAACGCGTTGGACCTCTTTGAACTACATTGAAATGAAACCCGGTTGCAATGAATTAAAGGACCCTCTTTGAAATTTGGGGGCCGCTTTGTTTTTTGAGTGCATCTCCGCAAGTGGCAACTTCCTTTTTTGAAAATAATACGGCCAGCCTCGGTCGTGGAGTTTGCACCGCCATATATACAATGGACTGCAGCTAAATACTGGTATCTCGCTAAAGCAGATAAACAAAGTCACGCTTTAAACTTAAACCGGATTTCACTTTCAAACCTACTGGAGGATGAATACTAATTGAAACTATGGTTTTGTGGCAGAAACGCTCATTATCCTACAAGTCCCAGGATACCTTCAAGACTGAATATTTGAATCAAACCCACCTGGGGGTAGTCAACTACTATTTAAATGAGGGGCTTGCCGAGATGACGTTACTACTGCCTGCAACCAGCCGGTCCGTGAACAAGAAGCAGGAGCTTTAAAACGCGTTGGACCTCTTTGAACTACATTGAAATGAAACCCGGTTGCAATGAATTAAAGGACCCTCTTTGAAATTTGGGGGCCCGCTTTGTTTTTTGAGTGCATCTCCGCAAGTGGCAACTTCCTTTTTTGAAAATAATACGGCCAGCCTCGGTCGTGGAGTTTGCACCGCCATATATACAATGGACTGCAGCGAAAACTGGTATCTCGCTAAAGCAGATAAACAAAGTCACGCTTTAAACTTAAACCGGATTTCACTTTAAAACCTACTGGAGGATGAATACTAATTAAAACTATGGTTTTGTGGCAGAAACGCTCATTATCCTACAAGTCCCAGGATACCTTCAAGACTGAATATATGAATCAAACCCACCTGGGGGTAGTCAACTACTATTTAAATGAGGGGCTTGCAGAGATGACGTTACTACTGCCTGCAACCAGCCGGTCCGTGAACAAGAAGCAGGAGCTTTGAAACGCGTTGGACCTCTTTGAACTACATTGAAATGAAACCCGGTTGCAATGAATTAAAGGACCCTCTTTGAAATTTGGGGGCCCGCTTTGTTTTTTGAGTGTATCTCCGCAAGTGGCAACTTCCTTTTTTGAAAATAATACGGCCAGCCTCCGTCGTGGAGTTTGCACCGCCATATATACAATGGACTGCAGCGAAATACTGGTATCTCGCTAAAGCAGATAAACAAAGTCACGCTTTAAACTTAAACCGGATTTCACTTTCAAACCTACTGGAGGATGAATACTAATTGAAACTATGGTTTTGTGGCAGAAACGCTCATTATCCTACAAGTCCCAGGATACCTTCAAGACTGAATATTTGAATCAAACCCACCTGGGGGTAGTCAACTACTATTTAAATGAGGGGCTTGCCGAGATGATGTTACTACTGCCTGCAACCAGCCGGTCCGTGAACAAGAAGCAGGAGCTTTGAAACGCGTTGGACCTCTTTGAACTACATTGAAATGAAACCCGGTTGCAATGAATTAAAGGACCCTCTTTGAAATTTGGGGGCCCGCTTTGTTTTTTGAGTGCATCTCCGCAAGTGGCAACTTCCTTTTTTGAAAATAATACGGCCAGCCTCGGTCGTGGAGTTTGCACCGCCATATTACAATGGACTGCAGCGAAATACTGGTATCTCGCTAAAGCAGATAAACAAAGTAACGCTTTAAACTTAAACCGGATTTCACTTTCAAACCTACTGGAGGATGAATACTAATTGAAACTATGGTTTTGTGGCAGAAACGCTCATTATCCTACAAGTCCCAGGATACCTTCAAGACTGAATATATGAATCAAACCCACCTGGGGGTAGTCAACTACTATTTAAATGAGGGGCTTGCAGAGATGACGTTACTACTGCCTGCAACCAGCCGGTCCGTGAACAAGAAGCAGGAGCTTTGAAACGCGTTGGACCTCTTTGAACTACATTGAAATGAAACCCGGTTGCAATGAATTAAAGGACCCTCTTTGAAATTTGGGGGCCGCTTTGTTTTTTGAGTGCATCTCCGCAAGTGGCAACTTCCTTTTTTGAAAATAATACGGCCAGCCTCGGTCGTGGAGTTTGCACCGCCATATATACAATGGACTGCAGCTAAATACTGGTATCTCGCTAAAGCAGATAAACAAAGTCACGCTTTAAACTTAAACCGGATTTCACTTTCAAACCTACTGGAGGATGAATACTAATTGAAACTATGGTTTTGTGGCAGAAACGCTCATTATCCTACAAGTCCCAGGATACCTTCAAGACTGAATATTTGAATCAAACCCACCTGGGGGTAGTCAACTACTATTTAAATGAGGGGCTTGCCGAGATGACGTTACTACTGCCTGCAACCAGCCGGTCCGTGAACAAGAAGCAGGAGCTTTGAAACGCGTTGGACCTCTTTGAACTACATTGAAATGAAACCCGGTTGCAATGAATTAAAGGACCCTCTTTGAAATTTGGGGGCCCGCTTTGTTTTTTGAGTGTATCTCCGCAAGTGGCAACTTCCTTTTTTGAAAATAATACGGCCAGCCTCCGTCGTGGAGTTTGCACCGCCATATATACAATGGACTGCAGCGAAATACTGGTATCTCGCTAAAGCAGATAAACAAAGTCACGCTTTAAACTTAAACCGGATTTCACTTTCAAACCTACTGGAGGATGAATACTAATTGAAACTATGGTTTTGTGGCAGAAACGCTCATTATCCTACAAGTCCCAGGATACCTTCAAGACTGAATATTTGAATCAAACCCACCTGGGGGTAGTCAACTACTATTTAAATGAGGGGCTTGCCGAGATGATGTTACTACTGCCTGCAACCAGCCGGTCCGTGAACAAGAAGCAGGAGCTTTGAAACGCGTTGGACCTCTTTGAACTACATTGAAATGAAACCCGGTTGCAATGAATTAAAGGACCCTCTTTGAAATTTGGGGGCCCGCTTTGTTTTTTGAGTGCATCTCCGCAAGTGGCAACTTCCTTTTTTGAAAATGATACGGCCAGCCTCGGTCGTGGAGTTTGCACCGCCATATATACAATGGACTGCCGCGAAATACTGGTATCTCGCTAAAGCAGATAAACAAAGTCACGCTTTAAACTTAAACCGGATTTCACTTTCAAACCTACTGGAGGATGAATACTAATTGAAACTATGGTTTTGTGGCTGAAACGCTCATTATCCTACAAGTCCCAGGATACCTTCAAGACTGAATATTTGAATCAAACCCACCTGGGGGTAGTCAACTACTATTTAAATGAGGGGCTTGCCGAGATGACGTTACTACTGCCTGCAACCAGCCGGTCCGTGAACAAGAAGCAGGAGCTTTGAAACCGGTTGCAATGAATTAAAGGACCCTCTTTGAAATTTGGGGGCCGCTTTGTTTTTTGAGTGCATCTCCGCAAGTGGCAACTTCCTTTTTTGAAAATAATACGGCCAGCCTCGGTCGTGGAGTTTGCACCGCCATATATACAATGGACTGCAGCTAAATACTGGTATCTCGCTAAAGCAGATAAACAAAGTCACGCTTTAAACTTAAACCGGATTTCACTTTCAAACCTACTGGAGGATGAATACTAATTGAAACTATGGTTTTGTGGCAGAAACGCTCATTATCCTACAAGTCCCAGGATACCTTCAACACTGAATATTTGAATCAAACCCACCTGGGGGTAGTCAACTACTATTTAAATGAGGGGCTTGCCGAGATGACGTTACTACTGCCTGCAACCAGCCGGTCCGTGAACAAGAAGCAGGAGCTTTGAAACGCGTTGGACTTCTTTGAACTACATTGAAATGAAACCCGGTTGCAATGAATTAAAGGACCCTCTTTGAAATTTGGGGGCCCGCTTTGTTTTTTGAGTGCATCTCCGCAAGTGGCAACTTCCTCTTTTGAAAATAATACGGCCAGCCTCGGTCGTGGAGTTTGCACCGCCATATATACAATGGACTGCAGCGAAATACTGGTATCTCGCTAAAGCAGATAAACAAAGTCACGCTTTAAACTTAAACCGGATTTCACTTTCAAACCTACTGGAGGATGATTACTAATTGAAACTATGGTTTTGTGGCAGAAACGCTCATTATCCTACAAGTCCCAGGATACCTTCAAGACTGAATATTTGAATCAAACCCACCTGGGGGTAGTCAACTACTATTTAAATGAGGGGCTTGCCGAGATGACGTTACTACTGCCTGCAACCAGCCGGTCCGTGAACAAGAAGCAGGAGCTTTGAAACGCGTTGGACCTCTTTGAACTACATTGAAATGAAACCCGGTTGCAATGAATTAAAGGACCCTCTTTGAAATTTGGGGGCCGCTTTGTTTTTTGAGTGCATCTCCGCAAGTGGCAACTTCCTTTTTTGAAAATAATACGGCCAGCCTCGGTCGTGGAGTTTGCACCGCCATATATACAATGGACTGCAGCTAAATACTGGTATCTCGCTAAAGCAGATAAACAAAGTCACGCTTTAAACTTAAACCGGATTTCACTTTCAAACCTACTGGAGGATGAATACTAATTGAAACTATGGTTTTGTGGCAGAAACTCTCATTATCCTACAAGTCCCAGGATACCTTCAAGACTGAATATTTGAATCAAACCCACCTGGGGGTAGTCAACTACTATTTAAATGAGGGGCTTGCCGAGATGACGTTACTACTGCCTGCAACCAGCCGGTCTGTGAACAAGAAGCAGGAGCTTTGAAACCAGTTGCAATGAATTAAAGGACCCTCTTTGAAATTTGGGGGCCGCTTTGTTTTTTGAGTGCATCTCCGCAAGTGGCAACTTCCTTTTTTGAAAATAATACGGCCAGCCTCGGTCGTGGAGTTTGCACCGCCATATATACAATGGACTGCAGCTAAATACTGGTATCTCGCTAAAGCAGATAAACAAAGTCACGCTTTAAACTTAAACCGGATTTCACTTTCAAACCTACTGGAGGATGAATACTAATTGAAACTATGGTTTTGTGGCAGAAACGCTCATTATCCTACAAGTCCCAGGATACCTTCAAGACTGAATATTTGAATCAAACCCACCTGGGGGTAGTCAACTACTATTTAAATGAGGGGCTTGCCGAGATGACGTTACTACTGCCTGCAACCAGCCGGTCCGTGAACAAGAAGCAGGAGCTTTGAAACGCGTTGGACCTCTTTGAACTACATTGAAATGAAACCCGGTTGCAATGTATTAAAGGACCCTCTTTGAAATTTGGGGGCCCGCTTTGTTTTTTGAGTGCATCTCCGCAAGTGGCAACTTCCTTTTTTGAAAATAATACGGCCAGCCTCGGTCGTGGAGTTTGCACCGCCATATATACAATGGACTGCAGCGAAATACTGGTATCTCGCTAAAGCAGATATACAAAGTCACGCTTTAAACTTAAACCGGATTTCACTTTCAAACCTACTGGAGGATGATTACTAATTGAAACTATGGTTTTGTGGCAGAAACGCTCATTATCCTACAAGTCCCAGGATACCTTCAAGACTGAATATTTGAATCAAACCCTCCTGGGGGTAGTCAACTACTATTTAAATGAGGGGCTTGCCGAGATGACGTTACTACTGCCTGCAACCAGCCGGTCCGTGAACAAGAAGCAGGAGCTTTGAAACGCGTTGGACCTCTTTGAACTACATTGAAATGAAACCCGGTTGCAATGAATTAAAGGACCCTCTTTGAAATTTGGGGGCCGCTTTGTTTTTTGAGTGCATCTCCGCAAGTGGCAACTTCCTTTTTTGAAAATAATACGGCCAGCCTCGGTCGTGAAGTTTGCACCGCCATATATACAATGGACTGCAGCTAAATACTGGTATCTCGCTAAAGCAGATAAACAAAGTCACGCTTTAAACTTAAACCGGATTTCACTTTCAAACCTACTGGAGGATGAATACTAATTGAAACTACGGTTTTGTGGCAGAAACGCTCATTATCCTACAAGTCCCAGGATACCTTCAAGACTGAATATTTGAATCAAACCCACCTGGGGGTAGTCAACTACTATTTAAATGAGGGGCTTGCCGAGATGACGTTACTACTGCCTGCAACCAGCCGGTCCGTGAACAAGAAGCAGGAGCTTTAAAACGCGTTGGACCTCTTTGAACTACATTGAAATGAAACCCGGTTGCAATGAATTAAAGGACCCTCTTTGAAATTTGGGGGCCCGCTTTGTTTTTTGAGTGCATCTCCGCAAGTGGCAACTTCCTTTTTTGAAAATAATCCGGCTAGCCTCGGTCGTGGAGTTTGCACCGCCATATATACAATGGACTGCAGCGAAATACTGGTATCTCGCTAAAGCAGATAAACAAAGTCACGCTTTAAACTTAAACCGGATTTCACTTTCAAACCTACTGGAGGATGAATACTAATTGAAACTATGGTTTTGTGGCAGAAACGCTCATTATCCTACAAGTCCCAGGATACCTTCAAGACTGAATATTTGAATCAAACCCACCTGGGGGTAGTCAACTACTATTTAAATGAGGGGCTTGCCGAGATGATGTTACTACTGCCTGCAACCAGCCGGTCCGTGAACAAGAAGCAGGAGCTTTGAAACGCGTTGGACCTCTTTGAACTACATTGAAATGAAACCCGGTTGCAATGAATTAAAGGACCCTCTTTGAAATTTGGGGGCCCGCTTTGTTTTTTGAGTGCATCTCCGCAAGTGGCAACTTCCTTTTTTGAAAATAATACGGCCAGCCTCGGTCGTGGAGTTTGCACCGCCATATATACAATGGACTGCAGCGAAATACTGGTATCTCGCTAAAGCAGATAATCAAAGTCACGCTTTAAACTTAAACCGGATTTCACTTTCAAACCTACTGGAGGATGAATACTAATTGAAACTATGGTTTTGTGGCAGAAACGCTCATTATCCTACAAGTCCCAGGATACCTTCAAGACTGAATATTTGAATCAAACCCACCTGGGGGTAGTCAACTACTATTTAAATGAGGGGCTTGCCGAGATGACGTTACTAATGCCTGCAACCAGCCGGTCCGTGAACAAGAAGCAGGAGCTTTGAAATGCGTTGGACCTCTTTGAACTACATTGAAATGAAACCCGGTTGCAATGAATTAAAGGACCCTCTTTGAAATTTGGGGGCCCGCTTTGTTTTTTGAGTGCATCTCCGCAAGTGGCAACTTCCTTTTTTGAAAATAATACGGCCAGCCTCGGTCGTGGAGTTTGCACCGCCATATATACAATGGACTGCAGCGAAATACTGGTATCTCGCTAAAGCAGATAAACAAAGTCACGCTTTAAACTTAAACCGGATTTCACTTTCAAACCTACTGGAGGATGAATACTAATTGAAACTGTGGTTTTGTGGCAGAAACACTCATTATCCTACAAGTCCCAGGATACCTTCAAGACTGAATATTTGAATCAAACCCACCTGGGGGTAGTCAACTACTATTTAAATGAGGGGCTTGCCGAGATGACGTTACTACTGCCTGCAACCAGCCGGTCCGTGAACAAGAAGCAGGAGCTTTGAAACGCGTTGGACCTCTTTGAACTACATTGAAATGAAACCCGGTTGCAATGAATTAAAGGACCCTCTTTGAAATTTGGGGGCCCGCTTTGTTTTTTGAGTGTATCTCCGCAAGTGGCAACTTCCTTTTTTGAAAATAATACGGCCAGCCTCCGTCGTGGAGTTTGCACCGCCATATATACAATGGACTGCAGCGAAATACTGGTATCTCGCTAAAGCAGATAAACAAAGTCACGCTTTAAACTTAAACCGGATTTCACTTTCAAACCTACTGGAGGATGATTACTAATTGAAACTATGGTTTTGTGGCAGAAACGCTCATTATCCTACAAGTCCCAGGATACCTTCAAGACTGAATATTTGAATCAAACCCACCTGGGGGTAGTCAACTACTATTTAAATGAGGGGCTTGCCGAGATGACGTTACTACTGCCTGCAACCAGCCGGTCCGTGAACAAGAAGCAGGAGCTTTGAAACGCGTTGGACCTCTTTGAACTACATTGAAATGAAACCCGGTTGCAATGAATTAAAGGACCCTCTTTGAAATTTGGGGGCCGCTTTGTTTTTTGAGTGCATCTCCGCAAGTGGCAACTTCCTTTTTTGAAAATAATACGGCCAGCCTCGGTCGTGGAGTTTGCACCGCCATATATACAATGGACTGCAGCTAAATACTGGTATCTCGCTAAAGCAGATAAACAAAGTCACGCTTTAAACTTAAACCGGATTTCACTTTCAAACCTACTGGAGGATGAATACTAATTGAAACTATGGTTTTGTGGCAGAAACGCTCATTATCCTACAAGTCCCAGGATACCTTCAAGACTGAATATTTGAATCAAACCCACCTGGGGGTAGTCAACTACTATTTAAATGAGGGGCTTGCCGAGATGACGTTACTACTGCCTGCAACCAGCCGGTCCGTGAACAAGAAGCAGGAGCTTTAAAACGCGTTGGACCTCTTTGAACTACATTGAAATGAAACCCGGTTGCAATGAATTAAAGGACCCTCTTTGAAATTTGGGGGCCCGCTTTGTTTTTTGAGTGCATCTCCGCAAGTGGCAACTTCCTTTTTTGAAAATAATACGGCCAGCCTCGGTCGTGGAGTTTGCACCGCCATATATACAATGGACTGCAGCGAAAACTGGTATCTCGCTAAAGCAGATAAACAAAGTCACGCTTTAAACTTAAACCGGATTTCACTTTAAAACCTACTGGAGGATGAATACTAATTAAAACTATGGTTTTGTGGCAGAAACGCTCATTATCCTACAAGTCCCAGGATACCTTCAAGACTGAATATATGAATCAAACCCACCTGGGGGTAGTCAACTACTATTTAAATGAGGGGCTTGCAGAGATGACGTTACTACTGCCTGCAACCAGCCGGTCCGTGAACAAGAAGCAGGAGCTTTGAAACGCGTTGGACCTCTTTGAACTACATTGAAATGAAACCCGGTTGCAATGAATTAAAGGACCCTCTTTGAAATTTGGGGGCCCGCTTTGTTTTTTGAGTGTATCTCCGCAAGTGGCAACTTCCTTTTTTGAAAATAATACGGCCAGCCTCGGTCATGGAGTTTGCACCGCCATATATACAATGGACTGCAGCGAAATACTGGTATCTCGCTAAAGCAGATAAACAAAGTCACGCTTTAAACTTAAACCGGATTTCACTTTCAAACCTACTGGAGGATGAATACTAATTGAAACTATGGTTTTGTGGCAGAAACGCTCCTTATCCTACAAGTCCCAGGATACCTTCAAGACTGAATATTTGAATCAAACCCACCTGGGGGTAGTCAACTACTATTTAAATGAGGGGCTTGCCGAGATGATGTTACTACTGCCTGCAACCAGCCGGTCCGTGAACAAGAAGCAGGAGCTTTGAAACGCGTTGGACCTCTTTGAACTACATTGAAATGAAACCCGGTTGCAATGAATTAAAGGACCCTCTTTGAAATTTGGGGGCCCGCTTTGTTTTTTGAGTGCATCTCCGCAAGTGGCAACTTCCTTTTTTGAAAATAATACGGCCAGCCTCGGTCGTGGAGTTTGCACCGCCATATATACAATGGACTGCAGCGAAATACTGGTATCTCGCTAAAGCAGATAAACAAAGTCACGCTTTAAACTTAAACCGGATTTCACTTTCAAACCTACTGGAGGATGAATACTAATTGAAACTATGGTTTTGTGGCAGAAACGCTCATTATCCTACAAGTCCCAGGATACCTTCAAGACTGAATATATGAATCAAACCCACCTGGGGGTAGTCAACTACTATTTAAATGAGGGGCTTGCCGAGATGACGTTACTACTGCCTGCAACCAGCCGGTCCGTGAACAAGAAGCATGAGCTTTGAAACCGGTTGCAATGAATTAAAAGACCCTCTTTGAAATTTGGGGGCCGCTTTGTTTTTTGAGTGCATCTCCGCAAGTGGCAACTTCCTTTTTTGAAAATAATACGGCCAGCCTCGGTCGTGGAGTTTGCACCGCCATATATACAATGGACTGCAGCTAAATACTGGTATCTCGCTAAAGCAGATAAACAAAGTCACGCTTTAAACTTAAACCGGATTTCACTTTCAAACCTACTGGAGGATGAATACTAATTGAAACTATGGTTTTGTGGCAGAAACGCTCATTATCCTACAAGTCCCAGGATACCTTCAAGACTGAATATTTGAATCAAACCCACCTGGGGGTAGTCAACTACTATTTAAATGAGGGGCTTGCCGAGATGACGTTACTACTGCCTGCAACCAGCCGGTCCGTGAACAAGAAGCAGGAGCTTTGAAACGCGTTGGACCTCTTTGAACTACATTGAAATGAAACCCGGTTGCAATGAATTAAAGGACCCTCTTTGAAATTTGGGGGCCCGCTTTGTTTTTTGAGTGCATCTCCGCAAGAGGCAACTTCCTTTTTTGAAAATAATACGGCCAGCCTCGGTCGTGGAGTTTGCACCGCCATATTACAATGGACTGCAGCGAAATACTGGTATCTCGCTAAAGCAGATAAACAAAGTCACGCTTTAAACTTAAACCGGATTTCACTTTCAAACCTACTGGAGGATGAATACTAATTGAAACTATGGTTTTGTGGCAGAAACGCTCATTATCCTACAAGTCCCAGGATACCTTCAAGACTGAATATATGAATCAAACCCACCTGGGGTAGTCAACTACTATTTAAATGAGGGGCTTGCAGAGATGACGTTACTACTGCCTGCAACCAGCCGGTCCGTGAACAAGAAGCAGGAGCTTTGAAACGCGTTGGACCTCTTTGAACTACATTGAAATGAAACCCGGTTGCAATGAATTAAAGGACCCTCTTTGAAATTTGGGGGCCGCTTTGTTTTTTGAGTGCATCTCCGCAAGTGGCAACTTCCTTTTTTGAAAATAATACGGCCAGCCTCGGTCGTGGAGTTTGCACCGCCATATATACAATGGACTGCAGCTAAATACTGGTATCTCGCTAAAGCAGATAAACAAAGTCACGCTTTAAACTTAAACCGGATTTCACTTTCAAACCTACTGGAGGATGAATACTAATTGAAACTATGGTTTTGTGGCAGAAACGCTCATTATCCTACAAGTCCCAGGATACCTTCAAGACTGAATATTTGAATCAAACCCACCTGGGGGTAGTCAACTACTATTTAAATGAGGGGCTTGCCGAGATGACGTTACTACTGCCTGCAACCAGCCGGTCCGTGAACAAGAAGCAGGAGCTTTGAAACGCGTTGGACCTCTTTGAACTACATTGAAATGAAACCCGGTTGCAATGAATTAAAGGACCCTCTTTGAAATTTGGGGGCCCGCTTTGTTTTTTGAGTGTATCTACGCAAGTGGCAACTTCCTTTTTTGAAAATAATACGGCCAGCCTCGGTCGTGGAGTTTGCACCGCCATCTATACAATGGACTGCAGCGAAATACTGGTATCTCGCTAAAGCAGATAAACAAAGTCACGCTTTAAACTTAAACCGGATTTCACTTTCAAACCTACTGGAGGATGAATACTAATTGAAACTATGGTTTTCTGGCAGAAACGCTCATTATCCTACAAGTCCCAGGATACCTTCAAGACTGAATATTTGAATCAAACCCACCTGGGGGTAGTCAACTACTATTTAAATGAGGGGCTTGCCGAGATGACGTTACTACTGCCTGCAACCAGCCGGTCCGTGAACAAGAAGCAGTAGCTTTGAAACCGGTTGCAGTGAATTAAAGGACCCTCTTTGAAATTTGGGGGCCGCTTTGTTTTTTGAGTGCATCTCCGCAAGTGGCAACTTCCTTTTTTGAAAATAATACGGCCAGCCTCGGTCGTGGAGTTTGCACCGCCATGTATACAATGGACTGCAGCTAAATACTGGTATCTCGCTAAAGCAGATAAACAAAGTCACGCTTTAAACTTAAACCGGATTTCACTTTCAAACCTACTGGAGGATGAATACTAATTGAAACTATGGTTTTGTGGCAGAAACGCTCATTATCCTACAAGTCCCAGGATACCTTCAAGACTGAATATTTGAATCAAACCCACCTGGGGGTAGTCAACTACTATTTAAATGAGGGGCTTGCCGAGATGACGTTACTACTGCCTGCAACCAGTCGGTCCGTGAACAAGAAGCAGGAGCTTTGAAACGCGTTGGACCTCTTTGAACTACATTGAAATGAAACCCGGTTGCAATGAATTAAAGGACCCTCTTTGAAATTTGGGGGCCCGCTTTGTTTTTTGAGTGCATCTCCGCAAGTGGCAACTTCCTTTTTTGAAAATAATACGGCCAGCCTCGGTCATGGAGTTTGCACCGCCATATATACAATGGACTGCAGCGAAATACTGGTATCTCGCTAAAGCAGATAAACAAAGTCACGCTTTAAACTTAAACCGGATTTCACTTTCAAACCTACTGGAGGATGAATACTAATTGAAACTATGGTTTTGTGGCAGAAACGCTCATTATCCTACAAGTCCCAGGATACCTTCAACACTGAATATTTGAATCAAACCCACCTGGGGGTAGTCAACTACTATTTAAATGAGGGGCTTGCCGAGATGACGTTACTACTGCCTGCAACCAGCCGGTCCGTGAACAAGAAGCAGGAGCTTTGAAACGCGTTGGACTTCTTTGAACTACATTGAAATGAAACCCGGTTGCAATGAATTAAAGGACCCTCTTTGAAATTTGGGGGCCCGCTTTGTTTTTTGAGTGCATCTCCGCAAGTGGCAACTTCCTTTTTTGAAAATAATACGGCCAGCCTCGGTCGTGGAGTTTGCACCGCCATATATACAATGGACTGCAGCGAAATACTGGTATCTCGCTAAAGCAGATAAACAAAGTCACGCTTTAAACTTAAACCGGATTTCACTTTCAAACCTACTGGAGGATGATTACTAATTGAAACTATGGTTTTGTGGCAGAAACGCTCATTATCCTACAAGTCCCAGGATACCTTCAAGACTGAATATTTGAATCAAACCCACCTGGGGGTAGTCAACTACTATTTAAATGAGGGGCTTGCCGAGATGACGTTACTACTGCCTGCAACCAGCCGGTCCGTGAACAAGAAGCAGGAGCTTTGAAACGCGTTGGACCTCTTTGAACTACATTGAAATGAAACCCGGTTGCAATGAATTAAAGGACCCTCTTTGAAATTTGGGGGCCGCTTTGTTTTTTGAGTGCATCTCCGCAAGTGGCAACTTCCTTTTTTGAAAATAATACGGCCAGCCTCGGTCGTGGAGTTTGCACCGCCATATATACAATGGACTGCAGCTAAATACTGGTATCTCGCTAAAGCAGATAAACAAAGTCACGCTTTAAACTTAAACCGGATTTCACTTTCAAACCTACTGGAGGATGAATACTAATTGAAACTATGGTTTTGTGGCAGAAACGCTCATTATCCTACAAGTTCCAGGATACCTTCAAGACTGAATATTTGAATCAAACCCACCTGGGGGTAGTCAACTACTATTTAAATGAGGGGCTTGCCGAGATGACGTTACTACTGCCTGCAACCAGCCGGTCCGTGAACAAGAAGCAGGAGCTTTGAAACCAGTTGCAATGAATTAAAGGACCCTCTTTGAAATTTGGGGGCCGCTTTGTTTTTTGAGTGCATCTCCGCAAGTGGCAACTTCCTTTTTTGAAAATAATACGGCCAGCCTCGGTCGTGCAGTTTGCACCGCCATATATACAATGGACTGCAGCTAAATACTGGTATCTCGCTAAAGCAGATAAACAAAGTCACGCTTTAAACATAAACCGGATTTCACTTTCAAACCTACTGGAGGATGAATACTAATTGAAACTATGGTTTTGTGGCAGAAACGCTCATTATCCTACAAGTCCCAGGATACCTTCAAGACTGAATATTTGAATCAAACCCACCTGGGGGTAGTCAACTACTATTTAAATGAGGGGCTTGCCGAGATGACGTTACTACTGCCTGCAACCAGCCGGTCCGTGAACAAGAAGCAGGAGCTTTGAAACCAGTTGCAATGAATTAAAGGACCCTCTTTGAAATTTGGGGGCCGCTTTGTTTTTTGAGTGCATCTCCGCAAGTGGCAACTTCCTTTTTTGAAAATAATACGGCCAGCCTCGGTCGTGCAGTTTGCACCGCCATATATACAATGGACTGCAGCTAAATACTGGTATCTCGCTAAAGCAGATAAACAAAGTCACGCTTTAAACATAAACCGGATTTCACTTTCAAACCTACTGGAGGATGAATACTAATTGAAACTATGGTTTTGTGGCAGAAACGCTCATTATCCTACAAGTCCCAGGATACCTTCAAGACTGAATATTTGAATCAAACCCACCTGGGGGTAGTCAACTACTATTTAAATGAGGGGCTTGCCGAGATGACGTTACTACTGCCTGCAACCAGCCGGTCCGTGAACAAGAAGCAGGAGCTTTGAAACACGTTGGACCTCTTTGAACTACATTGAAATGAAACCCGGTTGCAATGAATTAAAGGACCCTCTTTGAAATTTGAAGGCCCGCTTTGTTTTTTGAGTGCATCTCCGCAAGTGGCAACTTCCTTTTTTGAAAATAATACGGCCAGCCTCGGTCGTCGAGTTTGCACCGCCATATATACAATGGACTGCAGCGAAATACTGGTATCTCGCTAAAGCAGATATACAAAGTCACGCTTTAAACTTAAACCGGATTTCACTTTCAAACCTACTGGAGGATGATTACTAATTGAAACTATGGTTTTGTGGCAGAAACGCTCATTATCCTACAAGTCCCAGGATACCTTCAAGACTGAATATTTGAATCAAACCCACCTGGGGGTAGTCAACTACTATTTAAATGAGGGGCTTGCCGAGATGACGTTACTACTGCCTGCAACCAGCCGGTCCGTGAACAAGAAGCAGGAGCTTTGAAACGCGTTGGACCTCTTTGAACTACATTGAAATGAAACCCGGTTGCAATGAATTAAAGGACCCTCTTTGAAATTTGGGGGCCGCTTTGTTTTTGGAGTGCATCTCCGCAAGTGGCAACTTCCTTTTTTGAAAATAATACGGCCAGCCTCGGTCGTGGAGTTTGCACCGCCATATATACAATGGACTGCAGCTAAATACTGGTATCTCGCTAAAGCAGATAAACAAAGTCACGCTTTAAACTTAAACCGGATTTCACTTTCAAACCTACTGGAGGATGAATACTAATTGAAACTACGGTTTTGTGGCAGAAACGCTCATTATCCTACAAGTCCCAGGATACCTTCAAGACTGAATATTTGAATCAAACCCACCTGGGGGTAGTCAACTACTATTTAAATGAGGGGCTTGCCGAGATGACGTTACTACTGCCTGCAACCAGCCGGTCCGTGAACAAGAAGCAGGAGCTTTAAAACGCGTTGGACCTCTTTGAACTACATTGAAATGAAACCCGGTTGCAATGAATTAAAGGACCCTCTTTGAAATTTGGGGGCCCGCTTTGTTTTTTGAGTGCATCTCCGCAAGTGGCAACTTCCTTTTTTGAAAATAATCCGGCTAGCCTCGGTCGTGGAGTTTGCACCGCCATATATACAATGGACTGCAGCGAAATACTGGTATCTCGCTAAAGCAGATAAACAAAGTCACGCTTTAAACTTAAACCGGATTTCACTTTCAAACCTACTGGAGGATGAATACTAATTGAAACTATGGTTTTGTGGCAGAAACGCTCATTATCCTACAAGTCCCAGGATACCTTCAAGACTGAATATATGAATCAAACCCACCTGGGGGTAGTCAACTACTATTTAAATGAGGGGCTTGCAGAGATGACGTTACTACTGCCTGCAACCAGCCGGTCCGTGAACAAGAAGCAGGAGCTTTGAAACACGTTGGACCTCTTTGAACTACATTGAAATGAAACCCGGTTGCAATGAATTAAAGGACCCTCTTTGAAATTTGGGGGCCCGCTTTGTTTTTTGAGTGTATCTCCGCAAGTGGCAACTTCCTTTTTTGAAAATAATACGGCCAGCCTCGGTCGTGGAGTTTGCACCGCCATATATACAATGGACTGCAGCGATATACTGGTATCTCGCTAAAGCAGATAAACAAAGTCACGCTTTAAACTTAAACCGGATTTCACTTTCAAACCTACTGGAGGATGAATACTAATTGAAACTATGGTTTTGTGGCAGAAACGCTCATTATCCTACAAGTCCCAGGATACCTTCAAGACTGAATATTTGAATCAAACCCACCTGGGGGTAGTCAACTACTATTTAAATGAGGGGCTTGCCGAGATGATGTTACTACTGCCTGCAACCAGCCGGTCCGTGAACAAGAAGCAGGAGCTTTGAAACGCGATGGACCTCTTTGAACTACATTGAAATGAAACCCGGTTGCAATGAATTAAAGGACCCTCTTTGAAATTTGGGGGCCCGCTTTGTTTTTTGAGTGTATCTCCGCAAGTGGCAACTTCCTTTTTTGAAAATAATACGGCCAGCCTCGGTCGTGGAGTTTGCACCGCCATATATACAATGGACTGCAGCGATATACTGGTATCTCGCTAAAGCAGATAAACAAAGTCACGCTTTAAACTTAAACCGGATTTCACTTTCAAACCTACTGGAGGATGAATACTAATTGAAACTATGGTTTTGTGGCAGAAACGCTCATTATCCTACAAGTCCCAGGATACCTTCAAGACTGAATATTTGAATCAAACCCACCTGGGGGTAGTCAACTACTATTTAAATGAGGGGCTTGCCGAGATGATGTTACTACTGCCTGCAACCAGCCGGTCCGTGAACAAGAAGCAGGAGCTTTGAAACGCGTTGGACCTCTTTGAACTACATTGAAATGAAACCCGGTTGCAATGAATTAAAGGACCCTCTTTGAAATTTGGGGGCCCGCTTTGTTTTTTGAGTGCATCTCCGCAAGTGGCAACTTCCTTTTTTGAAAATAATACGGCCAGCCTCGGTCGTGGAGTTTGCACCGCCATATATACAATGGACTGCAGCGAAATACTGGTATCTCGCTAAAGCAGATAAACAAAGTCACGCTTTAAACTTAAACCGGATTTCACTTTCAAACCTACTGGAGGATGAATACTAATTGAAACTATGGTTTTGTGGCAGAAACGCTCATTATCCTACAAGTCCCAGGATACCTTCAAGACTGAATATTTGAATCAAACCCACCTGGGGGTAGTCAACTACTATTTAAATGAGGGGCTTGCCGAGATGACGTTACTAATGCCTGCAACCAGCCGGTCCGTGAACAAGAAGCAGGAGCTTTGAAACGCGTTGGACCTCTTTGAACTACATTGAAATGAAACCCGGTTGCAATGAATTAAAGGACCCTCTTTGAAATTTGGGGGCCCGCTTTGTTTTTTGAGTGTATCTCCGCAAGTGGCAACTTCCTTTTTTGAAAATAATACGGCCAGCCTCGGTCATGGAGTTTGCACCGCCATATATACAATGGACTGCAGCGAAATACTGGTATCTCGCTAAAGCAGATAAACAAAGTCACGCTTTAAACTTAAACCGGATTTCACTTTCAAACCTACTGGAGGATGAATACTAATTGAAACTATGGTTTTGTGGCAGAAACGCTCCTTATCCTACAAGTCCCAGGATACCTTCAAGACTGAATATTTGAATCAAACCCACCTGGGGGTAGTCAACTACTATTTAAATGAGGGGCTTGCCGAGATGATGTTACTACTGCCTGCAACCAGCCGGTCCGTGAACAAGAAGCAGGAGCTTTGAAACGCGTTGGACCTCTTTGAACTACATTGAAATGAAACCCGGTTGCAATGAATTAAAGGACCCTCTTTGAAATTTGGGGGCCCGCTTTGTTTTTTGAGTGCATCTCCGCAAGTGGCAACTTCCTTTTTTGAAAATAATACGGCCAGCCTCGGTCGTGGAGTTTGCACCGCCATATATACAATGGACTGCAGCGAAATACTGGTATCTCGCTAAAGCAGATAAACAAAGTCACGCTTTAAACTTAAACCGGATTTCACTTTCAAACCTACTGGAGGATGAATACTAATTGAAACTATGGTTTTGTGGCAGAAACGCTCATTATCCTACAAGTCCCAGGATACCTTCAAGACTGAATATATGAATCAAACCCACCTGGGGGTAGTCAACTACTATTTAAATGAGGGGCTTGCCGAGATGACGTTACTACTGCCTGCAACCAGCCGGTCCGTGAACAAGAAGCAGGAGCTTTGAAACCGGTTGCAATGAATTAAAAGACCCTCTTTGAAATTTGGGGGCCGCTTTGTTTTTTGAGTGCATCTCCGCAAGTGGCAACTTCCTTTTTTGAAAATAATACGGCCAGCCTCGGTCGTGGAGTTTGCACCGCCATATATACAATGGACTGCAGCTAAATACTGGTATCTCGCTAAAGCAGATAAACAAAGTCACGCTTTAAACTTAAACCGGATTTCACTTTCAAACCTACTGGAGGATGAATACTAATTGAAACTATGGTTTTGTGGCAGAAACGCTCATTATCCTACAAGTCCCAGGATACCTTCAAGACTGAATATTTGAATCAAACCCACCTGGGGGTAGTCAACTACTATTTAAATGAGGGGCTTGCCGAGATGACGTTACTACTGCCTGCAACCAGCCGGTCCGTGAACAAGAAGCAGGAGCTTTGAAACGCGTTGGACCTCTTTGAACTACATTGAAATGAAACCCGGTTGCAATGAATTAAAGGACCCTCTTTGAAATTTGGGGGCCCGCTTTGTTTTTTGAGTGCATCTCCGCAAGTGGCAACTTCCTTTTTTGAAAATAATACGGCCAGCCTCGGTCGTGGAGTTTGCACCGCCATATTACAATGGACTGCAGCGAAATACTGGTATCTCGCTAAAGCAGATAAACAAAGTCACGCTTTAAACTTAAACCGGATTTCACTTTCAAACCTACTGGAGGATGAATACTAATTGAAACTATGGTTTTGTGGCAGAAACGCTCATTATCCTACAAGTCCCAGGATACCTTCAAGACTGAATATATGAATCAAACCCACCTGGGGGTAGTCAACTACTATTTAAATGAGGGGCTTGCAGAGATGACGTTACTACTGCCTGCAACCAGCCGGTCCGTGAACAAGAAGCAGGAGCTTTGAAACGCGTTGGACCTCTTTGAACTACATTGAAATGAAACCCGGTTGCAATGAATTAAAGGACCCTCTGTGAAATTTGGGGGCCGCTTTGTTTTTTGAGTGCATCTCCGCAAGTGGCAACTTCCTTTTTTGAAAATAATACGGCCAGCCTCGGTCGTGGAGTTTGCACCGCCATATATACAATGGACTGCAGCTAAATACTGGTATCTCGCTAAAGCAGATAAACAAAGTCACGCTTTAAACTTAAACCGGATTTCACTTTCAAACCTACTGGAGGATGAATACTAATTGAAACTATGGTTTTGTGGCAGAAACGCTCATTATCCTACAAGTCCCAGGATACCTTCAAGACTGAATATTTGAATCAAACCCACCTGGGGGTAGTCAACTACTATTTAAATGAGGGGCTTGCCGAGATGACGTTACTACTGCCTGCAACCAGCCGGTCCGTGAACAAGAAGCAGGAGCTTTGAAACGCGTTGGACCTCTTTGAACTACATTGAAATGAAACCCGGTTGCAATGAATTAAAGGACCCTCTTTGAAATTTGGGGGCCCGCTTTGTTTTTTGAGTGTATCTCCGCAAGTGGCAACTTCCTTTTTTGAAAATAATACGGCCAGCCTCGGTCGTGGAGTTTGCACCGCCATATATACAATGGACTGCAGCGAAATACTGGTATCTCGCTAAAGCAGATAAACAAAGTCACGCTTTAAACTTAAACCGGATTTCACTTTCAAACCTACTGGAGGATGAATACTAATTGAAACTATGGTTTTGTGGCAGAAACGCTCATTATCCTACAAGTCCCAGGATACCTTCAAGACTGAATATTTGAATCAAACCCACCTGGGGGTAGTCAACTACTATTTAAATGAGGGGCTTGCCGAGATGACGTTACTACTGCCTGCAACCAGCCGGTCCGTGAACAAGAAGCAGTAGCTTTGAAACCGGTTGCAATGAATTAAAGGACCCTCTTTGAAATTTGGGGGCCGCTTTGTTTTTTGAGTGCATCTCCGCAAGTGGCAACTTCCTTTTTTGAAAATAATACGGCTAGCCTCGGTCGTGGAGTTTGCACCGCCATATATACAATGGACTGCAGCTAAATACTGGTATCTCGCTAAAGCAGATAAACAAAGTCACGCTTTAAACTTAAACCGGATTTCACTTTCAAACCTACTGGAGGATGAATACTAATTGAAACTATGGTTTTGTGGCAGAAACGCTCATTATCCTACAAGTCCCAGGATACCTTCAAGACTGAATATTTGAATCAAACCCACCTGGGGGTAGTCAACTACTATTTAAATGAGGGGCTTGCCGAGATGACGTTACTACTGCCTGCAACCAGCCGGTCCGTGAACAAGAAGCAGGAGCTTTGAAACGCGTTGGACCTCTTTGAACTACATTGAAATGAAACCCGGTTGCAATGAATTAAAGGACCCTCTTTGAAATTTGGGGGCCCGCTTTGTTTTTTGAGTGTATCTCCGCAAGTGGCAACTTCCTTTTTTGAAAATAGTACGGCCAGCCTCGGTCGTGGAGTTTGCACCGCCATATATACAATGGACTGCAGCGAAATACTGGTATCTCGCTAAAGCAGATAAACAAAGTCACGCTTTAAACTTAAACCGGATTTCACTTTCAAACCTACTGGAGGATGATTACTAATTGAAACTATGGTTTTGTGGCAGAAACGCTCATTATCCTACAAGTCCCAGGATACCTTCAAGACTGAATATTTGAATCAAACCCACCTGGGGGTAGTCAACTACTATTTAAATGAGGGGCTTGCCGAGATGACGTTACTACTGCCTGCAACCAGCCGGTCCGTGAACAAGAAGCAGGAGCTTTGAAACGCGTTGGACCTCTTTGAACTACATTGAAATGAAACCCGGTTGCAATGAATTAAAGGACCCTCTTTGAAATTTGGGGGCCGCTTTGTTTTTTGAGTGCATCTCCGCAAGTGGCAACTTCCTTTTTTGAAAAGAATACGGCCAGCCTCGGTCGTGGAGTTTGCACCGCCATATATACAATGGACTGCAGCTAAATACTGGTATCTCGCTAAAGCAGATAAACAAAGTCACGCTTTAAACTTAAACCGGATTTCACTTTCAAACCTACTGGAGGATGAATACTAATTGAAACTATGGTTTTGTGGCAGAAACGCTCATTATCCTACAAGTCCCAGGATACCTTCAAGACTGAATATTTGAATCAAACCCACCTGGGGGTAGTCAACTACTATTTAAATGAGGGGCTTGCCGAGATGACGTTACTACTGCCTGCAACCAGCCGGTCCGTGAACAAGAAGCAGGAGCTTTAAAACGCGTTGGACCTCTTTGAACTACATTGAAATGAAACCCGGTTGCAATGAATTAAAGGACCCTCTTTGAAATTTGGGGGCCCGCTTTGTTTTTTGAGTGCATCTCCGCAAGTGGCAACTTCCTTTTTTGAACATAATACGCCCAGCCTCGGTCGTGGAGTTTGCACCGCCATATATACAATGGACTGCAGCGAAATACTGGTATCTCGCTAAAGCAGATAAACAAAGTCACGCTTTAAACTTAAACCGGATTTCACTTTCAAACCTACTGGAGGATGAATACTAATTGAAACTATGGTTTTGTGGCAGAAACGCTCATTATCCTACAAGTCCCAGGATACCTTCAAGACTGAATATATGAATCAAACCCACCTTGGGGTAGTCAACTGCTATTTAAATGAGGGGCTTGCAGAGATGACGTTACTACTGCCTGCAACCAGCCAGTCCGTGAACAAGAAGCAGGAGCTTTGAAACGCGTTGGACCTCTTTGAACTACATTGAAATGAAACCCGGTTGCAATGAATTAAAGGACCCTCTTTGAAATTTGGGGGCCCGCTTTGTTTTTTGAGTGCATCTCCGCAAGTGGCAACTTCCTTTTTTGAAAATAATACGGCCAGCCTCGGTCGTGGAGTTTGCACCGCCATATTACAATGGACTGCAGCGAAATACTGGTATCTCGCTAAAGCAGATAAACAAAGTCACGCTTTAAACTTAAACCGGATTTCACTTTCAAACCTACTGGAGGATGAATACTAATTGAAACTATGGTTTTGTGGCAGAAACGCTCATTATCCTACAAGTCCCAGGATACCTTCAAGACTGAATATTTGAATCAAACCCACCTGGGGGTAGTCAACTACTATTTAAATGAGGGGCTTGCCGAGATGACGTTACTACTGCCTGCAACCAGCCGGTCCGTGAACAAGAAGCAGGAGCTTTGAAACGCGTTGGACCTCTTTGAACTACATTGAAATGAAACCCGGTTGCAATGAATTAAAGGACCCTCTTTGAAATTTGGGGGCCCGCTTTGTTTTTTGAGTGTATCTCCGCAAGTGGCAACTTCCTTTTTTGAAAATAATACGGCCAGCCTCGGTCGTGGAGTTTGCACCGCCATATATACAATGGACTGCAGCGAAATACTGGTATCTCGCTAAAGCAGATAAACAAAGTCACGCTTTAAACTTAAACCGGATTTCACTTTCAAACCTACTGGAGGATGAATACTAATTGAAACTATGGTTTTGTGGCAGAAACGCTCATTATCCTACAAGTCCCAGGATACCTTCAAGACTGAATATTTGAATCAAACCCACCTGGGGGTAGTCAACTACTATTTAAATGAGGGGCTTGCCGAGATGACGTTACTACTGCCTGCAACCAGCCGGTCCGTGAACAAGAAGCAGTAGCTTTGAAACCGGTTGCAATGAATTAAAGGACCCTCTTTGAAATTTGGGGGCCGCTTTGTTTTATGAGTGCATCTCTGCAAGTGGCAACTTCCTTTTTTGAAAATAATACGGCCAGCCTCGGTCGTGGAGTTTGCACCGCCATATATACAATGGACTGCAGCTAAATACTGGTATCTCGCTAAAGCAGATAAACAAAGTCACGCTTTAAACTTAAACCGGATTTCACTTTCAAACCTACTGGAGGATGAATACTAATTGAAACTATGGTTTTGTGGCAGAAACGCTCATTATCCTACAAGTCCCAGGATACCTTCAAGACTGAATATTTGAATCAAACCCACCTGGGGGTAGTCAACTACTATTTAAATGAGGGGCTTGCCGAGATGACGTTACTACTGCCTGCAACCAGCCGGTCCGTGAACAAGAAGCAGGAGCTTTGAAACGCGTTGGACCTCTTTGAACTACATTGAAATGAAACCCGGTTGCAATGAATTAAAGGACCCTCTTTGAAATTTGGGGGCCCGCTTTGTTTTTTGAGTGCATCTCCGCAAGTGGCAACTTCCTTTTTTGAAAATAATACGGCCAGCCTCGGTCGTGGAGTTTGCACCGCCATATATACAATGGACTGCAGCGAAATACTGGTATCTCGCTAAAGCAGATAAACAAAGTCACGCTTTAAACTTAAACCGGATTTCACTTTCAAACCTACTGGAGGATGAATACTAATTGAAACTATGGTTTTGTGGCAGAAACGCTCATTATCCTACAAGTCCCAGGATACCTTCAACACTGAATATTTGAATCAAACCCACCTGGGGGTAGTCAACTACTGTTTAAATGAGGGGCTTGCCGAGATGACGTTACTACTGCCTGCAACCAGCCGGTCCGTGAACAAGAAGCAGGAGCTTTGAAACGCGTTGGACCTCTTTGAACTACATTGAAATGAAACCCGGTTGCAATGAATTAAAGGACCCTCTTTGAAATTTGGGGGCCCGCTTTGTTTTTTGAGTGCATCTCCGCAAGTGGCAACTTCCTTTTTTGAAAATAATACGGCCAGCCTCGGTCGTGGAGTTTGCACCACCATATATACAATGGACTGCAGCGAAATACTGGTATCTCGCTAAAGCAGATAAACAAAGTCACGCTTTAAACTTAAACCGGATTTCACTTTCAAACCTACTGGAGGATGAATACTAATTGAAACTACGGTTTTGTGGCAGAAACGCTCATTATCCTACAAGTCCCAGGATACCTTCAAGACTGAATATTTGAATCAAACCCACCTGGGGGTAGTCAACTACTATTTAAATGAGGGGCTTGCCGAGATGACGTTACTACTGCCTGCAACCAGCCGGTCCGTGAACAAGAAGCAGGAGCTTTAAAACGCGTTGGACCTCTTTGAACTACATTGAAATGAAACCCGGTTGCAATGAATTAAAGGACCCTCTTTGAAATTTGGGGGCCCGCTTTGTTTTTTGAGTGCATCTCCGCAAGTGGCAACTTCCTTTTTTGAAAATAATACGGCTAGCCTCGGTCGTGGAGTTTGCACCGCCATATATACAATGGACTGCAGCGAAATACTGGTATCTCGCTAAAGCAGATAAACAAAGTCACGCTTTAAACTTAAACCGGATTTCACTTTCAAACCTACTGGAGGATGAATACTAATTGAAACTATGGTTTTGTGGCAGAAACGCTCATTATCCTACAAGTCCCAGGATACCTTCAAGACTGAATATATGAATCAAACCCACCTGGGGGTAGTCAACTACTATTTAAATGAGGGGCTTGCAGAGATGACGTTACTACTGCCTGCAACCAGCCGGTCCGTGAACAAGAAGCAGGAGCTTTGAAACGCGTTGGACCTCTTTGAACTACATTGAAATGAAACCCGGTTGCAATGAATTAAAGGACCCTCTTTAAACTTTGGGGGCCCGCTTTGTTTTTTGAGTGTATCTCCGCAAGTGGCAACTTCCTTTTTTGAAAATAATACGGCCAGCCTCGGTCGTGGAGTTTGCACCGCCATATATACAATGGACTGCAGCAAAATACTGGTATCTCGCTAAAGCAGATAAACAAAGTCACGCTTTAAACTTAAACCGGATTTCACTTTCAAACCTACTGGAGGATGAATACTAATTGAAACTATGGTTTTGTGGCAGAAACGCTCATTATCCTACAAGTCCCAGGATACCTTCAAGACTGAATATTTGAATCAAACCCACCTGGGGGTAGTCAACTACTATTTAAATGAGGGGCTTGCCGAGATGATGTTACTACTGCCTGCAACCAGCCGGTCCGTGAACAAGAAGCAGGAGCTTTGAAACGCGTTGGACCTCTTTGAACTACATTGAAATGAAACCCGGTTGCAATGAATTAAAGGACCCTCTTTGAAATTTGGGGGCCCGCTTTGTTTTTTGAGTGCATCTCCGCAAGTGGCAACTTCCTTTTTTGAAAATAATACGGCCAGTCTCGGTCGTGGAGTTTGCACCGCCATATATACAATGGACTGCAGCGAAATACTGGTATCTCGCTAAAGCAGATAAACAAAGTCACGCTTTAAACTTAAACCGGATTTCACTTTCAAACCTACTGGAGGATGAATACTAATTGAAACTATGGTTTTGTGGCAGAAACGCTCATTATCCTACAAGTCCCAGGATACCTTCAAGACTGAATATTTGAATCAAACCCACCTGGGGGTAGTCAACTACTATTTAAATGAGGGGCTTGCCGAGATGACGTTACTAATGCCTGCAACCAGCCGGTCCGTGAACAAGAAGCAGGAGCTTTGAAACGCGTTGGACCTCTTTGAACTACATTGAAATGAAACCCGGTTGCAATGAATTAAAGGACCCTCTTTGAAATTTGGGGGCCCGCTTTGTTTTTTGAGTGCATCTCCGCAAGTGGCAACTTCCTTTTTTGAAAATAATACGGCCAGCCTCGGTCGTGGAGTTTGCACCGCCATATATACAATGGACTGCAGCGAAATACTGGTATCTCGCTAAAGCAGATAAACAAAGTCACGCTTTAAACTTAAACCGGATTTCACTTTCAAACCTACTGGAGGATGAATACTAATTGAAACTATGGTTTTGTGGCAGAAACGCTCATTATCCTACAAGTCCCCGGATACCTTCAAGACTGAATATTTGAATCAAACCCACCTGGGGGTAGTCAACTACTATTTAAATGAGGGGCTTGCCGAGATGACGTTACTACTGCCTGCAACCAGCCGGTCCGTGAACAAGAAGCAGGAGCTTTGAAACGCGTTGGACCTCTTTGAACTACATTGAAATGAAACCCGGTTGCAATGAATTAAAGGACCCTCTTTGAAATTTGGGGGCCCGCTTTGTTTTTTGAGTGTATCTCCGCAAGTGGCAACTTCCTTTTTTGAAAATAATACGGCCAGCCTCGGTCGTGGAGTTTGCACCGCCATATATACAATGGACTGCAGCGAAATACTGGTATCTCGCTAAAGCAGATAAACAAAGTCACGCTTTAAACTTAAACCGGATTTCACTTTCAAACCTACTGGAGGATGAATACTAATTGAAACTTTGGTTTTGTGGCAGAAACGCTCATTATCCTACAAGTCCCAGGATACCTTCAAGACTGAATATTTGAATCAAACCCACCTGGGGGTAGTCAACTACTATTTAAATGAGGGGCTTGCCGAGATGACGTTACTACTGCCTGCAACCAGCCGGTCCGTGAACAAGAAGCAGGAGCTTTAAAACGCGTTGGACCTCTTTGAACTACATTGAAATGAAACCCGGTTGCAATGAATTAAATGACCCTCTTTGAAATTTGGGGGCCCGCTTTGTTTTTTGAGTGCATCTCCGCAAGTGGCAACTTCCTTTTTTGAAAATAATACGGCCAGCCTCGGTCGTGGAGTTTGCACCGCCATATATACAATGGACTGCAGCGAAATACTGGTATCTCGCTAAAGCAGATAAACAAAGTCACGCTTTAAACTTAAACCGGATTTCACTTTCAAACCTACTGGAGGATGAATACTAATTGAAACTATGGTTTTGTGGCAGAAAAGCTCATTATCCTACAAGTCCCAGGATACCTTCAAGACTGAATATATGAATCAAACCCACCTGGGGGTAGTCAACTACTATTTAAATGAGGGGCTTGCAGAGATGACGTTACTACTGCCTGCAACCAGCCGGTCCGTGAACAAGAAGCAGGAGCTTTGAAACGCGTTGGACCTCTTTGAACTACATTGAAATGAAACCCGGTTGCAATGAATTAAAGGACCCTCTTTGAAATTTGGGGGCCCGCTTTGTTTTTTGAGTGTATCTCCGCAAGTGGCAACTTCCTTTTTTGAAAATAATACGGCCAGCCTCGGTCATGGAGTTTGCACCGCCATATATACAATGGACTGCAGCGAAATACTGGTATCTCGCTAAAGCAGATAAACAAAGTCATGCTTTAAACTTAAACCGGATTTCACTTTCAAACCTACTGGAGGATGAATACTAATTGAAACTATGGTTTTGTGGCAGAAACGCTCCTTATCCTACAAGTCCCAGGATACCTTCAAGACTGAATATTTGAATCAAACCCACCTGGGGGTAGTCAACTACTATTTAAATGAGGGGCTTGCCGAGATGATGTTACTACTGCCTGCAACCAGCCGGTCCGTGAACAAGAAGCAGGAGCTTTGAAACGCGTTGGACCTCTTTGAACTACATTGAAATGAAACCCGGTTGCAATGAATTAAAGGACCCTCTTTGAAATTTGGGGGCCCGCTTTGTTTTTTGAGTGCATCTCCGCAAGTGGCAACTTCCTTTTTTGAAAATAATACGGCCAGCCTCGGTCGTGGAGTTTGCACCGCCATATATACAATGGACTGCAGCGAAATACTGGTATCTCGCTAAAGCAGATAAACAAAGTCACGCTTTAAACTTAAACCGGATTTCACTTTCAAACCTACTGGAGGATGAATACTAATTGAAACTATGGTTTTGTGGCAGAAACGCTCATTATCCTACAAGTCCCAGGATACCTTCAAGACTGAATATATGAATCAAACCCACCTGGGGGTAGTCAACTACTATTTAAATGAGGGGCTTGCCGAGATGACGTTACTACTGCCTGCAACCAGCCGGTCCGTGAACAAGAAGCAGGAGCTTTGAAACGCGTTGGACCTCTTTGAACTACATTGAAATGAAACCCGGTTGCAATGAATTAAAGGACCCTCTTTGAAATTTGGGGGCCGCTTTGTTTTTTGAGTGCATCTCCGCAAGTGGCAACTTCCTTTTTTGAAAATAATACGGCCAGCCTCGGTCGTGGAGTTTGCACCGCCATATATACAATGGACTGCAGCGAAATACTGGTATCTCGCTAAAGCAGATAAACAAAGTCACGCTTTAAACTTAAACCGGATTTCACTTTCAAACCTACTGGAGGATGAATACTAATTGAAACTATGGTTTTGTGGCAGAAACGCTCATTATCCTACAAGTCCCAGGATAGCTTCAAGACTGAATATTTGAATCAAACCCACCTGGGGGTAGTCAACTACTATTTAAATGAGGGGCTTGCCGAGATGACGTTACTACTGCCTGCAACCAGCCGGTCCGTGAACAAGAAGCAGGAGCTTTGAAACGCGTTGGACCTCTTTGAACTACATTGAAATGAAACCCGGTTGCAATGAATTAAAGGACCCTCTTTGAAATTTGGGGGCCCGCTTTGTTTTTTGAGTGTATCTCCGCAAGTGGCAACTTCCTTTTTTGAAAATAATACGGCCAGCCTCGGTCGTGGAGTTTGCACCGCCATATATACAATGGACTGCAGCGAAATACTGGTATCTCGCTAAAGCAGATAAACAAAGTCACGCTTTAAACTTAAACCGGATTTCACTTTCAAACCTACTGGAGGATGAATACTAATTGAAACTATGGTTTTGTGGCAGAAACGCTCATTATCGTACAAGTCCCAGGATACCTTCAAGACTGAATATTTGAATCAAACCCACCTGGGGGTAGTCAACTACTATTTAAATGAGGGGCTTGCCGAGATGATGTTACTACTGCCTGCAACCAGCCGGTCCGTGAACAAGAAGCAGGAGCTTTGAAACGCGTTGGACCTCTTTGAACTACATTGAAATGAAACCCGGTTGCAATGAATTAAAGGACCCTCTTTGAAATTTGGGGGCCCGCTTTGTTTTTTGAGTGCATCTCCGCAAGTGGCAACTTCCTTTTTTGAAAATGATACGGCCAGCCTCGGTCGTGGAGTTTGCACCGCCATATATACAATGGACTGCAGCGAAATACTGGTATCTCGCTAAAGCAGATAAACAAAGTCACGCTTTAAACTTAAATCGGATTTCACTTTCAAACCTACTGGAGGATGAATACTAATTGAAACTATGGTTTTGTGGCAGAAACGCTCATTATCCTACAAGTCCCAGGATACCTTCAAGACTGAATATTTGAATCAAACCCACCTGGGGGTAGTCAACTACTATTTAAATGAGGGGCTTGCCGAGATGACGTTACTACTGCCTGCAACCAGCCGGTCCGTGAACAAGAAGCAGGAGCTTTGAAACCGGTTGCAATGAATTAAAGGACCCTCTTTGAAATTTGGGCGCCGCTTTGTTTTTTGAGTGCATCTCCGCAAGTGGCAACTTCCTTTTTTGAAAATAATACGGCCAGCCTCGGTCGTGGAGTTTGCACCGCCATATATACAATGGACTGCAGCTAAATACTGGTATCTCGCTAAAGCAGATAAACAAAGTCACGCTTTAAACTTAAACCGGATTTCACTTTCAAACCTACTGGAGGATGAATACTAATTGAAACTATCGTTTTGTGGCAGAAACGCTCATTATCCTACAAGTCCCAGGATACCTTCAAGACTGAATATTTGAATCAAACCCACCTGGGGGTAGTCAACTACTATTTAAATGAGGGGCTTGCCGAGATGACGTTACTACTGCCTGCAACCAGCCGGTCCGTGAACAAGAAGCAGGAGCTTTGAAACGCGTTGGACCTCTTTGAACTACATTGAAATGAAACCCGGTTGCAATGAATTAAAGGACCCTCTTTGAAATTTGGGGGCCCGCTTTGTTTTTTGAGTGCATCTCCGCAAGTGGCAACTTCCTTTTTTGAAAATAATACGGCCAGCCTCGGTCGTGGAGTTTGCACCGCCATATATACAATGGACTGCAGCGAAATACTGGTATCTCGCTAAAGCAGATAAACAAAGTCACGCTTTAAACTTAAACCGGATTTCACTTTCAAACCTACTGGAGGATGAATACTAATTGAAACTATGGTTTTGTGGCAGAAACGCTCATTATCCTACAAGTCCCAGGATACCTTCAACACTGAATATTTGAATCAAACCCACCTGGGGGTAGTCAACTACTATTTAAATGAGGGGCTTGCCGAGATGACGTTACTACTGCCTGCAACCAGCCGGTCCGTGAACAAGAAGCAGGAGCTTTGAAACGCGTTGGACCTCTTTGAATTACATTGAAATGAAACCCGGTTGCAATGAATTAAAGGACCCTCTTTGAAATTTGGGGGCCCGCTTTGTTTTTTGAGTGCATCTCCGCAAGTGGCAACTTCCTTTTTTGAAAATAATACGGCCAGCCTCGGTTGTGGAGTTTGCACCGCCATATATACAATGGACTGCAGCAAAATACTGGTATCTCGCTAAAGCAGATGAACAAAGTCACGCTTTAAACTTAAACCGGATTTCACTTTCAAACCTACTGGAGGATGATTACTAATTGAAACTATGGTTTTGTGGCAGAAACGCTCATTATCCTACAAGTCCCAGGATACCTTGAAGACTGAATATTTGAATCAAACCCACCTGGGGGTAGTCAACTACTATTTAAATGAGGGGCTTGCCGAGATGACGTTACTACTGCCTGCAACCAGCCGGTCCGTGAACAAGAAGCAGGAGCTTTGAAACGCGTTGGACCTCTTTGAACTACATTGAAATGAAACCCGGTTGCAATGAATTAAAGGACCCTCTTTGAAATTTGGGGGCCGCTTTGTTTTTTGAGTGCATCTCCGCAAGTGGCAACTTCCTTTTTTGAAAATAATACGGCCAGCCTCGGTCGTGGAGTTTGCACCGCCATATATACAATGGACTGCAGCGAAATACTGGTATCTCGCTAAAGCAGATAAACAAAGTCACGCTTTAAACTTAAACCGGATTTCACTTTCAAACCTACTGGAGGATGAATACTAATTGAAACTATGGTTTTGTGGCAGAAACGCTCATTATCCTACAAGTCCCAGGATACCTTCAAGACTGAATATTTGAATCAAACCCACCTGGGGGTAGTCAACTACTATTTAAATGAGGGGCTTGCCGAGATGACGTTACTACTGCCTGCAACCAGCCGGTCCGTGAACAAGAAGCAGGAGCTTTGAAACCGGTTGCAATGAATTAAAAGACCCTCTTTGAAATTTGGGGGCCGCTTTGTTTTTTGAGTGCATCTCCGCAAGTGGCAACTTCCTTTTTTGAAAATAATACGGCCAGCCTCGGTCGTGGAGTTTGCACCGCCATATATACAATGGACTGCAGCTAAATACTGGTATCTCGCTAAAGCAGATAAACAAAGTCACGCTTTAAACTTAAACCGGATTTCACTTTCAAACCTACTGGAGGATGAATACTAATTGAAACTATGGTTTTGTGGCAGAAACGCTCATTATCCTACAAGTCCCAGGATACCTTCAAGACTGAATATTTGAATCAAACCCACCTGGGGGTAGTCAACTACTATTTAAATGAGGGGCTTGCCGAGATGACGTTACTACTGCCTGCAACCAGCCGGTCCGTGAACAAGAAGCAGGAGCTTTGAAACTTGTTGGACCTCTTTGAACTACATTGAAATGAAACCCGGTTGCAATGAATTAAAGGACCCTCTTTAAAATTTGGGGGCCCGCTTTGTTTTTTGAGTGCATCTCCGCAAGTGGCAACTTCCTTTTTTGAAAATAATACGGCCAGCCTCGGTCGTGGAGTTTGCACCGCCATATATACAATGGACTGCAGC
Organism: Triturus cristatus; assembly: GCF_964204655.1. Lineage (NCBI taxonomy): Eukaryota > Metazoa > Chordata > Amphibia > Caudata > Salamandridae > Triturus > Triturus cristatus. The sequence goes on from NC_140585.1 coordinate 607,052,639, forward strand.
GAAATACTGGTATCTCGCTAAAGCAGATAAACAAAGTCACGCTTTAAACTTAAACCGGATTTCACTTTCAAACCTACTGGAGGATGAATACTAATTGAAACTATGGTTTTGTGGCAGAAACGCTCATTATCCTACAAGTCCCAGGATACCTTCAAGACTGAATATTTGAATCAAACCCACCTGGGGGTAGTCAACTACTATTTAAATGAGGGGCTTGCCGAGATGACGTTACTACTGCCTGCAACCAGCCGGTCCGTGAACAAGAAGCAGGAGCTTTGAAACGCGTTGGACCTCTTTGAACTACATTGAAATGAAACCCGGTTGCAATGAATTAAACGACCCTCTTTAAAATTTGGGGGCCCGCTTTGTTTTTTGAGTGCATCTCCGCAAGTGGCAACTTCCTTTTTTGAAAATAATACGGCCAGCCTCGGTCGTGGAGTTTGCACCGCCATATATACAATGGACTGCAGCGAAATACTGGTATCTCGCTAAAGCAGATAAACAAAGTCACTCTTTAAACTTAAACCGGATTTCACTTTCAAACCTACTGGAGGATGAATACTAATTGAAACTATGGTTTTGTGGCAGAAACGCTCATTATCCTACAAGTCCCAGGATAGCTTCAAGACTGAATATTTGAATAAAACCCACCTGGGGGTAGTCAACTACTATTTAAATGAGGGGCTTGCCGAGATGACGTTACTACTGCCTGCAACCAGCCGGTCCGTGAACAAGAAGCAGGAGCTTTGAAACGCGTTGGACCTCTTTGAACTACATTGAAATGAAACCCGGTTGCAATGAATTAAAGGACCCTCTTTGAAATTTGGGGGCCCACTTTGTTTTTTGAGTGTATCTCCGCAAGTGGCAACTTCCTTTTTTGAAAATAATACGGCCAGCCTCGGTCGTGGAGTTTGCACCGCCATATATACAATGAACTGCAGCGAAATACTGGTATCTCGCTAAAGCAGATAAACAAAGTCACGCTTTAAACTTAAACCGGATTTCACTTTCAAACCTACTGGAGGATGAATACTAATTGAAACTATGGTTTTGTGGCAGAAACGCTCATTATCCTACAAGTCCCAGGATACCTTCAAGACTGAATATTTGAATCAAACCCACCTGGGGGTAGTCAACTACTATTTAAATGAGGGGCTTGCCGAGATGATGTTACTACTGCCTGCAACCAGCCGGTCCGTGAACAAGAAGCAGGAGCTTTGAAACGCGTTGGACCTCTTTGAACTACATTGAAATGAAACCCGGTTGCAATGAATTAAAGGACCCTCTTTGAAATTTGGGGGCCCGCTTTGTTTTTTGAGTGCATCTCCGCAAGTGGCAACTTCCTTTTTTTAAAATAATACGGCCAGCCTCGGTCGTGGAGTTTGCACCGCCATATATACAATGGACTGCAGCGAAATACTGGTATCTCGCTAAAGCAGATAAACAAAGTCACGCTTTAAACTTAAACCGGATTTCACTTTCAAACCTACTGGAGGATGAATACTAATTGAAACTATGGTTTTGTGGCAGAAACGCTCATTATCCTACAAGTCCCAGGATACCTTCAAGACTGAATATTTGAATCAAACCCACCTGGGGGTAGTCAACTACTATTTAAATGAGGGGCTTGCCGAGATGACGTTACTACTGCCTGCAACCAGCCGGTCCGTGAACAAGAAGCAGGAGCTCTGAAACGCGTTGGACCTCTTTGAACTACATTGAAATGAAACCCGGTTGCAATGAATTAAAGGACCCTCTTTGAAATTTGGGGGCCCGCTTTGTTTTTTGAGTGCATCTCCGCAAGTGGCAACTTCCTTTTTTGAAAATAATACGGCCAGCCTCGGTCGTGGAGTTTGCATGGCCATATATACAATGGACTGCAGCGAAATACTGGTATCTCGCTAAAGCAGATAAACAAAGTCACGCTTTAAACTTAAACCGGATTTCACTTTCAAACCTACTGGAGGATGATTACTAATTGAAACTATGGTTTTGTGGCAGAAACGCTCATTATCCTACAAGTCCCAGGATACCTTCAAGACTGAATATTTGAATCAAACCCACCTGGGGGTAGTCAACTACTATTTAAATGAGGGGCTTGCCGAGATGACGTTACTACTGCCTGCAACCAGCCGGTCCGTGAACAAGAAGCAGGAGCTTTGAAACGCGTTGGACCTCTTCGAACTACATTGAAATGAAACCCGGTTGCAATGAATTAAAGGACCCTCTTTGAAATTTGGGGGCCGCTTTGTTTTTTGAGTGCATCTCCGCAAGTGGCAACTTCCTTTTTTGAAAATAATACGGCCAGCCTCGGTCGTGGAGTTTGCACCGCCATATATACAATGGACTGCAGCGAAATACTGGTATCTCGCTAAAGCAGATAAACAAAGTCACGCTTTAAACTTAAACCGGATTTCACTTTCAAACCTACTGGAGGATGATTACTAATTGAAACTATGGTTTTGTGGCAGAAACGCTCATTATCCTACAAGTCCCAGGATACCTTCAAGACTGAATATTTGAATCAAACCCACCTGGGGGTAGTCAACTACTATTTAAATGAGGGGCTTGCCGAGATGACGTTACTACTTCCTGCAACCAGCCGGTCCGTGAACAAGAAGCAGGAGCTTTGAAACGCGTTGGACCTCTTTGAACTACATTGAAATGAAACCCGGTTGCAATGAATTAAAGGACCCTCTTTGAAATTTGGGGGCCCGCTTTGTTTTTTGAGTGCATCTCCGCAAGTGGCAACTTCCTTTTTTGAAAATAATACGGCCAGCCTCGGTCGTGGAGTTTGCACCGCCATATATACAATGGACTGCAGCGAAATACTGGTATCTCGCTAAAGCAGATAAACAAAGTCACGCTTTAAACTTAAACCGGATTTCACTTTCAAACCTACTGGAGGATGAATACTAATTGAAACTATGGTTTTGTGGCAGAAACGCTCATTATCCTACAAGTCCCAGGATACCTTCAAGACTGAATATTTGAATCAAACCCACCTGGGGGTAGTCAACTACTATTTAAATGAGGGGCTTGCCGAGATGACGTTACTACTGCCTGCAACCAGCCGGTCCGTGAACAAGAAGCAGGAGCTTTGAAACAGGTTGCAATGAATTAAAAGACCCTCTTTGAAATTTGGGGGCCGCTTTGTTTTTTGAGTGCATCTCCGCAAGTGGCAACTTCCTTTTTTGAAAATAATACGGCCAGCCTCGGTCGTGGAGTTTGCACCGCCATATATACAATGGACTGCAGCTAAATACTGGTATCTCGCTAAAGCAGATAAACAAAGTCACGCTTTAAACTTAAACCGGATTTCACTTTCAAACCTACTGGAGGATGAATACTAATTGAAACTATGGTTTTGTGGCAGAAACGCTCATTATCCTACAAGTCCCAGGATACCTTCAAGACTGAATATTTGAATCAAACCCACCTGGGGGTAGTCAACTACTATTTAAATGAGGGGCTTGCCGAGATGACGTTACTACTGCCTGCAACCAGCCGGTCCGTGAACAAGAAGCAGGAGCTTTGAAACGCGTTGGACCTCTTTGAACTACATTGAAATGAAACCCGGTTGCAATGAATTAAAGGACCCTCTTTGAAATTTGGGGGCCCGCTTTGTTTTTTGAGTGTATCTCCGCAAGTGGCAACTTCCTTTTTTGAAAATAATACGGCCAGCCTCGGTCGTGGAGTTTGCACCGCCATATATACAATGGACTGCAGCAAAATACTGGTATCTCGCTAAAGCAGATAAACAAAGTCACGCTTTAAACTTAAACCGGATTTCACTTTCAAACCTACTGGAGGATGAATACTAATTGAAACTATGGTTTTGTGGCAGAAACGCTCATTATCCTACAAGTCCCAGGATACCTTCAAGACTGAATATTTGAATCAAACCCACCTGGGGGTAGTCAACTACTATTTAAATGAGGGGCTTGCCGAGATGATGTTACTACTGCCTGCAACCAGCCGGTCCGTGAACAAGAAGCAGGAGCTTTGAAACGCGTTGGACCTCTTTGAACTACATTGAAATGAAACCCGGTTGCAATGAATTAAAGGACCCTCTTTGAAATTTGGGGGCCCGCTTTGTTTTTTGAGTGCATCTCCGCAAGTGGCAACTTCCTTTTTTTTAAATAATACGGCCAGCCTCGGTCGTGGAGTTTGCACCGCCATATATACAATGGACTGCAGCGAAATACTGGTATCTCGCTAAAGCAGATAAACAAAGTCACGCTTTAAACTTAAACCGGATTTCACTTTCAAACCTACTGGAGGATGAATACTAATTGAAACTATGGTTTTGTGGCAGAAACGCTCATTATCCTACAAGTCCCAGGATACCTTCAAGACTGAATATTTGAATCAAACCCACCTGGGGGTAGTCAACTACTATTTAAATGAGGGGCTTGCCGAGATGACGTTACTACTGCCTGCAACCAGCCGGTCCGTGAACAAGAAGCAGGAGCTTTGAAACGCGTTGGACCTCTTTGAACTACATTGAAATGAAACCCGGTTGCAATGAATTAAAGGACCCTCTTTGAAATTTGGGGGCCGCTTTGTTTTTTGAGTGCATCTCCGCAAGTGGCAACTTCCTTTTTTGAAAATAATACGGCCAGCCTCGGTCGTGGATTTTGCACGGCCATATATACAATGGACTGCAGCGAAATACTGGTATCTCGCTAAAGCAGATAAACAAAGTCACGCTTTAAACTTAAACCGGATTTCACTTTCAAACCTACTGGAGGATGAATACTAATTGAAACTATGGTTTTGTGGCAGAAACGCTCATTATCCTACAAGTCCCAGGATACCTTCAAGACTGAATATTTGAATCAAACCCACCTGGGGGTAGTCAACTACTATTTAAATGAGGGGCTTGCCGAGATGACGTTACTACTGCCTGCAACCAGCCGGTCCGTGAACAAGAAGCAGGAGCTTTGAAACGCGTTGGACCTCTTTGAACTACATTGAAATGAAACCCGGTTGCAATGAATTAAAGGACCCTTTTTTAAATTTGGGGGCCGCTTTGTTTTTTGAGTGCATCTCCGCAAGTGGCAACTTCCTTTTTTGAAAATAATACGGCCAGCCTCGGTCGTGGAGTTTGCACCGCCATATATACAATGGACTGCAGCGAAATACTGGTATCTCGCTAAAGCAGATAAACAAAGTCACGCTTTAAACTTAAACCGGATTTCACTTTCAAACCTACTGGAGGATGAATACTAATTGAAACTATGGTTTTGTGGCAGAAACGCTCATTATCCTACAAGTCCCAGGATACCTTCAAGACTGAATATTTGAATCAAACCCACCTGGGGGTAGTCAACTACTATTTAAATGAGGGGCTTGCCGAGATGACGTTACTACTGCCTGCAACTAGCCGGTCCGTGAACAAGAAGCAGGAGCTTTGAAACGCGTTGGACCTCTTTGAACTACATTGAAATGAAACCCGGTTGCAATGAATTAAAGGACCCTCTTTGAAATTTGGGGGCCCGCTTTGTTTTTTGAGTGCATCTCCGCAAGTGGCAACTTCCTTTTTTGAAAATAATACGGCCAGCCTCGGTCGTGGAGTTTGCACCGCCATATATACAATGGACTGCAGCGAAATACTGGTATCTCGCTAAAGCAGATAAACAAAGTCACGCTTTAAACTTAATCCGGATTTCACTTTCAAACCTACTGGAGGATGAATACTAATTGAAACTATGGTTTTGTGGCAGAAACGCTCATTATCCTACAAGTCCCAGGATACCTTCAAGACTGAATATTTGAATCAAACCCACCTAGGGGTAGTCAACTACTATTTAAATGAGGGGCTTGCCGAGATGACGTTACTACTGCCTGCAACCAGCCGGTCCGTGAACAAGAAGCAGGAGCTTTGAAACGCGTTGGACCTCTTTGAACTACATTGAAATGAAACCCGGTTGCAATGAATTAAAGGACCCTCTTTGAAATTTGGGGGCCCGCTTTGTTTTTTGAGTGCATCTCCGCAAGTGGCAACTTCCTTTTTTGAAAAAAATACGGCCAGCCTCGGTCGTGGAGTTTGCACCGCCATATATACAATGGACTGCAGCGAAATACTGGTATCTCGCTAAAGCAGATAAACAAAGTCACGCTTTAAACTTAAACCAGATTTCACTTTCAAACCTACTGGAGGATGAATACTAATTGAAACTATGGTTTTGTGGCAGAAACGCTCATTATCCTACAAGTCCCAGGATACCTTCAAGACTGAATATTTGAATCAAACCCACCTGGGGGTAGTCAACTACTATTTAAATGAGGGGCTTGCCGAGATGACGTTACTACTGCCTGCAACCAGCCGGTCCGTGAACAAGAAGCAGGAGCTTTGAAACGCGTTGGACCTCTTTGAACTACATTGAAATGAAACCCGGTTGCAATGAATTAAAGGACCCTCTTTGAAATTTGGGGGCCCGCTTTGTTTTTTGAGTGCATCTCCGCAAGTGGCAACTTCCTTTTTTGAGAATATATATATATATATATATATATATATATATATATATATATATATATATATATATATATATATATATAAATAACAAAGTCCCGTCTTGACTGAGAATCCCCAGGAAAACAGGTACGGACCACAGCGTGTTCAGGTATTCAGTGCAATTTATTGCGTTGCGTTATTAGCAATTCTGGCATAGCAGCATTACGTGTTTCGACAGTGAAACACTGTCTTGATCACATGACATGCATACGGCCAATAAGTGCTTATATAATGGTGAATGAACAGTGAAAACAGACTCATTTTGCCATTATGTCTGAAATCACTTAATGTAAACATTATTACACAATATTAATTCATCATATTGTTGAAACTACATATAGATATTCATAATGAAGCAATGAGTAAAATCGCAGTTTACAATAAATAGATAAATATGTAAACAAAGTGTAAAGTGCAAGTGCTTAAAATTCCCTAAAATAAATTCAATCACCAATTATTGAAGACAATATAAATATTGATAAAATATCCATATTAAAATCATATGTATTTTTATCAATAGTGAGAAGCTTGTTATTATTGTTTTTATAAACATCTGATGATGATTAATCAACTTGTAGGCAATTATGGTTGTAAAGTATACAAACAAACGAATGATAAACGTCAATCCCATGTGAGATTGTAGTGTATACTTTGACAATGATCTAACCCTCTGATCATTAGCCAGTGCTAATGGATCCTGTCGGTTAGTAATTCAGATCAGAGATTATTTAATCGAGGGCAGTATGATCATTGGGTCAATGCCTGAGGGTGTACGCTGGGGTATTTCATTGTAAGATTGCTGTGGCTAGGGCGAGGGACCTTTGAGATGTCATCAATGATGTCATAAATCATGTGTGATATAGTATGTGAGGTCATAAACAGTGCATGGCGGGGCGCAAGTTAAAGATAGCTCTGCTAACTAAAACTATTGAACTTCTGTGCAAAATGTTAATGTTGTCACTGACATATTCGCCTAACTATAACAAGCGTGTGAGGTGCTTTTAGGACATGTAACATGTTATCTTTTTCTGGTTTTAGATTTCAGTCTGAAATATACAGTCGGTGCAGCTTTTAGTGGGGCCTAAGGCATGGTATCTCACTGTTAGACCGTGACTATAGAATTTCCATATTCGATAAGTGACAGTGATAAGTGATAGGACATGTGCTGGGAAAAGTATTTGAATGTCATCTTTGGTAAAAAAGTATTAGACTGAAAGTATATGCTGCCCTAAGAATGCGAAGCCGATGTTAGGCTGATTTTGTTACGGCCATGATGCATGCCTCCATGTTAAGAAAGACCGGAGGGACTTGGCATTTGTGACAATTTTGAAAATGAGGGCCATATTTTGCAGACTTCAAGCCTTATAGTCGCTGTTGTGTTTTGGAGTTTGAGATGAGAACTGAAATTAAATAAAATGAATGAAACCTTAGCCCATTGATGATTTCTACATTCGGACTTAGTCACATTTTGAGCTTTGATTCCTCCAGTGTGGACTTTGCCGGATACCCTCTCCATGACATCCCAATGAATTGGATTAGCTGCTTTTGAAACACTTGGAGCAGGAGCAACCTGAATCTTTGGCATTGCAGCAATGCACCTTCATTGAATTCGCTTGGCAAGTTTGCCTGGAGGGCTTTAGAGACAAAAACTTTCTAAATTACAAACTTTTTCTGCATATTAGGAGAAGTACACTTTGACAAACACAAAAGTACCAGGACTTCGGTAACAGCATTTGGGGGTGAGGGGGTTTATGGCTCACTCCAGCAGAAGCCACCAGAAGGGTCCAGGGCAGGTCCAGTTGGAACTGGTCAACTGGGCTCTTCAGAAAATGGACTTCTTGCAGCTTATTGTGTCCCTGTAGCTTAACAGTAGATCAGTCAACTGACTCTTGAAGTTCACTTATTTTTCCTGAGTACAAATGGGAGCAGGTCCACCATTTCAGGTCTCTTCATGGGACTCTACAGCAGATGCACTCCTTCTTCTGTCTTCCACTGGTCCAGTAGTGTTCTGAAGTGCACAGGGGTGCCACATTGATGTCTGACACTGATTTCTGGTGACTCCAAGACCCTTCCTAGCCGGTAAGGTAAATGTTTCCAGGGGTTAGTATCCCAAATTTTGCAACACTTCCTGTGTGTCCTACTGCAAACAATTTCACAGTGCTCATCTCTGCTCAAATCCAAAATGAAGGAAGCATTCTCCCCTTGTGCAGAGCCCTTGTGTCCATCCCAAGGTGTAGCCAGGGAAATTAGCAATTGTTCCTCTGTGTTCACTTAAAACCAGTTCTCGGGGCAGCTCCTCTCACACTGGGATTGGTGCCAGCCTAACTGGGGGAACAAAGAAGGTCATGTCCAGGTGTCACCTGATATTTTCTTATGAAAGGGTAGGCCTCTTTGAATGTAATCGAGTTCCCTGGTACAGACTAGATGGCCATTCTGTCAGTTGAACAGAAACATCTCCCCACAACCAAGTCTTTGTCATGCTCTGTGAGCAGTTTTCACACCTCATCAAGGGGACTATTCAGCTGCCAGGCAACAGTTGGAGCTTGTACAAATGGCTCTCCAAACGCTTTAGGCAGGGAAAAGCTAGCTTTCAAAAAAGTAACTTTTTCTGAAATATGTATTAGAAATCTGACTTCACCAGTGAATTGGACTTTCAATAAATATTTTAAAGAGTCCAAGAATAAAATTTGTATCTGTTTCCAATCTGGACGTAACTTTAATACATGTAATATTGTATCCCAATGTTTTCCTATGGAACAGCTAACCATGCTACAGTGAAAATTGTTTTGGGGGTCTTTTCACTGTAAGAATATGTTTATCATTCTAATTTTATATGTCCTACGTTTAAATACTGTGCATTCTACCTTATGGGCAGTAAAATCTACTTAGGGGTGACTTATTAATATTTAAAAGGAAGGTTTAGGCCTGTCAAAAGGGATTATTATGAAAGGTCTAATTTGCAATTGCATTCCTACAGTCATGTTTGCAATGTCATTTTAGTGGGTCTCACTACTGCTGCAGTCTACTAGTGAGATTTAATTCACATGCCCTGTGTAGACTTTATACCCTATATATAAGGGACTTATAGATAAGCTATGTTTGCTAATTCGAGGGATAGGCAAATTTAGACATGTTTTAGGGATGAGCGCACATGCATTGGGGCCTGGTTAGCGGAGTCCCAGTGTGAATAGTGAACAAAATAGCAGCACTGCTACCACAAAATGGAGGAAATATGGCAATAAGAGACATTTTCCTACAATGTATTTGCATAACATCCACATTTTTATGATTTGTAATGTTGTGGGTGTCCAGGGGGTCTTCCTGGAGCTATCCCAGAGACTCATCCTAAAGGATAAACAGTACAGTGTCTGGTGTGGGTCCCTGCGGTATTCCGAAGAGACTTGCCAGAGGAGGGAATTGGTTGTGGTTGATTTCAACCAACTGAATATTGTTCCACTAATGAGAATTTTTTTTTTAGTGATTTAGTCCACCAGCACAAGAAATCCAGCATCTCTGTCATTATAACTTGATGACTGAGGTTTTGAGTTATGCCCTACGCTAATACATGATTTTTTTTTGTTTAGAAGGAACATATCAAGTTGCTTACCACACAACTCTATTGGAGTTTGGCAGTCAGTGGTATGCAAGAGATGTAGCAATGTTAAAGTAGTGAGGGCCAGGGCTTGTGCAGACGTTTTACCTAAATGGGGAGACAGAAGTCTACCATATAACTGGATGGCTTGGTGTGGGGAGAGATTTGTCCTAGCACTGTGGCATCATTATTAGCGAAAAAGGACCTGCTATCTTTCAGATATTTAGGGATAGTGTCTGTAAATAAAACTGTAAAAGGAGACAAGGAAAGAAAAGGTGTATTTATTTTTACTGATCTTGAGTATCTTTTGTTGAAAAGCATTTCTGTGTTTGAGCAGTAATCAAAGTGAAAGAGCTATTATTGCACTTGAGCGTTTCTTTAGCTTTGAGTACCTCAAATGTTTTGGTGCAACTGTGTGCATCATTATGTAGCTCTTCAAAGAACGTGATCTTTTAACATATTACCTTTTGATGTTGTCCTGGATTATTTAAGGAGAGATTTCAGTGTTGGGTAAAGATATTTTCTCCAAGGGCGTTTCTTGGAGTGTAGGTATCTTGGGGTTTTGGCAGGATACATTTTATGTTCGTTTTTAGTCTTTGCTCATTTTCTTTCTACATGTGTACATGTGTTAGACTTTACGTAAGACTACCTAGAGCGGGCTTGTAACAAAGGCATCTGGTATCAATTCTTTGTTGTCTATGGTCCATATACAACAATGGTCAGCTTGTTTCTAGTAATTAGACGATTGAAAGTGATTTAATGGTGGCCATACCAGTCTGTAACTATGGAGTTGTCAATTGAGAAGAGTGAGTGATATCTAAGATGGATCTACGACATATACTTTGGCGTGTGTTGTTTTTGACACTATTATTTTAGGCCGTTTGTTAGAGAGTGAATTATTAATTTAGGAGGAGAATACCCAAATAACCTAGTAATAAATTACCTTGTTAGGTTACAACAAAGATGACTAAGAAAATGCTGCACACTCCCTGGTTGTTGTGGATGGAACAAGCAGCAGACTTTCCCCTTAGAAATGTGAATATAAAATTTCCCAAACCAATTTGGGAAGATCAAAAACATTTACAAGATAAACAACTAAAGAATAAATATATAAAGAGGCTACTGGCAGTACCGCAATCATCTCCTGCCATTTTTTGTCATGCCTAGGTGGGTCTTGTGTATGTAGAAGATAATATTAAACTGCAAACATTTTTATTGTGGTCAAGAGTATGGAAGAAACCAGAAGCCCATTTTACTATAGCTATAAAATTGGATTGCCTTGCTCTAGATAACACAGCTAAAATACAGTGGCTGGCATATGTGGAGAAAGACTTCAGTGAGTTATTGATGTGTTTATATCATACCCTTTACCAATCAAGAAATTGTTGTTTTTGTATTTGACATTTTAACTCCTTTCCTTTTATTGAACATATGTATACCAATGTATTGTGATTAATATATACTTTTATGGCTGTTTATGCAGCCGAATAAAGTTTGAAGTTGGACTAAAACAAAAAAATGGTAAAAGTCAAATTAATGCTAAAAGCCAAATCAAGGGAACTAGATATAAGCATTTTTAAAAGGAAAGAGTCACCAAGAAGACACAAAACATAAATTCACGCTCTACATGGTAATCCTGGACAGGAAAAAAACAGCATTGAGAGCCCTGCTCTAAATCAAGTGGCCCTTGTGACACATTGAACCTGTGGTCTTGCAGCAGGCATACTGTCGTAATTGTATTTCTAATAGCAGAGACAACTGAGGCTCTGCCTTATTAGAGGAAAAAAGCTGTGCCATCTCCTGTAAATGAGGTGAAAGAAACGAGAGATGGGCAGACAAAAATTAGCAACATGAGGTACATGCACACACAAAAATTGTCTCACGCCGTGTTAATATCCACTTCTTAATGAGAACCGAGGCTTCCAAGTACCAATGTCACCAACATAGCAAGTAGGCACAATAAGCAATAGGCCACATTTATTTCCCTAACCAAACTCCTCACAGCCTTATTTAAATATACCTATGCCTTTGACCAAAACAAACATATCACAACCTATACAAACATGACCAAATAAACCAATTGATGCACAATCTTAGTAAGATTGTGCAATCAACTGAGATCAACAGGTTCCAGAAGTCAATATTACTGAAGACCTAATTTTAGGACCAGACACACCTCTAGCCTTTGTCTGTCTTTAGAATGCCCTGTAACAATTGGCAACATTCTTTCACTGCCATGAGATCTTGTGTTTGCCTTGCCGCAGTTTCTTGTTGTGTGACGTACCCTATGTGTATTTAAATCGACTATGTAGGAATAACAGAAACCCAAATCAAGATATGTGTATCTGTAGCCAACACAACTGCTAATGGATTGTCTTGTTTGCAGTAACTGTTGATTACATTAGCCTTCTGGCATTTTCTCCGGTGTTGCCTGCTAAGAAAATGGGGGAAAATTGAATTCACCGTCAAGGTCTCAAGGTCATTCGTTTGGAAGAAAACTAATGGTGAATTCTCTAGGGTTTCAATGAATGAAGGCTGAAGTTTGCATTCTGGTCACGTTCTTGGGTGCACAGGGCACCCTTCTTGCCCTCAGCCACAGATCTCTTACACATATACTGTAGTTCTGATCTAGAGAGTGTCAGTAACAACAGGAACAGTAATTCCTGCTGCCATGGCGACTTTGGTTTCTGAATATACATATTGTTCTTTCCCAAACAAAGGTCTGAGCATTTTGACATTAGGAACAAGACAGCATCGATTTGTGGTTAGTGCTAAGTGTGCACTGAGAGCAAAGGCAGGATGCCGACATTAAATGCACATATTAGTCACAACAGCTTCCTCAAACCTGCAAAAATATAAGAAACAAACAAGAAACACTGCAGCCCCTGGCAAAAAACTAAATTCACACATATATGGAAGTCATTCGTTAGTTACATAAACCATTATTGAAACAAGTCATTTATTCAGAATTTCTGCTTTACTTGTACATGTCACATACAATAAGACACGAAGAATAAGTATTGAGTTGACAAATCTTTTACTTGGGGATGAATGATTTGCAGTGATTACAATGCCATTCATAATCCTCAGACATAGACGCAATAGTAAGTAGAGGTATGGAATATAATGCAGCTAAAAGTAAATAAATCACTTTTAAGCAAACATGAAAGAGATTGATTTACATGCCTGACATCATAGTTCCAGTGTTCTGTCTATTTTGGTGTGGTATATCTTAATGCCTGTTATATCTCCCTCGCTAATGTTAAAGGTACCATTTGCCTTTATTTAAGGGCAGCAAATGATTCCCCTTTATTGATGCATGGTTTGCAACCCCCATGACTTAATTAATCCTCAGCTCATCTTTTGAAGCTATGTATTTAGCATTTTCTGAGAATGACGAAATCTACATTGAAAGTTCACATCTTTCATTAGAAAAAACAAAAGTTTAAAACTATTAGTTCTATATTTAATAAAGTGTATGTAATACGCAGTGGTATGGAAATTCTGCTTGTTCATATTATTTTTTCAGTACTTGCAACCTTAATCCAAACTAACACTCACCTAATCACTTAACCTAATCTTTTTTTGTTGTCCTCATATCGCCAAAACTGCTGCAAATCCAGGCTATGCTGTTTTCGGGGGCATCCATCAGCCTGCTGCACTTGCTTTGGCCCTGCACCCTTGTAATGACTTTTCCAATACCCATGTGCTTAGGTGTAATCATAGGACGCTCAACTTCCTGTAGCTGATTTCCCACTTCAATTTATATACTCGGCCCATACTGTATCCGCCCGGGCTGGGGTATTTCCTATATCTAATCTACAATTCCATCGTATTGCTTTTAACCAGCTCTCCGGTAAGGGAGGACTTGAATCACGCCAATGTATGCAGATCACCCTCTGGCTAGCAATACTAAGTAGGGACCGCTGGGATCTACTGAGGCAACGGCTTGTTTTGATATCGACCCCTAACAGGGCAAGCACAGGGGTCAACTTGATGTTTTCCCCCATCATTTCCAATATAATATTGCTCACAGTCTCCCAGATTCTTTCAAGCTTTGGGCAAATCACAAATATATGTTCATCATTTGCTTCTGGATATCCACATTTTCGACATTTAGGGGTCGGATGCCTTTCAAATGTGGCTACCCTATGAGGTGTCCAATATAATCTATTGAGGGTAAAAAAATGATTTCTCTTTCAGTTAGCAGGTTTAACCGTGGAGTATAGTAATTTTAGGGATGTATGCCACAGATATGACAACTCAGACCCTGGGATCGTTCCCTCCTATATCTTTTGCGGTGCCGCCAACCTCCTTTCTTAACTATCCAATAGCTTCCAATACCACATAGCAACTTCTTTTCGCTTAGGCATAACATCCTACATAGATGATTCATCATCCCAGGTGATATTCTGATCTTTTGACTCTTGCATACCATGAAGAGAGCTGGATATATTTGAATCTTGATAAGGTAATTCCTGTCCTAACTTTGTGATTCCCAAGGTATGAACCCCTGTTCTGTAAGTATCTCTCCCCAGGTAGCTATCCCTGCCCTCCTCAAGGGGAGGCCTAATCTGCCCAACATACATTCTGGAGTTCCAGGGGAATCTCAAATTCGTGAAAAATCAGAATAATAGCCTATAACCAGTATTTTCCTAACTCTAAACCAAAGAGTAAGTGCAGCCCTTAAAACCTTTCATCAAACTTTTTTTTTTCAACAATTCGGTGCGCCAAACATATAGGAAAACCCAGTGACTCCCCATTCTGCATTTATTCTGTCCACATCCTCCATGAGTCCCAAGAGCATTCTACAATTTTTAAATTGAAAAGTGATACATTACAAATTCAGGTCCGGAAGTGCCAGGCCTCCTTTCCTTAACCTTCGCCTCAATTTCTTCCAGAAAAGCCCGACCCCCCCTCAGGCCCGAATAAAACTTGTGATCTTCCCCTGTAATTGAACTAAAGCCGCTCTAGGAAACATGAGCGTAATACAATTGAAAGGATAAGTTAGCTTAGAGAGTATAGTAATTTTAATCAAATTTACGCGCCCATATACTGTCAATGGCAAGTTCCTATTTCTAGAGAGTAGTAACTCAACCTCCTTTGCCACCCTCCCTAAATTGAATGTTGGCAGCGACTCCAGCGATTGTACTATAGAAATACCTAAATATTTAATCTCCATCTTAACCTCTCCATCCCAATTAATGATGTTCCAACACATCACCTTTGATTTTGATGCATTCACAGAACATCCTGATAAAGCCCCAAACTCCTTTGCCAAATTCTCTACTCTTGGAATGGTCTGTACGGGGTCCGAGGTATAAAGAATTAGATCCTCAGCATATATCGCTATCTTATTTTTATATCGCTGCCAGGAGAAAGGAATTACTTGCTGATCCTTTCTAAGCAGTTGAGCAAATGGCTCAATATATATATGGAAAAGTAGTGAGGAAAGGTGACATCTCTGCCTCGTGCCGCTACCAATTCTGAAACTCTTTGTCAAAACACCATTGAATAAAATTCAGGCAGATGTGTTCATGTAAAAGTTCCGGAGAGTCCAAATAAAACAAGGGCTGAAACAGATATCACCGATGTCTCCCAAACATAGGCCCAACACATCCCATAAAACGCCTTAGCAGCATCGATTGTGGCAACTGCCACAGGAATAGAGTGTGCCGTGGCTAGATCTATTGACACTATTAACTGATGAGTAAGCTAATGAATCTGACGCTTTGGAATGAAGCCCTTTTGATCTACGTAGATTAGCTGCAGGGCTACTTTAGTCATTCTACCAGCCAATATACATGTGAAGACTTTGTAATCGGCATTTAATAATGAGATTGGCCTGTAGGAATCTAGCTTTCTAAGGTCCTTGGCTGGTTTTAAAATCAATACCAATGCTGCTTCCCTCCATGATTCTTGGCATTTTCAAGATAGATGAAATTAAACAATTTCCCCCAAATAGGCACAACTTCTTTCCTCAAGAGCCGATACAGTTCTACTGGAATGGCATCTGTCCTCACTGCCTTCCCAGCCTTGATAGGTTATAAATAGTCAAATATTTCTGTCTCTGCAATCTGTGCCTCTAGACACTCCCCTACTACCTCTGTTAGCCCAGACAGATCCCTTTCCTTCAACCATCCCCTTAGCCTATTGAGATCTGGATGAACCTCCTCTGTGTACAATGCTGAAAAGAGGTAGACCAAATGCTTCTCGATTTCTCCTACCTTTTTCTATATATCCCCTTGGGTATTAATAATCAGCTGCTTGGTGTTATTCCTGGTCCTTTCTATCCTCACCTTCTATGCTAACAGTGATCCTGATCTTTCCCCATATTCGAAGATGTTCTGAGATCTAACCTACCACCTTTACCTACATTTTGTCTCAAGCTTTATTTTAAAATTAAGCTGCATCTCTTCCAGAATTTTCAGTATTTGATCTTTGTCCTGATTTACTGCTGTCTGCAAATTAGCCTCCAGAACTGCAATTTCTTGCTCCAAGAAGGTGATTTCTATTCTCTCTTTCTTATTTCGAAAATTAGCTTGGCTTCTCAAGTCACCCCTATTGAAACCATTAAAGGTGTCCCAAACTATGGTAAGGAGGCAGATCCCATATTATCTACAAAGAAATCCTCACTCGCTCCTTTCAAGGTCACTGCAATATCTGCGTCCAAAAGGATTGCATGGGTTAACAGTCCACCTCGAATTCGGTAGAACTCGAGGATATTGGACCGTCATAATTACTGCTGAATGAGCTGATATGTGACCTGCCAGATGTTGGACTTCTTTAATCTTTTCAGCTAAGGCACCATCTATGAAGAGATAGTCTAACCTTGAAAAGTTACCATACTTTTAACTATGGAATGTGTACCCCTTACCAAACCTATTTGATGTCTCCAGGCATCCACTCATCCAAAGTCCTGTGTCATCCTTTGTAACACCTGTATAATCTTGGGCATCTGTATACAATTCCTTTTAGTAGATCTATACAGGTTAGCATCCAATAGGGTATTAAAATATCCGCCAAGAACCACCTGGAGTTGTAAACTCTATCAGGTTCTACTCCAAGGTTGATAAAAAGGAAAAGTCATCCGAATTTGGGCCATAAAAACCTGCACATGTAAATTAAAAACTTGCACACCGTAGACCCACCACCATCCATCTGCCACAATTGTCTATTTTTGAAGTCAAACTCTCCACTCCTTCCCCTCTCCTCAGAAGGAAACGACTCCCTTACAACAAACATCTTGATCCGAGACTACATAGCTCTCTATCCACTTTCACTTAGAAAAGAGGACTCTACTCTCAGTTGCTATCAAGTGAGTTTCCTGTATGATCATAAAATGCGCATTACTCTTCTCTGGATACCTAAGCACTTATCTCTGCCTCCCCCTTGTCCTAGGGCCATTAACATTCCATGTCAAAAACCTTATCTCTTTTGCTCCCCCCATAGATGCTTTAACCAACCTCATCTCAACATCTCTTTGCCATAGTTAATATCTACAGTTGGAATTACCACATTTTCGGGGATTTCAGCACTTTTTTTTTATTTTTACCCCACTGCTCCACACCAGGTGCCCCTTCCCAACTCCTACCCTGAGGAACCGTCCCATTACTTATTGGCACTTTTCATGCCCTAGAGCCCCCCTAGGAGGAAAATAAAAATAAAAAATAAAAGGAGGAGGACCAAAAAGAGAACTTACACTTATCCGTGGCTGCCCTCCCCCTTCACCTCTTCACCATTTCTATGCCCTGAACAAAGACGTTAATGTGGTAAGTTGTTCACTTTGTGTTATCTTATTTATTGTTATCCATGAACAGCTCTCTTATGGATGACTGCTGTGTGTGAGGTAATGTAGAAGTTTCTTTTTTACAGTTACTTCAGATATTGACAGTCCTGTTAATGGAGTCTATCAATGTATCCATTTGTTCTACTGATCTGTAGTTATACATCTTATTATCCCATAAAATGCATAGCATTGCTGGGAATTTTAGTTGCACCTTGGCCCTCAATTGAGAAGCTTGTCCATTCTCCTACCGAGCTCCCATTACCATTGATCCATTGTCTTACATACATCTGACATTCTGGTGAAAAAAAAATCTTTGGTGGAGATAGGGCAGTACTTTAAGGCAATACCCAGGGTTGCCTCCTTCGCTGTGAAGAACCAGAACCTTTTGGACCTGGCGGCGCAGGGTACGCCTTAATCTCCTGGGTTCTCCTGCTTAGCTACACAGGACACTCTGTCGGCGTAAAAGATCAGATTTATTAGCTGCAGCTAGTACAGTTGTCCCAGAAGTACACGAGGTAGGTTCTCAGGAGACTGCCACTTCACTCCGTGGCGCACAATCTTTTATAGCACATATGTAAAATATACATTAACCAAATACACACCCAGAACACATAAGAAAGAGCCAATAAGGAAAGTTGGAAAACAGGACAGAACCAATAGGAAAGGTTTGAAAACAAAGTATCAGGTGATTTGAAGAAGCCTTTCCTTCAACTGTGTTTGTCACCCCTCCTTTAAACTAATTCATTAACAGATCTACAACTAACTTGCAGGTGGCGAGATACGTTTGTGTGTATTGGAGGACAGTTGTGAAACGAGAGAATGCTAGCAGAGGACAGTGAAGGCCAGACGATAAGATAAAGTCAGAGGAGAATAGTGTGAACCAACAGATAGTTGAGACGGGGATTAGAAAAACCAGACAGGGATTAGTGTACTCTGCCAAACCTAACACCAGCTTTGCAAATAGAGGCAGAAGGCTAATTTTGACACGAAGCTGCAGAAAAAGCAGAAAAGGACTTCGATCGTCGTGCTGCCTGAGTGAGGGCAACACAAGATCGTGGCGGAGCACAAAATGGCGGGTCAATACGATCATAATCGAAAATCGAAGTTCCTCAGACCCTCCTTTTGCCAGAACTCAGGCAAGATACTCAGGCTTATATTAATCTGAGTCAACGTCGATGGCCATAAGGTCATCGAGCTGTTGCTGTAGCATCATTCTGATATTCTCTGTTTTTTGTGACTTGGTTTTAGGGATGCACATAGTAGCACAGAGGTCGCAGATGGCGGGGCCACAGTGCATACAAAGGCAACAAGAGAATATGATGGCTAAAACCAGTCCAATGAACGTCAATATTTTCCAACCCCATTTGGACAGTAGTCCCCAAAACCACTCCAATAATGACCAATCTCCTTCGTCTTGATGAATCGAATCAGAGATCATGTGTAACTTAGAGATAGCTTGGTATACTGTCGGAGCGTCATTTGGTATGAAAATACAGCAACTTGACCCGATCAATTTGCATACTCCACCACGGTCTGCAAGAACAAAGTCTAAGGCAACTCGGTTTTGTAAAGTCATGAGACGATCTGCCTGTAGTTCTGCCGTGATATTACTTAATAGAACAAAAGGGGTGCCGGTGCTGCACTAAATTTTTGGGGGAACTTTTGCCAAATGAATAGATTAAATCAAATCCATTTTAACCATTTATTGGCTGTTTTTAATCAAAAATATTTATGCAATTTTTCTTATTATTTTGCACGGTAATATTTAGAATAATTCAACAATATCAACGAAAATAAGGACAAACATTAAGAAGCATTTCAAATATTTACATGACATTACATAAACACATACATATCACCACACCACTAGCATACCTCAGACATTCAGACAATGGGACAGCATTAACTTAACACTTCTATATACACAATAAGCCCATAAGTGAGAAGCATTTGCAATATTTCAAAAGCATCTATTTTTAGCTTTGTTTGGCAGTTCTTTAACTGAAGGCGAAGACAAGTCAAAGTAAGTCAACGCGTTTCGAATCCCTTCACCGGGGATTCTCATCAGGACCAATGCTATCTGGGAGAAAAAAGAAAGAAACAAAACACTAAGTTGGACCAAATGACCCCTCAGCCAGGACTTTTTAACGGCCGCTATATTTCAATGACGAGCCTTACCTAGAATTTGACGCAAAATAGGGCTCTAATTGGATGGTAGAAGGACGTCCAATACAGGATCTGAAAACATTAGAGTGGAAAAACAGTTTTTGAAAAAAGAGTAGAGAAAAGAAGAACGCTTCTACCCCTGTAACCGGTCACTGCACACTGTATTGTACTTACTGTCAGATGTATGTGTAGTCTTCTATACACGTCTGTGGCCCCTTGTTTCAATCAGGGCAATGTGGGAAAGCTTAAGTCAGGAGTTGAGGGTCGAGAAACAATCACCGGCCGAAATCTGCGTGCCAATTAAAAGCAGACATTAGACCATTAAAGTACGTGTCCTTTGTGGCTATTATCACAAGCGCATTCGTATTTGCCTACATAGTCTCTAACGGAAACATACCTGATTGCTCGCATGAGTTATGCGCCCTTGGAGCCGACGTGAACCGTGCACCATGACAGGTGTTTGTGAGCGATGGTTACGGCCATTTTAAATTCACAACGAGGCAGACTCGTGCGGGGCGGTTCTAGAGGGGTTTCTGGGACATGTAGTTTTGTCACGTATATATCCCGTGGCGGTGCAAGACCCCGAGTTTGTGATGCTTCTAAGAATCGGGACAGGTTATTAAAAACGGTGCAGGTGATGTGAAAGACGCCGATTTCGGCTGTGTTTTTAACTTTGAACAAAAATATATTTTGGTTTTTTCGTCAAAAAAACTTTATTGCACTCCAGTGGTGGACGGTGCGCTCAGCTATGTGATGTTACAGATTCAAATGAGCATTACTCTTTAGGTGGACTCTTCGCACATTTGCAGTATTTAAACAGAGTCTAGCCAGAGGTGAGTTGTACTCATTTCCTAATGGGGCCCGTATTCCATAGGAAACAAAGGTTTTCGTCAAAAGAAGCTTAATTGGTGGACGGTGCGCTCAGCTTTGTGATGTTACAAATTCAAATGAACATTACTCTTTAGGTGGACTCTTCGCACATTTTCAGTATTTAAACAGAGTCTAGCCAGAGGTGAGTTGTACTCGTTGCCCAATGGGGCCCGTATTCCATATGAAACGGAAGTGTATTCGTCATCAAAGAACCTCATATGTGGAATGGAGTGTATTGAGCAACCCCAGTCAGGATGTGTGCAGGAATATTTACAAGTTGAAAATCTCAGATAACTCATTTAATCCTACCACTGATGTGTTAAACTTGATGATAAGCATCGCCTCTCTCTTCACCAGTTTTGCATCGAGGTCACCTCCTCGGTCATCCTGTGTGACTTTTGAGATCACAGTCCATCTCACATCTCTTTCTGTATGGTTATTGAGATACCAATGATTCACCAATGGAGCGTTAAGCACCTTCTTGCGTATCCTCGATTTGTGTTGTTGTATTCTCGTCCTTACTTCTTGATTTGTTTTCCCAATGTACAGTTTGTCGCAAGGACAAAATATCCCATAAACAACAAACTTTGTTTTACAATTTGAAAAACAATCATGTTTCCAATGCACATCCCTATGAGTGAAATGGTTTCCTTCGATTGTGGAGTCGCAACAGACACATGTCCCACATTTGTGATGTCCCTGTATTGGGGGTAAATTCAGGAGGCTTCTTATGTCCGGACTTTTGGTTTTGGGTAATGCAGCTCGGACTAGCTGGTTGGCAATGCTTTTATCTTTTTTG
This sequence comes from Triturus cristatus, assembly GCF_964204655.1. Taxonomy (NCBI): domain Eukaryota; kingdom Metazoa; phylum Chordata; class Amphibia; order Caudata; family Salamandridae; genus Triturus; species Triturus cristatus. The sequence continues at coordinate 607,074,375 of NC_140585.1, forward strand.
AACGCAAATAGCGGGATCTCTTTAAGCGAAACGTCAAGATTTTTAATAAGATGCCAATTTTGAGATATGGTCTTCTTGAGCCAATTTGAGGTGGGACTATAGGTCGATACACATACAATCCTGTTGGTTTTTGATTTGTCCTTTCTTTCCAGCAATACATCTCGTGGGGTCCACCATGCTCGTTTGATGGCTTTCTTTAATAGTTTTTTCGGATACCCTCTGGAGAGCAGGTTATTTTTCAAATTGTCAGCATGATGTAGATATTCATCTTTAAAGGTGCAATTTCGGCGAATTCGTAAAAATTGGCCGTATGGCAGGTTATCTTTTAGACTTCTTGGATGGTTACTCGAATAGTGCAATGCCTTGTTCCTATCCGTTTTTTTCTTATACAGTGTCGTAACCAGACGACCGTTGCTGGGATAAATCTCCACATCTAGAAAGGAAATCTTGCATTTGGAAAAATTCAAACTGAATTTTATGTCTGGTGTTCTGTTATTTAGCCAATTGACAAACTCTTGGAGTTGGCTTACATCCCCAGTCCACGTTAAGAAGACATCATCAATGTATCGGACCCAATTTGTAATATAGATTGTAAACGGGTTGTTATTATAGACAAATTGGTCCTCATATTTGGACATGAAAAGCACTGCCAGCTCTGGGGCAAAAGGACACCCCATCGCAACTCCTTTGGTTTGCAGAAAAAAATCTTCCTTAAAACAAAAATAATTGTTCTTAAGGGCAAATGTGGCTAGTTCCATGATAAAATTCGTCGGAACTTTTTCAGGTTTTGGTCTACTATTCAAAAATGACTCCAAGACTGCCAAACCTTCATCTTGAGGGATCTCGGTATTGAGCGAGGTGACATCCAAAGTTGCAAGGAAGTGCACATTTTCATCAAATGCCATTAGGTTAAGTTTAGTCAAAAAGTCTGTGGTATCTTGTATGTACGATTTTACATCCTTCATAAAAGGTTTGAGGAAAAAGTCGACGAATTTTGATATTGACTCGTTCAATGACTCACAGCCCGAGACTATCGGGCGTCCCGGAGGACTCCTTTGATCTTTATGAACTTTTGGGAGGACATAAAAAATTGGTATCCGAGGATTTTTATTCCTTAGAAACTCATACTCCTTTTTGCCAAGGAACCCTTGGTCGAAACCTTTTTGTAGGATGTTAAAGAGTTTTCCTTGCAGTTCAGTAGTGGGATCTTTACTTAATTTGCGATAGCAGTGCACGTTGGAGAGTTGTCTCATGACTTCCGTTGTATACCGTTCGGTGGCCCAGATGACGATTGAACCGCCTTTGTCGGCCTGTTTAATCACTATCAACGGGTCATTCTTAAGTGAGACCAGCGCTTCTTTCTGTGCTTTCGTAATGTTGGATCTAACGAATCTCTTCCTTTTGTTTTCTGCTTCGGTGATAGCTGAGAGCACAACTTTCTCAAAAAGTAACACTTCCTTAGGTGTTTTGGCCGAAGGGGGGCAGAAAGTAGATTTTTTCTTCAAGCCTGTTGTTTCACTGCTCTGTTCTGCAGGGTTATCCAAAAAAACGTGATTAGGCGTATCTTGCGGCAAAATTCAATAAATTCCGTCTTTAATAGAACAAAATTTGTTGGTTTGGACGGCACGAATGATAAACCTTTTTCCAATACTCCCAGTTCATCCTGTGACAACATTTTGTCTGAAAGATTGAAAATCGGTGAGGTGGTCTGTATCTGAGGTTCCCGCAGGGGCAAGGCCATTTGTGTGTTTAATTCTTGTAGTTCTGGCGTCTCGTGGACATTTCCCACGGCTGATTGGTAAATCTTGCTCTGCCTCGTTGTCTCTGTCGGCCCCGTCCTAAAAAAGACGGTTGTTGGTAGTTTGGTTGGTAATTCTGTTGGAAATTGCCGCGTCTATTAGGTTCGCCTCTTGTGTTGGTATTTTCCGTGTCACTCCCACTTGAAGATGACGTGGTGTCAGAAAAAGTAATGAACTTTTGCCTTGATCTCCCTTGAAAATCCGATAGGAATCTGCGTGATTCCGGTCTAGTATAGAAATCCAGTTGTAGATACGGATAGACTTTTTCCAGTGAGAAGGACTTCCTATCTTTCTCAAACTGGGTGCTTTTTTGGTTGATTGAAAAATCCTTAAACTCCTATCGGATTTTCAACTACCAACAACCGTCTTTTTTAGGACGGGGCCGACAGAGACAACGAGGCAGAGCAAGATTTACCAATCAGCCGTGGGAAATGTCCACGAGACGCCAGAACTACAAGAATTAAACACACAAATGGCCTTGCCCCTGCGGGAACCTCAGATACAGACCACCTCACCGATTTTCAATCTTTCAGACAAAATGTTGTCACAGGATGAACTGGGAGTATTGGAAAAAGGTTTATCATTCGTGCCGTCCAAACCAACAAATTTTGTTCTATTAAAGACGGAATTTATTGAATTTTGCCGCAAGATACGCCTAATCACGTTTTTTTTGGATAACCCTGCAGAACAGAGCAGTGAAACAACAGGCTTGAAGAAAAAATCTACTTTCTGCCCCCCTTCGGCCAAAACACCTAAGGAAGTGTTACTTTTTGAGAAAGTTGTGCTCTCAGCTATCACCGAAGCAGAAAACAAAAGGAAGAGATTCGTTAGATCCAACATTACGAAAGCACAGAAAGAAGCGCTGGTCTCACTTAAGAATGACCCGTCGATAGTGATTAAACAGGCCGACAAAGGCGGTTCAATCGTCATCTGGGCCACCGAACGGTATACAACGGAAGTCATGAGACAACTCTCCAACGTGCACTGCTATCGCAAATTAAGTAAAGATCCCACTACTGAACTGCAAGGAAAACTCTTTAACATCCTACAAAAAGGTTTCGACCAAGGGTTCCTTGGCAAAAAGGAGTATGAGTTTCTAAGGAATAAAAATCCTCGGATACCAATTTTTTATGTCCTCCCAAAAGTTCATAAAGATCAAAGGAGTCCTCCGGGACGCCCGATAGTCTCGGGCTGTGAGTCATTGAACGAGTCAATATCAAAATTCGTCGACTTTTTCCTCAAACCTTTTATGAAGGATGTAAAATCGTACATACAAGATACCACAGACTTTTTGACTAAACTTAACCTAATGGCATTTGATGAAAATGTGCACTTCCTTGCAACTTTGGATGTCACCTCGCTCTATACCGAGATCCCTCAAGATGAAGGTTTGGCAGTCTTGGAGTCATTTTTGAATAGTAGACCAAAACCTGAAAAAGTTCCGACGAATTTTATCATGGAACTAGCCACATTTGCCCTTAAGAACAATTATTTTTGTTTTAAGGAAGATTTTTTTCTGCAAACCAAAGGAGTTGCGATGGGGTGTCCTTTTGCCCCAGAGCTGGCAGTGCTTTTCATGTCCAAATATGAGGACCAATTTGTCTATAATAACAACCCGTTTACAATCTATATTACAAATTGGGTCCGATACATTGATGATGTCTTCTTAACGTGGACTGGGGATGTAAGCCAACTCCAAGAGTTTGTCAATTGGCTAAATAACAGAACACCAGACATAAAATTCCGTTTGAATTTTTCCAAATGCAAGATTTCCTTTCTAGATGTGGAGATTTATCCCAGCAACGGTCGTCTGGTTACGACACTGTATAAGAAAAAAACGGATAGGAACAAGGCATTGCACTATTCGAGTAACCATCCAAGAAGTCTAAAAGATAACCTGCCATACGGCCAATTTTTACGAATTCGCCGAAATTGCACCTTTAAAGATGAATATCTACATCATGCTGACAATTTGAAAAATAACCTGCTCTCCAGAGGGTATCCGAAAAAACTATTAAAGAAAGCCATCAAACGAGAATGGTGGACCCCACGAGATGTATTGCTGGAAAGAAAGGACAAATCAAAAACCAACAGGATTGTATGTGTATCGACCTATAGTCCCACCTCAAATTGGCTCAAGAAGACCATATCTCAAAATTGGCATCTTATTAAAAATCTTGACGTTTCGCTTAAAGAGATCCCGCTATTTGCGTTCAAAAAAGATAAAAGCATTGCCAACCAGCTAGTCCGAGCTGCATTACCCAAAACCAAAAGTCCGGACATAAGAAGCCTCCTGAATTTACCCCCAATACAGGGACATCACAAATGTGGGACATGTGTCTGTTGCGACTCCACAATCGAAGGAAACCATTTCACTCATAGGGATGTGCATTGGAAACATGATTGTTTTTCAAATTGTAAAACAAAGTTTGTTGTTTATGGGATATTTTGTCCTTGCGACAAACTGTACATTGGGAAAACAAATCAAGAAGTAAGGACGAGAATACAACAACACAAATCGAGGATACGCAAGAAGGTGCTTAACGCTCCATTGGTGAATCATTGGTATCTCAATAACCATACAGAAAGAGATGTGAGATGGACTGTGATCTCAAAAGTCACACAGGATGACCGAGGAGGTGACCTCGATGCAAAACTGGTGAAGAGAGAGGCGATGCTTATCATCAAGTTTAACACATCAGTGGTAGGATTAAATGAGTTATCTGAGATTTTCAACTTGTAAATATTCCTGCACACATCCTGACTGGGGTTGCTCAATACGCTCCATTCCACATATGAGGTTCTTTGATGACGAATACACTTCCGTTTTATATGGAACACGGGCCCCATTGGGCAACGAGTACAACTCACCTCTGGCTAGACTCTGTTTAAATACTGCAAATGTGCGAAGAGTCCACCTAAAGAGTAATGTTCATTTGAATTTGTAACATCACAAAGCTGAGCGCACCGTCCACCAATTAAGCTTCTTTTGACGAAAACCTTCGTTTCCTATGGAATACGGGCCCCATTAGGAAATGAGTACAACTCACCTCTGGCTAGACTCTGTTTAAATACTGCAAATGTGCGAAGAGTCCACCTAAAGAGTAATGCTCATTTGAATCTGTAACATCACATAGCTGAGCGCACCGTCCACCACTGGAGTGCAATAAAGTTTTTTTGACGAAAAAACCAAAATATATTTTTGTTTAAAGTTAAAAACACAGCCGAAATCGGCGCCTTTCACATCACCTGCGCCGTTTTTAATAACCTGTCCCGATTCTTAGAAGCATCACAAACTCGGGGTCTTGCACCGCCACGGGATATATACGTGACAAAACTACATGTCCCAGAAACCCCTCTAGAACCGCCCCGCACGAGTCTGCCTCGTTGTGAATTTAAAATGGCCGTAACCATCGCTCACAAACACCTGTCATGGTGCACGGTTCACGTCGGCTCCAAGGGCGCATAACTCATGCGAGCAATCAGGTATGTTTCCGTTAGAGACTATGTAGGCAAATACGAATGCGCTTGTGATAATAGCCACAAAGGACACGTACTTCAATGGTCTAATGTCTGCTTTTAATTGGCACGCAGATTTCGGCCGGTGATTGTTTCTCGACCCTCAACTCCTGACTTAAGCTTTCCCACATTGCCCTGATTGAAACAAGGGGCCACAGACGTGTATAGAAGACTACACATACATCTGACAGTAAGTACAATACAGTGTGCAGTGACCGGTTACAGGGGTAGAAGCGTTCTTCTTTTCTCTACTCTTTTTTCAAAAACTGTTTTTCCACTCTAATGTTTTCAGATCCTGTATTGGACGTCCTTCTACCATCCAATTAGAGCCCTCTTTTGCGTCAAATTCTAGGTAAGGCTCGTCATTGAAATATAGCGGCCGTTAAAAAGTCCTGGCTGAGGGGTCATTTGGTCCAACTTAGTGTTTTGTTTCTTTCTTTTTTCTCCCAGATAGCATTGGTCCTGATGAGAATCCCCGGTGAAGGGATTCGAAACGCGTTGACCTACTTTGACTTGTCTTCGCCTTCAGTTAAAGAACTGCCAAACAAAGCTAAAAATAGATGCTTTTGAAATATTGCAAATGCTTCTCACTTATGGGCTTATTGTGTATATAGAAGTGTTAAGTTAATGCTGTCCCATTGTCTGAATGTCTGAGGTATGCTAGTGGTGTGGTGATATGTATGTGTTTATGTAATGTCATGTAAATATTTGAAATGCTTCTTAATGTTTGTCCTTATTTTCGTTGATATTGTTGAATTATTCTAAATATTACCGTGCAAAATAATAAGAAAAATTGCATAAATATTTTTGATTAAAAACAGCCAATAAATGGTTAAAATGGATTTGATTTAATCTATTCATTTGGCAAAAGTTCCCCCAAAAATTTAGTGCAGCACCGGCACCCCTTTTGTTCTATTTAGTACTTTTGACTTGGCCCTGCTGCCCATGAGTCAAAACCCAAGCTTGTCTTGCTAGTGATATTACTTAAGGCTCCTACAGTGATGTCTATGGTGGTTTCTACGACACGAACCAATTGCCTTATATTTCTGCTGTTGGCCATTGGACCCCAAAAAGGAAGAAATCCTTTGAGGAAATCTCCTCCCTCTTGTCCTGCTGTGTCCTTGGAATTAATAATCCCTCTGCCATATCTGTTTCGATGATGATTTGCAGAAGCGGTGTATGTAGGGGGAAGAAGGAAAGCTATATAGCAAGTACCGGAGAAACCCGTTGGCAACCACGTGTAAGCCCTATTATAACAAATTAAATATGTGCCTTGAGACGGCACTAGAGGAGGCGAGTTTTGAGAGGAGTAGACATATGTGTGGGAACAGCTATTTCTTTGTATAGTGTCAGCAGACTGACCATTTATCTGTAAACAGAAATTGCCCTGATGTGGTATAGTCCAAATCGGTGAAGACTTTCCTTTTTTAACTTTATCACTAAGGCTAGTGACATAATGGGTGACGTTCCAGTTAGTGTACGCTTTTCTTTCGTCAATGGAGATCTTACTATTTTCCATGATTTTAGCCATAGCTACAATTCCCTTTATCAACGAACTATGACTAAAATCCGGATCACTAATACGTGAACTAACGGATCGTCTGAATTTGCTTTGATAGGCATTGGAGAAGATAACAAAATAAGCCCAAGCAGAACCCTCATAAGAAAACGCGAGAACTAAATACGGCATTCCTTTTTCTACGGTATGTGGCATGAGTCCACACACCCAACAGTCAGTTGTATTGATCACTAATCGATGTTGATGTAACAACTGGACAAAGGAATTGTTGTAATATTCAGTTCTTCTAATGAGTTCATGTTGAGGAAGGCTATGAAATAGATGTGGAGAGACAGTAGAAGAAGACGAAGAGGTAGAAGGAGAGACAACTTTTTGCTGCAGAGTAATAACAATCCAATTTATACATGCCAAAAGAATACACAATAGTATAATAATACATAAAGCAATACCACAACGACTATACATTTCTTTGCAATGACTCTTTTTATCTTTACTTTCTCTTTTGCCTAATGTAGTCTCCATCTTTCTAAGTGGATGCTCACGGCAATCTTCCTCAATCACTTAGTCACAATTGTCTGCCGTCCTATGACACTGCAAGTCCTGCAGGCCTATTGCCACTACTCAGGTCGCAACTAAGACTCCTACCGTGACCTTGCAACCGGGACAGAATACTCCATAGGAAAGAGAAATCTTAAGAGTTCTTTGGTCTAGGTCTCAAATTATAATGTTCTTTATCAGGTGTAGTTTGGTCTTGCAACAATGTTCGTGGATTGGTCGTATTCAAGCGACGATGTGATGGTATTGCTTCCTGAAGAATGTCGTCGTCCTCTTTCTCAGACAATGTTCCATTCAGGTGTGCATCACTAAAAGGTACGAATCGTGGAACTTTTTCACTTTCTGAGTCACCAACACCCCTACGAACCCACTGATCGAAGGGTAGAGGCAAAGGAACCTTCTTACAATGCACACCGTGAATCCAATTTTTCTTTCCTTCGATTTTGACTGCTGTTCTCGTGGTTAAAAGTACCAACCGAGGCTCCTTCCACCTGGGCTCCAAATTTTTTGTCCTTTGGAAATTCTTTGTACAGACCCAGTCACCTGGTCGGATGGAATGACCTGGGTCTGTGGAAACCTCCTGCAAAGCACTCTGAACCTGTTGATGGAGAACAGGCAATTTAGTCGTAAGGTCATGCAAGTAGTCAATCAACATTGGATATGGCAAGTCTGAGTATTTCTTAGGGCGAGGGATTCCCCATACGTTAGCCTGGCGTCCAAAAACCGCTTCGTAAGGGCTAAGTCCCAAACGAGAGTGTACTGCAGTTCTGGTGGACAGAAGAGCTAATGGTAAAGCATCGGGCCAATTGAGTCCTGTACTAGCCTGAACTTTTGCTAATTTTAACTTTAAAATTCCGTTGTAGCATTCTACTAAACCCGCTGACTGTGGATGATTTGCCGCATGGAACTTTTGCTTGATACCAAGACCCGCACAAACTTTTTGCATGACTTGGCCCACAAATTCGCTCCCATTGTCACTCCAGACAATGCACGGCAGACCAAACCTAGGGAAAAATTCTTTTAGTAGAACTGTGGATAAGGCTGTGTTGTCTTTTAGAGGGTATGCTTCTATCCATCTTGAAAAGGCGCATACTACCACCAGAACATATTTGAGGTTGTTGCATCGCTCCATATGAATATAATCGATCTGCAACACCTCAAATGGATATGTAGGAGGAGCAAAGTGACCTGCTGGAGTTGGGGTTCCCTTTCCCGGATTGTACATCAAACAAACAATACAATGTTTCACTACATTTTCTGCACACTTCGGGATTCCTTCATTTTGCCACACTGGAGCTAGAAGCTTGCATATACCTTTTGCACTTAGGTGAGCTGGACCATGCGCCAGAGTGACTACTGGGAGTACATAGGCATCTGGTAACAGCCAACGTTGGTGCTCAGATAATTCCACCCAACATCCCATCTCATCCAACATTCCTGTACTTTCTTTCCACTTGCTCAACTCTTTCTCTGTAGCCTCTTTCTGAATCGCTCTTACACTTTCCACTGTATCCTCGTACATTCCTCTCTCTCTAACCTAATTTGCAGGTCCCGCCACATACATTCAACTTGTAGCGTCTCTCGCTGTCTCTTTCGCTACTTCATCTGCAAATGCATTTCCTCGACCAACATCATCTGTAATCTTTTTGTGTGCACTACACTTCACAATTGCTATTTGGGCAGGCAAAGAAAGTGACTCAAGAAGATCAGTCACTAATTGACCATGTTGTATTTTAGTGCCATGAGAAGTAAAGAAACCCCTTTCTTTCCAAAGACGCCCAAAATTAAACGCTACACCAAAGGCATACTGACTGTCGGTGTACATGTTTACTCTCTTTCCTTTTGACAACACACATGCTCTCGTTAAAGCAATCAATTCTGCTGCTTGAGCTGAATTGTGTCTGATACGTGCGGTTTCCAGAACTGTATATAAAGTAGTAACTGCATAGGCTGAAACTGTATCTCCATTAGGAAGCTTAAAACAAGAACCATCCACCCTAAGAATTCCATCCGGATTCTCTAGCGGCGTATCTTTCAGATCAATTCTTCCTTTTGTCTCTTCCTCGGTACGGAGGAAACAATCATGTTGTTCTTGGTCATCTTTGTCTACTGGAAGAGGCAACAAAGTAGCTGGATTTAAAGTATTACATCGTTTGATGTGCACGTGACTAGCCAAAAGCGTCAACTCATATCCAGACAAACGAGCACTCGTAAGATGCTGCGCTTTTGTTCGGTTTAGTAAGGTGTCCACTGCATGCGGCACCATGACAATAAGTGTGTTATCTAACACTATTCCAGCAGACTGTCGAATAGAAATCGCTGCTGCTGCTGTTGCTTTGAGACAACTAGGCAATGCTTTAGCTACTGGGTCTAACGTAGCCGAAAAATATGCACATGGTCGTTGTTTGTCTACAAATCGCTGCGTTAAAACTGACAACGCACAACCTTCTTTTTCATAGACGTAGAGCGTGGAAGGCTTACTGTAATCGGGAGTACCCAATACAGGAGCGGAATATAGAGCAGTACGTAAGTCAGTAAAACTCCTCTGAAATTCGTCAGTCCATGGAACGGGGTGGGGCGTATCTTTCAAAGTGAGTGCCAACAAAGGCTTGGCCAACACAGAGAAGTTAGGGATCCACTGCCTACAATAAGAAGTAATACCCAGAAATGCACGTACCTCCCTTTGTGTGGATGGCACAGACATTTGCGCAATTGCCTGAATTCGTTCTGGGGTTAATCGTCGTCCCTCCTTTGATAGGAGATGACCCAAGTAGGTAACCTCTCTACGAACGTATTGTAATTTTGAAGGTGAAACCTTATGATTTAGATCAAACAGATGGCGTAACAATGCAACAGTCACATCTTTGCAAATATCTTCTGAATCAGCAGCAATCAACAAGTCATCCATGTATTGGATAAGAGCAGCACCAGACGGTAAATGAAAAGCATCAAGATGCCTTTTTAAAGCTTGACTGTAAATAGAGGGACTTTCACAATAGCCCTGAGGTGCGCGTTTAAACCGGAAGCTTCAGCCTCCAAGAGAGAAGCCAAAAATATCCCTACTCTCTTCAGCAATGGGAATACTAAAGAAGGCATTCTTTAGATCGATAACAGAAAACCAAGTCGCTGTGGAATGTATCATTGTCAACAGAGCAGTGATATCTGGGACTACGGGAAATTGTGGTACAACAATTTTGTTTACCTCCCGGAGATCAATCACGAAACGATATACAGGAGGCTGAGAAGGATCAGTACGTTTAAGAACAGGAAGAATAGGACTATTGCATATGTTACCTCTTGTTTCCTCAACCACACCCTTCTGAATCAAATCATGAATGATTTCCAAAACCGCTTTTTCACCTTCAGTAGAAATTCTATACTGCGGAATACGTGGCAATTCAACATTAGGCTTAAGAGTGACGACATAAGGTGGAATCTCAAGACAACCCACATCGTTCGGACCCGTGGCCCAAAGCGTTGCTGGAAGAGAAAGCAATTCAGGTGGAAACTGATCTTTGGACAAATACATTGGAGAGATCAGTTTCTGTCCTAAAGTAAGATGTACACCAGAAGGAGAACAATATATCGTAGCATGCATTCTTTTCAATAAGTCCAGATCCAACAGATTCTCACCGCAACCATTCGTCAAGAGAAGTGGAGCTTCCAAATCATAAGGGCCAATTGAAATAGGCAAAGGGCAAGAAACTGGGTTACGAACAGGGGCGCCAGAAAATCCTACAGATACATTCGTTAAGCCAGACAAAGGTGCCCCAGGGAGTTTGGAATGAATGAAAGAACTTCTCATCGCACCAGTATCTAGGAGAAATGGCTCTAAAACACCCATTGTAGTGACGTTAACATAAGGTCCATTCTGGTCTACTGGAACCGACACAACTCCCTTACTTTGTCCATGGCTGTCCTAGTTAGTGTGAAGATTTTCATTCTCGCTTTCAACATAACAATCCTCATTATAATACTGCGTAGACCTAACATTTTGATGATCAAAATAGTTCACAGAATTGGGAGGAAGAAGGGAACGTTGTTCTTGAGTTGACATACCTCGACCTCTACCTCTGTTTGCTGACTGGAGGCCAGCACGACCTCGTGGAGCAGACGATGCTCCATTGCGTTGCAATAAAACCGGACATCTACTTTTAAAATGACCTTCTTCTCTACAATAGGCACATTGATTAGGTCCTAACAAAGGTCGCGGAATATATGGCTCAGGTTTTTGATACAACCTCTGAAACTGCGGAGGCTGTTGAAACTGAGGCTGATCATAGCTAGGAGGATAAGCTTGTTGCAAAAGAACCTTTGTTTTCAGTTCTTTCGTCTTTTTCTCTTGCTTTTCTTTTTCTTCTTTATCTCTGTTTTCATAATATTGTGCAGTAGCCAATATCTGGGCAGAAGAAGAAACAGCCCATGAACTTTCAGAATCTTTCAATTTGTGTGACAACTTGGGAAGCAAATTAAATACAAATTTGTCCACAAATAATCGCTGACCACCCTCTGTAGCCATATCTTGACCACTGTGATCAATAAATGTCTCCTCGAAACGAGTGAAGAAATCAGAGACACTCTCATCTTTCTTCTGTTTGCATGCTGCTAATTTATCCCAGTTAACTCTCAATGCAGGCATCATCGTTTTCATTAATGTAATAATCCTACCAGGGAGTTCCGAAATCAAAGCGTCAGGCTTTGCACCACCCACTTGGTCTCTATCTGTGGCAATTATAACATCCCAATTAGCACCTAATTCCTGTGCGTGATTCTCTTTACGAATCTTAGCCCATATTGTCTGTGGGACTACATTTCCCATCAACATATCGATATCAGCTAGATTTATGATGCAAGCATCAACTGTCTGTGATAATTCTTTATAATAACCTGCCGGGTTCTTACGAGGATCCGGTAGAGTCTGCTTAAGAGCCAAAATTTCAGATCGTTTCCATGGAACATGTACCCATATACGTTGAAAATGAGCAGGAATAGTTGGATTAGCACCTACTGCTGCAACCTCTTCCTTCCATACTGGAGGAACCTTTCTCATGGGATAGTTTTTCAATGTCAGTCTAACCGACGGATCGGAATCAAGGAAAACCTGAGAGGACAATAAGGATCTATAAGAAATAAGTGTCCTTACAGCTTTCTCAACCTTAGAACCCACAACAAGTCCTTTATCAAAATCAGCCTGAACGTCTAACAGATCTTGTGGGATCGGACTCGAATTCACATCTTCCCATTCTTTAATGAGAGTATCACACATTGCATTAAAAACATATCTTTGCGTAGGCGCATTCCATTGTGAGAAAGTAGGCATAATGTCAGGTACACTATACTGAGGACCCTTCTTGATCCATTTACGTGCAAGAGAGTCCAACCTTTCTCGTTCTTTGAAATCTGGGAACTGACTGCGAGATTGTCTTCGAGCAAAAGCCGGAGACACATTTAAAGCTTCAAAGAAAGGAGATAGAATACCAGTGACGGTATCCGTAAGACGCTTACGCACAGACGGAGAATTAGACATAAGAATTGGGGACAAGGTATTAGGCGAACTAGTGGAAGGAGAACCGATAATTGCAGGAGGAGCAGAAGGCAAAGGAGATCGAAGATCAGAAGATGAGGGCAAAGAAGTTGAAGTTAAAGGCAAAACTGGCAGAGGCAGTAATATTGGAGGAGGCAAATGCGGAAGAGCCGGAACAGGCGGAGGTACCACTGGCAGCTGAACAGGCTGTAACAACTGGGGTGCATTAGTACCTTGTACATAGGGCGGAGGCAACCTCAATAAATGGGACATTAGGGGATCTTCTTCTAAATCTTTCTTGTTATCGGAAGGGGAAACAGGCAATACCGGATAACATTTATCTATCGCCATACGATGCTGTCTTTCTAAAATTTCCATCGCATTATTAATTTCATCATGTTTGAATTGTTGGGCAGCCTGTATATTTGTCATACCCTGTGCTTTCCTATCTCGTTTTGCTTGCTTAATTTCTCTCTGTTTGGCTTCCTTACGCCAAAGGCGGAAAGAGTCAAACATTGCCGGCCCGGCTTTTCTTTTGAATAGAACTGCTTCCAAATTATCTAGCACGTCAGAATCGAAACTACCATTTTCTGGCCATTTTAAAACACCATCTTTCTTCGTGTATCGGGTCTATGCCTCGTTAAAGGCAACGGGGCCAACACCATGTTTTGAATAGAGCTCATATGTGGGAGTTCCAACCGAAGGAATCGGACAAGAGTCCTCAAGTCGGGAATCCCTATTACAACCAAAGCAACAAAGTTTTCCAAACTTAGTCAGACCAGGCATCTCGTGATTTCACCTGACTGTTCACAAACTTCAAGGGGGTAAAACTCAGTTTACACAGCACAAATGCACTTACCCTCGGCTTCGGCTATTGCAATAGTCGAATCTAAGGACCAGAGGTACTAAGAAGCAAAGGACAAAAATTGTGGGCGCGACCCACGAAATACTTAACTAAGGACGTCTTCTTACACAAACAAAGGCCCGTCTATCGTCTCGCCTTACCATACATCATCAAAGGAAGGGCCAAGGCAGGGCGGCAGTCAGGGCAGCAGTCGTTAGTAGCCGTCAGGAAGGAGTAACCGCGCTGCAAAAGACCTTCAGACCACTTTCGACATACAGGGGTCGCTTGATGTAGCTCACGATTCCTCCAGAATTTTCTTGCGGGGTTCCTCACTACCTTCGGGCAGAACCGGTACCACTGAAGCCGCCCCACGTTGGGCGCCAGTTGAAGAACCAGAACCTTTTGGACCTGGCGGCGCAGGGTACGCCTTAATCTCCTGGGTTCTCCTGCTTAGCTACACAGAGACACGGGGACACTCTGTCGGCGTAAAAGATCAGATTTATTAGCTGCAGCTAGTACAGTTGTCCCAGAAGTACATGAGGTAGGTTCTCAGGAGACTGCCACTTCACTCCGTGGCGCACAATCTTTTATAGCACATATGTAAAATATACATTAACCAAATACACACCCAGAACACATAAGAAAGAGCCAATAAGGAAAGTTGGAAAACAGGACAGAACCAATAGGAAAGGTTTGAAAACAAAGTATAGGATGACTCAAAGAAGCCTTTCCTTCAACTGTGTTTGTCACCCCTCCTTTAAACTAATTCATTAACAGATCCACAACTAACTTGCAGGTGGCGAGATACGTTTGTGTGTATTGGAGGACAGTTGTGAAACAAGAGAATGCTAGCAGAGGACAGTGAAGGCCAGACGATAAGATAAAGTCAGAGGAGAATAGTGTGAACCAACAGATAGTTGAGACGGGGATTAGAAAAACCAGACAGGGATTAGTGTACTCGGCCAAACCTAACACCAGCTTTGCAAATAGAGGCAGAAGGCTAATTTTGACACGAAGCTGCAGAAAAAGCAGAAAAGGACTTCGATCATCGTGCTGCCTGAGTGAGGGCAACACAAGATGGCGGCGGAGCACAAAATGGCGGGTCGATATGATCATAATCGAAAATCAAAATTCCTCAGCTGTATAGGACAAGAAATTTACCAGGATCTTCCTAGGCTTTTTTCACATTGTGGGATTCTTTTAAAAGGATCCCTATGTACTCTCTGAATTTCCTCTCACATATTGATATCCGGTCTATCCCCGAGAACCGTATCTCGGAGCAGTGTTACCACAAAGGACTTCATGTCTCCTCCTTCCGCTGCCTCTGGAACATTCAAGCTCCTCAGATTGTTCCTCTGAGAAGGGTTTTCAATCCTTTTGAGGTCCTCTTTCAGCCCTTGATTTTGTTTAGTAAGCAGCCCTAACCTGGTCGCATTCTTCTGTACATCTTTTTTCACCGATACGACCTGTTCCCCTGATACATTTGTTCTCGTTGCGACCTCGTCCCGCTTCTGAGTTGAGCTAAACAGGAAGCTTGAGTCGCTGTTTGGTTGATCTCAGATACCTCAAATCTGCTCTTTATATCTTCCTTAAGACCTAGGAGGATAGCAGTGAGTGACTCCTCAGTCTGTACCCTGTCATTTCATCATCCTTTAGCCGACCACGTGCTGCCAATTGGGGGTTCGCCTCCATTGATCTCCCACAGCTATCTGCTCCTGCTGTTCTAAGCTAGTAAGGGCTTTATATCTATTTTTAGTGGTTATTTGTGGGGAATATTGAATTAAACCCCCTATTCCTGGCCTGACTTCTGTGGCAGACATCCCCTTATTAGCTGAACTGAGTGAGTCAGTTGCCTCTGTGAGGTCCCCTGTAGACACCACAGTGGAACAAGGGGGCATATAAACTATGGTAGCACCTTACTCTGGGTCTATGTCTGTTCTGACTCTCCACCTTTGATAGTCCCTTCTTTGCTCAAATGTAGTTTTGGGCATGCCATTACTTTAAAGTAGGAGTTATGGGATGGTGTTATCTTGATCAAGGGGACAGGAGCTTTCTTACTCCTTCTCCCTGCTGACTTATTAGACAGTTTTACTGTCTTAATAGGTTTCCCAATCTTATAATTTAAATTTTCAAGGGGACCACCCACTGTGATTTTGTGTGTCTTGGTGTTAGCTGCAGGAATTACTAAAGAAAATGTGCTTCAGGACTTACACTGGTACTGGCAGTGGCACGAGTACGGAGCGTATACCTTGTTGTGGTATCCATGTCCCTCTCTTCCATAGAGGCAGGATAGCTATTTCTCTGTACTACTGCCTGTTTTCTCTGCCCCTACCGGTTCACATCTTCCTCCGGCGTTCTACCTCTCAAAACTCCCGACGCTTAGTTCTCCGCTTGGTTCTCTTTCCTAGTCCATCCCCCGGGGCTTGTACTGACTCTGCCTCTGGGAACACTGGTGAGGGCTGTCCATCCCCGCCCGGAGCTCCTGTGCTGCCACCCTCTGGTAACCCTGCCCTTGGTGTCAAATCGACCAACAACTTCCTTGGCATCCAGAACCATTTCTGCCCTCACCGAGCGCTGACTGCCGAAGCGATGGTGGAGCTCGCGGCTGTCTAGTGTGCGCTCGCCATGTTCCTCCTGGTTGTCCACCGCCTCTTTCTAGACTTTGCATCCACTTACCATAATCTGTTCCCTAATCCATAGCCCTTATACCTAATGCTAACCTCATCACCTGACCAATTTTGTTTTACAGCCATCTATATTGGCATTTTAGAAGTCAAGGTGAGTTACATACAAAATATGCAATTTACCAGGCTAGATTATCTGCACTAATTGTAGTTACTTGGCCCAGGATGAGATGCACCATACCCCTAATGCATAAACCTAAAATCCTATCACTGACTCTATTACTTGTACCATATCAACCCTTAATCCTTTGTCTAAGCCTATCCCTGTTTCTAAGCTTAACCTTCATTTTGTCCCTATCCCTAAACCTAACCATGGACCAAGGGCTAAATCTAATTTCATACCTTCCAGAACTTTATCCCTATCCCAAACCTATTTCTAACTCTTACCCTAACACTTACCCTTACCGAAGCCATAAAGCGCACCCTTCCCCTCACTGTAAGAATTGTTCTTATTGTAACCTTATTTCCTAAGCTACAGTGACCTCTCTTTCATGGTGGTTAGTGGTATGGGTGCTGTTGCAAACCCCTTCAATCTGTGCTATATATCAGATTGTTAGAACAAGAATGTTGTGTTGCCATGGAGTTGGTTTTCTATGACATATGCAGTGCTCATATGATATAAGCTAAGTAGCGCCATTTAGGTATCATTGTGTGTTGTGTTGCTTATGCTCATTTCCTACTTTCAAACTGCTACTGCATGGTGCAACTGTTGTATCCTATTAAAGGGCTTACAATACACTACACAATTTCCAGCTTCTACAGCCTAATGCAGTCTGCCATATTGCTAGATAGGCAAATTTCCTTGATTGTGAATAGGCGACTTTTTTAAATAGTGCACTTTGTAACTACTGATAAACTGAAGATCAGCAAAGAAAGATCTTAATATGCAAATACAAAGAAGAGGGCGAGCCCAGCCCATGCTGAAAAATCAGGCCGGCGAGCAATAACGAAATGAAACAGTGAGACAGGGACATCCGCTGTGACACTGATAACTGGAGGCCTTTTGTATTTAGATTTAATTGACTATAAGGCATATCATGATGCTGTGATCTCCGCTATGCCCGCACAATAGGGGTCTGTGTGTGTGGGTTTTTAGTTTTTTTTTATGTCTTCAGCACATGCAGTAACTCAAAAAATCTCCCATTTAATTCAGAGCTCGGATACACAAGGAGACACTTACTGCTCTGTATTTTTCCGAGCTCTGCTGACATCTAAACGTGCACTGCCACGGAGGTATTTCGAGTTAAAGTATTTGCTGAAGAATGGAAAAAGAAGGGCAAAGACGCATTCTGCACTGGAGCAACACAGAAAACTGCTTCATGATGCAGCGTGTGCGGCCACGTCCTCTCGCCTGCTGTCAGGGCTTTAAGTGGACTCACCACCGGCAGTTCTTAAAAGCAGGTGCCGAGACGGGTCCACACTGGACTCTCCAGTTTTACCTTAATGTTGGGGAAGAAAAGAAAAGAAGCAAAACAGTTTAGCTCTCCAATAGTACCACCAGTCACTGTTTTTGATGTGACTTCAAGGAGACTCACTTTTCTTTTTTTTCTTATTTTTTTTAAGTTTGAATTTATTGAAAAACAAGAAAAAAAGAACATCATATACAATTTAAGCTTAGAGAGTTACATTAATATAAGGAATGTTAAGAAATAAGAAAAAACATTGTTATAACAAATCATGCTGTAAATAAAGCGAGGCGGGGAAAAGGAAAAAGAGGGGGGTAAAACATAATCTAACACTATCAAAATTCTTCAGAAAGAAACAACAAGGTAGAATGTTAAACACTGTAAGCATAAAAAGAAAATACCTAAGAAATAGGACAATCTCAATATAAACTAATTCTAGTACATAAACATGAGCAACACTATCCTAATTATTGTGAAATAAGACAACAAGGTGACATTTAAGGCAGTTTTCAGACATCATCAGCAACGTTAACAACATTAGAAGCAGACCAGGATAATATGTGTTACATTCTTGCTTTAATTGTCCCTGTATCCCTCCCTCCCTTCCTTTTCTCTGCCTGGAACATGGAACACTGTACCTGCGTTGTACGTTTGATGCTCCATGTTCCAGGGTCGGCAGTTTAACAGTGTATCCTTGGTTCCTGTTCGTGCTGTGCCTCTTCCTTTTACTACAAATAAATATATCCATTTCTATCTACATTTTGGTGCCTTTTTACCTAACCCGACTCTACATACCATGTTTTATGAGGCACAGGTCAAGTGGAGTTTTCCGGACCCTATTTCGACCTCAGTGTAAGACGCTAATTGCCGCAAGTTTCCTGCTTCACTCGCTGTACCGGCCTGGCGAAATCCCATTTTTCTACTCTTTTATTCAAGATTTAGAGGAATTTTAACGTCTTTCCAGAGTTTGCAGTCTCTATCCAAATTCCTGAAGACGTCATCACCTTGGCAACGATGTTGCCTGGATACCGGATGTGACGCTTTTCATCCGTCAACACAGCGGTTCCGTCAGATACTACGCGTCGTCCTTTCATTGGCTGCATCACTCGTCATCACACCGACGGCCATCTTAATCAGGAACAAATACAAAATATTTATGTGTTCTGTCTCAGCGGCAATGGATTAGATGTCACGGCAGTCTTTAATCACGGGACATAGCGGCAGAAGATAAGAGATAACATTTCTTCATATTGTGGTATAATTGTCGGCTCGGCGGTAGCGGCAGTGAGTTCGCTGCCGTCTACATTTGCTATTTATACTAAACAAAACGCTTCACACTGTGGCAATATTGTATGTTCGGCGGTAACACTGGTGAGTTCGCTGCAGTCTACAATAACTATTTGAATTTGCTGCAGTCTACAATTATCGTTTGAACTAAACTAAAGCGGCAGCACTAAAGTCCACAACCTCTCTTCTTACAGTGACAAAATTATATCTAGGTAGTAACACAGTTATAACACGTTTTACTATTATTTTTCACGGTGATGTGCACACCTATTATTTACTCTGCTTATGTTGGTGCACTCCTCAATAACTTCAACAAGTGCACATGATAATATACACATCCTTAGTATATTTTCATGACAATCAGTTTACCTTATCATATTGTCATTTTGTGTAGCAAATATACTTAAAGGTATTGTGATTTTTGCGTATTATATTTACATCTAACAGAACATTTTGCAAAAGAGATAAGCCTGTTCTTTTCGGTGACAGGCACACCTGGACTTCCAGTATTATACTGTATACTTGCATAGACTAACTGATATTATTCTTATGTTTTAAGTTGTTGTGTTTCTATTACAATACAGTTTGATCCACCTTCAAAATTCTTACAATCAAAAGGGGAACCACCTATCCATTGGACAAGATGGAAAGAGGAGTTTTTCACAATCCTTAAAGCTATAGATGGTGAACATATGTCAGCCGAGAGAAAACAAATATTTTTCTCCATTCTCTAGGTTCAGAAGGTCAACTTGTGTACAGAACTCTCCCTCCAGTCAGGTCTGGTGGTGACTATAATGTTTATGATGAAGCTGTTTTACGTGTAGAAGGTAGGTTTAAACCTACCACTAGTGTAGCACTCAATAGATTCAAATTTTACACTAGAGCTCAAGATGAAAATGAAAGCTTTGATGAATTTCTCACAGCTCTTAGTGCATTGTCCCTACATTGTAATTTCAGATTGATGACAAACGAAATGATCAGAGACCAGATAATTGTTCACGTCAAAAGTAAAAAGGTTCAAGAACAGTTGTGGATTTTGGGAGATCCCAATTTGGAATTATCCATCAGTACAGCCAAGGCTTTAGAACAATCCGATAAATAGATTAAGTCTCTCAACAAAGAAACCAAACCCATTACATCTAGCGAAGTTAGTGTGGTTAACCCTAGTACATCGACATCAGTTCCTAGTTACAAAATTAGCAATAAACCTAAACAGTTCTATTGTTATAGATGTGGTAACCCTGACCATATAGCTTCCTTTCCACATTGTCCGGCAATTGATAGGGAATGCAATAAATGTGGACGTACAGGACATTTTACAAAGATGTGTAAGAATGTACCTAAATTCAGTTCAGGAAAAAATCTTCAATCTTCCTCATCCATTCCAAGTAAAGGTAAAGTTTCTTGTGTTTCTCATAATATCTCTATAGAGGATCAGTCTCAGGGTGGTATAGAGTCTGGCATTGTAGTTTCAATTCAAGATAACCTTGATGATTCCGAAACTGACAAAATCCCTACCCCCAAGTGCATTGTCTACATCATGGAAAAAGAGTTGGAACTTATGGCAGACTCTGGATCCCCTTGGACCATAATTACACAAGATTATTGCGCAGAATGCCTAGGAGAATTGATCAATTGTGATTCCTTCTGTAAACCAGATATTAATGCATTCAATTTTGATGGTTTCAAAATTGATTTTGTTGGATTCAAGGTTGTACCTATCAAATTTAAAGGCAATTCTGCTGTCATCAAACTGTATATAGCCCTCAATGGTGTCAATGTTTTAGGTTGGCGTGACCAAGCAAAGTTGGGTATTGTCTTAAATCCTAGAAACAAAGAACCTGTTTCAGTACTTGCATGATCACTATCTGGAACAGAAATTACGAATTTATATCCTCAAGTGTTCTCGGATGATTTAGGTAAACTTAAAGGTTTTAGCCATAGGATCAAAACAAATTCTGTTCCAGTAAAACCCAAAGTTGGGTATTGTCTTAAATCCTAGAAACAAAGAACCTGTTTCAGTACTTGCATGATCACTATCTGGAACAGAATTTACGAATTTATATCCTCAAGTGTTCTCGGATGATTTAGGTAAACTTAAAGGTTTTAGCCATAGGATCAAAACAAATTCTGTTCCAGTAAAACAAAAGTTAAGGGGTGTCCCCATTAGTATTAGGGCAGAGCTAAAGGACATTTTAGACTCCATGATTAAAGAGGATATTATTGAAGAGATTGAGTCATCTGAATGGGTTTCTCCCATCGTTTTGGCCCGTAAACCTGACAAACGTATTCGGCTATGTGTTGATTTGAGGGCTTTAAATGCTAATTTAGTTATTGACTGTCATCCCCTTCCCAATATCAATGAAATTATATGCATGTTAGATGGTGCTTGTGTCTTCTTTCTCTACTCGCGACCTTCGGTCTGCTTATAACCAAATTGAGCTCACCAATGATTCCAAACATTTCACGGCATTTATCACACCTCATGGGTTGTTTCAGTTTAAAAGAATGCCTTTTGGCTTGGCTTCGGCCGCATCTGTGTTTCAGAGAGCGATGTATCATATTTTCAAAGATGTAAACATGTTCGTTAAGTGTTTCCAGGATGATATTCTCATATTTTCTAAAAATATGAATGAACATTCTCATCACTTAGAAGAAGTTTGTTCCAGATTGAGTAAAAGTGGATTAACACTTAAAGCTACCAAATGCACATTGTTTTGCAAATCTGTAGAATATCTGGGTCATACTCTTTCTGATGATGGTGTAGTACCAAAAAAAGCATTGGTAGATGCCATCATAAATGCTCCAGCTCCTGACAATAAGGAGAAAATTCTTTCTTTTGCTGGTTTATGCGAATATTACAGTAAGTTTATACAGAACTTTGCTACTAAAATGGAGCCTCTCAGAGAATTAACTAGGAAATCTTCTGAATTTATTTGGACTAATGTACAAGAAATGGCTTTCAGAAAAATCAAAAAAGAGATCATTAATGCACCCACACTTAAATCCTTTTGTCTTAATAAGAAGTGCATCATCACAGTAGATGCCAGCCTTTATGGACTTGGTGGTGTTCTTAGCCAATGTTCTGGGAGAGACGAGTGGTGCGTAGCTTTCTGTAATGGAAAGAAGATATGCTGTAATTGAGAGGGAATTACTTGCATGTATTTGGGCTATTGATCATTTTTGCAATTATGTCTGGGGAAGTAGATTCATACTCAGGACTGATCATAAGCCCCTAGTTGGAATTTTAATTGCTGGGGGTGGTTGGAACTCTACTGCCCGCATAGCCCGCCTCACGTCTCGTTTACAGGAATATGACTTTGAAGTGGTATATGTCCCGGGCAGGAGTAATATTACTGCTGATTTTCCCTCTAGATTACCATGCTCTGATGAGTGTGTGTCCACAGTTATACAAGATGTGGATATCATTGCCACTATAAAGGATTTTGTTACTCATGAGTTTACGAACCTGTCCGAAAGTGAGTGATCAAGGGAAATGAATGATGATGTTTTGTGTCAACAGATTTTCGAGTACATAAAAAAAGGGTGGCCCAAGGAAAGACTTGTCTCCGCTGAAATTGCTCCTTTTTGTCGTCTATCTTCTGAGATTGAAGAAGTTGGTGGTTTACTTTTCAAAGGAGGCAAAGTTATTCCTCCTGTTAATATGCAAAAAAGGATGTTGTCACTTTCACACCAAGGACACTTGGGTATGTCGTCAATGAAACGGCTCATTAGGGCTAATTTTTGGTGGCCTGGGCTTGACAAGATGGTAGATAAGACCGTCCAGAAGTGTCCAGAATGCATTAGCAGTTACAAAATGCTCCAAGTTTCTTCTGCCCCTCTCAATCCTGTCACTTGGCCTGTTTACCCTTGGCAGAAAGTGGCTTTTGATATACCAGGTCCTTTCAAACAATTGCCTTTGAATGCTCGCTTTGCCTTAGTCATAGTGGATTACCACTCTAAGTGGCCGGTGGTTAAGTTTGTATTAAGTGCTTCATCTCAGGTAATTATCACCTTTTTCAAGGAAGTTTTTTCCCGTGAAGCTGCACCAGAGGTGATTGTAACTGATGGTATTCAACTCACATCACAAGAAATGAAAGATTTTCTTCTCTTGTGCAACATTAAACACCATACCGTGTCATTATATGAACCAAGAGAAAACAGTCAGGTAGAACGTTTTAATCGTGTCCTTAAAGATGGTATTCAGTCAGCTAACGGATCTTCTGAGCCATGGATGGATGTAGTGACGAGAAAGTTATGGATGTATCGCATCACTCCACATTCTGTAACTGGTGTAAGTCCCTTTAGACTATTGAAAGGTAGAGAACCCTCTTCTAACATCTGTCCATGGTGGATAAAGAAGATTAACACGACCAATGACACTCTTGATATTAACCTTGTTGCAAAACGTGTGGAAGAAACACAAAACAAAATGAAATTAACATTTGATTCAAAAATGAAAGTTAAAGCTCAAGATTTCGAGGTAGGAGAGTGGGTCAGAATCAAGAAACTGGTTTTTTTTGTTAAAGGTTATTCCAAATTCTATCATCCCATTAGGATTGTGAAGGTTTGTAAGAATAGTGTAATTACCCAAGATGGTAGAGTTTTAAATCTGAGAAGGGTTGCTAAATGTAAAGCTTTACACAATACTGATTCATCTCTCTTACGCGATTCAGATAATGTTTCTTCTGATACTTTTCAGCCTATACAATCAGTAGAGTAAAGAGTCAAAAACAATGTCTGTCTAAGAAAATTACAGGGTAGATATTTAACTTGATTTTACGTTTTGCCTTGTTTTGTGTTAGACGTGAGATGTGTTACATTCTTGCTTTAATTTTCCCTGTATCCCTCCCTCCCTTCCTTTTATCTGCCTGGAACATGGAACACTGTACCTGCGTTGTACGTTTGATGTTCCATGTTCCAGGGTCGGCAGTTTAACAGTGTATCATTGGTTCCTGTTCGTGCTGTGCCTCTTCCTTTTACTACAAATAAATATATCAATTTTTATCTAAATTTTGGTGCCTTTTTCTCAACAATATGTAGTGAGGGGAAGCCACAAGAGATCCCTCTTAATAGCTAAAGAAATAGGGTTAGCAAAATTGGTATCCAGCCTATGGTGAAAACATATGGCGTTCCACCAAGCTCTGAAAGTAACATTGTCAGTTTGTTTCCAATTTGTGGTTATTAGATAAAAAGCAACAGCCAATAATAAATCTAGCAACTTGGAATTAGCTGGTGATTGAGGCCAATGAGAGGACAGGGAACCTAAAAAAATATTGGATAAGGAGAAAGGGAAGCTAACTTTAAAGAGCTTTTTAACCTGGGACCAAACTAATTGCCAGAAGTGAACAATTTTGGAACATTCAAATAACATATGTTTTAAATCTGCATTAGAGCTAGAACATGACCAACAGTTAGATGATGTTGTATGTGAGAAGGAAGTTAATTTTGCATGGGAAAGTAATAATCGTTGATAGACAAAATAAAGGGTTTGAGAGGTGTTAGCTGCTCTTGAGGTTTTGTGAATTTTAAGCCACAATTTATCCCATGGAGAGGTTGGCCAGCATTGTTGCAGATCCCTTTCCCACGCCAATTCAGTTTTTGATTTAAACCTCTCCAAAGATAAAAATAGACACTTATAAATAGAAGAAGCCAAGGGGGGTGAGTCCAGAATGGGAAATAGAGAGGAACAAGTTATAGGAAGAGCGGGATTAGTCGGTAATGCAAGAAGGTACTGATTAAGCAAAGGGAGTAAAGAATTATATTGTTTACAAAAAGAATTAGGTAATGAGAAATTCGCTTGTAAATTAGAGAAGGATAGGGGAAGATTAATATTTAAAAGTTGGGAAATCCAGAGTAATCCCTTGGATCTCCAAGATTTCCAATAAATGGTATGATTCCTAATACATAATAAGTTATTGTGCCAAATAGTTTGTTGAGACAGTGAGGCAATAGAAGGGTAAGAAAAAGGTAGCTAAGGGGTTAGAATCTTACAAGAATGAGACATAATAGGAGAGCGAACAGAAAAAATATTGTTGGTAAAAGCAAGAAACTCCTGACATGTAAAAAGGGAGAAAGTATAGACTTCTCTATGGAAAGCCACACAGGGGGATGAGTGGGAAATTCTGAAGAAAGCCAACGGGAAGATTGTTTCTGAGTAAAGGCCGAGTGATAAGATTTGAAATCTGGAAATCTAAGACCTCCATTAGATTTATCCTTTTTCAAAGAAGATAAGGCTATTCGAGAGGATTTGTTTTTCCATAGAAATTTAGTTAAAAGTGAATACATTTTTTTAAAATAGTGTCCAGGAATATGCACAGGTATCATAGAAGGAGTATACAAAATCAATGGGGTGAGCATCATCTTGATGGAATCAAGTCGACCCCACCAAGATAGAAATAGAGGATGCCAACGAGTAATATTATCATTTAGCGATTTTATAATATGATAAAAATGTAGTTTTAAAGTTTCAGGGATAGAAGAAGAAAACCATAGACCTAGATATTTGATTTTAGAGGATTGCCAAGAAAAACCTGTATGGGTGAAATAATGTTTGAGGCATAAGACATAAAGTGGTAATACTTCACATTTATCTGGATTGAGACGGTATCCTGACAATTGAGAGAAAGTATTAACCTGATGAAAGAAGGGAGGTAGGGAAGTAGTCGGATTAGAGCAATAGAAAAGAATATCGTCTGTGTAAACAGACATTATGACCTGATGAGAATAAAGTTGAAAAACAGAGATCTGAGCATCTTGTCTAATTTTTGGTAAAAAAGGCTCCAACGCTATTACAAACAACAACAGAGACAAAGTACAACCTTGTCTTACTCCTCTGAGAAGAGAAAAATAATCTGAGGATTTGCCATTAACAAAAATAGACGCTCTGGGACCGGAGTAAAGCAATGAAATTAAGGAGATTAATTTAGGAGGAAAACCTATCCATTTTAACGCAAGAAACATAAAATCCCAACCAATCTTGTCAAATGCTTTTTCAGCATCTAAAGCCATGGCGGCAATTGGGTAATTTAAGGATGAAGCCTTACTGAGGACATTAAAGAAGACTCTAGAATTATCGGAGGATAAGCGACCTTTTACAAAGCCAGATTGTTCAGGTCCAATAAGTTCAGGTAAGATAGGATCGATGCATAATGCTAAAATGTTTGCAAAAATGTTATAGTTGGTATAGATCTAAGAGATTGGGCTGTAGTTTTTACAAAGGGAGACGTGTTAGAAAGTGGGTTTCTGTTGCAGTAACCCCCCTTTTTTTGTTGCCAGACTACTGATGCTTTTTGACTTGATGTGCTCTGGGGCCTTGCCAATCAGGACCCCAGGGCCTATGTTCTTTCCCCAAACCAAAACCCAATTGGCAACTCTGGCCACAGGTAGGTCTCTAGTAAATGGTACCCCATGTACCCAGGGCATTGTGACCAGAGGAGGATCCTAAGGGCTGTAGCACCAATTGTGCCACCCTTAGGGGCCCTGTACCTTTTCACAAACACACTGCCTTGCAGGCTGCATGTTTTGGTGCAGATCAAAAGTGAAGAGTCGACATGGCACACATCCCTGTGTGCCATGCCTACCAACCACTGCCCTGGCCTAGGTCAGTCCCTCCTCTAGCTGGGTGCCCTATGCCAGTGGTGAGGGCACAGAGGCATGAGCCCTGTGCCCCTACAGTGTCTGAGTTCATTTTCAGACACTGTAAATTCAGTGTGCCATTAAAGAGTATATGGTGCTGGGAGGTTGTCATTACGAACTCCACAGTACCATGATGGAGACACTGAAGTCTGGGAAGATTGGTATCAAACTTCTCAGCACATTATACCCACACTGATGCCAGTGTGGGTTTCAATGTAAAACGCACGACAGAGGGCATTTTATAAATGCCCCCTGAACTCGACTCACAACCAGTGTCCCAACTGAGTGTCTGCTTAGGCTGCCACCCACCAGAAATGTTGCTGGACCCCTGGGTCGAGAGCCATCCGCTTTCGAGGGCCTGCAACAATGCACATCCTGGGACGAGGTGCTAGGTCCCCTCCCCCAGGATGGGCAGGGAAAGCTTCAGCAACTGGTCCCCACTGGTTCTACCCCCCACTTTGGGCGGGAGAACCAGCGGGAAAAACAAGGGAGGAAGAGAGGTGGGCCCACCTCTGCCAACTCCACCCCTAAGGTGGGAGAGGTGAGGTGAAGCACAACCTTGAGTACCCGCCATCTTGAGGATGGGGGGACCCAGCCAACCAGGGAAAGGCTTCTGCCCCTCTCCCACTGGAAGTGGCAGAATAGGGGGTGTACCCACCCCAGGGAAGGGACCCATTCATCCCTGCCCTTTGCCTACCTGTAACGCCCCTAAATTTAGTATTTATGGGCACCCTGAACCTTCCTTCCTCAGATCCAGCAACCACAAGAAAAGAAGAAGAAGGACGAAAAGCCGTGCAGAGCTAACAAGAGGACCACGTCCACTGACTTGGCCCCAGCCCCACAGGCCTGTCTCCCCTCGAACCTGCTCCTGCGAAATCCCGGCGTGTCCAGCAGCCAGCAACCTCAAAAACCCCAGAGGGCCTGCCTGCCTTTACTTTACAAGCTGTTTCTCCCGTGAACACCGGACGTGTTTGAAATGCAGCTTCTGGTGCCAGCCAGGAACCGCGAATCCCGCACACTGTGCACCCGCCGAATCCGGCCCGAGCTCGAGTGCACAAATACCATGAGGTGGTCCCCCCGGCGATCCTGACCTGAAATCCGGTGACCCCTGACCTGCCTCAAGCCTCCTGATGACGCCTGCAGCCTCCATCCAGAGGACCCCCCTACTGCGACCAGAGCGGGTAAGAAAATCCGACGCCACAAGGCACCCCTGTACCAGACGCCCCACGGCCTTGTATGCCCAACCCAGCGGTGTCTAACCAACCCTCAACATCCCAACTTACCCCTCAAAGTGGTGGTCACTCCTGGAGGATCCTCGTCCCTGAGCCTGCAGTGTTTCTTTGTCCCGGAGAATCTCCATTGAATCACCTGGGCACCCGACCTCAAAACAGGACCCTGCAGCCGACCGCCCTAGTGCTGCTGAGGGTGCCCCTATGGTGCTAACTTGGTCCCCAACTTGCCCTGAGCTTAACCCTTGGAGCTTTGCTCCCATAACCCCGTGGCCTGCTTGCCGGCAGCCACCAACCGGAGTCCCCCTATCCTCCATAGGATAACATTGGGCCTCAACTCTCTGCACCCGGCCGCCCTAGTGCCACTGGGGGTGCAACAACAGTGCATCACTGACCCTGGCAGACCCCTGAGTCTTGCCCCAGAACCCTAACTTCAAAGACCGAATACTTACCTTGAAACCGATAACCTGTTTTTCCTCATAGGATAACATTGACACTTTTTCTCCCAAAAAGTTTCTAAGTGTCAACTTTTGAAAACTAAGAATATTCCTTAAAAATCTCACAAATAACCTAACCGAATTTTCTCAACTGTTTGCAGGAAAGGTCCCAGTGCTGAACCCAGGTGTCCAGCACTGAGCAAGAAAAGTAACTAAAAAGTAACTTACCTGTGAAATGAATTTCCTTCCATAGGATAACATTGGGGGTTCTTTGTGAAAAGGTTTCTAAGGGTCAACTTTTGAAATACAAGAATATTCTTTAAAATCGTACAAACTACAAAAACGTAATTACTTACCTGTTTTAAGTAGATGTCCCAGTGCTGAATCTAGGAGTCCAGCCCTGGATTTCAAAAGTAACGCAAAAGTACCTTACCTGCAATTTACAGGAAAAGCCGATGTATTTCAATGTACTGGTCCAAAAAGTTTTTGTGTGGACTTTTGAAATCTTAAAATATTCTTTAAAAATCGTACAAACTACGAATACGTAATTACTTACCTGTTTTAAGTAAATGTCCCAGTGCTGAACCTAGGAGTCCAGCATTGGATTACAAGAGTAACGCTAAAGTAATTTTACATGCATTTACTTTAAAAAGCCATTCATTTCAATGTACTGCATTTACTAAGTATTGCAACCTACTGCATCCCCTGGAAATCAAATCAAGTACAATCTTAATTGCTTTTTAAAACTGTTGACAACAAGTAACTTATTACTGAAAAGAATTGAATGCTTACCTGTATCAGGCTTGCTTGGTTCTAATAAAATAACAGTATATCTTTTTATACAAAAACAATTGGCCTAGAGTTCAGTCCTTGAGTGTGTGAATTCATTTGCTGACTGAGTGTGTACATCAAATGCTTAACAATGTCCTAAGATACTGCCTTACTGCTCGACCAAGCTACCACTTTAGAGAGTAAGGTTCTATCTAACTTTAACCTCTGCCAAACCTCTGGAGATCCTTGGACTCTATAGACACTGTACCTCACTTTGGTGCAGTATATATAGAGCCAGTTTCTTACAACAGGTCTTTGTTGTCCTTTGGGATTAGACATATCATGGCTTCTTGAAATGTGCCATGAGACGAACCATTAATAGTAAAGGAATTAAATATGAGTTAAAGATTTGGAAGAAGGAGTTTAGCAAAATGTTCGTAAAATTCAACAGTAATCCGTCAGGACCAGTGGCCTTCCCAAGTCGTAAGACCAAAATAGCAAAGGTGATATCAGTTAATGTAATGTCAAGTTCCAAAGAATCAAAATCAATAAGATTTTTTAGAGAAGATTCAGAGTTAGAGTGGTAATAAATATATTCCAATTGTTTAATTTTATGAAGTCATTGGGTAGATTTTACTTCAAAAGATTTTTTCTTTTGTGAGACAAAATTCATTCTAAAACCTCTGGCTGCTGCCTTAAACGAATCCCACATCATTGCAGGAGAAGAGTCTGGAGTCGAATTAATAGCAAAAAACTCAGAGGCAAAAGAACTGAATTGGCTAGAGAAGTTAGGATCCACAAGTAATGAATTGTTAAAACGCCATTTACCAATGTGAGGAGTAAGAGGTGTTAGATCGAAATCAACAAAAACTTGGGCATGATCTGAAATTAAAATAGATCCTATCTCAGAATGTAGGGCATGTTGAGCTATAGGCTTACAAAGAAAGAGGTAGTCAATACGGGATTGTGTTTGATGTGGAGGTGAAAAGTATGTATATTCTCTGAGATCCGGATGACAAAGTCTCCAAATATCAACAAGGGACCTACGTTGTATGGAGGAGATAAATTGTGAGTGCATTTTAGTATTTACAAATTTGACAGACGAATGTCGATCCAATAAGGGGTCAAGTATTTGATTGCAGTCACCGCCAAAAACAATATAGTCATCATCATATGAAATTAATTTATCAGAGATTTATGGCCAGAAAACCTTATCAACATTAACTGGGCCATACACATTGAAAATAACTAAGGGTATGTTATCAATAAGAAATGTAACAATAATCCAACGTCCATCGGAATCAGTTTCTTGGTGAACAACGGAAACATTGAGTTTCTTATGACAAAGAATCAGAACTCAATTTTTCTTACCTAAGGCTGGAGAAGAGAAAATCTTTCGAACCCAACATCTCTTTAGTTTGGAAGCTTCAGCTTCCGATAAATGAGATTCTTGAAGTAGTGCAACTTAAGTTTTTAAATTAGCTAAATGAGATAGCACCCATTGTCTTTTAATGGGATTATTTAAACCCTTAATATTTCATGTAGTAACTCTGAATGCGAGTAAAAAGCATTAGCATGAACATTCTCTAAGCAAACAGTGAAAAATTCAAACTTTGAATTAAAATAAACGGAAGAAAAGGAGTGAGAAGAGGGAGGGTAATAGAATTGAAACCAAAAAGAACAAAAGGAAGTGGAAAGATGAGGAAATAAGTAACGTAAGCATTCACTAAACATACATTGCCATAATCAATCATAAACATATAATTCAATAGGGAGAAAAGGATAAAGAAGAAGAAATGTAAAGAAGAGTGGAAAGAAGAGACCTTAAAAAAGAATAACAAAGAGAGAAAGATAAGATGGAGAACAAAAAGACAGTACATGTCATACAAATGACGACTGAAGAACATACCTACAAACACAACACGAAGTGGGGGATGGCTACACCACAAGAATACAACAACAACATCATCATCAGAGCTCCGCCGATCCCTCAAAGGGATCAAGGGTAAAACTTCGATAAGAAGGGAGAGATCATAAGGGAAGCAGCAACGGGAGAAGAACTATCACTGCATAAGAGAAGTGATAAAACATATAGATGAAGTAAAAAATCTAATGTACAAGAGAAAAGAAATAATAGATAAGAAATACATCTTACTACATTAGACAAGACAAATTTATAAGCAAAACAACGATCAAGGAATTACATATATAAAAAAAAACAATCGGACAAGGTGAAGTAAAATAATAAATCAAGCAGGCTTTGAAGTGTCCATTGCAACAGCTCCATGTTGACAAAGGAATTCCTGCAATACGACTGGATCATCAAATGTGGTAGTCTTCTCCTTATAGGTGACTTTGAGAAGGCAGAGATGGATAAGTCAAAATCTGGCATTTAGAGATCGCAAGAGAAGAGGGAGAAGATCAAGGAATTTTTTCCGACGATCAGCAGTAACCTTAGCCACATCCTGAGACGAAAATAGGCGCTGCCCCTCCCAAAAAATTTGTTTTGGGGATTTGACTGCAGACAAGACTTGGAGAAGATCTGTACATGGCAGGAAAAACATGATGACTCCTCAGGGTTTTGCAGAGATCTTGGGTCCAAGTCTATGAGCCCTTTGGATATTGAGAGGAGATGTAGTAGGGAGGTCCAGGAGTTTTGGGCAAAAATGTTTGAAAAAAGATGGTTGGATTGGTGCCCTCTGTATTCTCGGGAAGACCATAAATTCGGAGGTTATTTCTGCGATTACGATTTTCTAAATCCTCCGACTGTTTCTTAAGCAGGGATATCTCAGATTCCAGAACGGAAATGCGAGAGCAGGAAGCCTGCAAATAATCTGTTCTCTGTTCCACCACCAGCATACGTAAATCCAATGAGGACCATTTGTCATCCAGATGCTGCAAAGTTTTATTGGTCTCTTCAATGAAAGGTTTCAGAGCACAAATTTCCTCAAGGATTAAATCCATGGAGGCCAAGGATGAGTTCACTGGAGAAGGTGGGTCCTTTTTCGGTCGCTTGGTGGAAATTGCAGGGAGTTTACTTGATAGGTGTGATTTTGGAATGGTGCCTGACGCCTGATCAGGTTTCTGAGACAAAACGTCCTCCATTTCCTTAAGAGAAGATTCAGAGTCTGATAGCGCTGTAAGTTTGGAGGAAGTAGTAAGTTTAAGGTTTCTTAGTCTTCCCATAGAAAAACACAGGGAGCAGAAAAAGCAATATTTAATAGTAGCCACCCAAAGAGCAGTAAAATAAAATCTCAATTCTATGAATAAGTCCTTGGGGCACCTTCGCAGTCAGTCAAAAACACCATGAGTAATAGTAAAAAGTGACATGATGAGGGTTTCTAAGCTCTTCTACAGTAATGAGGAGGGTCAAGCCATAAGAAGCAGGATAACGGAAAAATGAACGCATAAAAACATCTTTGCACAGTACTGGAATTGATTGTGCCTGTTGCGCAGTTTTAAAAATAATACTGAAATGCTGATATGTGAAAAAAGGCAGTTAAAAGCCTCTCCAATACATTCACACTGTTGCAGCATTGATAGAGCAGTGATGCAATATAACATCCACAGGTTGACAGTCAGTTAGGGAAAAAAGTCAAAGATATCTCCAGAAGACACTTAGCTGATAAGACACACGAAAAAGGAATCACAAAATGGCCGCCGTGAATAAACAATTAAGCAGCCTCAGCTTTCCAAAGCAGCAGGAAAATCTTTAGGAAAGGTAAAACCAGAACCAGAAAAAAGTAATTTGCTCATTTAAAAGAGCAGCCACATGCTTGTTCCTTCCCCAGGACTGGAGAGAGGAGCAAACACAAAGAGAATCCTCAAAAACGATGCAGGAAACTCAGAGCTCAAAATGGCAGCCATTATTTATGTAGAAACGGCGCATTCTACCGAAAATATGAAAAAACTGGAAATTGCCACACCTGACTAGACCGGAGGCTTCCCACTGAAGAGTCAGGTCAGGCGCTTGAATCTCCGCTCCATAGATGAGGTCTTTTCTGTACAAAACTGAGTCATTACGGGACCCTCGGCGCGGAGCTCTGCATTCACGCTGCCATCTCGTTCGGCGTCCAAACCACGCCCCCTAATTTTTCAGTTTTATATAGCGCAAACTCGAGCACCAGTTACATTTCACAAGGAGATATTGCTGTTTTGAATCACAGGATGTTGAACTGACTTAACGCTCTAACCTGCTTTCTCAGCTCCAAAGACGGTAGCTCTAGCCTTGGCCACAACCTCGCCCACAAGAACGGAAGCATTTTCAATAATATATACAACTGAATTCATAGTTGTTGCTTATTTATCTTTTACAATTTACAACCATTGACAAAGCCAAGTGTACTGGCTTGTTGTAGGTGTAATGTTACTTGTGTTATATATCTGGATGAATGGACATAAGCAGCAAAATACCAGTGGGGCAGCACACTATGCTAAGTACAGATTTTAAGTTAATGTGTTTTAAGCTAAGCCCTTAATTACATCGGCCACGCCCCTATGGGAGACTCCCCGCTCCCCCAGTTTTTTCATCCCACTTAACATCCTGCCTGCTGTGGTTGTGCGGATTCCTAGGAGCAAGTGTTCGTAGTTTGGAGAGAGAGAGGCAGATAGAAAGAGCGAGAGCGAGAGAAAATGTGAGATTCATTCGCTTGAGGTCATTTAATGGAAAAAAGACTATAAAGTTTAGAGAGGATGTGAACAATTTGAGTGTGTGGGAGACAAAGAGTTACAGAGTATCATCCTCTTGAAGGCAATGAATGGGAAAAAGACTATAAAATTTAGTTGGCGAAATTCTGCTACTTTTAAGATGTGATTCCTGTTGTATTTTGTTTCTTCCACTTATGTAAGATTTTGTGTTCTAGTGTTATGAAGATTGTAGCTATAATGTGATTTTACATTCAGTGCATGCTTTGTTGGCTTAACCGGCGTTGCTATTTTTAATGCAATCTTTATGATGAGATTTTGTTACCATTCCTCATAATTGTAAAGCTGTGACATTTACAGTTTCATAGTTAAATATGAAGTTACTAAATTTACGTTTTCTATTAAACCATCTATGTTATCTAAATGTATGATGCTGGAGTCAAGAGCTATTTTTACAGGGCGATGCAAGGTCATGGTTTCTTCATCTGTGCATACTGTGGAGGTGTGCTTTGCACATGTGTGTGCATGAGGTGTTGCTATGTTGTTCATGCCTCTGGAGTTTCTGAGTTCTTATGGGGCATATTATCAAGAACGGCTTTAAAATTATCGCCACTTTAGCGGCAGGAAACTGCCGCTAAAGCGGCGATAATGGGCTTGATAATATGCCCTTGTGAATTCCAATAGAAGCCCAGGTTCACAACAGAACATGGGCTTCTATAGGAATTCTCTAGGGCATATTATCAAGTGCATTATTGCCGCTTTAGCGGCAGTTTCCTGACGCTAAAGCGGCGATAATGTTTGCATGGTTCTTGATAATATGGCCACATGTGTTTTGCATATGTATTGATGATGTACAAGTGTTGGGCACAACTTGACCAGGTGTAGTCCTGCATACAGTTTTGTCTAAGCTGGAAGTATGTGCGTTGATGCGGACTCAACTGAGGGTCAGCCCATGAACAAATGTGTGGGTGCCAAAGTGTGCTAGTGTTAACGCAGTGAATTAACGAGAGTTCAGCCTGTGAACAAGTGTGTGGGTACTTCGAGCAAATATTTTGAGGTAGATTGTCTGTTGAGGAGACTTCCCCCACCTCGGACAAGTTTCTCATGTGCAACCTGTTAAGTTGCAAAGGGGTAACTGTGCTTACAAGTCTTTTTTAGAAAACAGTATTACGACGCTTGAACTATGTGACCTTTGGAATTCTAATATCTCGGGGCAAATCTTTAAGAAGCTTGTAAATAAATCTACAGAACTGAAAAGTTGGATGGCAGACGAAGAAACCCTGTCAAAACATCGCCACGGGTGGCTGGTGTTGAAATCCACTCTAAGAGAATCAGCCTCTTACCACCTTACCACCGGAAGATCAAACAGTCATTTTGGACCTAAGATTTGGAGAAATACCCACGCTAGACCTCATGCCAAAATGGAGGATGTCTGGTCTAGGTGAAGACCAGTCCTGCTGTCTATGCTTCCAGGGGCCTGAATCTCTGCTTCACATTGTCTGTGTTTGTCCTGCTTTGATGGTTCAACGAAGAGTCTTATTAAGGCGGGAGTCCCTTGAACGGGGAATTAGGTCGTGCAGGCATGCACTGGTGGAGTCCATGGACCCAATCAACACCCTGCTGAACATTAGACTGACTCAGTTATCGATCTGTTTTAAGAAAATGATCAGCTAACAGGATATGTGATTTGTAATCTGGAGGCAGTTCCTGAATGTAATTTTAATTTGTAATAACTCGGAAACTTTTAATTTTAACCGAGCACGCCCAGTAACTATGAAGGACGGGCTGCTAGGGACTGAAACTAGTAGCTCCCTATCCCGTTAGACTCAGATAACTACTTTATCTATTTCTGTAGGTTTAACAATATGAATTCTTGCAAAATTGCTTTTAATAGTGGGTCTCACAGTCCATCTGGCACCGTATTCATACTTCTCTTAGTCCCACTTAAAGGCATTTTTAACGATATATATTAATTTACTTAAGTGACATTTTAGTTATCTGTGCGGAAAGCTTGCTTTTTTAGATATCAAGGTAACAAACAATTCCTGTTTAGTCACTTTTTATCTAACATAGATTAGTGTTTGGTATCTCGATTAAAATCTCTAGGAAGGAAAGTTAAGAAAGCAAAGGGTATGTAGCGTGAAGAGTTGAGGTTGTATTAGTTGTATGACATACCCGTTTTTTATCTATTTGCCTTTTCGTTATGTATTTTAACTGTGTGATTTTGTTTATGGTTTTAATTGAGTAATAAACTAAACATCCACATGTGCAACCTGTGTATGTGTTGAGAAGTATTTCAACCGTTGACTGCAACACTGATCAGGCTGTGAGCACGGGTAAGGTTTGGATTTTTCAAGATTATTTTTACTCTGGGAAGTAATCTTGCAATCAAGCACATTTTGCATTTGATTAATACATGCCTCAAGAAGAGTCATGAACAAGGTGAGGAATGCAGAAATGGTAGGCGTGTGCCCTTGGTTATTGTTTGAGGTGGCTTTAGTGCTTTGGTGCCATATGCTGAAAGGGTGGAGATACGTTATGATGTTTATGTCATTGTTTGGTGAATTAAGTTAAAGGAAGAAGATTGTAGAAACATGCTTTCAATGGTCATTGATGTCATGCTTGGGATACTATGACAAGCCTCTACTGTGATGTTACTTGTCAAAATGGTTAGAGCAGCAATATTTCTTTGCAATGGAGAGGTTTGAGTGTGACAGTAGGAATACTGTCAATATAGCAAGATATGAAATGAGGATTGTGGGTGCCTCTGTGCTCAAAGGTGTTTATGTGCTTCTCTTACATAGATGTAGCTTGTTTATCCCAATAAGGGAGCTACAGTCAACTGACCAGTCATCGTTTTCTATGTTCATGTGCCTACCCTTCAGACTTAACCTTACCTGTTAACCCCTGTGTTATTTTAATTAGGCAAGGGAAGAGAAGGTAGACATTTTTCAGGCTTACTCTTATTTTTAAAATGTATCAACTATTTTGAAATTTTTAATCTTTGAATTTTGGTAGTCTACATTATTGTTCAAAATTCCAATCTATAAACAACAAGGGCAGTCATCCTTGGCAAACAAAAGAGGGATCTTCCCTCACATGATTTAGTTGTTAGCCCTTCAAAACTTTTCTTGAAAGATTTTATCGCTAGTAAGACATTTTTTATGAAATAAACCCACATTTTATAGCTGGGATTTGAAATTCTAATTCATACCACTCAATGATGGCATGAAGAATATCTTTGGTGAATAAAATGCAAGCTGGGGGTTAAATAACCATGACAATATCTACCGGACATCTGTTGCTTTGTTAATAATTCAACAGGGGTTGGCAATCTTCCGCTAGATGGGGAACATTTGGTACTTCTTTCCAAGTTATTTTTTATTGTTTTGGTAGCATTGTTGAACGCCCAGATCTTTCCAACAGAATAAACAAAATATGGTACAATGAAATAAAGTGATAGGCTTGCACGGCATCTAGCCAGCTGGATGTCCTTAAGCAGTCGGAATGCGTATGAAGTGAGTCCTATATAAATATGAGATTCCCATAGCGTTATTGATGGTGCCTACATTGCCTTCAGATGGTTTACTTAAGCTTTTTATCAGAGAAGGACTATCCATGTGTCACAGAGTTGCCAGTAGAACTAGGGCACTTAGGCAGAAAGGAATCATTGGCTTCTGGGCAGCTTCTCATTCTGCCTATAAGGGTTCTAAAAAGGTTTCTTAGGGGTCTGGTGGTTACTTTACAGATAGGGGTTGTTTTAGGACGCCAAGATGCTAGGTTGTATTTGGATTTCTAAAAAAGAAACATAGTTATAAAAATTGACATAGTTGGATTATAGCCCAATACTACACCTTGGTGAGATACTGAGGGCCTGATTTAAGATCTTGGCGGATAGGATACTCCATCAAAAATGTGATGGATATCCCGTCTGCCGTATTATAAGTGCATTATATCCCGTGGCACTTGTAATATGGAGGACGGGATATGCGTCACGTTTGTGACGAAGTTTCCCATCCAATTATTTAAAAATAGAGAGAGACCCCTTGTGAGATTCAAGGGAATAGGGTACTCTTCCAAGTAACAACTAGCAGTCCCTTGAATACAAATATATTAAAGCAATGTAGATTTACAAAGATAGTCACTATACACACAATCAAATTAAAAAGGCAATATACATTTATTTTATAAGAAACATGTATTTCATCACATTTAAAAACATCACTTTGTATTGATTTCCTGTTCTAATCAACACCCTGAGTCTAATCACATGAAACATATAATGACTCGCAAATACAAAAAAAGCCTAAGACAAAATTACAAATTTATCATAAACAAGTCAAATGATTTAATAAAATACACAACCCTATTATGAGCCCGCATAACAGAGAGAATACAACATGAAGAAGACACTACACTTTGTCATAAACTATACATCCAATCTAAAACAGCTCTGAGGATTAAACACTTGTGAGATCTTAAACCATTTATCCTATCAAGTGGATATCCGTTTCTTTGGATTGTATTTGTTCTATGCGTCGACGCGTTTCGATGGGCTAAATTTATGACGCTATCTTTGTCAAGACCAGTAATCGATGTTTTTCTCTCGTTCAGTGTTGATTTTTAAATTTCCGCTAAGGAAGAAAAAGATTTATAATTATATTTAGATGGGTTATCACCTGCATCTATTTCATAACTGTTTCTAATGAGCTATGACCTGTCCAGACTGGCCCTAATCCTCATATTATTGTATCTGGATAACTCCATGTCCAAGAATTTTTGAGGTACTATCACTTTCACTCCTAGCACTTAAGGCATTATGTTACTTATGTTCATATTTATACTACATGTTCATGTTTTTTCGGTCTACATTCATTGAATATTCTCACCTCAGTATATTTTACTCTTTGTTCCTTATTAATACAGCCCACTACGGATGATTGGGCGACACTTCTTGTATAACGGGAATTAATGTTCCACCTTCCTTCTTCACCTATATGCAATCTGTAAAGCATATAAATTACTTCATGTCCATTCTTTTTCATGTTAACTCAACTTCACTGCCTCACTCAATACCTATAGATTGTATAGTTCGGGTATGATTTACATTCTTACCGTTAGGCTTGTGTAATACTGCTACGGCTTGTCAGGGAAATAGGGCACTGTTCTTTATCTGTTCAATTGGCCCAGCTACTGTTGTCCGTTTATCATGATCTATAATACATACATATTATGGTCATATCCCTGCTATGTACGACCTCCTCCATTTCTATCGTTTGCCCTTTGTTGTATGAAGTTTTTTCCTACCTTTTTCGTGGCGTTTATACTATGGCCCGCATGTCGTTCCTTTTCTTCCAATTTGAAGCAGGTACAATTGAGCCCTGTTCGAGGACCGGCAATGAATGGAGCATCCTCCCTGTTTGACAATTCCCCTATTCTGAGGTAAAAAAAAAAAAACGGTTTTGAAATTAATATTGGAGAAATTTTAGGAGTGTGCCCCCTACGAAGATTCTCTAAAACCCACGGTTTTTTACCCCATTACAGCGAAAAACGACTGATTTCACTGTTAGGTTTTCTTCCTCGTTAATCTTACCTTGGAAATACAGGTTCTGTCGTCCATGCGGGGATAATTCCTAGATGCGGTTTGTGATTACCGCTATTACCTCCCGATGTCCTCTATTTGTTTTAACAAACTCCCTTTCTGATTGGTTACCTTCGTCTTGTGACTTATCATGGGCCAATCCCCTTGTCTCATTCGTGTAGCTTGTAGTTATTACATGTTATCTGCCTGTTCATACGCAGATGCAAACATGATGTATTTTAAAGTGGAACCCCGTTCATTGGTTCTCATATACCAACATCCATCTAGTGGTTTTGTTTTCCTCGTCTTTTTTTTGGAAATGATTTCAATTAGAACTTTACGAGTTTGTTCCACAACTCAGGTTAACATAAGAAAAAAACGAATTTTGTTCGTTTTTGTCTCTATTGCGTCTTTTTTTGTTTATTTGATGTTTTGTTGTTTCCTCACTACAATAAATAGTAATTTGTGTCTACTCACCCTCCATATTTTCGAACAAAATAGCCTTTATGTACTTAAGGAATGTGGGTAATACGTTTTACGAATTACCCGACAACGTCCGCCACATTTTATTGTCTATATAGAGGAAAGGCCAACTACCCCTTACCTCTAGTAGTTTATCCTAACAGCATTTTATACACACCCTATGTGTGTGGAAAAGGATATATATATCCTAACCACCCTGTTGTAACCAGTGTCCCTGTTTAGTCGAGGTCTTGCTAACCGAAATTGCGATGGCAGCAATATTCTCAATTGTCACGGAAACTCAGGTATTGACCGGATTAAATATGAAAACCTCACAAAACAGATATATGGGACCATTCCTAACACCGACTACTAAGGTCTGAAGGTTGCAAATAAATACCCAGGCGATTTCACAGAGCCATTATTACAGTTGGAACTATCTGCAACCCAATAGAGCAAAGGCTCTCTCCAATGTCTCTTATCTTGTAATGATGCTCATCCAATCTTCTTTGGAATTGAGGCCCCTATCTACTGTGTTCAAATAACACATGAACCACTGTTCACGTTGTTTTCTTCGGGTATTAGGGTCCCCTCCTCTCCTGTTGACTGTGATTTTTTCTAAGATGAACCATTTGAATTCATTGCAATCGTGTTTGAATTTCCCATAATGGTCTGTAAGTGGAGCCTTATCTTTCATATTCCTAATAGCAGACCTGTGTTCAGACAGGCGGGTGCGAAGTTCTCTGCCTGTCTCGCCTACATCGCCTACATAGCCCAATCCACACGGGCAGATGAGGAGATAGACAACATTTCTGCTACGGCAATTATTGAGTGTTTTTGCCCATATGTTCTTCTGGTTACACATATAACCAGAAGAACATATGGGCAAATGAATTCAAATGGTTCATCTTAGAAAAAATCACAGTCAACAGGAGAGGAGGGGACCCTAATACCCGAAGAAAACAACGTGAACAGTGGTTCATGTGTTATTTGAACACAGTAGATAGGGGCCTCAATTCCAAAGAAGATTGGATGAGCATCATTACAAGATAAGAGACATTGGAGAGAGCCTTTGCTCTATTGGGTTGCAGATAGTTCCAACTGTAATAATGGCTCTGTGACATCGCCTGGGTATTTATTTGCAACCTTCAGACCTTAGTAGTCGGTGTTAGGAACGGTCCCATATATCTGTTTTGTGAGGTTTTCATATTTAATCCGGTCAATACCTGAGTTTCCGTGACAATTGAGAATATTGATGCCATCGCAATTTCGGTTAGCAAGACCTCGACTAAACAGGGACACTGGTTAGAACAGGGTGGTTAGGATATATATATCCTTTTCCACACACATAGAGTGTGTATAAAATGTTGTTAGGATAAACTACTAGAGGTAAGGGGTAGTTGGCCTTTCCTCTTTATAGACAATAAAATGTGGCGGACGTTGTCGGGTAATTCGTAAAACGTATTACCTGCATTCCTTAAGTACATAAAGGCTATTTGTCCGAAAATATGGAGGGTGAGTAGACACAAATTACTACTTAGGGTAGTGAGGAAACAACAAAACATCAAATAAACAAAAAAAGACGCAATAGAGACAAAAACGAACAAAATTCGTTTTTTTCTTATGTTAACCTGAGTTGTGGACCAAACTCGTAAAGTTCTAATTGAAATCATTTCCAAAAAAAAAGACGAGGAAAACAAAACCACTAGATGGATGTTGGTATATGAGAACCAATGAACGGGGTTCTACTTTAAAATACATCATGTTTGCATCTGCGTATGAGCAGGCAGATAACATGTAATAACTACAAGCTACACGAATGAGACAAGGGGATTGGCCCATGATAAGTCACAAGACGAAGGTAACCAATCAGAAAGGGAGTTTGTTAAAACAAATAGAGGACATCGGGAGGTAATAGAGGTAATCACAAACCGCATCTAGGAATTATCCCCGCATGGACGACAGAACCTGTATCTCCAAGGTAAGATTAACGAAGAAGAAAACCTAACAGTGAAATCAGTCGTTTTTCGCTGTAATGGGGTAAAAAACCGTGGGTTTTATTGAATCTTCGTAGGGGGCACACTCCTAAAATTTCTCCAATATTAATTTCAAAACCGTTTTTTTTTTTTACCTCAGAATAGGGGAATTGTCAAACAGGGAGGACGCTCCATTCATTGCCGGTCCTCGAACAGGGCTCAATTGTACCTGCTTTAAATTGGAAGAAAAGGAACGACATGCGGGCCATAGTATAAACGCCACGAAAAAGGTAGGAAAAAACTTCATACAACAAAGGGCAAACGATAGAAATGGAGGAGGTCGTACATAGCAGGGATATGACCATAATATGTATGTATTATAGATCATGATAAACGGACAACAGTAGCTGGGCCAATTGAACAGATAAAGAACAGTGCCCTATTTCCCTGACAAGCCGTAGCAGTATTACACAAGCCTAACGGTAAGAATGTAAATCATACCCGAACTATACAATCTATAGGCATTGAGTGAGGCAGGGAAGTTGAGTTAACATGAAAAAGAATGGACATGAAGTAATTTATATGCTTTACAGATTGCATATAGGTGAAGAAGGAAGGTGGAACATTAATTCCCGTTATACAAGAAGTGTCGCCCAATCATCCGTAGTGGGCTGTATTAATAAGGAACAAAGAGTAAAATATACTCAGGTGAGAATATTCAATGAATGTAGACCGAAAAAACATGAACATGTAGTATAAATATGAACATAAGTAACATAATGCCTTAAGTGCTAGGAGTGAAAGTGATAGTACCTCAAAAATTCTTGGACATGGAGTTATCCAGATACAATAATATGAGGATTAGGGCCAGTCTGGACAGGTCATAGCTCATTAGAAACAGTTATGAAATAGATGCAGGTGATAACCCATCTAAATATAATTATAAATCTTTTTCTTCCTTAGCGGAAATTTAAAAATCAACACTGAACGAGAGAAAAACATCGATTACTGGTCTTGACAAAGATAGCGGCATAAATTTAGCCCATCGAAACGCGTCGACGCATAGAACAAATACAATCCAAAGAAACGGATATCCACTTGATAGGATAAATGGTTTAAGATCTCACAAGGGTTTAATCCTCAGAGCTGTTTTAGATTGGATGTATAGTTTATGACAAAGTGTAGTGTCTTCTTCATGTTGTATTCTCTCTGTTATGCGGGCTCATAATAGGGTTGTGTATTTTATTAAATCATTTGACTTGTTTATGATAAATTTGTAATTTTGTCTTAGGCTTTTTTTGTATTTGCGAGTCATTATATGTTTCATGTGATTAGACTCAGGGTGTTGATTAGAACAGGAAATCAATACAAAGTGATGTTTTTAAATGTGATGAAATACATGTTTCTTATAAAATAAATGTATATTGCCTTTTTAATTTGATTGTGTGTATAGTGACTATCTTTGTAAATCTACATTGCTTTAATATATTTGTATTCAAGGGACTGCGAGTTGTTACTTGGAAGTTTCCCATCCACCAAGATCTAAATCAGACCCTGAGTTTGGAGGACCCCAAACAGGCTTTGTTAAATGGGCGAGAGAAACGAAGCAAAGTTCCAAATATATCCTATAAGCCAGTGAACACTGGAGTTACACCTACTTTGCTAAAGGTTTTAACATCCATCTGCAGTTTCCAGGTCAAACGGCTCTAAGTTTGGGCAACAGAGCCTTATGTGACTGTGGGCCTTAAGTAACAACACATTCCCCCATAGAAACAGACTGGGCAAAACCCTTTGATGCATTAGGCCTTGTGTTCTTTGCTAAGGTCCTAATTAGCAAGTTCATTGTCCTTTCCCAAGGAACAGTAATTTATAAGTAAAAAAGTAGAGGTTAAAAGTACAAAAGAAAAAGTGTTTTTCAGGGTAAATCTTCGAAAGCTACACAGGCTAATTTTTAGCGCCTCAATTGGCAGAAAACATTTAATCATGGTCTTATATGGTGGTACAGGCGCATGCGGCAGTAGGATTCTCCTTATTTCGGTTATGGTTAACCCATAGATGCTACACCACCGGCTATGTTCCAGCAGGCATCGTTAAACACTAAACTTAGCGCTAAACTCTTGGAAACTCATTCCAAATCTATCTAGGTATGCTGTCATTACACATGGGTTTTACGCCCCACTCATTCACAAGGCTGGTAGCTGCAATTAAAATACATGCATTTGCTAATTATGTCTTAACCAGTCTATCAAGAGCCTCACCCTTCTAACAAATAGCAGGAATAATAATAAAACGTTGTTTTATACACCACTTCATTTAACTTATATCAGCTATTTTTAAGTGCTATTAAAAATACGTTTTACTAATGCCCAATTTAATAGTACGTGATTTATTGCCACTGGAAGGAGCGGATCTGCTCTTTCCGCGGAGGCGAGTTTTTAACTCGCTGAGCCATTCTGTCAAGTCAATTGGCTGGGGAATGGTGACCGATTGGAAAGGGTGGGTGAGTGACTGCTTACACTCTTCCAGCATGTTTGAGTTGTCTGCTCAATGTGTCTCTTTATCCGTCTGCTGAGTGAGTTTTCAGCAGGTGCATTTAATTGCTTGCTGTCAGCAGAGGTCCTCTTAGGTGCCTTGCGATGTGTCAGTAGGGGTAGTGGTGGCTCTGGAAACACGAAGGTAATTGCCCTTGAGTTTATTGTAGATAAAAGTGAGTCATTGTGGAATTCTACCAGTAAAATAAAAACGATAAAAGAGAAGAGAAACCTGCAAAATACATTAGCTCGCTGGTTGAGTAGCCTTACTTGACGCGTACTGCACATGGAATTAGA
Source organism: Triturus cristatus (assembly GCF_964204655.1). Lineage (NCBI taxonomy): Eukaryota > Metazoa > Chordata > Amphibia > Caudata > Salamandridae > Triturus > Triturus cristatus. The sequence goes on from NC_140585.1 coordinate 607,119,078, forward strand.
GTTTTTGCAGAGAAAAATCAGTGGCATGATTCCCTTAAAATCATAGAAGCATTGGGAATTACATGACATGGTATTTGATACGGGTCCATGAAATCACAAGATATGACATCGCTTAACTGTTTTAATCCAGTATTCTGGCTGTTTTATTTTTTCAATGTATATATTGTTGATATCTACAACTTGTGTAATTGTAATGAACTGGTGTTGACAATAGGCAAGAAAAATCTCGCAGAAACCAAATTCACGTAACATTTTAAAAAGCCAGTCTGATTAAATCCCATTGATAGCTAAGCACCCCAGGGGATGCAAGCAGAAACGTCATGTCACGGGTGCGCTCGGAATGCGTGCTCGTTCTGTAGTGCCTTTGGAGTATGTGCCGCTTTGTCAGCTGCAGACTCTCCCCGTGGCTGCCAAACACCAGGCGGCAGGCATGGCAGCGGCATACCGAACCCGCAGCGTTGTACGTAAACCCTTAAATCTTCACTATTCCGCCTGAGCAAATTCGCAGCTTTAATGGAATAACACGCCGAATCGTATTTTCTTTCTGCTAGATTGGCCTACGACAAAATTAATGAGAATCTCTCTTTTTTTCCTGGTTGTATGAAATCATTTCACAGACCACGCCAGCAGAAACTGTTAAGCTGAGCAAAATGATTGGATTTGTCAGCAACTGTTAAATAAGAAACAAATGTGGATGAAAAAAATCCCTGCTGCCTCTTGATGGTGGGCACTTTCTCAGTTTTCGAAATCTTTCACGGGCGTAATGCTAAACCGAGATGGCGACGCGATAACGTAGCATTACTAATGCGTCAGATACGTGACCCTTTCGCCTGCGAGCATTTCAGACGGGACTTTTGAATACAATTTTAACTTTGTGATTGAGTGCCGAAAGATTGCAGCGGGGCACCTTCCCCCAACAGCGGCTGTTCGATGTAAGAAACTGTCAGGAGCACCTAGAAATACGCGCTGGGGTTTTGAGAACTCAAAACCTTGATTATATTTCAGAACAATAAAATACTTTTACAGTTGGCATTTACTCAAGGCAAACACTGATTGGGTATCGCTTGTTGAAAATGGGAGTTTTCCGCACGGCCTCTATTGTCAGCGTAGTGACATGTTGTATTGCACCTGATTCATAAAAATGTAATTACCACGGTCTCCCATGGCGACGGAGCAACAAGGGCCTAGCCATTTAACAAGTGTCTGGCAACACAAAGGAAAGCAGCTATGCTGGGGCACCACTGGCTAGGCTAAAATGGAGGTTTCAACATTAGCAAGCAAGGGCACTGAACTGGTTTTACAACCCTGAGAATACTGCAGCACCATCTTAGCCAGAGCGGCTTCTTCTGCCAGCTATCCGAGTAGCAGGCAGCAGAAAGCGAAAGTAGGGTTACATTACTGTGGAACACCAGAACTCGGCAGGCCAAGCTTTACAATGTGAGAGCAGCTGTGCACTGTCATGTTTGGGTCTGTTCCGAAATGTTTCCGGACAACATTAATGTGATCTGTATTGTAAGTACAGTGACTTCAACCTTTGTTCTATTTTAATTCACAATGTTATTCCATGAATGATTAAAATCATTGCAACGATAAATTAACAACAAAGATATTGAAAAAGTCACCAGCAAAAATGGCCCTCACTTACTAACAATACAAGATCGAAAATGGATCACACAGTCCGTTGAATACAATGTCACACAAAGGTACAACTAGAACTTTCTTTTCAAGGCAATCCATGACCATGAAAAAATAAACACAGTTAATTGTTCATTCTCCAACCAGGCCCCTGCGCTGCAGTTAATATGTAATACTGTTATCACCTTTTCAGAGCACACTCGGCGACCAGGTTACTGTCAACAGACTGTCGCCCTCTGCTGAATTCTAGTAAGGGCAACAAACCAGACCTCAATCCAGCCATCTTCCTTTTCTTAGGATTGGAGTGTTAGCTTGGGAAAGGTTCAAGTATTTCCGAAGGGGCAGTGATTCATGAGTGCTCCTTAGAGTGATTTTTAAAGTGGTCTTTCATTAAAGATATTTGTTCGGCTTGTTTTAGCATCACTGTGGTGGAAAATGTTCCTCTTAGAGGTCAGCTAGCTCAGATTGCACAATCATCTCCATAAATACATTTTCCAGGGTTTACAGAGGTTTTACTTGATTCGTTGATTTCACACCAAATGAAACTTTTCAATCTACCATCAGGGGCCATTATGAGCTTAGAACAAAGAGATATAAATATAGTTTCAAGGTGTCATGCTTAACTTTTCGAATGAACATTTGGCGAATTGGGGCCTGTGCAATTGATTCCGAAAGTCCAAACTATATATGTGCCATTTTTCATTAGAGCTGCCTAGTTGAAGATTTTTCTAAGAAAATCAGCTAACCAAAAGGTCCGTGTCAGCATACTCTTTATAGCAGTGATTTGAAGAATTGGGGGTGATGCAGTACCAGTCAGTTTATTACTTAATCACCAAAAGAGAAGTTCAGTGCCGGGGGCGTGGCTAACAGCCGAACATGGCAGCCGCATTGCAAGGAGCTCCGAGACCGGACCCAATAATCTGGCCAATATCGATGAAGCAGGGGCGTAACACAGGCCCCCGCAGCCCCCGCGGTGCAGGGGGCCCCCAAACTCCAGGGCGCCCCCTCATCACAGCACTCTGGCTGCCTAGCTCCTGATTGTGCCCGGAGGAGGCACCTACACGTGCCTTGCAGGGAGGCCCCTTCAAGTTTTGTTACGCCAGTGCGATGAAGTTGGGTGCATCCACGAGGATTTCTGCCCCATGCAGACGGCACAAACCAGAAAGGTTCTGGTTCTGCTATGTGAGATCTGCGCGGTGCCCTAAAACTAAGGGCTGGGACAAAACATCGGAGAGAAGGGTGACGCATTAATCTGGGTCTGATGAGCTGCCTGGAGTATACGATGGTGTGCAGCGGGACTCTGAGCCACTGCCTGGGGGGGGCTCCGACATTGTTTAACGGTGAGGCTGAGTACCCGACCTGCTGGACTTCATGACCGTCATGAGCTGTGGCGGCAGACTTGCGCAGACATATTTGGCGGCACCCCGGTGAGTGAGGCCTACCGCTGCATCCCCCCCTCGATCAGTGGTGCTGGGTCATTCAATCAATCAATCAATCCGGGGTTTATATAGCTCACTACTCACCGTGAGGGCTCAAGGCATTTGGGGAGGAAGACAGCTCCGGATCAGTCGAAGAGCCAGGTCTTGAGGCCCTTCCTGAACGTGCGCAGGGTCAGGGAGCGTCTGATGTTCACCGGGAGCTCGTTCCAGGTCTTGGCCGCTATGTAGGAGAAGGCTCTTCCTCCGGTTTTGTTTCTGCGGATGCGGGGGACCTCTACCAGGGCGAAGTCGGTGGAGCAGAGGTTTTTCTTGGGTGCGTGGAAGGAGACTCTCTCATTTAGGTATTTGGGTCTGATGTTGTTGAGGGCTTTGTAGGCGTGAGTGAGGAGTGTGAAAGTGACTTTCTTCTCTACGAGGAGCCAGTGGAGGCCGCGTAGGTGTTGGGTCATGTGCTCGTGCCGCGGAGTTCTGGGGACGAGTCTAGCTGTGGCGTTCTCGATGATTTGGAGTCTGTGTAAAAGAGTTCTGTTGATTCCGGCGTAGAGGGCGTTGCCGTAGTCAAGTCTGCTGGTTATGAGTGCATGGGTGATGATCCTTCTGCAGTCAGAGGGAAACCATTTGAAGGTCTTACGGAGGATGCAAAGGCAGTTGAAACTGGCGGAGGTGACGGTGTTGGTCTGGTGGTTCATGGAGAGGGAGAAGTCGAGGATGATGCCGAGGTTTTGGGCGTGGTCAGTGGGGGTGGGTGGGCTCCCGAGGGCAGACAGCCACCAGGTGTTGTCCCAGGCGGTGGAGCAGGGTCCGAGGATGGGGACCTCGGTCTTCTCTGAGTTGAACTTCAGACAGCTATCCTTCATCCAAGCTGCCACATTGTTCATTCCTTCCTGGAAGCAGAGTCTGGTATCTTCCGGATTCTTCGTGAGGGAGAGGATGAGCTGAGTGTCATCGGTGTAGGATACGATGCTGAGCCCTTGCTGTCTGACGATGGCAGCAAGGAGGGCAATGTAGATGTTGAAGAGTGAAAGGGCTGAGAGATGATCCCTGTGGTACTTCGCAGTTGATATCGGTGGGTTCGGAGCGGAAGGGAGAGAGTCTGATCCTCTGGGTTCGACCGGAGAGGAAGGATTGGATCCAGTCGAGGGCGGTTCCTTGTATCCCTGCGTCATGAAGTTTGGCTGTAAGTGTGCGATGAGAAATGGTGTCGAAGGCCGCGGAGAGGTCTAGCAGGATGAGGGCCGCCGTGTGTCCCTGGTCCAGTAGCATGCGGATGTCATCCATGGCGGCTAGGAAGGCAGTCTCTGTGCTATGGTTGCTGCGGAATCCCGACTGGGAGGAGTCTAGGATGGAGTTCTCTTCGACGAATGCGGTCAGCTGGGCGTTTACAAGTCTCTCTGTGACTTTGGCCGTGAAGGGGAGGAGAGAGATGGGCCAGTAGTTTTTCAGGTCTGTGGGGTCGGCCATAGGTTTCTTGATGAGGGGTTTCACCTCTGTCCATTTTCAATCGTCTGGCCAAATGCCTGATGTGAGGGAGGCGTTGATGGCGCGACCAAGTTCGGGTGCGATGGCGGCAGTGGCCCTGTGGAATATGTGCGGTGGTAGGGGTCCATAGGTGCTCCTTAGTGAGTTTTCTTCATGGTCGTGGTGATGAGTTCAATGGTAGCGGGATCCCAAGACGTGATGGTCGGCTTGTCGGTGGTGATGGGTAGGGGGGGTGGTGTCTGGGGCAGGTTCTCAGCAATTGTCGTAGAGGTCCTTGATCTTACGGTGGAAGTAGGAGCTGAGCTTGTCACAGAGTTCCTGGGAGGGTGTGATGTCCGTGGCTTCGCAGGCGGGTCTTGCAAACTGCTGTATGGCATTGAACAGTTTTCTGGCATCGGTCACGTTGGTCTGAACTTTGTCTCTCATGAAGGTCCGTTTGGTGTCTCTTATGCGCTGGTGGTATTGCTTCAATGCGCTCTTGTGGTTGTTCCAATCTTCCGTGGTTTTCTGGTTTCGACAGGTTTTTTCTAGGCGTCTGCAAGCGTGTCTGACTTCTTGGAGTACTGTGGTGAACCAGGCGGTCTTCAGGGGGCATTGTTTGGTGGGGAGGCGGAGCGGTGCAAGCTTGTCTGTGCAGCAGGAGATCCAGCGGTGAAATTCCCTGGCTGTGGTGTTGGTGTCGGTCATGGCGGCGGGGGTGTTTTGACAGAGGGTGGCGTTGAGAAGTTCCTCTGTGACCTTACCCAGTTTCGTCTTGGCAGGCGTGGGGCGGGCTTGTGTGCAGTGGCGGTGTTGAAGGTGAAGTCGACGCAGTGGTCGTCCATCCAGGGGGGCTGGGTAGTGTGGCTGAAGCATATGTTTGTTCCTCCCGCGAAGATGGGGTCGAGAGTGAGACCCCCCTCCGTGGGTGGGTGTGTTGACGAGTTGTTTCAGTCCTAGGTTGTCGAGGTTGTCGGCGAGAGTGCTGGAATCGGGGTCATTGTTGTTGTTGAGGTGGAAGTTCAGGTCCCCGAGTAGGATGTAGTCTGTGGAGGTGATGGCGTGGGGTGTGGCGAGCTCGGCGATGGTCAGTGCGGGCTGGATGTGAGGTTCTGGTGGTCTGTAGATGAGGGTGCCGCGTAGTGTGGTCCTGGGGCTGGTCTGGATCTGGAAGTGGAGGTGTTCCGCGTTGGACCGGTGGTCACTCGAGCTGAAGAGTCGGAGGACGGTCATGTGTGCGATGGCGAGTCCCCCTCCTGGGTGGTGCGGGCGGTCCTTTCTTTGAATCTTGTAGCCGTCGGGGATGGTGGCGGCGATGTCAGGACCGGAGGTGGTGTTGGTCCAGGTCTCCGTGAAGAAGACGACGTCTGGTGAAAGGGTGTCAATCAGGTCCCAGATTTCTATGGCATGTCGGTGCAGGAGCGTACGTTGAAGAGGATGCAAGTCAGGTTCTCGGTGGTGCGTGCATCGGGCGGGCAGTCAGCAGTCGTGGGAGCTTTGTCGACGGTAAATGATCTGCGGCAGGGTCTGCAAGAGAACTGCCTGTGGGTAGTGTTAGGCGAGGGTCTTGCGCAGTCAATCTATCTCCCGGGGTTGAGTGCGTGGAGGGTGGTTGAGTCGTAGCAGAGGGGTCTCGGAGAGAGCCAGGGTTCCTGGCGCTGGTCGCGGTCAGGTCGCAGACGGGCGCAGATGGGCATGCCTTAGGTGCGCCAGCAGCGTGACCGCACAGTGGTTGCCATATGTAGGGGAGGGGGCGGGAGCAGCGGAAGGGAGGCGGGAGCAGGGCTGGATCGGGGGGGGCTGTGCCGCAGGGGCAGCAGCAGGAGGAAAAGTAATGAGCCAGTTATGCTGGGGAAGAAACCCTGTAACAATAATAATGCACAGAGAAAAAAACAGGCAACATTCACAATCACGAGCCAAAAAGTTATACAAAAGGGGACAATCCAACAGAAAAACGCAAGGCGAAACCTGCAACGCAGGGACGGGCTGCCGGCTCGAACCCTGCCAGGCAAGCTCAGCACTGGAGCTAGAGCAGTCGGCTGATTAGGTGGAGCTGCTGGGGAGAGTGCTGTCGTTGGACCCAGAGGTCAAGGAATCACTCGCTCTCCCCACAGCGGTCACCATAAGTAGGGGAGGGGGGTGGAATCAGTAGAAGGGAGGCGGGAGCGGGGCTGGATTGTGGGGCAGGGCCACAGGGGCAGCAGCGGCAGGAAAAGGAATGAGCCGGTGACATGGGGGAAGAACCACTGTAACAATAATAATGCACAGAGAAAAAAAAAACAGGCAACAATCATGAGCCAAAAAGTTATACAAAACGGGACAATCCAACAGAAAAACGCAAGGAGAAACCTGCGACGCAGGGACGGGCTGCCGGCTCGAACCCTGCCGGGCGAGCTCTGTGCTGGAGCTGGAGCAGTCGGCTGATTAGGCGAAGCTGCTGTCCTTGTACCCAGAGGTCAAGGAATCAATCTCGTATTTGTAATGAGTGGTATTCCTGGACAACCCGCCTGGGGCCGGGGCGAGGTACTGAAGCACCGGAGCGGCCTTCCTGCCCGCAGCGGAGCTTGATGTGGGACCCCGACTACTAGATATGCCTGCTGGGCCTGCAGCGAAGAACAGAAAGGTGGAGTGGTGCAGATTCCTCGCTGGATGCCGAGATCACCTGAAGAGGATACGGACACTGTGAGGCAGCCTGTCCTGTGGTGAGTCGCATGTACTGGTGCGCTGGTGGATAGACAAGCCTCCGGATTGTGTTGGCTTGGGTGAGACGGCAGACGGCATAACTGAGATCATTTCACAATCTTCCACCATGATGGCGGAATGCCCCCAGCAACAATGGCCGTCTGACCACGTGGGCAGCTACAATATGGAGGAGGTGGTACGCTACCTGATGAGCCTGAGCACCGGGGTGGGGCAGGCAGGAGACGGCTGCCCCGATATTGGCGGCCCACAACTGTATAGTGACCAAGTCGGTGCAGCGCCGGGTAGGTCAGTCAAGAGAGCGATTGTGAAGGGCTGACGAGGGCATATCTACTCACTCCCTGAGGCTGTCTACTGTGAGGCACCCATAACCCTCATTAGTCGCAGAGGGGGAAATGCAGAGAGGAGCTGCCCGGTCCTCCCGTACCGATTTGACAACTGTCCCAGTCGATGCCTCAGTACTCAGAAGTTTAGCCCCCATTGAAATAACCAGGGCTGGAACAGTGACACTGTAGTGGCCTTCTGGTGTGCTCCGACTCGAGACAGTGTGGGACTCCTGAACTCCTTATACCGGGGGCACTATAATTTCTGAGACCTGAAATAAAGGACTGGTGACCGACCCCATTGAAGGCACACTACGGGGCGCACAAAGGGCAGGGTGCTTGAGCTGGCACCCACTGGCACCAGTCAACCACCTTTAATGAGCTGCATTCCACCAACTAACATGGAGACGGCCCCAGACAAACTGGACTTGATATTGCAAGAAGGCTGATCACGACAAGTTGGCCTCCACAGTGAAGAGCAATAAGTCACTCTTATCAGAAATGCTTCCGCAACATAAGGACTACGCAGTGCAAATATCACAGCTGCAATGCCAGGTGTACAGACTGCAGGACAGGATCGGGGACGATGAGGGCAGGGCACAGAGGAATAAAGTCAAAATAATTGGCCTGCCGGAGCGCTGTGGAGGCCCAAATGCCACCCGTTTTATGGAGCAATGGGTACAAGAACAAGTGGCCCCTGCAGGTTTGTCCGACCTCTTCTGTGTTGAGAGAGCCCACAGAATCTCAACAAGGAAGCCAGTGGCAGGTGCCCCTCCACGCCCAATGATAGCTCGCATATTGAACTATAAAGACCGGGACACCCTGCTTCAGGTCGCCAGGGAGAAATCCCCTATCCAATGTGCAAACCACTGGATCTCACTATACCCAGACAACATGGTCTCGGTTCAACAACAGAGGGCCTCTTATCAAGTGATTAAGAGGAAACTTAGACCTAAAATATGCCTTGCTATTTCCTGCCCGATTGAAAGTAATATATGAACAAATGACGCACTTCTTTGAGAGGCCTGATGCAGTGGGGGACTGGATGGAGGCCACTTTCCCCCCATTCATACTGAAGAGATCGACGCAGGGCACGAGCCGGGAACCACGGGCGGCTGCTGGAGGAAGAACACGTCGCACCAAATCAACGCAGAAAATCAACGCGAAAAGCCCATCTCCAGAGCAGGCCTTGCGGGACAGGGAATCGGGGATAGCTGCAGCAGTGGCATTCACAGACTTTGACCCCCCTATCCTCATTTGAATCTTTTAAGGATACTACCATGCACTCAGACTCAGAGAATAGTCTTGTTTTGTTTCCCTATTACTCCACAGAATGTGAATGACTTATTAGGCTGAAGGGAGCCCATTGTGGGGTGCCCTGTTGAATTAGAGGCAATCTAACTGATGAAAAAGACACTGTAATTCACAATAGCCTGGTTGTCCCCCCAGCTTCTCTGTATCCTTTATATATAACCTGGGTCCGGTCACTCTAAAGGTAGCACACAAACTAACTTGTGATGTTAGAGGTAGGAACCACCACCCCTGAAGCGAATGCAAATCGAAACTAAAGGTAATGTTTCCAAAGTTGTATATTTTGTTTGAACCAGCATAGTTCTCGGGCTGGACTTAGTATTGGGTGTTGAAATGGGTTCATGGGAGTCTGGCTTACCCCCTATCTCACGATATATATTATTTCACACAAGATCTTGGGCAGGTCTAGAAACTGAATACACACATACATGATCACATGAGGAAAGTATAACATAGTTACTAGGAATGTCAGAGGATTGGGGTCAGTATACAAGCGCCATGAAATACACGCTCAACTAAATAGACGAAAGGCGCAGTTTGCTCTATTACAGGAAACGCACCTCACCGAATCCGAGACGACCAAACTTCGTAAGAAGTGGAGAGTCCAAGTGTTCACCACATCATTCTCCGCATTTGCAAGTGAAACAGCTATATGGGTCAGACATAGGGTTCCGTTCGTGGTTCTGAAACAATGCATAGATGCACAGGGCAGATATGCCGTTATCCACGGTACGCTAGAGGGCACACACATAGTCATAGGCCGTATATATGCCCTGAATTATGACCAAGACAAATTTTTAACAAGTCTTAACACAATACTGGCGGATTGGGCAGGATACCCATGGGTACTGGGAGGGGACTATAACACAGTGTTGGATGTTCAGATGGAGCGCTGTCACCCCCCCCTACAAGGAGCTGTCCCCATTAAGCAGGCAGAGGCCCTTTGCGGGTGGGTGACGGGCTGGTCATTAGGGGATGTCTGGCACCTTAAGAATCCCAACAGTCGAGAATACTCCTTTTACTCCCTGCCCCACCAAGTTCACACAAGACTGGATAGAATATTCTGCTCCCTTTCTATAGCAGCCCAAGTGACTCACACCACATACCTGAGAAATCTTTCTCTGATCATAACCCGTTAGAAATCGTGTTAACATGGGGTAGAATTCCGACACCAGTCCCTACATGGAAGTTATGGCCACAAATGTTAGAGGATGCTGTCTTCTGAGCCACTATGGCCTCGACAATCACTAATTACTTCAGCGAGAACGCCAATTCAGCGTCCTACGCCTCATAGAGTGGGACGCATTCAAAATAGTAGTTAGGGGCACTGCCATCAGCGCTACAGTAGGGGCCAGACAGGAGATATACAATCATCTTAAGACTGTAGAGAACACTTTGAATATATTTGAACAAGATGCAGTCAGAGAAGGAGACGTTACAGGAGGCACGCATTCAGCATGCTGAGCTACTTGAACGCCTTCGAGTATTGGATTATCAATCTTATACCCAGCTTAAGCATGCCGAGGTGGATAAATCAGGAGTGCTCCTGGCACGGCTATTGAGGGATACACCCCTCACCCCCACTCCCATACACAAAATAACCCGACTAGACGGTACCACAGTCACCACACAACAAGAAATAAACTAGGCCTTCTGCAAATATTATGAGACATTATACAGGGCCACTGAGAATATGTCAGGGGAGCCCACAGAAGCTTTTCTGTGAGATTTAAACTACTCCCAACTTTCAAAGGCAAAACAAGATGACCTAATTGGCCCAATTACCAAAACTGAACTTAGGAAGGCCATCCAAGACCTCCCACGTAATAAAACTCCAGGCCTACCGGCGGAGTTCTATGACACCTTTTCGGACATATTAATCCCCCACCTGTAACAAATATATCAAACAGCTCTGGAGACCGATAACCCTCCCCTACTACCATGCAAGCCTTAGTCACTTCTCTTCTACAGCCGGGCAGAGACTCAACAGACATGTCAAGCTACCGTCCATTATCGCTTTTAACCACGGAGTATAAGATCCTAAGCACAACCTTGGCCCGTCGACTACTCCCCTATTTACCACAACTTATCCATATTGACCAATGTGGCTTTGTCCCAGCTCGTAGTACTTCCCTGAATATCAGGCATCTCTATCACGTCATGGAGGCTGCTCCTACTGACTTATTGGGGGCCGGGTGAATCTCCCTTGACTTGCGTCAAGCTTTCAATATCCTTTACTGGGATTATACGATGGTGGTTTTGGACAAATATGGCATCCCACCAGGCTATGCGAACTGGGTCAGGCTGCTATAGGCGGTTCCTACAGCGTGGGCCAGGTCTGGAGCCCATGTCTCACGACCATACCAAGGATGTAGAGGCACACGACAGGGCTTCTATCTGTCACCATTGCTGTTCATGCTGGCACTTGAGCCCCTCGCTATCAAGCTCGGGAAGGAGACGGAGGGCGTGGAGATCCGGGTGGGCAACATGACACATGTTCTGTCTGTGTATGCGGATGACCTCATTCTATACATTAGCGACTTGTCGAGTGGCCTAGAGCCCGTAGCGCGGATTTTCAAACAATTCGAACGCATTTCAGGACTAACTATAAATTGGAAGAAGTCCCATACGTTCTTTTTTCCCCAGAGGAGCGCACGGAGACCATTAAGTTTGGACAGCTTTCTCTTTCAGTTGCCTCAAGCACCTTTAGATATTTGGGAATCCAAATATATAGAACCCCATTGGACTTGCTGGAGGGCAACTTGATGAAGGCGGTCAAGTCACTGCGCACCCAGATATCCTTCTGGGTGTCTCTGCCTCTCTCAGTGATGGGTAGAATAGCCATCTCCATAATGGTTGTTCTCCCACGCTTACTATATATTTCACAAATCTGCCAGTAATGATTCCTGCTTCCCTTTTTAAAACACTGAATTCACTCTTATTTGACCTCATCTGGGGTGCTTGCCGTAGAAGAGTTGGATTGCCCAAACTACAATTGGGAACAAACATGGGGGATTGGGAGTAACTGACTTCCGTGCATATTGTTGTGCAAGCCAACTGCAATGGCTATCATATTGGCTTGCGGGAGCAATCTACATGAACTGGGCTACACAGCACAATCTTTGCAATGGGGTGCCCTATACACCTTACTATTACCACAAAGTAATATTCCCCCTTACCCCCCTGCTTTTACGGATAGCTGTCACGTATTGGAAAAAGTCCCTACAATACACAAATCAGAGGCTCCCCTAACACTCCACAACTCGGACAGCTGGTCCCTGGAGGGGTTCTCTACGGTGGGCACACTGTTTGAGAGTGGGACGCTGATGGACCACAAAAGTTTTGCTTAGAGGCAAGGAGTCACGCGCTCTCTTTTTATTCTACATGCAGCTATAATTAGATATATAAAGAAACACTGGGCACCAAGTGGCGAAGAACCCCCAACACACGAACTGATACATGCTGTATACCTGATGGGCGAAGGACGTCATCTTATACAATGGCTATAGAGGGGCGCCCGAGCACACGCCGAAACATCCCTCATAACACTAAGGGAGAAGTGGTCCAGAGACTTGGGTAGGGACCTCACAGATAAGGACTGGTCCTCTCTCCTGGAATATTCTAAGAGAGTGTCCCGTTACGCTAAATTCAAGCTAATATAATACATGATTTTACATAGGGCCTATCTCACTCCACACCGTCTAAACTGCATGCAACCCGACGCTCGGGTTTGCTGCCCAAGATGTCAGGTAGAAGATGAGGATTTGCTGCATATGCTCTGTACATGTCCATGTCTTAGAGGGTTCTGGTCCGAGATTGCACACATAATAGGAGACATAACAGGAATCCCTAATTGGGACACAATGGAGCTCTGTGTATTGGGGCACTACCACTGACCTAAGGCACAAAAAGTGCAGCTAAATTTGCTGACCTATTACTACTTATAGCGAAGCGCTTCATCACTGAGATGGAAATCATCCTTTGGTGGGAAACCCAAATCTGCTAATCTGGCCCATAGTAAATCATTATCAATGACCTCGAAAGTCACTTGGAAATAAACAAGAGCCACATAAAGCAGAGCACACTCAGTTTTCATTGTACAGTGTATCAATGCCAATAAGGAGTTCAAATTATCTTCAATTCCACAATTCTATTGGAGCCATCTCCAAAATGGAAAAGGATTATTGTTCTTTTCCCAATTCTCTAATTCTTGGAGTAACAGTTATCGGCATTTCGTTCAATATCTAGCAAAGTAGTAAGACAATAGTTCTTAGGATAGCTGTGAGATCCTTTTTCAATGTGCAATGCTATTTTACAGACAATATATATAAATATTGCACAGAATCCCTGCCAAAGAACAAGGATGAGTTTTAAACATGATTGGGACAGGTAGCTTGGGTCAGAAGCCCCATGCATGCAGACAGATATCAAGATTTATCCTTACACACTTTAAAAATAACTACCCATTGTTATTCTGCCTCTCATCTTTAGCTTTCCATCATTCTTTGTTATACTCTTTAGCTGTCTGATTGCTATGATGGATGCATAGTTGTGATCTGTTTAATTTGTTCGTCTAATTCCCTTTTTTAATTCTATCTTCCTCGTTCTTAAGTCCTTAGTATATCAGTTATTATCTTTATAATACTGTGGGGACATTCTATCTCACTGGGATGATCCTTCAGCCCATCTTTTACTACATGAAGTTAGAAATTGGGTTGTAGGTTTACTGAGGTATGAGCCCTAGTCAATCACAATCCTAGTCAGGTAGCTTAGCACAGAGCAGCCAGGCTTAGCTTTAGAGGCAATGTGTAAAGTATTTGTGCAACACTTCAAACAGTAAAACAGTGGAAAATAACACACAAAAAGATAACACACCAGGGCAGGAAAATTATACTTAATTTAATAAATAAAACAAGACCCAAACAGCAAAAAACCTAATAAGTAGAAATTGAGATATGAATGTTTAAAGAATAAACTGTAAAATAGCACTTAGAAGCAATAATCGCTCACTGGGGATATCTGGTCATGCTGCCTACAGTGACCCTGTGAGGCCCGCTGAACAAAAATACCTTGATCCTGGCTGCGTCGACGTCAAAGATGGGGATCGCAACAGAAGCGATGTGTGAGTGTCGATCCACGCAGTGAGGGTGATACGGCAGTCCCGATCCGTGCAACAGCAACGATGCATCAGCTCCGACGAGCAAAGAGCTGCGATGCAGTGATTCGTCATTGACGATGCCGTTGACAGAGATGCAGTGACCTTTTACGGTGGTGGCTCCGAAGGCGATGCATCAGTTTTGGCCACTTGACAGGAGCGATGGCTGGTTTTGATCCACGCAACAAGAGTGATGCACAGGTTCTGATCCACGTGACAGGGGCAATGCGCTGGTACTGGTCCACGCAACGGTACCAATGTGCTTGTTCGACAGGGGTTGCATGGACTTTGTTGAAGCAAGCGCCTTCGGCCTCACTTCCAAGAGTGCAGGACTAAGGTAGCACCACTTGGCAGGGTAGACTCTTGGATGGCAGAGTCCAGGTGCCAAAGCAGGTAAGATGGAAGTTTTTCATGTCCCTGAGACTTCAGATCAGGAGGCCAGCCAGCTAGCCCTTGGAGTCACACTGAATTCAAATGTCCCAGTTCTTCTTACCCAGGCAAGGGAACAGCAGGCAAAAGGGCAGCCCAGTGAGACAGGAGTCCAGCAAAGCAGCAGTCCAGGTGAGGGGCAGTCCTTCAGCAGCACAGCAGTCCTTCTTCCTGGCAGATTTTGCACAGGTCCAGAAGTGTACTGAGGTGGTGGTGTGTAAGGTCCAGCACGTATATACAGTTGGGCCTTTGAAGTGGGGCAGACTTCAAAGACAGTCCTTTGAAGTGCACAGAGGTCCTCCCCTTCCTGCCTTGGCTCCAGCCTCACTACAGGTGGGAATGCAGCAGCTTGTGTGGGGAAAGGACACAGCCTATTCAGTTGTAAGTGAGGCTGGGACCAGCTCCTCCCTCCCATCCTGCCAGGTTGGGCCATCAAGTCACCCCTAAGCTCCCATTGTGTTTGGCTGTCTGGGGGAAGGAGAAAGTTTCTAAAAACGGAATAAGAATAGTTTTTTGAAAGATTGGAAATTGAAGTACTTTCTTCAAACCCTATGGAGTGCTGAGCGGGGATGCTGTGTATGACTTTGCAAAGTACAATCTTTTAGTACATTACTTGGATGCCCTAAGGATAGAGGGGGACTCCCGCCTGCACCCGGCCTAATTTAAAGAGTTGAATGTTTCGGATAACCTTGTCGTTATACAAGAATACAACGAGTGCCACACAAACCACAATTAACTTTCTAAAAGTGCCATTTTCAGTATTGTAATTTAAAATCCAACTTCATCATAAGTTGTGATTTTAAATTGTGATTCCAGAGACACCAAACTTGAAAAGTTAATCCCTTCACAATTGAGAATTACATTTTTAAAATGTAATACAGCGATACTAATGTTATCCAATGGGAGAGATAGGCCTTGCAATAGTGAAAAATAAATTTGAGAGTTTTTCACTACTAGGACAACTTAAAACTACATGTCCTGATTTTCAAATACATTGCACTCTGCCCTCTTGAGTTGTCAGAGCCTACTTTGGGGGTGATATATGTACGAAAAGGGAAGGTTTGGACCTGGCAAGAGGTTTATCTTGCCCAGTTGAAATCGCAGTTTACACTGCACATACAGGCTCTGCAATGGCTGGCCTGAAACATATATAAAGTGCTACTTAAGTGGGTGCCACAGGCAGTGTTGTGGGCCCACTAGTAGCACTTCATTTACAGGCCCTTGGCACATGTAGTGCACTTTGCTAGGGACTTATAAGTACATTAAATATGCCAACTGGGTATGAGCAAATATTACAGTGTTTAGAGGAGAGAGCACATGCACCTTAGCACTGTTTAATAGTGGTAAAGTGCTCCGAGTCCTAAGGCCAACAAAAACGATGTCAGAAACAGTGGAGGAGGAACCAAAAAGTTTGGGGGTGACCTTGCAGACAGGACCATTTTACTACACATGCGCTATCGCTATTGCCTTTGGCTTAAATACTTTTTTAATTTGCCACTCATACTGCTGCTCATTCTTGATCTTTAACAACTCTATTCTTTCAATTTCTCTGCCAGTGCATTTTATATGATCCTGGACTACTGGTCTACATTTCATGTTAAACTGCTGGGAAGAGTTATCACTCTCTACTCTTGCAGTGATTTCAGAATCAGTTCTACTGTCAAAAGAAACAAGGGTGTTATCAAGCACTCCCATCCTGCTCACAGAAATGTCAGTGAAATATGTCGGAGAATGGCGGTTCAAAGAGAATCTTGATTTCATTAAAGACAATGGAGACCAACATTTTGCAATAACCTTTCATTGCTGCCTCACATGCAGCCCTTTAAAGAACATTGCAGAAATACCTCATAAAGCATTAATCCATGTTAGAAAGTTCAAACAGTTATAGGTCCAAGACACACAATCAGATACCTCTTTTATACTGAGATGAAACAAGATATTTCCTTAATCTCAAACCAAAACTTCTACTGTGAAAGATCTGCAAATAAAAAATATATTAGTCAACAAATTTCTTCATACAAAAAAAGCATGAGTAACTTCTGCTTATTCATACGTTCAGCATGATAAACGTTTAGCTTATTTCCTATATCATACAATGGGAGAGGAGGGTGGGATAATGTTAGTCTCTGTTGTCCTTAATGAAATCATGATTCTCTTTCATGTTAATTTAAGAATCACTGTTTAATTACAAGACCAGAGGCTACCATTACACATATTTAAAGCCATTTAGTACCAGATTGCTCACATGCTCCCCAGCTCTGACCAGTTTGCCCCCTTCAGAATCTCTGTGAGAGAGCCACCTGCCCAAAAAAACCTTTCAGTCATGGCACCTCTAGAGGAGTGAGTTCCAAATCGTGAAAGATCTACTCCCACTTCCTTCATCACTGTTCTTCCCCACCTAGACATTGTAGCTGTTTAAACTGCTTTATAAGGCTTTACATATGAAAGTAACAACTGTAGCTCTCCATCCACTCTAAATTCTAAAAATATGTGTTCACACACTTTAATGCAATTTACAACACACAACGTAACACATTTTATGAAAATAAGGGTAGAAAATAGATTCAGACATGGTCTTAGTTATTTTCCTAATATCAAAGTGTACCCCTTCAAGAGAGTATTATCTATTACAAAGGCCTTTACGTCTGAAACGATTCTAAAACAAATTTAAAATAGTGAAGTTGCTAGGTTTAGAGATATCTGTCTCAGGGAAAGATAAATATTGCTTGTCCATGATATGAACAATTTAAAAATCAATCCTACGTCCCATAAAAAATCAGAATAAGATTTAGGAGGTCTCCTAAGACTAATTTGTTTAATTACTCTCCGTATCAAACGATTATTTCCTAATGCAAAACTGTTAATCAAAGCATGTCCTGCTCACACAGCTGATCTGTAGCAGTTAATTGTCCTGTAAGAAAGACCAGAGCTGAACAAGATATTTTGCTGCATTCACTACAGGAGCCTCCACGGGATCCAAATCTCTCGCCATGCACCAACAGCACCATTTCTTCCATACTTCCTTGTATCTTTTTGTGATACCCAGAGCCCCAGACTCATTCAATAAGGCTTTTTCTGAAAAGGGCTGAATATCTGCTGGTACCCCTGAAATCTTTCAAACAGTAAGGTTCTAACTCCCTTCCAAAACAAAAGGATATTCTTCTCCCTCAGAATATGGAAGAAGACCAAAAGTAATCAGAACCGGACAGGGTATCTCAATTTCAAGTTCAAGCACACCTGATAACCAAACCTGAGAACTCCAATATGGAGTAACCAGAATGATTCTGATTCTCTCTATCCAAACCTTCATCATTACTCTCTGGATCGTTGAGAGCAGAGGAAAAGCATAACTTCCTTCTCCTCCCCAATCCTGAGGAAAGGCATCTCTGCCTCCACCCCAGGATTCTGTCTCCAATTGAAATACCTGGGTATTGATAGGTTGGTCTGCTTGCAAGCAAATCCATCTGAATGGGTCCCCATTAGGCCTGGGGGCAGTTTGTGGAGTTGCTCAAATACACAGCAAAATTCTGCAGAGTTCCATGAGCAGGTGGAGTATTTCTCATCCACCCCGAATGATGCCCCTTGGCTACTGAGGGTCGTTGGGGGCCTACAACCCTATTGTTGTGACAAGTAAGTCCCCCACAGCCGGATTGCCAAGACATGATCGGAGACCCCGCCACCTTTCTCAATCACTCTGCACAGGGGCATCCTTGCCCAATATTGGTTGGAGGGTGAAGTCCCCTTGGCTGCTGAGGGTCGATGGGGGAAAGAACATCTACTGTTGCCACAAGTAAGTCCCCCACAGTGAGATTACTGAAATGTGGTCGAAGGCCCGGCCCTTTTCTCAACCACTCTGCACAAGAGTCCCCTGGCCCACTACTGGTAGGGGGATGAAGTCCCCTTGGCTGCTGAGGGTCACTGGGGGCCAAGAACTAAGCCTGGGCAAAGCACTACGCTATGCTCGCGTAGTTTGTGAAGTTTGCGCTACTTCGCACTACGCGAATTGCACGTAGCACAGTGCGAACACGCGTAGCGTAGTGTTGCGTAGTCCTGCGGTCATTTTTTGCTTGCTCGCGGTTCTCAACGTCAAGTTGGCGACCGCGAGCAAGCAAAATGACATCCTGGCGAGACTTTTTCCTTGTTCGCGACCAGCAACATCAAGTTGGCGATCGCGAGCATGGAAAATAAACCTCCCGGCGAGATTCCCAATGCGAGGAGGTCAGGTTTCCCATTGCAAGGGGTCGCGTATGCTCGCGACCGCTCGCGATGAGAAACTACCAGTTCGCGTTGAGAAAGCTGCCGCTCGAGTAAAAATCTACTCGAGCAGCAGAAAACTACAGCTCGCACTGTGCAAGATGCCATTTTCAATGATTGCACAGTGCCGGTTTTTTGTCCGCACTGTGCAATCATTGAAAACGACATCTGGCACAGTGCGAACAAGGTACTACGCAGTTCGCGAAGTGCTACGCGTAGCTCGCATAGTGCGAAGTGAACTTTGCGTAGCTTCGCGAAGTGCTACTTCGCGAACTACGCCCAGGGTTACCAAGAACCCTTATTGTTGCAACAAGTAAGTAACCCACAGCCGGAGTGCTGACAAGTTATCATAGGCCCGTCGCCTTTCTCAACTACTCTGCACAGGAGCCTCCTGGCCCACTAATGGTTTGAGGATGAAGTCCCCTTGGCTGGTGAAGGTTGTTGAGGGCCAAGAGCTGCTATTGTTGCAACAAGTAAGTTCCCCACAGCCGGACTGCTGAGATGTAATCGAAGGCCCCACCCCCTTTCTCAACCCCACTGCACAGGAGTCTCCTGGCTCACTACTGGTCGGGAGATGAAGTCCACATGGCTGTTGAGAGCCATTAGTGGCCAACAACCCCTATTCTTGCGACAAGGAAGTCACTCACAGCTAGATTGCTGAAACATTGTGGGAGGTCCCGCCCCCTTTCTCAACCACTGCACAGGGGTCTCCTGGCACACTGCTGGTTGGGGGATGATGTCCCTTTGGCAGCTGAGGGCCATTTGTGGGCCTAGATCTTCTATTGTTGCAACAAGTAGGTCCCCCATAGCCAGACTACTGAGACATGGTTAGAGGCCCTGCCACCTTTCTGAACCACTCTGCCCTGTGGCCTCCTGGCCCACTACTGGTTGGGGGATGAAGTCCCCTTGGCTGGTGAAGGTTGTTGGGGGCCAAGAGCTGCTATTGTTGCCACAAGTAAGTCCCCCACAGCCAGACTGCTAAGATGTGATTGAAGGCCCGCCCCCTTTCTCAACCACTCTTCACAGATGTCTTCTGGAGAAGTGTGGCTCACTGGTTAGAGGAGGCAGACCTGGAAGCAGAGGTCAGCCCAGGACCAGGGTTCAATTCCTGGCTCGGCTGGGTCTTGAGTCCAAAAAATGTCCATGGACTCGATAATTCTCGCTCCAGTGCCTACTCGACTCATGGGTTCACACTCTGCGACTCTGGGCAATAGCTTGCTTAATCTCCACATGGGCCCCTCGCGGCGGGATGCCTGGCTTTCACCTTGCGGATGCCCTGCTGGGTTATCTCACAGGGGAATACCAGGACGGGTTCCCTAAGCAAGCGCTTAGAGACCGCTTGGTGATTTGCGCTATATAAATTCCTGCACACAAGTAAGTCCCCCACAGCCAGACTGCTAAGATGTGATTGAAGGCCCGCCCCCTTTCTCAACCACTCTTCACAGATGTCTTCTGGCCCACTACTGGTTAGGGGATGAAATGCACTTGGCTGTTGAGAGTCATTGGTGGCTAGCAACCCCATTGTTGCGACAAGGAAGTCACCCACAGCCAGATTGCTGAGACATCGTGGGAGGCCCGTCCCCTTTCTCAACCACTCTGCCCGGGGTTCTCCTGGCACACTACTTGTTGGGGGATGATGTCCCCTTGGCTGCTGAGGGCCGTTTGGGGCAAAAACCTCTATTGTTGCGACAAGAAGGTCTCCCATAGCCAGACTGCTCAGACGTGGTCAGATGCCCTGCCCCCTTTCTTAACCACTCTGAACAGGGGCCTCCTGGCCCTCTACTCATAGGGGGAGGAAGTCCCCTTGGCTGCTGGAGTTTGTTGCGTGTCAAGAACCACTATTGTTGTGACAAGTAGGTTCCCCACAGCTGGATTTCTGAGACGTTGTGAGAGGTCCCGCCCTCTTTCTCAAACACTCTGCACAGGGGCCTCTTTGCCCACTACTGGTTGAGGGATAAAGTTCCCCTGGCTGCTGTGGGTCATTGGGAGCCAATAACTCCTATTATTGTGAAAAGTGGGTCCCCCACAGTTGAATTGCTGAGATGTGGTTGGAGGCCTCGCCCCCTTTCTCAACCACTCCGTGCAGGGGCCTCCTGGTGCACTACAAATTGGGGGGACGAAGTTCCCCTGGCTGCTGTGGGTCATTGGAGGTAAGAACCTCTACTGTTGCGACAAATAAGTCCCCCACAGCCATACTGCTGAGATGTGGTCAGAGGCCCATCCCATTCTCAACCACTGCACAGGGGACACCTGGTGCACTACTGGTTAGGGGGATGAAGTCCACTTGGCTGCCGAGAGTCATTGGGGGCCAAGGACCCCTGTTGTTGCGACAAATAAGTCCCCCACAACCGGATTGCTGAGATGTGGTCAGAGGCCCATCCCTTTCCCTTTCTCAAACTCTGCACAGGGGCCTCCTCGCACACAACTGGCTGGGGGATGAAATCCCTTGATTGCTGAGGGTCGTTAGGGACCAAGTTTGCTGAGACGTGGTCGCAGGTCCCGTCCCCTTTCTCAACCACTCTGCACAGGTGTTTCCTGACCCGCTACTGGTTGTGGGATGAAGACCCCTTAGCTGTTGATGGTCATTGGGGGTCACAAACCCTTATTGTTGCGACAAATATGTCCCCCACTGCCGGATTGCTGAGATGTTGTATGAGACCTCACCCCCTTTCTCAACCACTGCCTCGTTGCGACACCTGCGCGCTAAAATAATTCCGCTCCATTGCGGAGTGCGGAATTTATCGGTAACTCCACATTCTCTGAGGAACGCCGAGTTGATGAATTACTCAAACTCTGCGAGCGCAGTGGAATTTTAAACCCAGGACTAGTCCCCATAACCTCTGGATGATTTAAAAAAATACTGGGTTCAACTTCTAATCTCTGAAATCCCTGTGGTATCTAGAATTTCAGTCTGCTCTCACATTCTCCTGACCTGGAATATATTCTTCTCTTAAAAGGATTATGTGTCCCCAACAAAAATACCGTATCCGTTTTACAAAATCTGCCAGTCTTTTTATTTTGGGCCCCCCAATCGATTTAGGTATAGAATGGCTATAAAATTGGCCAAACGATATAAAGTTATACTGTTCGCCAGTAAATGTTCTTAAACTCATCAGTGCATTGAAACCAGCTAACATTTCTAAACAATTTATGTGTAGGAATTGTTCCTCCTTGGACCATTTCCACAAAGTTTCCATCTCTTTCAAGCATGCTACCCAACCAAAATTGCTGGCATCCAACTCCAAGACAAACTCAGGAATATTTCCAAAAATGGCTTTGCCATTCCAGATCTCCAGATTATCTAACCACCATTCTAGATCCTCCCGAGCATTGACCGATAATGAAATTGGATCTGCATACCACAGACCTTTCGTCAGTCCAAAAGCCATCAGTCTCTATCTAGCTCTGTAATGCAATAGACCCGGGATATGGCTTGAATGGACAATGATAGAAGTCCAAGTACTCTAGCCAAATCTCTCAAGGTCACTAGTTTCTTTACCAAAACATATTTTACCTCCTATCCTATTTTTCTTATCTTTTTCTGAGGAAGAATTAATTGAGATAGTTGAGTATCAACCTGAAAACCCCCAAATTCTGTGTTCTGTGTGGGGACCATGATAGTCTTTTCCACATTTATTATAAACCCTAAACTGTCCAATAGATCTCTTGTTCACCCAAGGTGTCTCAGCAGTTCTGGCCTGTTCGTAGATATTAACAATATGTCTTCCAAATAGATTATCAATCAGTTGCCTCTTTCTCTCATGAAGGTCACTACTGGAAGCATCACCTTCGTGAAGCACCAAGGATCTGAGGATAACTCAAAAGGAAGACAAAGATATTGCTATAGGACACTTCTCCACCTGAACTGTAAATATATTTCATATATTGAGAGGGTATTTCTATAATCTTGTCTTTTTCTTTATGAGGAAAACCGTACTCACAAAACCTTCTCCTAACTCTGACGCAGCGACTCGTATTATTGCCCCTTGGCACAACATTTGGGAAACCTCTTAATCTACCAAATGCCTCTTTTCCAAATAAAAAGCCTATTCTCTTGGATGGTTTTGAAACCACCTAAGGTTTCCAATACCCAGTTGTTCTTCCCATTTGTGAATAAAAAACCTCAGGCTTCCACCAAACTTTAAAAGAAAAAAAGCAACTGGACCGCTCAAACTCACCTTGAGCTTTTGACCTTCCTCCATGATACCTCGAATTTCTTCCTCTTTCTGGGAAGAAGCCCACATTGAAACAATAGTTCCTTCCATAGTTTCTAGGTTCATGAGAATAATAGTGGGGCCTTTGGACTGTATGCTCGACAGCCAGTCCCCTCCTAACAGACCTTCCAAAAACTCTTGTGCCAAGAACATGCCTCATGGTATTTTGGGCCTTGCTAAAGGCAGTGAATGTGGAGACATACTTTCATAACGACTTCACAAAACTTTGGGTCCTTCATATCCTCTCTGTTTGCTAAGTCTGCCAATTCCTTAAGGACAGCCTTCCTTCTCTCCATTATAAAACCTGTATAAGCATTCTTTAACATACATAAAGCACATTGGGCCCATCCTCTAAGGAGTTCCACATCGATCCTTGTAATATTACATCTAGCTTCTACAGCCATGTCTAGAATATGAGACAAGTGTCCCATCCCATTCAGAACTTATTCCTGACATTGTTTCAGACAACGTTTTCCTTTCTGAGGTCATTCCCAAACTTAAAGAGGAATGTCATAAGTTTTGGGTCAAGATTAGGGGTTGTACAATCTTTGTCCCCAGTAGATGACCTTCGACACTCTACCCATAACATGTTGCAGATGTCTTTGTGAAAGGATTTTCTCACCCAGAATTTAATAAAGTTTGCAACCAAAGGTTACAGGAACGTTATAGTTAGTCTGACATTTCACTCGTACAAAACTCAAGAAATTCAGTGGTTATAGTTAGCTGAGCTACCACCCAGGCAGCGTTGACAAAGACAGCGGACCCCCAGGAAACACACCAGTCTCACAGACCCAACACCTGACAATGGCATTGCCCATTACAGGCTCAAAAGGACAACCATTGCATGCATCAAAACCAACAACGCCCAACAGGCCGATGGCACCAACACAGCGGACAACCAACATCCCACCCCACACAAAGCTGCTGGCTGTGCTGCACCTACTGGCCCCTGGTACCCTCCAACCAACACCCGCCACAGTCGGAGGAGTCACACAGCCAGTCACATCCCAGTCCTGGACATCACCATCAGCCTGGTATCCCAGTCCCCATACGTCCAACATAATGCGCAGGATCCGCTGGAGACCAAGCAAGGACCATACACCATAGCTGGATGCACGCATGGGTTGGGGGCAATCCACAGCACACATGTCCTACCTGTGCCCCCTGGTGACACAGCACACAGTCACCGTAACAGAAAGCACAGGTCTCACATCAATGTGCAGGCAACAACCGAACACCGTGGAACCTCCACCGATGTCGCCTACAAATTCCCCGCCAGTGGGCATGATACCTTCATCCTCTGACAGTCCATCAGCACCCCGTGTTACCAGGATGGCACCAAGGGAAATGCACCATCCCTTGGCAAGTACAAAATGAACACCCACCCAACTCAACTCCACAACCATGCAACTCACAACACTGGCAATGCACACGACACAAAATCACAACCAACATGCAAAACAACATGCCCACCCACCAGACACGACAGAACAACTCACAACGGTAAGCTGGGCAAGCCGTGAACATGAGCCATCAATGGCATGGCACCCCAGCCACACAATAGCCGAATGTGGGGAGAGGTGGCAACCAGGCATCTGTGGAGGAGGCAAATGACGCATGAATGGGAAAGTACACAATGCCAAGAGTGGCGGAGATGTGCTGGACAGACTGCAGCATGTGGAAGACACCCATATACATGGCGACATACACCACTGGTGTATGGAGTGTAGTGGAAAGTGGACGCAACCATGTCACCCCAGCCAGTGGGGAAGTTCTCGGAAATGTGGCCTGTTATGTCCCCTCGTAAGCGTGAGCGGAGTGTGATGGTCCAGCGTACACCAGGCCAGCATAGGGGTGTGAATAAAAAGCACATAGCCCTGGGCGTGGTCCTCTTCCAGAACGCCCAATGTCTCTGCCAGGGCGGCTCCTCTCACCATGCCACGAGGCCAATGCCGTCCTCGTGAGCCGAGTTGCCTTCAATCCTGTACGCCTGCCATAACCCCACCCGCTGGACCCCGAAGCCATCAGGCCCGCCTCTGCACAGCCACGCCGATCACCTTTAGACACCGGCGTGTGTCAAGGAGGGCCCACCACGTTCCTGTGCAAGTTCCAAGCCCAAGGGCCGCATCCTTGGCAGCCTCTCAGACCATCACGGCCTTCACGTCACAGGCCCGCTTTAGACCTTTATCGTTGACGTACTCTATTGCCGCTTCCAGCCTACACTGCGGTCAAGTAGGTCACACATTTGGAACTGAATCTTGACTACACGATGGCAGAGTACATATGTTCATTGCAGAGTTTACATCCCATCGACGTGGTGCCGCCAACTCTGTGCATAGCATCACAACCACACGTGTCTGTGGGCCTTCGCGGACTATTGCTCTCGGCCTATGCTGCCCACGAGTAGGTCACAGAATTGGAACTGAACATCGATTTTTCAACGGCAGATTACATATCTTCACATGCAAGGAGAGGCGTGAGAGGATGACGCGTTGCAGCCCGGATGGAATAGGATCATCATTACGGAGGTGATTGAACACTACCAACAACTGCCCTGTTGCCACTAACTCTGTGCATAGCAAGCCAACGACAGGCTGACTGCTGCCCCCGGCCTACACTGCGGTCGAATAGGTCACACACACCTTCGAATTCAGCCTCGATTTGTTAATGGAAGACTTCATGTCATTGTACAGGCCTCATTGCAGACTGAATCCCCTTTCAGCCCCGGTGCCAAGGTGTCTATTCTCCGAGACCCATGGTCACTTTCTGGTTGGGCTTTGGGGGCAACTAAATCCATGGACTTGGGGTTTTCATCGCCATCATGGTGGTGATACTGACTTTGTGGCGAAAACGAGGCTGTGGCATTCCACCCCTCCATTTTCTGCTTCTGGATAACATCAGACCTTTCACCTCATGCCCTGGAGGACACTTTCCACTGTCCTCCGCAACACTCCGCAACATACACCTCAGATATTGATGAGGACCCGCTCAGGTCGCATGGCCCATCTGACTGCACCGCAAGTCACCGCCCCGTGGCAGAGTGCCTGTGCCTGCCGCTGTGCATCCGGGGCCACTAACTCTGTGCTAGACATGTCCAGGACCCCTTCTTCTGGGGTATTGGATGGCCTCTGAGGCGATGGCCTTAGTGTCATCAACACCATGGGCCTGTGGCCTCTGCGCTGTCCGCTGCCTCCGGCCTCATCTGCGGGCCACCAGGGCTCAGACATGAAATCGAGTCCTGACCGGCACAGGCGTCGCATCACCGCAGGAGGCACATGCCACCTCAGCCAGGACAACCACCAATCGCCATCTGCCAGAGTCGAAACGGTGGTCCTGACAAACCTATGGAGTTGCAAATTACCTATCGTGGATGTCATCATCAGACTGATACCCTGCTCAGCACTCCAGGTGCCACTGACTCAGTGCCCAGCAAGCCATTGTCCGTTACTGATTGTGTTTTGTGCTGTGGAGAGGCAGCAATGTCATCTCAAGCAGTGTGGGAGACCTGGGATGTTGTTGAGGAAGCTGATGCAGGTCTAACACACCACACTGCATCTGCATCAGGAATATCTCGAAGGGACACAATCCGAGATTTTTTTTTCACATGCGCGCGCTCACCTCTAGTGCCCCAACCACAGTGCACTGCAACTCACGGACACTTCTGTTTGCATGTTGCGTGTCCTCTGGAGTTTCTCCGTCTCCCTCCATGTTGCTCAGCAGTTGACTCAGTTATGCAGGTGTTTTCAGTTCCCGTTGCACTGCTGTCCACTGTTCAAGTGGTTGCCAGCACAAAGCACTCTGTGCGTGCTGGCTTACACTCACCCCAAACACATCCAGCACAGGCGTCACTGTACATGTAGCCCTGCCAATAGAGGGGCCGGGCGCCAGTGCCCGTAGCCAGTTCAAAATTATATCTGTGTCCCTGTGGTCTTGTTGTATGCATGAGGGCTCTGGGCCCTAAGACATTACATTGTGCTGTGTACAGCGGATGCAGACATGTCACCGCAAGCAGCGGGTTGGAGCTTGGACATGTAGTTTTGTCGTCACCCACTCAATTTGTATGGGGAGTGGGCTGGGCCATCATATGCAGAGCGACGTGGGTGTGTGACTGCTATTTGCGTGCCCCTGGGCATGATTTTGTACTGTGAATGTGCAGCTGCATGTGTCTCTATGGCTGTGTGGGTCTCCTTTGTGGGGTGTGGGTGGTCCCTGAAGTGTAATGGACACCAACATATGGGATCTAGTTCGCCTTCCATGGGTTTGGACCCCAACCACGCCTGTTCGTCCACCTCCTTTTGGCGTGCTGACACATGACAACTGGGCTTCCTGTGTGGGTGGGTGAAGTGGCGTGAGCCAGCTGTGCTTGCGGGTGCTTCCTGCTGTGTGGTCTGTTGTAGGCTCTGTGTTCTCCTCTGAGTAGCTTGGCTGACCGGGTCCTGGTGGTGGGTTGCTTGGGATGTCCATGGTCTGTTGTAGGGCGTCGTTGTCGAAGGTGTGGTGGTCCTCTCCGGCATCACAGATGTGTTGTCTTGTGTGCTCTGCTGGAGGTGTTGTGTGCCCCTCTGCAATGTGAAGGGGAGATGCATGTTAACATTGTGTTGACATGTATGTTCGCGCATTGTTCTGGTCTTCATGCAGACTGTATGACAATGTACAATGTGAGTGTTCGCGAGGTGCTGAATTCTGCTGCGGGACAGTGTACATTTGGACTACATGACGGATGTGAGGTCCTACGCATACATTTCCATTTCAAAGTTTCCTGCTCTGTCAGATGTAGTAGGCATGTTTCTGTGCATGTGTGGAGCCAGTTGTGTCCTCTGTTCTGCAGTGTCGGCTATGCATATTGTATCATGTTGTCGTCAATGGGGGTGTGCTGTTCTTGCTATGTGTGTGTGCTGCAGTGTGCCAAGGGGATCAGGGACATGATCCTGGGTAATTGTGGGTGTGCAGTGTGCTACGCCTCATTGTGCATGTGTGCCATTGTGCCCATATCCCCCCGTCCACCAAGTCCCTGTTGTTTACTTTCCCTGTTGATGTTGTGTCAGGTCCTCTCGAGCTGTGTCCATACTCCCTTCTCCTTGCATCGTCTCCACACTGATGACTGTGGCCTCGGTTTCCACCAGCTCCTCCTGTGGCGCAGGACTGCCACCTCCTGTCGCTGTTGCTGCCTTCCTGTTGGCAGCGGGTTTGTGCCTGGTTTCGGTTGTCGCGTCATGCCAGCGCCTCTTGGCCTCCTGGATTGGCCTTCTTGGCACTCCAACTGCAGACAAGGTGGTCTGCTTGTGGGTCAGTTGCTGGTAGTGTTCTGTCACCTCCATGACGCTGGTCTTGTTTTCCTACGGTCTGCACTCCGTCTTCCTCTCTCTCTTCTCCTTGGCCTTCCCTGACCCGTTGTTCCTTGCTGGTGGTCTGTGAGGGTTGTGGGGTTCGCGTTGGCCTCTGCGTTGGGTCAGGTTGCATCCATGTTGCTACGTGCTTTGGCTTGTTTCTGGTGTGTTGTTTCTGTGTTTTTATGGTGCATTTTCCCACCAGACGTGTGGTATTTGCAGACCTGTGGCTGGTTTTTGCAACTTTTTGAAACGCGAATGGCCTCGTCGCATGTTTTTTTGTGTTAGCATTTCGCATTTTTGCGGCGTGCCGTTGGATTTTGCATGGCCATTTGACACGTTATCTGGTGACTATCGCATGCTACCGCCGCGTTGCGAATACTTGGTTGGCACGGCGTAGTTTTACCGCAATGGGCTGCGATATTGAGAGTTGCGTTAAGCTACTCTTGCGGTAGTTATCACATGTTCTTGTGAATATACCCCAAGAGATCTTCGTTAGCGCTGTAGGAATTCCTCTCAGAATGTTTCTCAGGTAGAAAGGATTGAAGGAATTATCTACTCTGGAAGAGCTTCAAAGCAATGGATTTGTCTGTATCTAGAAACAAAAAAAAATATCTTTACCCTACAAGTACTCTCGTTATTCTGATTCCTATATTTCTTATAATTTAACTAACATTGAATGCCTACCAATTTCTTTTATGAGAGATTTTCTGAATCAGCAACTTCTGAGTGAAGCGTTCTTATTACACGCTTCCAAATGCAACTTCTTCTCCACAAATTATAATCTGGAACACAATGGTATCAAAGGATTGTTACCTATTCAATAGTTCAGAGCATTGACATTAAACATATACATTGCCTTGTATTGTTATCATACCTATTTGTGCCTTGAACTGTGCCCCAAAGTAATTTGGGGCACAGTTCAAGGAAAAAAGAACACAAGCACAATTGCGAGCACCATGCCTTAAATTACTTTCTCCAGTTCTATCTCGAATTCTGGCTGAATAAATTGTCCTTTGCTTATTAAAAGTCTTTTGTTTTAAAAAGAACGTACAAACTTTTCACGAATTTCTAAACAGTTTCCTTGCTTCCTGTGCATTTGTTGTTTTAGAATTAAACAAGTCTATTGAAGATCTTGCTTCGGTTTACTACTGTTCATGTACACTCCAAATGTCTCAATTGGAATTTAAAAGGGTAATTATAGCCTTACCACTGCGAAAGTTGCCTTTGAAAGCACTTTAGCAACCAGAATGGACGTTGGGGGGACAGGATTCCAGGAGACTCCAGGAACCAGAACTTTCTCAAGAGCTGAAGGGACGAGAGCAACGCTGGAGCTGACTGGAGACAGGTGAGCACCATGGGAATTCCGAAAGCGAAACGCATGTTAAGGGGCGGGCTTGCTTTAAATACCTAGATGCTCCGCTCCTGTTTTCATGATACAAATGTGCAGAGTGCGGTTGTTAGCACATGCGCACGTTGAATCGTTCTTAGTATTTGCATGATTCGAGCGGTTACAATCCTCGTGATCAGAAGGCACATTTCTAAAATATTGAAAGACCGATGGCATGACTGTATATTCAAGGAGACCGTATTTCATGAAAAATGCGGTTTTCCATTTGTCTCCTTCCTTTATATGAATGAGGTGGTATGCACCCCGTAAGTCAAGCTTAGTGTAGATGGTAGATCCCTTGACTCGGTTGAACAGGACTGGAATGAGTGGCAGTGGCTAACGATTTTTAATTGTCGTCTTGTTGATTGCACAATAATCGATGCAAGCCCTAAGATCTCTGGACTTTTTGGCTACAAAAAAAAGTGGCGAAGAGACAGATGATGTAGAATGTCAGGTAAGTCTTTAAATACTGGGTTTCTGGCTCGGTTAAAGCGTAGATTCTTCTGCAAGGTAAAACTGCACCAGGAATTAGATCTATCCTATAGTCGTACACCCTATGTGGTGGTAACTGAGTGGCTTGGACTGGGTCAAATCTTCTGAAAAGTCCATATATACACTCCAAGTGCAGGCTCACTGCGTTGCTCCAGATCGAGACTGCGCATCGCCACCCAGCGCCTGCTTGCTGGTTAAAACATACAGTCCATGCTCTCTTCCAAGTAAGTAGACAGTGCGACACAACTCCGGGGAATAAAAAATGGCTTTAATGATTTTTCCATGCGCAAACAGCTTCATCAGTGCCAGTCTCAAGGTGTTCTTGGTGTTCCTGGGGGGCCAAGCGATGTTATACTGTTACCGAGACCACACCCAGTCAGGTGGTCTCTCGCCCCTCCTCCGCTCAATGATGTACAGCTGCTTTGCTTACATTCCACAGCCAGGTGCATTCTGGTCTTGATAGTCCGTTGAGGAGGCCCATTGAGTAACAGGGCATTTCTTGCACCATGTGGTACCCCAATAACAATTGGCTGCAGGTATCAACACCACCCCTGGTTACTGGGAAGTCCGGCCATTCCTTTGTCCCCTTATCAGGCACACAATGTTGCCTCCTCTCTCCCCTCGCATCCAGAATCACACCAAGTGGTTTTGACATGCTGGGGGGGGGGCTCCGCGTAAACATAAACACTCCAAGTGCAGGCTCACCGCGTTGCTCCAGATTGAGAGGGTGCATCGCCACCCAGCGCCTGCTTGCTGGTTAAAACATACAGTCCATGCTCTCTTCCAAGTAAGTAGACAGCGCAACACAACTCCGGGGAATAAAAAATGGCTTTAATGATTTTTCCATGCGCAAAGAGATTCTATCCCTGAAACGCTCGGCATACGCGTTTCAGCCTTCAAACGGCTTCATCAGTGCCAGTCTCAAGGTATTCTTGGTGTTGCTGGGGGGCCAAGCGATGTTATACTGTTCCCGAGACCACACCCAGTCAGGTGGTCTCTCGCCCCTCTTCCGCTCAATGATGTACAGCTGCTCTACTTACATTCCCCAGCCAGGTGTATTCTGGCCTTGATAGTCTGTTGAGAAGGCCCATTGAGTAACAGGGCATTCCTTGCACCATGTGGTACCCCAATAACAATTGGCTGCAGGTATCAACACCACCCCTGGTTACTGGGAAGTCCGGCCATTCCTTTGTCCCCTTATCAGGCACACAATGTTGCCTCCTCTCTCCCCTCGCATCCAGAATCACACCAAGTGGTTTTGACATGCTGGGGGGACTCTGCGTAAGCATCAACACTCCAAGTGCAGGCTCACCGCGTTGCTCCAGATCGAGAGGGCGCATCGCCACCCAGCGCCTGCTTGCTGGTTAAAACATACAGTCCATGCTCTCTTCCAAGTAAGTAGACAGCGCGACACAACTCCGGGGAATAAAAAATGGCTTTAATGATTTTTCCATGCGCAAAGAGATTCTATCCCTGAAACGCTCGGCATACGCGTTTCAGCTTTCAAACGGCTTCATCAGTGCCAGTCTCAAGGTGTTCTTGGTGTTCCTGGGGGGCAAAGCGATGTTATGCTGCTCCCGAGACCACACCCAGTCAGGTGGTCTCTCGCCCCTCCTCCGCTCAATGATGTACAGCTGCTTTGCTTACGTTCCCCAGCCAGGTGCATATATATCTATATATATATATATATATATATGTGACAAAGGCGGCTTGCCGTTGAAATGAGTCGTGGCCCTATTTTTTGTTAATAAATGAATCTTCTTGTTCTATCCTCACATGGTTGGCGCCTGTTTGTTTATGATGGGATTGGTTATATATATATATATACATACGCCCTGCCACGCAAAGAGCGGTACCTTCGGTGCGTGAAGATTGTGTGCACCATGAGGAGCTGGAAATGCCGGTATTGCTAGGATGGACATTGATAAGCAACGTGGCAGTTTTCCCTCACAGCATCCACTTGAGATTGTATTTTTTCAATGTACAGAGCCCTGGCAGCAACCAATTTGGCTCAGTTACGGACTACTTACCCACAATGCCACTGTGCTGAAGGAGCTCCCATTAGGGCGGGGTTAAAGGTATGAGTCCACACAGCTGCTGGGACTTTGTGCATGCAGCCAGTGAATAAGGGCATGGAGCCCGAAACATGTTTGGCGCTTTGCTTGTGGGGTTCAAATGCGCTGTGCATATTACCTGCAATAAACGATGGCTATATTTCCACCTGAGTTGGTGTCTCTATGAAAGGTAACTTGGATTTTTGGGATATATATATATATACACGTACATACATACATACATATTTTAACAAGTCTATTCCCACTCTTTAGGCCAGGCTCCAGCATGCTCGAGTTCATGAACTGCGGACTTTATTGTGGCTTCTGGTGATGCATTTCGACCAACTCCGTGGTCTTTCTCACAACAGCCGTCAGTCACCATTTTGGTCCTTTTATACATGTGGATTCTAATTTACACTTCTAAAGTGACAGTGCTAAATAAAATAAACTTAAATAAAGTGCAATTGATCAATGTTTCCTGATACCTTATGTTCAAGCTACATTAGTACCCATCAAAACTTGATGTACCTACACAGAATGTTTCAAATAAATTAATAAAATACACAGGCCTTTGATGGTCAGTTATTGCTATAACCAACATTTTCTCATAAAATTTTGTAATTCCACGCTTTGGCAAACTACCCCTAATCCTCAGGGACAAAGTGCATCATTGTTCTAAAGTGCATAGTTCATATTGCCATTACCAAACTTAAGTGCAGACACAATATATGCAAACCACTGCAGAGTAAAGTGCATAATTACGCATCCATCCGAGACTGTAGAGACCCTCCTATATAAAAATGAATTCAGTTTTTATGTTATCATCCAATTCCAATCAAACACAATATGTCTGATTATATGGAAAGTAGAGAGTTATGGGCAAGTGCCCTTACACTCAGCAAATTGATTGACATCTGAAACCAACAATTCATAAATCTAATATTCTTAAAAGATGGGCCCTGTTTCCCATAATATCTATTCAAATCAATCAAAAAAGAACTGATCACATTTAAATATGTATCATATTACATTCTGCTCTTGATTCATTCATAGTGTCAACATTTCTTAAACATTTCTGTAAGTCAGCAAGCAATAAATACAAAAAGTGCTTTCGTACCTTAAAAACCCATCAAATAATTGTTTATGATACACATTTGGTTGGCTAAATTGTATTGATTCAATCCAGATATTAGTTCACTAAATTTATAGGTGGACATGTAGATCCTCTTCTACATTAAGCCCTACCGGTACTTTAGTATTGAACCTCAAAATGTGTTTGGATTTCAATTGCCTCGGGCAGCGTTCCCTGTTGCCTCCTCTAATCCTATTTGGCATTTGATCCAATACAAAGTAACTAGGTTTCTCTACCCTACTCTCATGTACTCCTTCAAAGTGTCTTGTTACAGGATACGTTTGATCCTTATTGATCCTTATTCCTGATGGCTCTGACATGTTGTAAAATACGCTGGTGAACTATCAAAATTGTACTCCCTATTTACATTTTAGGTCAAGAACACCTCAAAACATAAACAGCAAACTCACTCTTGCAATATAATGACTTCTTTATTCTCCACTCCCCATTAGCCATGTCCCCCATTGTTGTAATTCTGGGCTACTCATTACAAGATCATCCTTCACCTCACTGATCTTGCCCTGCTCTATATATATATATATATCTATATATATAGATATAGATATAGATAGATTACCTACTGGCGGTCGCCAGTAGGTAGTTATAGTTAGGACCCTGTTTCCATAGGAAAACCGCAACATTCTATTTGGAATAACTTTGGCGCCGGTCGACGAATCCTCGCGAAATTTTCAAAACTAATGGGGCGCTACGCTCCGCTCCTACCCTGAAAGTCTCGGGGGGATTCGTCACGCGGGGGCTGAGAAAAAAGGGGGGTCCCAAAACGCGTTTTCCCCATGCATTTTTCCATAGGACCTTTAGACACAGCTACAGCCCGAATGGCTGAACAGAATTACTTGTAATTTGGCAGAGAGGTAGTCCTCAGGTCAAGGAAGTGCCTGGTGTAAATCTGTTCAGTAGTTCCTGAGAAAATAGCATTTAAATCAATATATATATCTATAAGCGCGCTCCGTGCGCTTACCGTAAGCTTACCGTAAGCTTACCGTACGCGTACGGCGCCGTGCGTGAGCTCAAATCTGATTGGTTGTCACATGACTGTAAACATTCGAATCGGACGAAATTAGGAAGTGTCGGCCGCCATTTCGTGTGTTTCACACAGAAAAAAAAAGGGAGATAACTTGAAAAGGGGGCAAGGAAGAGAGTTACAGACCCCCTAACATTTGAAAGGGGGTCAAAGAAGGACAGAAAAGTACAAAAAAAACATTTATTAATTTAAAAAAAAAATCGCGGGTACGCGTACGGTAAGCTTACCGTACGCGTACGGTAGAAAAAAAATAAAAAAAGAAATAAAATTCAGATTTAAGTGTTTAGATATTAGGGGGCTCTAAAAAGAGCCGTTGTGTTTATGAAGTGTTTTTCGGTACCTACAAGTAAGTACCGATGCAGAGTCTAAGGTTCAAGAGGAAGACTCTGTTCCCTTCATCAGTGAAGTGTACACCATCTGCTCTATAAATGTCTTGCATGTCGTAACGCAAGTTGTTGTGGTAAATGGAACCCATACCATAGTCTCGGAGGAAAGCAGAAACAGATTTGTTGACGTGCTTTCTTGCTTTGTCAATCTGCGGAGAAAAATGATTGGACCAGTTCCATTTTTGCCTTTGGCATATGTTAGAATACGCAAAGGCAGTTTTAGGGAAAAGTGAAAACAGTTGTGCAAAGGTCTCCTTCATAAGCATTTCCAGACCTACCCCAGTCAAAGTGCCTAGGTCATTGCCACCACAGTGCACTATTATGAGGTCAGGGTGTTGGATTTGCATGAAGGATTTCACCAATGGCATCAATTGGTGCCACTTTAACCCTCTCTGACCAATCCATTTAATGTCTACATTTGGCAAAGCAAGGTCTCTCACCATACCTGTTTTCTCTGCATACTTTTCACTCCAGAAGACATAGCTGTGCCCTACAATCCACACTGTGAACATCTTCAAAGGAGATCTGGATGCACTCAGGAGGTGTATTTCAGTAGAATGGGAAAAAGAAATGAAAGACAGTTTGGAAATGGAGGCATACATATTTTTTTTAAATAAAAAGAACTCATTGGCTGTTTCGTACCATTCTACACTAAAAACTAGGCTGTGTGTGTCAATTTATAGAAGCATGTTTTGTATTGGTACAGAAAAATGTGTTACCAAAGAACAGTACTATGGATTTGCTGTTAGGTTAGAAAAGTCAAGCACTCTTGCTCTTTGGAAATGAAACATTGTGTGGTGAACTTCTGACCTAACTCCACACAGCAGTGTTCCATGAGCTGTTGCTATGGTAGCAGGCAGAAATCAAGTTGGGGCAAGGGAACTAGGCAGAAGTCAAGTTGGGGGAAGGGTACTTTTGGAAAAGGGTTGGTTTTCAACCAATAGAAATGTGTGATTACATTTGAAAAAAAGGAGGAAGCACTGAGATTTGAAATTAACATGTATATGTGTGGAAAAAGAGAGGGAAACATTGCCATTATCTGGTTCTGCAGAGAGGAGAGAGGTGTACAGAACAGAGATCCTGGCTCTGATAATCTGCTGTTTGAGTGCCACATTTCTTTCACAACTAACTAATTTTAAAGGTGAGTTATGAGTTTGAGAGGGGATGTATATGGTAAATTAAGAAATGAATAATAGAATTGGAATTCCTTTTGTTGAAGTTGTGTTTATCATTTTGTGTTTTGGGAGAAATTTAAATGTAAGGAACATGTAAAATAATATGGACTATGTTTTCACCATAAATTAAGGTGTACTGGTATAAATGAGGAATACTTTTAGGGTTTGAGGTTGCAGTCAGTAATGCAAATACATTCAGCATCACTAAGGCTGGTTGCCCTTGCTGGAGTGTAGTCAGTCACCCAGGTTACACATGTTGCTGGTCTCAAAAAGCTGTTTGGACATGTGCTGTTTTCAGAATCTGAAAAGTGGATTCAAAATGTGTCAGACTGTAAAAGTACTTATCACTTGCCAAAAAAAGAGTAGTAAGTGTGCTTTCCAATTGGCAAAGAAATTTCGTTTTCTGACTAATATCAAACCATGACTCTGTGTGCAAAGAGGAATTATAGACAGAGATGTATTGCGTATTATTCTGGTAATTTTACATTTGCATTAGTAGGAAAGGGGCAGCTATTTTTCTGCAGAAGCAGACTCTTAGCACACACCCAGCTGCTTATCCTGTAGAATCATGCATAGTATTCATAACCGAGTGGGGTTTGAGGTTGCAGTCAGTAATGCAAATACATTCAGCATCACTAAGGCTCGTTGCCCTTGCTGGAGTGTAGTCAGTCACCCAGGTTACACATGTTGCTGGTCTCAAAAAGCTGTTTGGACATGTGCTGTTTTCAGAATCTGAAAAGTGGATTCAAAATGTGTCAGACTGTAAAAGTACTTATCACTTGCCAAAAAAAAAGAGTAGTAAGTGTGATGTGTGCTTTCCAATTGGCAAAGAAATTTCGTTTTCTGACTAATATCAAACCATGACTCTGTGTGCAAAGAGGAATTATAGACAGAGATGTATTGCGTATTACTCTGGTAATTTTACATTTGCATTAGTAGGAAAGGGGGAGCTATTTTTTCTGCAGAAGCAGACTCTTAGCACACACCCAGCTGCTTATCCTGTAGAATCATGCATAGTATTCACAACCGAGTGGGGTTTGAGGTTGCAGTCAGTAATGCAAATACATTCAGCATCACTAAGGCTGGTTGCCCTTGCTGGAGTGTAGTCAGTCACCCAGGTTACACATGTTGCTGGTCTCAAAAAGCTGTTTGGACATGTGCTGTTTTCAGAATCTGAAAAGTGGATTCAAAATGTGTCAGACTGTAAAAGTACTTATCACTTGCCAAAAAAAGAGTAGTAAGTGTGCTTTCAAATTGGTAAAGAAATTTCGTTTTCTGCCTAATTTCAAACCATGACTCTGTGTGCAAAGAGGAATTATAGACAGAGATTTATTGCGTATTACTCTGGTAATTTTACATTTGCATTAGTAGGAAAGGGGCAGCTATTTTTCTGCAGAAGCAGACTCTTAGCACACACCCAGCTGCTTATCCTGTAGAATCATGCATAGTATTCACAACCGAGTGGGGTTTGAGGTTGCAGTCAGTAATGCAAATACATTCAGCATCACTAAGGCTGGTTGCCCTTGCTGGAGTGTAGTCAGTCACCCAGGTTACACATGTTGCTGGTCTCAAAAAGCTGTTTCGACATGTGCTGTTTTCAGAATCTGAAAAGTGGATTCAAAATGTGTCAGACTGTAAAAGTACTTATCACTTGCCAAAAAAAGAGTAGTAAGTGTGCCTTCAAATTGGTAAAGAAATTTCGTTTTCTGCCTAATTTCAAACCATGACTCTGTGTGCAAAGAGGAATTATAGACAGAGATTTATTGCGTATTACTCTGGTATTTTTACATTTGCATTAGTAGGAAAGGGGCAGCTATTTTTCTGCAGAAGCAGACTCTTAGCACACACCCAGCTGCTTATCCTGTAGAATCATGCATAGTATTCACAACCGAGTGGGGTTTGAGGTTGCAGTCAGTAATGCAAATACATTCAGCATCACTAAGGCTGGTTGCCCTTGCTGGAGTGTAGTCAGTCACCCAGGTTACACATGTTGCTGGTCTCAAAAAGCTGTTTGGACATGTGCTGTTTTCAGAATCTGAAAAGTGGATTCAAAATGTGTCAGACTGTAAAAGTACTTATCACTTGCCAAAAAAAGAGTAGTAAGTGTGCTTTCCAATTGGCAAAGAAATTTCGTTTTCTGACTAATATCAAACCATGACTCTGTGTGCAAAGAGGAATTATAGACAGAGATTTATTGCGTATTACTCTGGTAATTTTACATTTGCATTAGTAGGAAAGGGGCAGCTATTTTTCTGCAGAAGCAGACTCTTAGCACACACCCAGCTGCTTATCCTGTAGAATCATGCATAGTATTCACAACCGAGTGGGGTTTGAGGTTGCAGTCAGTAATGCAAATACATTCAGCATCACTAAGGCTGGTTGCCCTTGCTGGAGTGTAGTCAGTCACCCAGGTTACACATGTTGCTGGTCTCAAAAAGCTGTTTGGACATGTGCTGTTTTCAGAATCTGAAAAGTGGATTCAAAATGTGTCAGACTGTAAAAGTACTTATCACTTGCCAAAAAAAGAGTAGTAAGTGTGCTTTCCAATTGGCAAAGAAATTTCGTTTTCTGACTAATATCAAACCATGACTATGTGTGCAAAGAGCAATTATAGACAGAGATTTATTGCGTATTACTCTGGTAATTTTACATTTGCATTAGTAGGAAAGGGGCAGCTATTTTTCTGCAGAAGCAGACTCTTAGCACACACCCAGCTGCTTATCCTGTAGAATCATGCATATATTCACAACCGAGTGGGGTTTGAGGTTGCAGTCAGTAATGCAAATACATTCAGCATCACTAAGGCTGGTTGCCCTTGCTGGAGTGTAGTCAGTCACCCAGGTTACACATGTTGCTGGTCTCAAAAAGCTGTTTGGACATGTGCTGTTTTCAGAATCTGAAAAGTGGATTGAAAATGTGTCAGACTGTAAAAGTACTTATCACTTGCCAAAAAAAGAGTAGTAAGTGGGCTTTCCAATTGGCAAACAAATTTCGTTTTCTGACTAATATCAAACCATGACTCTGTGTGCACACAGGAATTGTTTTTAGATATTTAATTTGTGATGGTGTTATTGTGATTTTCACTTGTAGGAAAGGGGTACATATTATTTTAAGATTTGAAAACATCATAAAAAATGTAGTAATATATTTAAATAAAATAAAGGAATTTTTTTCAGATATTGCTGAAGAGCAGTGAACAAAATTTAAGATGCCTACAAAATCCAGACTAAGGAAAAACCACAAAAAAAACCTATATTTGAAGACAACTGGAGGACCTAAGTTAGTTGGAGATGCTCATGTTGGGAAAACGAGAAAGTCTTCTGGTAAGCAGACAAAAGATTTTTTAAACAATATCTTCAAAAAAAGGAAAAATGTACAAAATGTCTGTACTGGAAAGAATGTTTTAAATAGAAAACAACAGGAAAAAATTGAGCATTTAGTTAATGCAAATATACCTTCAGAAACAATAAAGATTAACTTAAAAAGAAAAACAGCGTTTAAAGAGATTCGTAGAAAAATGTTTCAGAGATGAGTTATGTCCAATTTGATAAAGGATGTGAAGAAATATAAGAAAAAAGCTAAATTTTATAAGAGAAAAAAAGAAATTGAAGCCATTGCAGCAAAGGCTTTAGAGTTAAAAAGGAAACAATTCATTTTAATTTTGAACAGGATGCGTACATTAGATAAAATGGTCAATGTACTGAAATCACAAAGCAAAAGGAAAAGACTAGTGAAAAGAACAAACTTTTGTAAAGTGTTTTTAGGAGAATGGATGCATAGTTCAAGTAGTGAACCTTTGTTTAATGAAGAGAGTTATTTTCAAAGGAATAGTTTGCTGCATGCAGTTGACACCAGAGGTCGTGCTTATGAAGTGAAAAATGGTTGTATAATGGAGAAGGAGAAAATGGTTCCAAGAGATGAGGAACAAGTGATGGCGGATGAGGCTATGGGGAGACGTCCTAAAGCCCCAGTGTACACTTGGAATTGTAGTAGTATTTGCACTGTGCGTCAGGAATCTATTGATACATTTCGTTAGTTTCTAAGAGAATATAGTAAAAAAAGTGTTAAACAGAAGATTAATGTGCTTCAAAGTCTAGATCCATGCAGAGTGAGAGAGAATACTGGTTTGCAGGGACATTCTCTGGCTTGTCTATCTAGAAAAGTGTGTAAAAGTGTTTTTCATCATTTTAGGATGCTGGCTGTTCATCATACTGAAATGAGAAAGTTTGTGAGACGATTGTATTTTGCTAAAAGTCCAGCAATAAAGTTAGATGAATTGAATAGGGCTCTGTTCCGTGGATCGGTATCAGATGT
Source organism: Triturus cristatus (assembly GCF_964204655.1). NCBI lineage: Eukaryota > Metazoa > Chordata > Amphibia > Caudata > Salamandridae > Triturus > Triturus cristatus. The sequence continues at coordinate 607,159,308 of NC_140585.1, forward strand.
AGAGAAGGTTACTGATGAAATTCAGTTTTGTTATTTTGGTCCAGAACAAGAAAGTGCAGAAAAGGACACAGTAAATGAGGAAGAAGTGGAAGAGAATGTAGAACCCTCTGTAAGTAAGAAATTTAATGATCACATAACAAAATTTGCAATAATCTCTAATGAAAGACCAAATATTACTTGTATTTGTTGCCGCAGAACTCATTATAAAAAACAAACCAGGAATGTTGATCTCTACAGAAAAAGTGAAAATGAAGATAATTATAAGTGGAAGGATTTTGCCACATATATATTTCTTGAAAATTGTTTTGAATTGGGTGAAGATCAGCGTATTTGTAAATACTGTTACAACAAGTTAGAAGAAAATAAAATGCCGACCAGAGCTGTACATAATAATTTAGAATTGGATGCTATTCCTGCCGAACTTTCTGAATTAAATACATATGAGTCTATACTTATTCAATGTGTTCATCCGTTCCAGACCATAGTACGTATGGAGCCCAAAACTGGTAAATTACCTCCTTCAGATTTACTGAGAGGTTTAAAAGGTAGAGTGGTGTATTTGCCCTTGGATTTGAAAAAAATTTTGGAAACTATTGATGCAGATACTTTGGAAACTGAACCATTAGTTATTCTGGTTAATGGTGTACCTACAAAGAATAAGAAGATTTGGCAGGAGCTGGTAGATGTACGGAAAGTAGAAAGAGCAAATTTGTATTTGAAAAGGAATAACAAATGGCATGAATCAATTTATATAGAAGAAGAAGAAGAAGATTTACAAGAAGACACAGAAACACCAACTGGACAAATTGAAAAAGTGGACAAGTCAAAGGAAGAAGAAATTTATGAACATTTTAGCATACATCCTCTTCATTCAAAAGAAGTTATGGGAGACAATATTGATCTGTTTCAGATGAAGAAAGCAAAAGGAACTCCTGTGAGTGTATGGGAGGAGAGCTTGGAAGCTCGATGTTTTCCCCAGCTGTTTCCTACAGGAAAAGGAGGATGATACGATGAACGTCCAGAACAGATTCCAGCTTCTGAGTATCGAACTACAAGACTATATGCAGAAGATCCAAGATTTCGACAAAGTATTCCTTATTTGTTCCATCTTTTATTTGAAAGCGACTTGTCTGCATTATCATATGCAGTAAATCACATTTTAAAAAGTGGAGTACATTTACAAAATGTGTCTGCTAAGGATTTTATGGAGAAAGTGCAGCACCGAGATGATCATTTAGAAACACAACTGATCAATCTGATGGCTTGTCAGTGTGGGACAAATGAATATTGGTACCGACGCCATGGTGAATTAAAATGCATGTTACGGAATTTAGGAACACCAACCCTAAGCTGTGCTGAGTACGCTTGGGATGATTTACTGGATTTTCTACGAGAGGCAAATTCAAAAATTAAAAACATCGAATACAAGACAGCAGGAGAACTGTGCTCATTGTATCCGGTTAATGTTTGCAGATATTTCAATCATAGATTTGAGGCTATGATGTTCTTCATCTGCAATAAAAAAAATCCACCTCTTGGAGAAGTAGTGGATTTCTTTTGGAGAAAAGAGTACCAGGCAAGAGGTGCTCCTCATATTCATATGCTGTTGTGGATCAAGGATGCCCCAAAGTTTGGAACAGATACTGATGAAGCAGTGTTATCTTTCATGAAGAATATGCAACATGTGCTATACCAAAAAGCACAGAAGAGAAAAAGTTAAAGGAGCAAGTTTTACGTTTCCAAAGTCATCGGTGTGGAAAATACTGTCGACGGAAATACAAGAGCAAAGATAAATACTACACTAAATGTCGATTTGGATTTACTAGACCTGTTCTTTCAAATGGAAGAGTAAACAGTTTTATGTCATCTGTGAGACATACTATTACAAGAAAATCACCTAAGAATACCTACAACCTTAAAAGAAAAGAAGAATCAAAAAATATAAATGACTACAACCCAGTCATTTTATCCATGTGGAATGCTAACATGGATATACAGTATGTAGCTGACAATTCTATTGCTGTTGCTCGATATGTAACGTCTTACATTACTAAATCAGAAAAAACTGAATTGAAAGAAATGTGGGAAGAGATTTCTCACGAGAAGACTGTCAGTAAGAAGCTGTACAGTTTCAGTTTAAAGATGTTATCGCATCGAGAAATTGGATCCTACGAATGTTCAGATAGGTTATCTTCTGCAAGTCTCTACTCGAAATCAAGAAGAATAATTTGGGCAAGTTTAGGCCTTGCAGCAATGAGAAATCGGGTACTGAAATCTGTTGGAGAAATTGAATATTTGGCCGAGAATGACCCAGAAAGTACAGATATTTTGAAATCAAACATGTTGGACACATATTACCCCAAGAGAAGTCTTCATCTAGAGAACATGTGTCTCTATGAAGTGCTGCAGAACTACATTTATTCACGGAAAGCCACAGAAGACATCAACAATGGAAAATATAAAGTCATTGGTGAGGAAGGATGTTTGGTGAAGCAAACAAAAGGAAGTTTGATAAATCACAGGAAGCTGAGTTGCGACACTACTGACAAAAAGGAATTTTACTACTTGGCTCTTTTACAGCTGTTTAAACCATGGCGTACAGAGGACGAACTACTGGGAGAATTTCAAAGCTATGAAGATTCCTTTAATGCTTGCAAAGACAGCATAGAATGCAGTACTTTCACAAATTATGTGCAAATGTTAAATGAAGAAATTGAACAGGAAACTACAATTGCAGCTGAAGTAGCTAGAGACAGTTCTCAAGACAGCCAAAGTTCAGGAACACTCAGTCAAGATCCCCTAGAACAACCAATCGTTGAAAATGAAGCTGCAATAGCTATGACTGAAGTGGAAACGGCTATGAATCAAGCTCAAGAAGAATTTATAGACTTACCCAATTTGGAAAGACAACTGAATGAAGAGCAGCAACAAATTTATGAAGAGATCAGAAACAAAATTGATCACGGATTACTACATGAAAAAAAAGAGTGCTCATGCACATCATTTCAACCAATCAGGATGTATGTAAGCGGACAAGCTGGAACTGGAAAAAGTTTCTTAATAAAAGTCATCAGAAGCTACCTACAGCAAAAAACGGATTCAACTTTGTCTTGTGTAGTTACTGCTCCAACTGGGTTAGCAGCATATAACATAAAAGGAATCACCTTACATCGTTTGCTAATGTTACCAGTGGAGCATGAGAACAAAATACAATACCACAAGCTAACTGGAGAAGCATGCTTGGAAGTTTCAAGAGTATTGAAGAAGATGCAAGTTCTCATTATTGATGAGGTGAGCATGGTATCAAACTTAATGCTTGCCTTTGTGCATTTAAGAATGCAGCAAATTCTAAGGACAGACTATGACGTGTTATTTGGTGGAAAACATGTCATAGTTTTTGGGGATCTTCTACAGCTTACTCCAGTTAAAGGACAACCAGTGTTTAATACTGTGACACATGAAGACACAAAGAAGTCATTGGGAAGCCTTGGTAATGCAAATATTTGGTCCTTCTTTGAGTAAAAGGAACTTACTACTAATATGAGGCAAGCAAACGATGAAGAATATGGAAGTATTCTGAAAGATATCAGAATTGGACTACTCACTGAAGCTGGCACGAAAGCATTACAGAGTCGGTTGCTACATAATTTATTTCCAAAGGAAGAAATAGTTGCAGAGAAGATATACAAGAACATTGCAGAAAAGAAAAGTGTCATCTGCTTAATGCCAACTCTACGTGAATGCTCAATATTCAATGAGGAGCTTTTGAAATTGGAAAAGGAAGAGATTAGGAAATTGGAAGCAGTGGACAAAATTCAGCATGAAAGAATTACTATTACATTAACAGGAAAACTGAAAAATAAATTGGATTCACTAGAGAAGAACATTTCAAAAACTGCTGGATTAGAAAAAAATCTATATGTTTGCATGAACTGTAGAGTATTTTTAAGGAGAAATTTGGATGTTGAAAAAGGTTTAGTGAATGGAGCTATGGGAAGAGTTGTGGGTTTTATTAATTTCCAGAAAAAAGATGGAATTGAATGTTTAAAAATAAAATTTGATCAGATAGAAGAAGTTATAGACATTTGTCGTTGTACACTTCGTTTCATGCTTGTGAAAGACTTATATGTATGTAGGAAACAGTTTCCGTTTTCTCTAGCATATGCTGTAACTATTCACAAGTCTCAAGGATTGACTGTAGATTGTGCATTTGTAAACATTGGTTCAACTGTGTTCAAAGAACGTATGGCTTATGTTGCTTTGTCACGAGTGAAAACATTATCTGGTTTATTCATGATAGACTTTGATGATTCAAAAGTTAGTGCTGATACAAACTGTGTAAAGGAGTATAATAGATTAAGAAGAACCTATCCTCCTCATTTAGGTCAGTATCCTGTGTTGGAGAAACGTGTAGTTTCTCGAAAAAGGAGAATTGAGAATATCTGTAATGAGGATGTGGAGAGGAGAAAAAAAAAGAGGAGTGATGTAATTGCAAGCAAAAAGAAAAAGGAAAATGTTGAAGAGGTTGTAGGTTGTCATTTTGAAAATAGCTCTGGTGTCAACTGCTACGCTAATGTAGTGCTGAATGTTGCATTTTATCTGGAAAGTTTGCAAGAGCAGATAATAGTAAATCAGAGAAAAAGATTCTGTTCTGAGTTGAGTCTCCTTTTTCAAAAGCTGAGTAATGATAAAACTCAAATAGAAAGTGCTACTGAAATTAGAAAACTTTTAGATGTATGTTCAGGACGAACACAGTTTTCTCAAAATGTACAGCAAGACGCACAGGAATTCTTGATGTATTTTCTTCAGGTACTGGAAGAAGAAGGGGTACAAATTGAAAATATGTTTGGTGTCTCTTATAAATGGGAACATAGTTGTGAAAACTGTTTCAATACATGTGGCTCTAATGTTGATTCTGAAAGGTTTATTTATTTAACATTGCCAGACAGTAAAACAGTCACTTTTGCTAAATTAGTTAAAGATGCTAATCATAGCATGGAATGTGGTGAGTGTAAATCTGACATGTTTTCAACGTTATTTTTAAAGGAATACGGACAGTATGTAATTTTAATGATGCAACGATGTAGAGCTGATGGTTCAAAATTGGATACTTTAATAAAGAAGTTTATAGGACAGCAATTATCAATTTCAGGAAAAACTTTTGTAACAGTTGCAATAATTTTCCATGAAGGACCCACTGTAACTTCTGGACATTACACAGTTTATCTTAAATGTGAAAACGGCTGGACACTGTGTAATGATTCCCAATTGATTTTCAAGCAACGTTTGCCTTTTGATTTAGCAAATTCCTATCTAATCTTACTGAAACCTAAATTTTAGAGAGAATTGGCAACATCTGTACAAAACAATTTTACCATTTTATTGGATTACCATTGGAATTTTCAAATAAAAAGATTTTTCAAATTACCATTTGGCCTAAAGGAAAGGTAACCAATTGTATTGTGGACTTATTTAATTCCTAATGAATCTTTCAGAAACCAAAAATTTGGAGAGAATCGGTAACATCTGTACAATTTAAATTTTGGAATTTTATTGGATTACCATTGGAAATTTAATCAAAAAAGATTTTTAAAATTACCATTTGGCCATAAGGAAAGGTAACCAATTGTATTGTGGACTTATTTAATTACTAATTAATCTTTCGGAAACCAAAATTTTAGAGAGAATCGGTAACATCTGTACAATTTAAATTTTGGAATTTTATTAGATTACCATTGGAAATTTAATCAAAAAAGAATTTTTAAATTACCATTTGGCCTAAAGGAAATGTAACCAGATGTATTGTGGAGTTATTTGAGATATATTATGTTTGTGATTATGCTTCTGTAACAAAATTGTCAGACGGTATTTTAAAGAAATAATTATTGTTATTAGATGATATTTTTTTTGAATAATTTGCATTTCTATAATGTTATGTTTAAGTGAAAAGAGATTCTGGGCTTTTTTAAAACAATCTTTGAGATTGTTCTTTTTTTTTTGCCCGCTGTTAAGTGATGAATGCAATTGCTTTCACGATTTATAGTGAGATGCAATATATTCTGAAAACAGCAAAAAAAATGGCAAAAAATTGTTTTTGGAAAATATGTAAATACGTGTACTGTATTATATAATGATTTATTAAATATTAATACTTTTTTCTTTTTTTTCAGATTGTGAAAGAAAATTTTCGAAAAAAAAATCCATTTTTACAAGTAATTTCAATTAAATTTTAATTAAAAATTAAATTGTTGGGTGGGTCAGGTAAGTCTGAAATTAGATGGTCTCTTTCTTCCACTTCTCCTCAAACAGATTTTCAGTATTTAGTTATTAATCCCTCAAGGACCTTGTAATGTGATAATTGTTTTTTAGTGTTTTTAAAAAAAAAAAAAAAAAATACGCTTACCGTACGCGTACGGTAAAAAAAAAAAAAAAAGTTTTTAAGAAAAAATTAAAAAAAGTTGAGAGGTAAGGTTGGCTCTTGAAAGAGCCGTTGTGTTCATGCAGGGACAGAGGAAAGGAAGAATGGGAACATTAGCTGGTAGGACAAATGTGCTGGTCTATTTTGTTGTTAATGAGGGGAAGACTGGTCTCCCTATGAACAATTAGACCATGGCAAAATGAGCACCGCATTGTAACCCTCGCAAACCGATGGTTAGTTTCCACAGGACCAGAAAAAGGTGAATCTGCCCCCACAGATGAAGGGCTCAGCTGAGCTTCCGAAATGGACTCGGCTGAGCTGCTGTGGATGTGCTTACTCGACTTACTGAAGGGTTTCCTCTAGTATGTCGTGCATGTGTCCTAGGGTGTACATCCTCAAGGTGTCGTAACATAGTGTGATTCCCGAAGGAATACTTCTTGTTAGGATTATCTCTAGAAAGTACACGCTGGCACAGCTTGCAAGTCACCAAAGCAGCATTGACTTTTTTCTCGCCCTCAGGAAAAGTAAAATACTCCCATATAAAAGAGCTCTTCTGTTTCCTCTTTCTCTGCCTGATGGTGGTGCTGCTAGCCTCACTCTCAGCAGAGGAGTGCTGGTCTGCCATCGTATCCCAAAGACAACTCAGCTCCTTCTCCTAAGGGATCACAAGCAGAAATGAGGGGAATGGGTGTGGTGTAGGAGAGTTCTAGAACTGAAACTACTTTGAACCAATCAAAAGTTTTGTTTCTTGATCACATGACCCACCGTGCGCGTACGTTACGCTTACGGTGCGCTTACGGAGCGCTTACGGTAAAAGTACGCATGCGCGTATAAAAGACACACGCTCGCGCGCATGCGCATATCAGGCACGCCCCAACACTTCCGCGTAACGTGCGCGTGTAGCGTACACGCTTACGCGCCGCGTATGCAGTACGCATGGCTACGTAAATTGCGTAACCATACGCAAAAAGAGTAGAAATATTACGAACATTACGCAAACCGTACGCTTACCGTAAGCTTACCGTACGCGCACGTAAAAAAAAAAAAAAAAAAGGAAAAAGAAGAAAATCACTATGTTATACTAATATATCTTACCTGTTTGGTAAAAAAAAAATGAGAAAAAATAATATATTGCAGAATTTTTAAAAACTAAGCATAGTGTTTTAAGACAAAAATAAAGTAAAAAAAAAAAAAAAGCTTGCAAATAAAAAAAAAAAAACACGTTTAATATAAGAATTTGTATTAAAAAACCATACAAAATCAATGAAAAAACCATGGGAATCACACATGTTATAGGTAAGAATTAGCATTTAAAAAACCATACAAATTCACTGAAAAAACTATGGGTTTCACACACGTTATAGTTAGGAATTAGCATTTAAAAAACCTTGCAAATTCAGTGAAAAAACCATAGGTTTCACACGCGTTATAGTTAGCGGACATTTCACTCATAAAAAACCAATGAAATTCCCCCATTATAGTTAGTTTAGCTAACTATAACTCGCGCACCCGCAATCCACTGCTGATGGCGTAACATATTACATCACTCATGACATGGTCAGTGACATCACTCATGACATCACTGATGACATCTCAAATGACATCACTGATGACATCATCCTTGTGACAGAGTGGTAGACCTCCTCTCACCCTAATATAACCTTTGATACAAACATTCAAAAATAGAGACTGAAATTTTCAAAAAAATTGACATACCAATACCAGTTACAACAACCTCTTCAGTAATTCTAAGATCCACATACACATCCACTCATTCACCAACAGTCCTGTACAGTCACTCATACATGTACTCACTCATCATATGTACTCATACACCTATACATCCTGTTACACAATGCCACTAATCCATAGAGTTATTCACACACATAGTCACTCATGCTAATAAAGAATCAAACATACATTTACTTGCATATACAGTTATACACACACCACCACACTTACTTCTACGGAAACTTACACATACTTACTCTTTTAAATAATCACTTATAAAAACACATACTTATTCATACAGGAACTGTTTCAATCTCTCACTCTCACATATACTCACTTATATACACCAATAGCCAAATATACTTCTTTAAAACATATTTAGTAACTCATAAAGACACTATTGAGACAGTCATTCACTCACTAACACACCCATACACACACTCATCCAACCATACAGTCATGCACACATGCTGTCTTCAACACATACAACCAGAGAGTCACTCATTCATGCACCTATGCACTATGTAATACCCCCCACCGAACCATGCAGACACTCAGACTGATACTCAAAAAACAACCTAATATCCTATATAAACACCCATGTAGCTACTCACCAACCCATGCAGACACTTATACACAAAGTGAGAGGCTGATACAGATAATTACATATTTAAACATTACTCACTAAGCCATGTTTTCACTAAGATACACTTAATCAGTCAGTTATACAATCAATTTTTCAAAAACAAATCATCCATTTAGACACTTATATACCCATTTATTCTTCAATCGTCCGTGAGATATACATATATAAAACATATTTAATTTTCAGAAAAATACACATTCACAGGATGATGTCATCAGTGATGTCATTTGAGATGTCATCAGTGATGTCATGAGTGATGTCACTGACCATGTCATGAGTGATGTAATATGTTACGTCATCAGCAGTGGATTGCGGGTGCGCGAGTTATAGTTAGTTAAACTAACTATAACGGGGGAATTTCATTGGTTTTTTATGAGTGAAATGTCCGCTAACTATAACATGTGTGAAACCTATGGTTTTTTCACTGAATATATATATATACTCGTTTATCACTAAATGAGCCAGGTTTGTGTGGCTCTGGTGTTAGCAGACCTTAAAGCGCCATTCAGACACAGGAGGATGCAAATGTGCATTTCAATGCATCCTTTCATGCTGCCAGTTGGACAGAAGAGGGACATTCTAAAACAGGACTCAGGCAAAAAAATTAACTGATAATCTTCTGTGGAATTAAGTGGAAAACAAATCTAGATCTGCAAGATGCATGACTAACCCGCACAGCTCCTTAAATCAAGCACATCTCTCTGAGGCCCTTTTCTACAGGCAAAATGCCACGGCATAAAAGGTTAAAAAAACACATTCCAGTGCATGTTCCCGCATCATCATACTGAAAGGCAAGTAGAGATCCTCAGTGCCTGCTTTGTGCTTCTGTGATTAAAAAACTATATACAAAATAATCACCAAAAGTCTTTGGGTCTTCCCTATGTTGTGGTGATTACCATCCACTGGGAAAATACAAGTGAGCGAGACTATGTTGCAGTAATGGTAACTAATGTGCGGCATCGCTAAATGCTTATAAGTTTCCAAAGGCGAGACTGATTACATTGCAAATGCTTGTTTTATTTTCAGGACACAGATACCAAGTCCCATGCCCTGCCATGCTGGCAGCAACCGATGTTTCTATGTTGCGGCCTGTCATTTAGAGCGCTTTGGGTCCACGGACCTGAAATGGATGATGGCAGAAAACTAGGCCTGGGCAAAATTTAAATTATGATGTTGTAATTCAATTAATTTCAGGAATTTTGCATTAAGCTTTATTTGAAATTCAAGAAATTACACCATTATGCACTCACGCAATTATGTAATAATTCATCCCAAAACACACAGGATCAACAGAACATGAGCGACTGCTGTTGGCGGTGCTTATGGTTTTTTTACATTTTTCTTTTAGAGCCTCTTGTAAAAAATTGATGCAAGGCTGAATTTCGAGCTAAAATATAGTACAAAATGACTGAATTACATTTTGCATTATTCATAATCATGTGTAATATCACATAAAGTTGCTTTAATTTATGTAGGTATGAAAAAAAATGAAATGACGTTCGAACACCCATAGAGAAAATGCTACCTCATCAATAGGATTTGATTTTTCTTTTTATTTTGTCCCAAGGTGGTCTGCGAACTTGGATTTGTGGACTATTCACCTACTGTTAAAGATCTCTAACTATTCAACCATTTCAAACCCAATCTTGAAACTATTTTTAAAAGCTAATTTCTCAACAACTGGTAAAGATTTACACCAAAGCAATCAAAGCCACTTCCTTAAGTAAAGTTCTACATAGAAGGAGGTATAAAACATTCTGCCTGCAAACTCATTTTTTTAAACATATCCTGACGTACCATTCAGGACATCGTTTTCAAATGTTTTCATGTTTTTACCTTGCATATAATATGAGAATTATTTCTCCCAAACATTCATGTCTAGTTATTTGTATCATAATTGAACGCAGTTGAGACTACATTACATAATATTAATTAATAATATGTGTAGAATCGTACCATCTATCTCACAAATAGGAGGATTGTAGTTATTCTAATGATTTGGTTCATTGCTGCCAGGAAGCAATATATGTAATCAACATATGATTGAAATTACTTGATCTGAGGAGGAGCCAAGATGGCGATCGGGATGGCAGCGTAGGCTCCCGGCTCCGTGAACCTCCGCATCCCGCACAGATATCCTGCATGAGATCCTTAGCCTGTGCTATATGCCCGTGTTGGTGGTTGAGAGCGGCAACCGATCGCGTGATTCTGAAGTTTCTGGCGGCGGTACCGCCGGAGAAATGTTCATCTGAAGTTTGCGGCCGGTGCAACCCTGGAACCGGGACCTCGGGTGGACAACATGGCCGGGCGGCAGTTCAACAACAGCGGCCATTGGTGACTGGGTGGAGTCGGAATACCGGAGCGGTGCGGATATTGGCCTGAATTTCGCTGTGGTCATTCCTACCACTGGGCGTAGCGGAACGAGTGCATGCCCGAGGTGGCAACTCCAAGATTCTTCGGTAATTGCCTGAGCCCTCGCCAGTGAGCTGCTCGGACGCTGCCTGTAACTCGTCCCGATTTTCGCGGGCTGCTCCCGGATTTTCGCGGGCGCTGGTCCAGGGTGAGGATGACTGTTACCTGTGACCACACACTGGATACATATTTTGCCTGCCCCCGGAACCCTGTTTGCAGTGACATGGAACTTGATGCGCTTGTGCCTGAGTCCCGGTCCCAATCTGGGGTGGAACTACCCTGCGGCCATCTTGATAGGATGGATTCTATCATCCTGTACACTGGGTCTCAGCAAGATTGGGAGTGTGTGGCTAAGAGGAGCGTAGCGGAGTGGGCGCGGGGAGCTGTGCTGGGGTACGGTGACCTTATCGAAGCTCTCGGTGCCCTTCGTTCCACCCTGGTTCACGGCGCCTGGGTATTGGGGAGAAAGCTTGATGGTATTGCGTCAGCGTCGGAACAGTTGCGATCTGCCTGTCCCCAGGTACACAAGGACTTGTTTCACTTCACACAGGAGGACAGTGTCGTGGCCGCCCCTGTGAATAGGGGAAAGCTGGAAACTCCGGACAATGTGCCAACGTGTGGTCGGCTGGCTGTAGGTCTGGTCTGTTCCGGAGGTTTTAGATTTGAGCAGAAGGTGGTGGCTTTGTCCCACGCACAGCCTCCGGCGACCCAGGCAATATTCAAGCAACGGTCGCCTGCTCTGGCTGATTCCTCCATCCTGGACCTTGTGTGCAGTGCATGTCCTGGGGCGGTACTGGGAAAGATGATCCTCCATAATGATGACTGTGTTGGTATTCAGGGACGTCCACCCTACATGTGTGTGTCGCTTCCTGGTCTTTTTTGGACGCTCCTCTTCCTCGTAACATCGGACATGGCACTGGGTCGATGGGTATGCATTGGTGGATTCGCAAAGAGAGGCCAAGGATAAGACTGATCCTTCAGAGGTTGTCATCTAATAGGCGGGCGGGCACAGGGGTTGCGTGCTCTCACGGCATAACTAATAGTGTAATAGGTGCATAACGCTCCCCATTTTTCTTTGACATGGTGGATTTTTTGTTGATTACTGTTTGCTTTGGGGAGGAACACATTGTGCGGGAGGGAGAAGCCGGGGGCATGTTTGAAGGCCCTCCTCCAGTTTATTAACACTCTCTCCACTCCCCCGTTAGGTGGGGTTTCCTTTCTTTCTCCTTTTTCTCTGTTTCTTCTATATTTCGGGTCTGGTTCTGGGGCGACAGGCACACTGCTGGGGGGGGGGGGCCATAGTCGTCTGCAGAGGTGCAGGGTGGGGGGCTGGGGGAGGGGATTTTTTAGTTTTTTACTTTGTTTCTATGGCCTCCTTTTTCTTCTCTTCTCTTTCTTTGTCTTTCTTTTCTGGGGTCAGTACGGTAGGTTTCCTTCGCCGTCAATCATTGCTTTTTCATTTGTGCCTCAATTTCCGTGGTGTTTTCTGGGTCTTAGGGCAGGGGACTGCAGGCGCAAATGGCTCGTGATATTCCTCCACATCCTGAACCTCCTGTTTCAGCGCCATTGACTTGATAGATTGCTGTTTATTGTTGACGTTTACTATTCTGCCTGCCATTTTTCGCTGCTGGGAAATTGTTTGGCACCTGATCCTTCCATCCTCTATTATAAAATGAAAACCTTTTATATCCTGGTTTCCTACTTGGGCTGTTCAGTGGCCAAGAGTATACTAGCATGGAGACTCTGCTCCCCGAGGTGCTGCCTGTGATTAAAATTTGCTTTCTGTTACTCTAACTGCTTAGCGGCCGGCCCCGGGGGTTGTAGGCCCGTACTTGTCTTTGGTTGAAATGTCAATAAAGGTTTAAAAAAAAAAAAAAAAAAAAAAGAAATTACTTGATCTAATTCGAATAAACAGTAAATCCACGGTAGGCCAAACATCTCCAAACATTTACACACGAAAGTAAAGAGAAATGTCTTCTGCAAATATATTTTTGTTTTTCACAATGCTCTCCTAATCATGCTATAGCCTCGGCTTTCTAGACATGGTCTTTACACTCATCTAGTCACGTTCTGGTCGGTTTCATTGCAAGTTATCAGATTGTATCAATCTTTAAAGGAATGATAAATGTGAAAAAATTAGTGTGACCTAATAAATGCGACTATTCTTTCTAAGAATTTGTCACTCAGTCAGAACTATCATACACCTGTCTTTATAATACAAAGGCTATTTGACTACATAATAGAGCTGAAAGAAAATTAAACATAGTCAACCTGGTTGCGCCAGTTTCTTGGAAAACAGGCACAACACTAGTTTGTAGCAACTGGTCTAATGGAGTCCAGTATCCATTCCAAGGTGGCAGACACATTAGGATTTTTTTGTTGAGCTCTCTTAGGGGGGCTCATTATGATGACGGAAGGACTGCCTTCCGCCATCACACAGGAAATTCCCACCACCAATTTAGAATGGCGATGGGAAGCCCAATGTGTCCGCGGCGGACGGAATGTCTGTCCGCCACGGTTCCGCAAGACGGTCCTTGTCCGCAGCCTTGCGGAACCAGGACACAGGGAAGCATTACAAAATCCCTTTCCGCCTGTCTTTTTGCAGCGGTCATACCGTCGCAAAAAGACAAGCGGAGGCTGGATTCGGTGGCCCGTTGCATGCTCCCTCTGTGTGAGGGGGTGCACAGGGGCAGTACCCATGGTATCCCCCTGCATTTCCACGCACCAAGTGGCAGGCACCAGGTGGTGCCGGCCACATAGTGAAGGGAAATGCAGTGCAAGCACTTTTAACATTGCGTACGGTACTACATCCAGCAGCACCGTCCGCAACGTTAAAAACCCAGGATGCGCCCGTCTATATGGCGGGCGCATCCTAATATGTGTGGTGGGACTGCCGCACGTCTGGTGGGCGGTCTCAGCACCGCCACAATGGCGGGCGGACTGATGCCCGCCCATCTTCATAATGAGCTCCAAAGTCCGGAGGAAATTATATTAAAAATATTGATAGCGAACAAACTGTGTTTTACATTGCACATGTGCCTGAGAAGGTGATAGTGCCAGCATTTCACAGCCTTTGTCTCTGGTTAAAATGTTCAGAGCAGTAAATAATCTTCAAACTATCCCAGTGCTTGAAGCGTCACAAAAGACAGTGAGAGCTGTTAATCCTAATCGGAATCCATTTTATTTCTCTGTGTGCCACAAAGAACAAACAGACAGCTCACACCGAAGTTAAACATATGCAGAGCAGCGGATGATTTTCAGTGGACAATGGGATTTGAATATTATCAAAGACTGTAAGGGAACCCTAAACTAAGAAAGGATATTTATGGAATTATATTTGTAATCTCTCTAGAAATACATTCTATTACGTTTAACACATAATGGTGTTTTGTATATGGATATTTACCACATTGGTTGTTATGCAGCATGTTGCATTTAGTATTACTGTTTTGTTGTTTTACTTTCCTTTGCAATCACAGGATTCTAGAATGGTTGCTGAAAAATAAGTAAAAGAGGATGGCTCTCCCTCTTGAAGAAACTCACAGTTTTGAAATGCTTTGGATATTATAGTCCTAGGAAAATACCCTAGTAATTAATTACAATTGTGGAATATATATGAATGATATGAAATAAGGGTTACTGAAAAAACGAGAAACGTGTCCATGGAAGAAATCTCTAAAAAATAAAAAAGAATAAATACAGCTTAATTGCACAAGAATTGCTCTACTTTAAGCAGTACCTGCAGAAATAGCACATGGATGTGTAGGTATTAGTCTAAGACCAAGCACCATTCCAAGCCGAAAACGGAGCTTTGTGGAATGGACTATTTTACATGTTTGATTATGCTCCCATGACTGCAGTAGGCAGACACAAAGAAAAACAATATGGATATATTAACCTAATAAGTTTAGTAAAGTTTGGCGTGGTGTGCTGACCCACGTACATTGAATAGACCTAAAAATAGGACAAGTCAAGTCATCGGTAAGAAAAAAAGATGCAGACTAATTGAACAGGAACAATTCTCACCTAGTTTACAATCTACTATTCCTAATCAAAATCCTAGAATGTTATATACGAACTCAATTCAAAGAAATTATTTTTGTTACCACAGAGATGAGATACAATTGAGGTTCGGAATGGGGTGTAGACTAGTTCACAAAACACAGTACTACAAATAGTTGCTCACAAGAATGCTTTCTTGAAGGAGCTCATGTGTTCTTCTTCTCTTGGACCAGCTAGTGGTGTCTCACTACTCCACCCAAAATTCTTGAGGAGAAAACGATGATAAGGCGCATTGCTCTTTTACGGTTTACCACAAACCTGTAAAAGAGATTCTATCAAATAAAACTGCCACTTGTTCATGTGCTACTGTGACTGTTTATACACTTCAGCGCAAATTTGCTGACACTTTGCACCCTAGCAAAGTCACACAAAGTTATGCAAAGCAGAGCACACCAACACATTAGTATTTACTTTCCAGCTAAAAAGGTATCTTGCACTAGATAGGTGCCACGTTTTCAGCACAAAAGGGGCGTAGCGCTGCTTTGTGTTGCTTTACATTAAAGGGGAAACACACATAGGAGCATATTCTCAAGCCCCTATCGCCACAGGAACGTTAATTTTTTAACGTTCCCGTGGCGATAGGGCCAGCGCCCTATTCTCAAGGCAGCGTTAACCCACTTAACGTGGCTTAAAGCCACGTTAAGTGGCTTAATGCTGCCTTGAGAATAGGGCCCCTTTTAAGCTAAACTTAATGTGAAAGGGGGCGTGCAGTGGGTGTTGCGGTAGGCGTACCACCGCAACACCCATTGAATTCGACGCTGCCACCTATTAGCAAGGGCGGCGATAATAGGTGGCAGCGCCGAACTTAAGACCAGAAAAATCCTGGTCTTAAGGTGGCGAAACGAGGAGAAATGCTTAATTTCTCCTCGTTTTTGCTATTTCCATGTGTGCTGCACACATGGAAATAGCAAAATGCCATGGTTTGTTTATGTACAAACAAACTTTTAAAAAATGCTGTTTTGTAACTTACATGTGTGCTGCATGAAGCAGCACACATGTAAGTTACTAAACGGCATTTTAGGTTTGTTTATGTGCAAGAAGGGACACCTTCCTGTACACAAACTTCCCTGCTCGCAGACACCCTTGTACTCTGGTGCAAGGGTGCCTGCGTTGGCGTTAAGTCGTGAGAGGCGTTAAGCCAAGGAGGCTAAAGCCTCCCACGGCCACTTCCTCGTGAATATGCCCCAGAGTGTTTGATGCAAAGCCCGATCTATTAAAATCGGCAAACTGGCCTTTGCATCAAAAACAAACGCCTCACTTGAAGCAGGCCTCATAAAGAGAAAGTTTTCATTTCTCAAAAAACATAACACATTGAGTGTGTGCTGAAGAGTAGAGAACACAATCATCACGTGGACTCATTCTGTGTTTGTCTAGAGGTAGGCATGTGTACTGGAAGGGCATATTTCCACTACAAATGCTATACTACACAAAGCGCACTGACCTCTGCAAGGCTGTGCTTTAAGCAAGGCAACTTTTAAGAGCGCCAGGGGAAGGCAACAGCAGCAGTTCAATCTTAATAAATATGGCTCTGTGATGGGTTTTCCCCCTTGGGCGTGTTGCCCAATGGAGGAAGTAAAAATGTATTTGCTGTGCTTCATTGCATTAAAAATCTGTAAATCTGCCCCTTTGTCTCTTTTAACGTGGTATTATTTAATGCACTCGGCCACCCATTGGGTCTGGTCCACATTATATATACCGAACTTTAAAAGCAAATAAATAAATTAAACACGCAGAGATGCTGCGTCTAATAAAACACAGTATTGCACAGCTTTGAATACCGAATGTAATGTAACTAAAAAACGTACACTCGGGCACCCGCAGGAATGAGAAAGGGTAGAATGGCAGTGCCTCAAGTTTCAAAATGAAACCAAACATTAAACATTCATATCGAGAGGCTGTGACACTATGGTGCAAACTTGGCAAACGCTTTCGACACCCCACAACCCTCACCAAACTCCCTTTCCTGGTCTACGTGATCTGCATGCTCTGGATTTCCAATCAGTTAGTTGAAAATACTGATTGTGATTACTAACTACAGTAATAGTTGTAGTGATAACAAATACATTTTCCAGGAGGATTTACTATCACTCGTGTTCTTATTGGGAATTTTTAGCTATTCCACTATTATTGCTATTTGATGATGGGGGACTATCTGAACCTTAAGAAAATGTGCATTTTAACAGGCATAACATGTAGAATCTATAAATAGAGAAAGTAAAGGTTTACCTTATGTTCACTTGTGAATAATTGACCATTTGTTTGTGGCAGTTTTACAGATATCAACCAGAAGCATTCTCTTGATTTGGAGGTGGGTAGGTTAAGCGACCAGGAGCATGAATATAGTGTTGGAAATTGGAACTAGGGCAGAATACCATACAGAAGATATCCACTTTGTGGCTCTTGCCACAAGCACTGTCTCGACAACCACATCAGTGCAAACAGCAACATTGGTGTGCAGTCCTGTCTGAGGTTTTATGACTGCTGTAGGTGATGACATTTGTTGTAAATGTCTCAATCAGGAACTCCCGGCTTTCCTCCTATCTCAGTAGTCACCATTATTGGGAAGAGAGAAGTGGAGAGGAGGACCTGAACAATGTGACAGTCAAGTAGCCTGACTCTCTAAGTCAATCTGGAAAACTCTCCAAGGAAGACTTAACTCCTACCTGAAATTTAGGGAGGGGTGTCTGCATGTGGAAGGGGCTGAAATTCTTAAGCGGGGTTTTAGGAGTACTGATTTGGATCTGAATAAATTTGAAGCTAAGGAAACAGGCCTACTAATGGACTGAGCACAAATGGAGTCCTGCATCAACCAGGGGGAGTGGTGTGCAAGAAAGAATGGGGAAGCAACAGCAGTGGAGCTGGACCTTTCTGTGGTGGCCCATCTGACCTGGTTAGAGGTTCTAGAAATAAGGGGCAAATATCTGGGCTAAAAGAAATTCAATATTGTGAAGAAAGTGATAAATACCCAAATTACATCATGTTCGATAATCAACCTTGCTTTACCCTAATAGTTGGCGGGTTTGACTCTTTACAACCCCATTTCGAAGACCTGTATATAAATACTTTCTCCACATAGCTAGACTGAGTTGTCTAAATTCTGATAGAGCAGCACATAGTAAGACGAAGAGCTCAATGCAGAAAGTCATATGAATGCAACTACCACTTGCAAATTAGTAGATTTAAAAGCAGAAATAACTTTTGAGATCCCCTACATATGTAATTGAAGAGGGTGTTTTCAAAGTGTAATATTTTAGTTTTATACGCCAGATGAATTTTAACTAGACTGTCTCAGAATCTATAGGTATTCTGTGCCCCTCAGAGTTAAAAAAAAAAAGATGACTGTTGATTGTCGTTATGAAATACTATTGATTAAAGGGCCTTCTGACTTAAAAATGCCTGTGAAAAAAGACTTTACTTTTCAACAGGAAGACAAGGGGTGTATTCAAGAATTGATTTGCGCACCCTCTTAAAATTACAGTGCAGCTAGAGCAGTGATACTGCTCTTGTAACCTGTGATTTTGTCTGCTCATATCTCGGCCTGGATGGTGAACTCCACTCCGTTCACGGAGTTTGCAGAGTTTTCTGCACTCCGCGGAGCTCGCGGAGTGCAGAAAACTCCGCTCGCGTATCGCAGCGGAGTTTTTTCCCTGTTTGCGATCGCCAACAGTAAGTTGGCGAGTGCAAGCTGCTTCTCACGTAGAATTTCTACCAGAGTGGCAGGAAGATCCTCGCGAACTGCAGTTCGCACCTCACTCTGCCGCATGCGGAACTCCGCAGAGTTTTTTTGTCACTTCATGAAGTCCCGCGTAGCGGAACTTGGCCAACTACGCCCAGGCCTGCTCATATCTCAATGGGTGTATCAATATTTGTCAAATGGGTACACAAGGTACATTGGTATTCCTTCATGTATCCCAAAATTGGGTGCCTTTGATGATCCCACACTGACAACATTACTACTTGTGATAATTTAAGATTCTGAGATGCTGAGCACATGTTAGTGGCAACTATATACTCTGTCTTGGGTCTAACACCCATAGTGTCAATGGACAACGAGGATTGATATAAATTCTGAAACACTGGATAGCGACTGATTACTATTTCTTTTGGTGTGTGGAGAATTATGTTTGAAAAAATGTTGTTTCATTGATATTTAGTGAATTTTAGTTGTTTTTCGAATTTAGAACCAGATACCTGCAGGTTTCTGCAGCACTAGTAGAAACAAAATAGCTCCACCTAGGACTATTACAACGTCGTGACTGGCATAAATCCAAAGTATGGTGCTGACTGTGAGGTGTGCAGCATCAGGCATGGAGTCACATGGACCCCTAAACAACAGTACCTTGGAAATCAAGCCCATGGATAATGCACGGCCTCATGGAGGTGAGGCGTCGGTGCTGAGGCGAAGTTGGTTCCCTGATTGCCACGGGGAAGGTGAGGCGTCATGTCCATGAGGAGGCGAGGTGTGGAATCCAGGACA
This sequence comes from Triturus cristatus, assembly GCF_964204655.1. NCBI lineage: Eukaryota > Metazoa > Chordata > Amphibia > Caudata > Salamandridae > Triturus > Triturus cristatus. The sequence continues at coordinate 607,179,054 of NC_140585.1, forward strand.
GGAAAGTTAGGTGGCTGTGAGACATCAGTTCCAGTGAGACAATGCGAACAGTTGAAGTGTTTGGCAAGTCACCCTCATCAGTTATCGGCACCACAATAACGAGATGCAGGCGCTGGTGGTGACAGTGTCGGTCCGAGCACTGGTGTCATGAAGGCCGATAACTGCAGGCATCAGCAGGTGTTGAAGGGCGATGAAGCCGTGGTGCAGTGGGGTGGTGCATCGTGCACTTCACGCGTGGTGCCCCTTGCCTAGGTGCAGGTCGTGGTATCACTGGCTGCATCGCTCACGGCATAGGAGTTGTTTTGCTTGCTTTGCAGCACCAACCCCACTATTCTCAGAGCCCAGGAGCTGGAATTGGCACCCTTTTGAATGCAAGAGTCCACAGAGGACTCCAGGTGATGGCCAGTGGGCTGCAGGTGAAGTCTTCGTGTCCCTGAAAATTCAGGAAAGGAGGTCCGCAAACACAGGCCCCTGGAGATTCTTCTTCAGCAGGTTCACAGCAAAGTTCCAGTCTTTGCCCTCTCCTTGGCAGAAGCAGCAACTGCAGGCCAACCCAGCAAAGCACACACAATAAAGGGGCAGTACTTCTTCTTACAGCTCTCCAGCTCTTCTCCTTGGCAGAGGTTCCTCTTAAGTCCAGAAGTGATCTAATTCTCTGGGGTTTAAGGTCCAATACTTATACCCCATTTTGTCTTTGTTCTCTTTGTGGTAAGGGAGTGTGATGCCAGTCCAAAGCAGTTCTGTCCTCTCTGTTGCAGCATGACCACAGGAGGTGGAGACAGCATCGTTTAGAGGAGACACTGCCTATTCAGGTGCAGTTGTAACTTCTCCCACCACTTTATATGCAACCAAGGTCTATTCAGCCCAGCTATGAGTTATTCAGGAAAGGCAGGACACACCTCAACCCCCTTGTGGTTGTCCACAGCGAATGCACATCCTCAGCTCCTGTTACTCCAAAACCAGACAGTCAATACACAAAGCAGCAAAGGCACAAAGATTGGTTAAACAAGAAAATGGCTACTTTCAAACACACAATTTAAAAACCATATCCCTAAAAAGATGTGCTATTAAATAATGAGTTCAGAGAGCCTAAACGTCATTCCTCTATCTTGTCCTAATGGAAAGTTATACTTGTAAGATGTTGCAAAGCAACTCCCATGTTAGCCTATGGGACAGATAGCCTTTTAATAGTGGAAAACTAAATTGACAGTATTTCACTATCAGGACATGCAACACACACCAGTACATGTCCTACCTTTCACATACAGTGCACCCTGCCCATAGAGGTACTTTGGGCCTACCTGAAGGGTGCCTTCCACATATTAAAAAGGGAAGGTTAGGGCCTGTCAAGTGGGTGCACTTGCCAGGGCAACATGGCAGTTTAAAACTCTGTGTGCAGTGCCAGATCTGAGATACCTTTACCGCGCACGCAGTGCTGCAAGCCCTCTAGTAGCATTTGATTTGCAGGCCCTGGCACACTTAGTGGACTTTATTAGGGACTTACCAGTAAATCAAATATGCCAATCATGGATAACCAATCAGAATTACAATTTACACAGAGAGCATATGCACTTTAGCACTGATCAGCAGTGGTAAAGTGCCCAAAGTCCTATAGCCAACTAAAACACATCAGGACAAATTGGAGGAAGAAGCAAAATGTTTGGGGATAAACCTGAAAAAAGGGCAATGGCCAACATTCATAGTGCTAGAGTGGCATTTGTGGCTCAGTACATCGCCGCACCCCTTTTTTCGTGTACTTGAATCTCAGCTTGTGATCGTGAAAGTGAACTGTGATACTTACCTGAAAGCTACCAATTTATCACTCCACGATAATCAAGGGTGCCAAATCATCTGGAAGCTCCTCTGCTTTTCATGCCATTTCTCTCACTCAATGTAGAGAATGACCTAACACAAAGGGGGGGGGGGGGCAATGATTAGCAAAGGATTCACCTCATCCGTTGTTTCGTTTCTGTCTGGCTGCAAGTATGGCGTAAGAATTCCACTGTGCTCTGGTTTCTACTATGGGTGCTGCCTCCGCCCCTCTCCAGCTGAAACCGATGCTGTCTTGTAAAGCAAGACTGTCAATCATGCTGATTTAGATTTGAGCAACAGTCTATTAGCAAGGGCCTCTGTGCCTATGACTGTTTGCTGCAACACGACTGTTTAGTGCCCCAACAACCAGCTAGGGTGATGCCAAATTTTAACTGCTGTGGTTTGTACTCAATTAAATTAGTTACAGGCACGAAACATCCGCCTCAGTTGAAGGGCCAAGGACAAAATGGGCATGTTAATATTGAAAAAGTTGGTGTCAGTGTGAATAATGATACATTCATATGGAAGAATGAAATCGCATCTTTATTATTGAAATCACCCGTCATGAACTCTCCGTCACCACAACTCAGAAATAAGTGGATAGGTAGGCTCTGAGACCTTGGCCTGAGGTTACTGACTAACAGGTCACAAGTCGGGGGGCAAGTAGCTGGCAGACAAATGCACCAACAGGATACTCAGATCAATCCCACAGATAGGCACAACGACATCACAATGGCCCATATGCATTGTTATTTGTGTTTGTGAAATATTCATGATGATGCATCTGAAGATAGCACAGAGCTCAAATTAAGTAGTTAGAACCAGTAAACCCTGTGTATATATTTTTCTCACGATTAGAGCAAAACTAAAGATTCACTAAATAAGGGAAACTAGGGCACATCTGTCCTCTAAAACTAACCAATTTATCATGGAGTCATCACTAAAACACATGCAAACCAGGTTCCACATAGGCTAAAAAAAACAAGGAATTTTGCCAAGAATGGCATTCACACACTATGGCATAGGCGTTTCCCTGGCCAAATAAGGAAACTTTTGACACTAAAGCAATCAAACACATGAGAACACACATACAAACTAAATATGCAGGACAGAAGAAGGACTGGAGATTGGCTCTATTAGAATATTGGGCCATCTTTGAGGAGGCCCAGACTGATAATCCTATCCCACAGACAACAAGCAAGTCGTTTGCACCTCCCCCGCCATATGCAAATATGGAGGTGCTCTCCCTGATGCTTGCTCATCCCCATATTTGAATACACCAACCTACCATTTGAGAGAGCCAGAGGGTCCCTGCTGAACAACAAACTGTTAGGTCCAGGCATGAGAGTCTAACAGGCCTATAGGCCCAGGCAATCCCAGCGCCACCTCAGTCCAGTGTAAGAGCTCCCTAAAATTGGTTGCCCCGTCCGTTAAGTTCAGCCAATCGACCCCCAGCGGAGCAGACAACACGCACTCCCACCGGTTCAGGCAAACACACTCGGGTACAGGGAGATGCATTGTGGTTCTGAACTGTGAAAAAACTAGCGGGGTGAGGACGAGGGTCCAGCCCCTCGGGATCTGATGGTGAGAATGAGACTACAGGGTTAGCCCAGCTAACCAATGGGGCAAATCAGGAATCGATGCCCAAAGCAGAAGAGGCACCCAAAAACACACACACCCTACTGTCCACCCAGGGCCGATCAGCGAAAGAACCAGTAGTCACAGTACTTGTGAACAAAACACCATACAGGTTCCTCATAGACACAGAGACGACAAGGTAATGCCTAAGGGAAAGGATAGTCCCTTTATCAAAAAACACTGCGGTTATGCAAGGGTTCTTGGGTATGGTGACAGTGATCCCCTTCACAGAACCTCTTTAGCTAGAGGTAGGAGGGAAGAGTATGAGGGAACACTTATTGTATTTTCCCTCATCCACAACTAACATACTAGGATGAGACCTGAGGTCCACGCTACAAATGCCCATCCAGTTTGCCGATCATGGGACTGTAGCCTACTACTCCCCTGGATTTCTTTCCCTAGAGCCAGGGCCATTAAACACTCCCATATCATATGTACACAGGCAAGGACAATCCCCACCAATCAGACAACCTTTGCTGAGGTGGTCTTAGAATCTACAGATAATTTATTTGAGTTGTGTGAGCTTGCTCAGCAGCGGGCATGTTGCATGCTGAACCTCTCAGTTCAGACAGCTAAAAAGACAAGCACCTTGATAGCAATAGGGTATGTAACGAGTAAGAGAGTCGGGACTACGCCACGCACACACCCGCTGGGGATGCGGGAAGCAGGGCTAAGGCATTCAGGGGCAATGGCGGTAACAATCAGAGCACCAAATTCAGCCTTTGCTGCCACTTAGCACCTCCACGCACAAGGAAGTGGCACAGAGGAGCCTGTGATGCATTCTCCATGCCTGAAGACCCCTTTCTGCTGCCAAATGTGGTACTCAAACACATAGCTATTACAGAAAAAGCTAATCTATCCTATTTTACATTCAACTTACAGATCCAGGCTCAGATTTACTACAAACTTGCATTGTCCTTGCATGAAGCAAATCGTCTCCAGGCAACGCAAGTCCTTAATTGGGATTTACAAGGCCATGCAAGGGGTGAATTACACCACCATATGTCGCTTTGCACCAGGGAGACGTTCCATGTGTGGAGTGTGGGTGTTTCCAATCATCTACCCATGGATTTTGGTACATTTCCAGATTTAAAAAGACTTGTAAACCTGGGAATGCTATAGAATTGTGTTCCTCCCAGACCCAGGCAGTACGAGGAGAAATAGCTTTATCTCTCCTCATTGCTTCCTTTCTCTATGTGCGATGCATTCAGCATCACACATATTAAAAGGAAAATTATTTTAAGGGTTGTTTTTTTGCAGGAATTGTATTTGTTACTTATGGCTTTATTAGCCGTCACATAACAGTCCTGTGATGTTTGCCTGAATTGGTCCTTAATGATTTTCAGCTTTTGTATTAGTCCCAATTTAAAAGAAGCAACAGTTGTTATCAGGCGATGACATTCTTCTGCTGCCATACCCTCCTGTACCAAGCTCAAAATCGCCCTTTACTGGAGATTTTATTTTCCTCCTTTTAGACAACTCACATATGGAAACAAACTGGCTTATTACCTGTCATTGACACATGTAGCACTCTTCAGTACACTCCTGGGCCTGCAGACATTACAGAAGAAGGACTACAATGCTGCTTGAGGCCTGCTTTGTTCCCCAGAGGAACGTCCTGCTGCCTGAGACCTACTGTGTTCCTCAGAGGGCTCCCCTGCTGTTACCAGAGGACTTCCCACTGCTTGAAACTTGCCTTGTTCCCGAGAGGAGTGCAGTGATACTTGCGGCCTGCTTTGTTCCCAAGAGGGCTGCCTTGCAACTTAAGGCTTGCCCTGCTCTCTTCGAAGGAAGCAGCAGAGTGCACATGAATCCAAAGACAATATAACAAACCACTGTGCCTAAAATTCCACAACCAACAAACTACCAATGTCTCACAGAGAAAACATCCTGTTTATTACAATCCCCAGATGGTGGGCAAAGGTTTCTGGAAGTATTAACTGCTGCAAGGGTTTGAATGCTATCACAGCTAGTCACTGAATGTAACACACATATGTAGTGTAGATAATATTAAAAGCCAGATGTAGTAAACTCTGGTCACAAAATACCCAGTCACAATTTGCTATGAGTATTTTTGCAACCAGAATGCGATTTTGTGAACCAACCTATTTATCGATAGATCGGTTTGAAAATTACAGATTCCTAGTGGTTTGCAAATCAAACTACCTAATGAATAATATTGAGGTAGGTCACATTCCTCTAGGATACCCCTAAAGTAGGCCCTAGATAGCCCTATGGGCATGGTGCTGTGTAACTAAAAGGTAGGAAAAGTGCCTTTATGTGTGGCATGTCCTGGCAGTGACAAACAGCCTATTTCGTTTTTCACTGCTGTGAGGCCTACTCCTCTCATAGGCTAGCATTGGGAATTCCCTTATATACTTTTAAGTGATAATTACTGACCAGAAAGGAGTGGCGTTGCCATACTTGTTATGTTTAGAATAGTAGTTATAAATCCTACTTACTGGTATAGTCGGATTTTACATTACTATTTTAGAAATGCTACTTTTAGGAAGTGAGCATTTCTCTGTCCTTATGACTCTTTGTGCCTTGCAGCCTGACTCCAATACACGTCTGGGATGGGTGACAGCTACATTTGTGCATACTTTCTAGACAGCTACAACACAAAAAGGGCTGGGATACATCTGCATTTATCTGTATACTAGTAGTCTTTCTGGGCTGGGAGAGGGAGAGGTGGTTCATACTTAACATTTGTATAGATTGTATCCTGCCCTCATAAAAAGGGCTGATTTACCCCCTACTGGTCATTTGGAGCCAGGGCTGGGCTGAAAGTGATTGTGGCACACTTCTAAGGGTTCGTTTGAAGTCATCCCTTCATCTAAGACATTTTTCAGTGTAGGTAATGGGGCTGTGATCCCATGGTTTTAGACACTGCGCGGGACTTGTAACCAGATGCTGATGGCTCTACATCTGCACACTGCCAGCAGTACTGCTGTGCTGCAGGGGGAACCTCCATTATTGCTATTTGCTTTGCTGTGTTGGCCTGCTGCCTGCTGATTGCTGGGCAGCAGGAGGGCCTACCACTGTTGTACTTTACCTTGATTAGCTGGTCTGCTGCTTGCTACTTCTTGTGTGCCCCCACAAGTGTTCTCCAAGGGCTTGTTGGCTTGTACTCGTTCTTGTGAAATCTCAGAGCTATAAAAGATTCCTTCTGCCTGCCCATATGTTAAGCCTGGCAACCACATTCTGACTTGAAACATGATCGTCGTTCCGCGCTTCACCTCTTGTAGTGGTCAATGTGTGGGTGTGGAGCCCTTTTGTGCTTCCTCTAAGATCAGCGTTTGTTGGGCACTTTGAGCTTCTCAGCACATGTTGGGCACTTTGATCTCCTTAGCGCATGTGGAAGGCTCACCTGTTCTGCCAGGTCAGTGCATGCCTCAGTGTTTTGAGCCCTCCCCAACGCCGCACTCTCCAAGGGCAGAGAGTCACTGCAGCGCTGGGAAAGCCCCTGCTTCATGCAGCCAGAGAAAATCACCGCAGCTTAGAGAATGTCTGCAGACGTCAGTGCTGCCTGACCCTGCCTACAGGAAACTCCAAAACTCGACTGCACCATTCCCGTCTTCCAGGCCAGCCGACATCTTGGAAGAGAGGTGAATTTATCCACGCTTCATCGCATGTGGGTCTGTGTGTGACAAAGAATTGCTGATTTCCCGAGCTTGGAGAACCTGTGCCTACGAATGTGCTGTGAGGCGGGTTGGACCTGGTAGAGGGTTAAAGCCGTCCCATGCTCCTTCACAGGCAGCTCTGTTTTTAGCAAAAAGGTGCATCCCAAGTGGCACCGGAGGGCTTTGGACTGATCCAATTTTGGTGCATTGTACTTTCCTCACATTACAGGGTAAGACCTCTGTGGAGGATCCCGAGAGGAGCAGGACACTGCGCCCGAGAAGGGCATCAATTACCTTGTGGGTGATCTCGAGGTCCTGGTTTGCTTTGCATGGAGTCATTCTTAATGTGACATGGTGAGACCTCACAGAAATTCCTGTATAACACTTAGTAGGTGCACAGGTGAATCTGTGCCCTATGTTTTCTTTCTGAATGGAATCGATGCAAAAGGGCTCACTGAAATGACCGTATAACATGTAATAGAAGCACAGGTGCACTGTGCCTATGTGTTCACTGCAATTTTGGGTGATTTACCCCAAACATTCTTGTTACATTTTGCCTATTCTTTTTGTGCTTCATGGTTATCTCGTGCAGTCTCGTGCTGTTTCCTGTTGGAGCATGGAACACGGCATGCCTGCGTGCTATGTCTTGTGTTCTATGTTCCAGAGGAGACAGTTGATGAGAATACTTCACCTGTTAAGATGCACTGTGTCTCTGCTCAAGAATTTAAATAAATTCTTTAAAATCATCTTCCTGCTTCAGCATCGGTACTTTACAAATTTGGCGACGATCTACAAGGAATCCACCAGCTGCTTCTACTTACTGAGACACAGGTGCGGTTGGATTTCTTCGAATTCACCTCTACGTCTCTCTCGGTCTACCGGCAACTTCCAGGTGTTAAGGATCATTGATGCCTGCAATCCCGAAACTTCCACGGCGAGTAGCGGCAAAGTTATTGAATTTCGTCTTGTTTCACGAAGTCTTTACCAACGAACGGCTTCACCATCTTCTACGCATGCGTGTGCGCGTCTCCGAACGTGAAGTGCTAGCAATAACGTCATTGGCTACGCGTGACGACATCACGCTGGCGGCCATCTTGTGTAAGTAAATACTACACAAGTCTACGGTACCTTCTTTGACTGTTTGTTTCAACTGTTTGAAGAACGGAGCATCTGGCATAACGCGTTTGTGCTGCGACTAACCTTTTGCGACTGGCTTGAAGAGTGGAGGTTCTGGATAATCCTCATTCTGGTATTCGTACATTCTGAGCAACATTTTTTTAACACAGCATGCCTATTTAACCTCAGTTCCTACTCGTGTGAGAGATAATACATACTTTCTTCATTAACATTTATCTGATGGGTTTGTGTTACTAGCACCTAATCGAGTAAAGCAACTATATTTACTGTATTTCTGTTGACCTGGGTTTGGGTCGCATATTTTGTGTTTAATACCAGCATTTCGTTTAAAATTTAAAAAAAATGCAGTTTGATCCACCCTCCAAATTCTTACAAGACAAAGGAGAGCCGCCTATTCCCTGGTCAAGGTGGAAAGAGGAGTTTTTCACTTTTTTGAAGGCTATCGATGGGGAACGCATGTCAGCGGAGAGGAAAAAGAATATTTTTTTACACTCTCTTGGTTCTGAAGGACAGCTGGTTTATAGAACACTTCCTCCTGTAAGGTCTGGTGGGGATTACAATGTTTATGACGAGGCTATTCTACGCATAGAGGGAAGGTTTAAGCCTACTACTAGTGTTGCTCTTAATAGATCTAAGTTCTATACGAGAGTCCAAGATGAAAGTGAGAGTTTCGACGAATTTCTTACTGCTTTGCGAGCTTTATCGCTACATTGTAATTTTGGTCTTATGACCGATGAAATGATCAGAGATCAAATCATAGTTCATGTAAAGAGCAAAAAAGTTCAAGAACAACTATGGATTTTGGGAGATCCTAGTTTGGAGGTAGCGATTAGCACGGCAAAAGCATTGGAACAATCAGATAAGTGGATCAAAGCTCTCGACAAGGACTCTAAAACCACTAGTTCAGGAGAGGTAAATGTGGTCAACCCCAGCGCGTCAAAGGGATACTCCAGCACGTCAAAGGGATATGCTACTGCGAAAGGAGATGCCAAGTCAAAACAATTTTATTGTTATAGATGTGGTTGTCCTGATCACATAGCTTCATTTCCTCATTGTCCAGCAGTGGGCAAAGAGTGTAACAAGTGTGGACGTTCTGGTCATTTCTCTAAAATGTGTAGGAATGTGGTCAAATTCAAACCTGATACTGGGAAAGATCTTTCAATTTCTTCTAATGGTGGTAAGGGGAAGATTTCTTATGTTACAGGTGATGATTCTGCTAATGATCATTCCTTTGGTGGTACAGAGTCTGGTGTTGTAGTTTCCATTCAAGAATACTTTGATATTTCAGAGATTGACAAGATTGCTTCGCCCAAATGTGTTGTTAAGGTGATGGGAAGAGAGTTGGAACTTATGGCAGACTCTGGATCTCCTTGGACGATCATTACCAAGGAGTATTGTTCACAATGTTTGGGAGAACTTGTTAATTTCACCTCACTATGTAAGCCAGATATTGTTGCTTTTAATTTTGATGGTTCCAAAATTGATTTTATTGGTTTCAGAGAGGTATGTATTGAGTTTAAAGGTAATACGGCTACTATTAAATTGTATGTAGCCATTAAAGGTGTCAATGTTTTGGGCTGGCGTGACCAAGCTAAGCTTAGCATTATGTTGAATCCTAGGTCCAAGGAACCTGTTTCTGTACTTGCGTTGTCTTTGTCTGGTTTAGATGTCTCACATCAATTCCCTCATGTATTTTCGGATAAATTGGGAAAACTTAAAGGGTTCAGCCACAGAATAAAGGTTAAAGTTGATTCGGTACCTGTAAAACAAAAGTTAAGAGGGGTTCCTATTAGCATCAGAACAGAACTAAGGGACATGTTAGACACCATGGTTAAAGATGGTGTGATTGAAGAGATTGAGTCGTCTGAGTGGGTTTCTCCCATTGTTTTAGCTCTTAAGGCTGATAAAAGTATTAGGCTATGTGTGGATTTGAGGGCACTTAATTCAAATTTGGTTGTTGATTGTCATCCCCTCCCGAACATCAATGAGATGTTGTGTATGTTGGATGGTGCTTCTGTGTTTTCTACTCTTGATCTTCGATCGGCCTACCATCAAATTGAATTGACTGATGATTCTAAACATTACACAGCGTTTATAACACCTCATGGTCTTTTTCAGTTTAAGAGAATGCCTTTTGGTTTGGCTTCGGCTGCATCTGTGTTCCAAAGAGCCATGTATCATATTTTTAGAGATTTGGGCTCATTTGTCAAATGTTTCCAAGATGATATTCTTGTGTTTTCCAAAAATAAGGATGAACATTCTCATCATCTTAGGGAAGTATGTGTTAAGTTGAGTGATTTTGGTCTAACACTGAAAGCTAGCAAATGCAAGTTTTTCTGTGACTCTGTGGAATACTTAGGACACACACTTTCTGGGGAGGGTGTGGTTCCTAAGAAGACCTTGGTGGATGCTATTGTCAATGCACCAGCTCCGGATAATAGGGAAAAACTGTTTTCTTTTAATGGGTTATGTGAGTATTACAGTAAGTTTATACAAAATTTTGCCACTAAAATGGAACCTCTCAGGGAGCTTATGAGGAAGTCCTCTGAATTTGTCTGGACTGGTAAACAGGAAGCGGCTTTTAGGCAAATTAAGGAGGAAATTGTGAATGCTCCTACCTTGAGGTCGTTTTGTCTTAATAAAAAGTGTATTATCACTGTTGATGCTAGCCTGTACGGTTTAGGTGGTGTTCTTAGTCAAACTGCTGGCAAGGATGAGTGGTGTGTTGCGTTTGCGTCAAGGACACTTTCAGAAACGGAAAGAAGATATGCTGTCATTGAAAAGGAGCTATTGGCCTGTATTTGGGCGGTTGAGCATTTTCGTAATTATGTTTGGGGGAATAGGTTTACACTTAGGACTGATCATAAACCTCTTGTTGGGATTTTATCTCCTGGGGGTGGTTGGAATTCTACGGCTCGTATTGCACGTCTTACTTCTCGTCTCCAAGAGTATGATTTTGAAGTGGTATATGTACCTGGTAAAAGCAATGTTACTGCTGATTTTCTGTCTAGGTTACCATGCCAGGACGTGAAAGTATCTTGTGTTGAACAAGATATGGATGTTGTTGCTTCTATCAAAGATTTTGTTTCTGATGAGTTTTTGAAGTTATCTGAGGATGATTGGATGGTGGAGATGAGTAATGATCCGTTATGCCAAAAGATACTTGATTGTGTCAGAAATGGTTGGCCTAAAGAGAAATTCGCGTCTGCTGATCTTGCCCCGTTTTGTCGCATATCTTCTGATATTGAGGAAAGTGATGGCTTGCTTTTCAAAGGGGGCAAGATTATTCCTCCTGGGTCTATGCAGAAGAAAATTTTGCTTCTTACTCATCAGACTCATTTAGGGATGTCATCTATGAAGCGTCTTATCAGAGGCAATTTTTGGTGGCCTGGTCTTGATAAAATGGTGGATAAGTCTGTCAGGGAGTGTCAGGAATGCATCAACAGTGATCGTATGCTTCATACCTCGTCTGCTCCACTCAAACCTGTTTCATGGCCGGATTTTCCTTGGCAAAAGGTGGCATTTGACATCTCTGGGCCTTTTAGAGATTTACCTTCAAGTGCTCGTTTTGCTTTGGTCATGATTGACTATCATTCTAAGTGGCCAGAAGTCAAATTTGTGGCTAATGCTTCTTCCCAAGTAATTATCACTTTCTTTAAGGAAATTTTTGCACATGAAGGTTATCCTGAGGAAATTGTGACTGACAATGGGGTACAACTTACATCGCATGAAATGGAATTGTTTTTTAAAATGTGTAATGTCAAACACTTGACTACTTCTTTGTATGAGCCTAGAGAAAATGGTCAGGTGGAACGATTTAACCGGGTTCTTAAGGAAGCTGTTCATTTGGCTCTCAGTTCTACTGAGCCTTGGTTAGAGGGTGTTAGGAAGAGTTTATGGATGTATCGTATTACACCACATTCAGTTACCGGTGTGAGTCCATTCAGATTGTTGAAAGGGAGAGAACCTTCATCTGACATTTGTCCATGGTGGATAAAGAAAATCAATAGAACCAATGACACCACTGATGTTAGGGTGGTTGCCAAACGGGTTGAGGTTAAACAACTGGCTATGAAAAAGAGGTTTGACTCTGGTATGAAGGTCAGAGTTCCTGATTTTGTGGTGGGGGAGTGGGTCAGAATCAGAAAACCTGGTTTCTTAGTTAAAGGCTATTCCAAATTTTATCATCCTGTCAAGATAGTAAAGGTTTGCAAGAATACTGTCATTACCCAGGATGGTAGAGTCTGGAATGTTAGAAGGGTTGCAAAATGTAATAATGTACATAATGATAAGTCTTCTGTTTTTCAGAGGTCCTGTGATGTTTTAAATGATGTTTCTTTTCCTCCACATTCTGATGTTCCTTTTCCTCCACAATCTGATGTTTCTCTTCCTCCACAATCTGTAGCATCCAGAGTTAAGAGCAATGTCAGGGAAAGAAAGTTACCGTTGAGGTTGCTGTCTTAATTTTTCCTTTTGTTTGTGTAGGAGGGGAAGTGTGTTACATTTTGCCTATTCTTTTTGTGCTTCATGGTTATCTCGTGCAGTCTCGTGCTGTTTCCTGTTGGAGCATGGAACACGGCATGCCTGCGTGCTATGTCTTGTGTTCTATGTTCCAGAGGAGACAGTTGATGAGAATACTTCACCTGTTAAGATGCACTGTGTCTCTGCTCAAGAATTTAAATAAATTCTTTAAAATCATCTTCCTGCTTCAGCATCGGTACTTTACAATTCTTCATTACTTGCAAAGTATTTATGAAGTATGTCGCTTTTAGGCCTGTAGTGGTCAGGATAATGAATACTAACTGAATAATTGCATTATTTATGAGTCATGTCGTTTTGGTCTTGTTGGATGTATAATATAGCAATCTATTGGTTACATAATACTATGTGGAGTCTCTTTTGTGGTTTATTCTTTGTGTTTCTGTGTGTATATTGCACAAATGCTGTACACACTGCCTCTGATGATAGGCCTTCCTGCTCTGCACAAAACTACTAGAGGGTGAGCACAGGTCATCTTTGGTGTGTAACTGACTTGCTCTGACTAGACTGGTGGGTTATGCCTGGCTTAGGTCCACACCCTAGCCAACAAGAAACCAGACCGTACCCCGCCTTGGGAGACACAAGTTTTGGGGGCGGTGGGCTCGCCCCCCCCCTGCTTTTACATGAGTAAAAGCAGCAAACCGCAAGTATCCTCGCCAGAAAACTGCAAGTATCCTCGCCAGCACCTAGCACACCCCTCCCCGCATGTACTGCAGTGCGGCCGAAGGCAGGGACCTCCATGTACGGCTATGTGCCTAGCAACGCCACTGGTACATAAACAATAAAGTTCTGACAGGAGACGTTTCTGTCATCTTTGAGCAATTCTCATCACTAGCCATGCACCAAGTAGTCCTGGTGCAGAAAAATGGATTGCGGCAGACGCAATCCTCGCTGCATCCCTACGTAACAGGTGTGGCATGATATGCATCTGTGACACTCCTATATACATACATTTTGTGTCAAGGGCTCTGACAATTTGACTAGAAAGGCAAATTGCTTATCAGGTATGAATGTCTAGATTCCCTCTCAAATCAGAAAATGGTCAAATGTATGTTTTTTGCCTCTCTGCAACAGTGCAGAGTGCAGGAAATATTTTCGCGAATCTGCACCACTGAACACAGTGTAAACGCTCAGCGTTTGCTAGGCAATGAACCCGCAGCTTTGATACATTTGATACATTCATTCTCTGATAAAATGTAGATTACAATCCGCACTGAGTCCTTCTCCCTCTAAAAAATGTAAAATAAATGACTTATTCTTGTGTAATGCTATGAACGGATTACAGAGCATACCATGCTATGTTTCATATTTCATAGCCTGCAGTGAAATGCTATTAGTTTTCCTGATATAAAAGATGTCACTTACTAAAAAGACAATCGATTTCACCTCAATCTGCACTTTGTGAGCAGAGGAACATTTTTGAACTATGCATGTCTAATAACACGAGTGGATCAAGGGCATAACAAAAGCCATGAATTTGAAAAGTAGAACAAAAATAGCTAGTAGGAAAAACAGAATTGCAAGATCTGGGCAATACTCTGAAAGACCGCATCTCTTGACAATCCTCTTCATTGTCATAGCAGAGAAGCAAAGCCCCTCAGCAGATTTACTGGCTGAAGTTTCAATCCGAGAAAATGCACAATGGGTCTGTGTCGGCGACCGACTGAGTGCCCAAGGTCTAAGCCTCCGGCTGAATACAATGAAGAATGGAACATTTGTTGGAAGCAGATAATACGGGGAAGGTACAATAGCGGCCCTGAGTACCAGAGAGCGAGCGCGCCTCCGCCTTCCGAACAGCCTTCGGAGGGAGACGCAGAATTGTGTGCTAAACTGCCATGAAAACATAAGAATAGTCAAGGCACAACAGTTTAAGAGCCTGAAGGACACCAAGGCCTTGTTAATGTCAACTCAAAGGTAGTTTTCCTTTTAGAACCTAAAATAAAAGTAAGGATGTGCACTCCGTGTATTTGTAATCTTGCATATGTACAACTGGTTGCGTCTGTACACAAAAACAATTGTAGTTTAATATATGAAGTTTGCAACAATGCCTGGTTATAATTCATTAACATTTTTCTGATTGAAGCACATTTCCGACCTGCCTGGTATCTAATAACACATAAGACTTACATCAGTTTTACCAACCAGGGGTCTGATGCGAAACATATTTTGCATTGGTAAAGTCAGTGCAACTGAACATGTGAACACGAAGTCCCAATTCACAATCTACAAAAATGCAATGCAATTCGTAATGCATATTATTAATCACAGTGCAAGTGTTGAGAATCATTGTGATTGGCATTGAAAAGGGGCAACACATCCTACTCCCACCTTGCGAATCTCATGGAAATGCACATCTTATGTGCAATCCTTTTTTTTAAATTGCAAAGCAGGGAAAGATTAGACCCTGCTGAGGGCAAGTGCTAATCAATCACAAAGTGTAAACTTTGGGTTTTCACTCAGCTTGTGGAGTCAGCAGACATGTGGAGGTGCAGACAGTGGTCCCACATATAACTGTATCAATTCCCTGATGTCACATTCATTATTTACTTTTGATTGTTGTATTTTGACCCCAACCTCTTTAAGAGACAGGGAGCACAATGCAGGCACAGTCACATGTAGGCAGTCACATGTAGGCCGTAATCCCAGTATTTAATCATTAACAAGGAGTAGAAATGTGGGCTGCTCCGGTCTCCTTAATATTCATAAGGTGGGCATATTGTGACTGTTAGCAAAAAATACCCGTTGTGGTGGAAGGGCTTTGCAAAAGGAGTGGTTGAAAGCATTCCGAAGCAAAAATTGTACTGTGACTATCCTCCTGTATGCATGAGTCCCCAACGAGATCACAAATACTCATGAGGTGCACTACACTTGCACAGGGTTTGAGAAATGTGTGTAGTTAAAACAATTTTGACTAGCTTTTATTCTAAACATATGTGTACTTGAAATGACTTTCTTTCATACCCAAACCCTGTGAAAACTAGGATTATTGGGGCACTTGCCACACCTTCCGTAGAACAAATAGTTCAGTTAGATATAAAAGGGATCAGTAACTCTACTTGATCAAGGATAAACAGCATCTCTGATCTTCCTCGACTTCTCAGCAGCCTTTGACACCGTATAACACCACACGATGATTGAAAGACTCCACCACATTGGCATCCAAGGGGATGTGCTCAAATGGATCACCTCCCTCCTCTTCGAAAGAACCCAGAGGAACCTCCACCTTTCACCTCCGAACCCAAGGAGATCACCTGCAGTGTCCTCCAGGGCTAATCCCTCAAGCCCCACACTCCTCAACACGTATATGACACCACTGGCAACATCATCAGATCCCACGTTCTCAACATAATATCCTACGCAGGTGACACCCAATGCATCCTCTCACTAACTGATGATCCCACCACCACCAGAATCAACTTTCACAGATGCATGACATGCGTCGCTGACTGGAGACAGAACAACAGACTGCAGATGAACACAGACAATATAGATGTACTGACCTTCGGCAACTGCAGCAACACATGGAACAGCTCCTTGTGACCATCAGACCTAGGACCCACACCCACTTCTCTGGCCATGCCAGAAACCTCGGAATCATCATTGACAAAAAGCTCACCCTGAAATCACAGCTCAATGTCGTCGCCTACCTCCTGATTCCTCCTACTGTGCACGCTATATAAGATCTTCAAATGTGTACCTCTACAGATAAGATGCACAGTGACATAGGCCCTCATCACCAGCTGACTGGACTACAGCAATGCCATCAATGTAGGAATCGCCGCACACCTCCTAAAGAGACTTCAGAGCATACAGAACGCCACAGCCAGACTCATCCTCAGCCTTCCCCAATGAACCCACATCACAACCCACCTCATGCAACTCCACTCACTCCCCGTTTAGAAGAGATGCCAATTCAAGCTGCTGATCCATGCACACAAGGCTTTACACAACTGAGGACCCACCCATATTAACCAGCACCTGAACTTCCATTAACTGTTGAGAAGACTATGCTCCGCCTCCCTTTCACTTGCCCATACTCCCTACATCTAGTGAAGCAGAAGTGGAGGACGCTCCTTCTCCCTCATCACAGCAAAGACCTGAAACAGCCTCCCCATGCAACTCTGGACCATCACCTCACTTCTGGCATTCCAAATGGTTCCAATAAGCCTCTTGGACCTGCTTGCGCCTGGATACACTATTGGGTGATAAGCCGCGCTTTATAAATCCTGATCGTTTGATTGATTGAGTAAGGAACTGTAATGTCTAGTGCTAAATATGTCACAAATACAATACATTGTCTACAATTGGTGTTTTACTGATCTTCAAAATGGATTAAAGATATTATCCCTTTCCCAAACCCCACTCACACAAATTATGTGTACTAGTCTCTTTAGTATGGGAATACATTGCGTTGACATGAACAGTAGTCCCAAAAGGGAGAAGGGGTATGAGAAAATAATACTGGAAGATGAGGCCCCCTCAGGTGTATCCAATTTTGGACTAGAGGAATTCAAAATTAGAGGGGTGAAAGATCCTGGGTCTCAGCCCGGCCTACTTTAATGAGGATATATTAGTTGTCACTTGTCCTTGGGAATGGGAAACCCCCCACTCACTAAGTTCATGAACATGTAAAAAGAGCCATGACAAGTAGAAATAATTATAAATTAGTTGGAAAGCTCCATTCAATGAGATGTGGTAATCCATTTATTTAGCCACAAATTTGATGGTCAAAGGTCAGTCTTAGGAAGTTAAAATCACTGAAGCCAAAGTCTATATACTCTACAACCAACACGTGTTATGCTGCCTTATGGCATGCACGCCTGGGGCTTTTTCAAGGCTGGTGGCATAGTTTAGGAAAAAACATAGAGAGTAGACATATATTTTCAAAGATAATCTTGACATAATAGTACATGTAAAAACTGAAAACAAGAACATCCAGTATTCAATGAAATCAAAATCCCCATAAATTGTAAATTAAAAAGAATCAGACACATGGAGAAGATAATTGGAGAAGAAAAATGCCCGTGGCCATACATATGTACATTTTGTGCCAATTAAGCAGAACATTGACAATCATAAAAATGTTTGGAACATTACCTTGTCGTAAAGCAATACCAGTTAAGGTTATCCAGCCAAAGAATAGTAAGTATATACCATAGTTAAAACAGAACAGTATTAACATTAATTTTGCATTTTGGACATTGATGTAGAATTGTTAATCTGCGTTATCTGTGGATACATGTAATGCACAGTTATATTTTACTTTTTTTTTTCTTTTTAAATTTATTTAGTGTTTTCTATAGCGCGAACATGACCCTGCATGGGGTATCAGAGCGCTTTACAGATGCATTTCAACAAACAAAACCTTATAAGTTACCAAGTCATTAGTGATTTACCATGACTAGATCAAACATTAAGCTTCAAGGAAAGCATATAAACATATATATAAGTCATCAGTCAAGTTACCATGAATAGATTAAAACATTAAGCTACAAGGAAAACATATATACAAGCCCATATATGGTTAATGAGTGGAAGCGAAAGCAAGGAAACAGTCTGAAGCGGAAGCAAGGAAACAGTCATGAGAAGTTTGTAGACAGTAGTTCTGCTATATGGACTTATGGCAGAAATTTCCTCTTATAGAACGATTTTGCTTCCTTTTTAAATTCCGCGATGGATGGAATTCTTCTAATGTTAGGGGGGAGTGCGTTCCAGATTACTTGATTTTATATATCATTGTTACCTGATCGGGATGTGCAGCGTCTTTAGCGTTTTTCGGTTGCATTCTATGCCGGCTATTTGACCCAAAACACCTTGTCCTAACTGGATTTAGTTTAAACAACAGAATATTTTCCTACACTTTCGTGAATTGAAACACCAAAAATGGGGCTTTACGAATTGCTTAGGCAATTCGTAAAGCCCCATTTTTGGTGTTTCAATTCACGAAAGTGTAGGAAAATATTCTGTTGTTTAAACTAAATCCAGTTAGGACAAGGTGTTTTGTTTCCTAGTGTTTTCGGCTCAGTTCTGCTGGTTATTTGAGCCAAAGCCCAGTTTTGGTTTGTGGCTATTTGACCCACACACTGTAACTTGATTGGCACCCACTATGTACCATGTTTTTCTTTTAAGTGGTTGGACTGTATGTGAGGCTACACATGTCCCAAAATAAACAAGCATTTGCAATGCAATAGGTCTCGCAATTACGTGAGTTTGAGCTATTGGCATTGTAAATAACAATGTATGTGTTGTGCTTTAAAACATAAATAAAAGGCTTTGTCATTTACAATGCCAATATCTTAAACTCGCGTAAATGCGAGACCTACTGCATTGCAAATGCTTGTTCTACTTCATCCCCCAGTCTTGGTAAACCCAAAAGGTGGGGCTTTAATGTGCCAAACATTTGTTCTTGCAATGCGTGCAAATTGCAGTTTTGCATGCCTATATTTGTATACATTATCACATTAAAAGCAGAATGCTGTCGTCAATGCTTTTTTAAAATCTCGCAGCACTCTGTATGTTTGGATTTTAGAACACGTACTTAAAATATTTAAAAAGGAACTACAACTCCAGGAATACAACATGCAGTTGTCTAAACATCCAGAACTGGCTCAAGTTATCATGGGGCCACTCTGCAGCTCAGCGCGCATGCTCACCCACACACAAAAACGTTGTTCCTATGCCTAGCACAAGCTCTCACCTCACACGCCATACACCCCTCGTCTACACATCAAACAGATTTGCGCCTCTGGCTGCCCCTCCTGCAGCGCACAGTCTTTTGCACGCTATCGCCACAGGCACATTGCTCCCAGAGATTCACCACATGGTGCCGCCCCCCCCCCCCTCCTCGCGCACACATCCTCTCTCTCTATTGCATTGCAAATGCATGTTAAGAAAGAGCAGTTTATGGCAATTGATTCATTTTTCAAGCCTAGCTCTAGGCGTAGTTGGGCCTGCAATGTATAGTTTGGCGATTTGTATACAGCCCGATATGTTTAGCAATAAGCAGGCCGAGCAGCGTTGCCACCTTTGTTCCTACCAATAGTTCGCAGCTATAAAAGATAGATGAGTAGCTTTCCTGCTATGGCCTTGTGGAGAGGCTCCAACATTTATTCTTGTAAGGATTTCGACAGGGTGTTACAGCCAAAAGTTAGGAAGGTAGCTTTTTGGATTTCATTTTATCCATGTGTGCAGAGAAAGTACCTCTTTTGTCGAAAGATATCCAGAAGTATTTGTATTTTGGTTCGACTGGTTATTTGATCCCTTCTTACCATCTAGGCACCAGGTCTTTTAGTTTTCTTGCTGAACTTCACCACTTTGGTTTTTTTTAAAAGAATTTCTAGTTTGTGCCACTCAGTGAAGATTGAGAGGGGGTCATAGCCAACAAACTTAGGTCACCTGCATATGACATGTGAGTAAGGCGGTGGTCTTGTTTGGAGGTTTCCTATTAATTCTCTTAGGGGCATATTATTAAGAAACGGCGTTAAAATTATCGCCGTTTTAGCGGCAGAAAACTGCCGCTAAAGCGGCGATAATGGGCTTGATAATATGCCCTTGAGAATTCCCATAGAAGCCCATGTTCTGGTGTCAACATGGGCTTCTATGGGAATTCTCTGCGGCATATTATCAAGCCCATTATCGCCGCTTTAGCGGCAGGTCTGCCGCTAAAGCGGCGATAATGTTAACGCCGTACTTGATAATATGCCCCTCAGTTTTTCGGCACACGTGGTTTTACCTCATACTTCTGAGTTTCATAGGTCAGGATGAGAAATAGGATGCAGGTTTGGTTTTATCGTATGCAGGTTTGGTTTTATCCCATGTTTTCCACCGCTCCGATCCAAGCTGTTTCCCCCGCATTTTTCTCGTAGTAATGCCTGGTTGAATTTGCAAGTAGGTAAAACCCAGACAAAATAGTCTGTTTGTGTCGGACTCAGGATTGACAATCATAGAATCTCTGGGAAACTTAGAAAGAGGAGCAATTTGTCTGTGACCATGGCACTGGGTGAAACCATTCAACATTTCCGGTTTTATTCCACTGAGAGATGAGCTGCAGCCATAGTTTGTCCTACTTAATTATTTTACAACCTCGTCAGTCACGAAGTCCACTCCTAATCGACTCTTCGCTTTGGGCTGCCGTCAGCATTTTATAATCTTCAAATGTGGTCATGCGCCATTTAATTATTCATCGATTTATAAAGTTCCTAAGTCCTTGCAGGTGTCCAAACGCTAGTAGCACCAGGTTTATACGGCTTTCTGGTTTATGTGTATGGCAGACGACTGGGGAAGTGTGTTCCACTTAATAGTGTATTTTTTAAATATAAAATTATGCATACTTCACAAATAAACGATTTCGCTATTTTTCCTACCCTTAATTCACCTTTGGCATTTTTTTAAAACCATGTCCTGCTGTGTTTATTATGAGAATGGTTGTGTTGCTTTGCCCGCTACTAAAAGGATTGTGTGATTGAGATTTTAGGAAAGAGAAAGCAAGAAAAAAGAGCGCTGAAGAGAGCAAGCAAAAGGGAGCCATAGTCCGAGAGAAAAACGTTGGGGGACAAGACGTAGAGATTAAACAAGCTGTCGCCATTGTGAGGGAAGTGGGATAAGGGAGGGAGGGGGTGGCAAATGGTGAGCAATTTCGCGGCCCCTTTGATGTTCTCATCAAAGCGGACGCGAAATGAGCTTTTGTAAAGGGGGGGGGGGGATTTGAAGGTGCAAACTAGTGCTTTCAGGCTGCCAAATGGTGCGCGCGCCCGGCGCACATGCACTGTATTTGGAGGCCTGAAAAGCACTAGTTTGCACTTCCAGATCCCCCTTTTACAAAAGCTCTCGCGAGAGCAGCGCTAAAGCGCTGGCTCCAGCGAGACCTAAAAACAAGTAAAAAAAAACATTGTTTTGGCATTTTAGAAAGTATAGAGATATTCGGGCATGGTAGTATTGTAGACAATATATATATATAAATCTGCAAACCGGTTCTAGGCCAGTTCGCTTGCAGTCGTGATCGGAAGATGACTATGCTACACACTTCAGTTTAAAGCAACGAGTCAGAAGTGCTCGAAAAGGGGAAGTAAAGATGTGCTAGTCGGTGTATTCAATACAGCGCAGTCTAGGCACCCTTTTGGAAGGGGTTGTGGGGAGGGTTTGTAATTTGTGGGAAAAGTCGTGACTGTGTTGTTAAGTATAACGCCTGAAAGGATGATTGGTCAGCGGATGAGGATGTACTGTTTGGTTTGCTTAGAACAACATTGTTTAGTCGCCATATTGGAGGGGGGAGTGTCATTTGTGAAAGGAGTCATACCAGAGAATCACATTAAGCTGGTGCATGGATGTACTATAAGCTTACGCTAAGTTGGTAAGTCTTAGGGCAACCAGCTGTGTGTGACTTGATGTTATCTGCAGGACATATAGTATAATGCTAGTCCCTAAATATGATAAGTGATCATGCTATTTCGGTTAACCCTAAGATTGCCTTTTGGGATTCGTTACGGGCTATCTGAAAGGCATACGGGCATATTATCAAGGACGGCGTTAAAAATTATCGCCGGTTTAGCGGCAGAAAACTGCCGCTAAAGCGGCGATAATAGGCTTGATAATATGCTCTTGAGAATTCCAATAGAAGCCCATGTTCTGGTGTGAACCTGGGCTTCTATTGGAATTCTCTTGGGCATATTATCAAGCCCATTATCGCCGCTTTAGCTGCAGTTTTCTTCCGCTAAACCAGCGATACTTTTAACGCCGTCCTTGACAATATGCCCCATAGTCTATAGTGGGGGTATCAGAACCCTTTTTGACAATAACAAAACGGTGGAAATAAACGATCTGAACCTCTGTGGTCAGATCAATTGCACACTTGACCAGATGGTACCCGCGAAAAAGCTAAAAATTAGGGATAAACCATCTGCCCCATGGTACAATGAGGAATTAAAAGTACATAGGAAAATGTGTAAGCAAGCAGAGAGAAAATGGCGTAAACTTTATGAGGAAAAAGACAAACTAGTCCTACGGAAAGAACTGAATACCTACAAGGGTTCAATTGCTAAAACTAAATCAGCATACTACGAGAAAATCATCCTCCAGGCACCTGACAGGACCAAAACTATTTTTAACATTGTGAAGGATCTGTCTAAACCCGACAGTACGAAAAACAAGACGGTAGCCACCCATGAGTTATGTGATGGCCTGGCAATCTTCTTTGAGGAGAAAATTTTAAAAATCATTGCTGGCCTTGAAAACAACAAGGGGTATGGGACGAATAACACAAAGGGCCATTCAGAACCATAGACATCAGAGAAACAGAAGGAGGAAACAGAGGATGGCATGTAACCATTACGCAATTTCAGATCCCCACTCAGGAAGAATTAAATAAAATTGCCCTAAGTGTCCGTTCTGGATCACCACTAGACCCATTTCCGCATAAATTATGGAAAGAGTTCACTCCTGAGCTATTCCCTCGGTTGCATCAAATATGCTGTCAATTGCTGAGTAGTGGTACGGTCCCTGCATGCAGGAAAAAGGCGATGGTGACACCGTTATAGAATAAGGCCACACTGGACCCCTCATGCCCAGCCAACTATAGACCTGTCTCCCTGCTGCCGTATCCGGTAAAAATAGTGGAAAAACTGGTTAGTAAAGAGCTCTCACAATTCTTAGAAGATAACCACTTACTAGACGTAGTCCAATTCTGGTTTCGGCCCGCACATGGCACGGAAACAGCCGTGGTCACAGTCCTGGATGAGATGAGAATGCGCGCTGAAACCGGTCAAGCGGTCATACTAGTACTACTGGATATGTCAGCCGCTTTTGACACGGTAAACCATGAGATCCTTCATGAAATGCTCATGTCACTTGGAATCCGAGGGACGGCCCTCAACTGGTTTCAATCATATCTGTCAGATAGACAGCAAGCAGTGGCAATTCCCCCGTTTCTCTCCAAAAACAAAGCCATGAAACACAGAGTCCCACAAGGATCAGCAATAAGACCGATCCTATTTAATATTTACATGCACCCTCTCATTTCTATTATAAAATCTTTTGGAATTAAAATGGTGAACTACGCTGATGATACACAGCTTATTTTCTCACTAGAAAGCTCTCAGGCAGTACCTCTGGCAGAATTCCATGAATGCATGCAAATAACCTCAAAATGGCTTGGAGACAACTCTCTGCAGTTCAATGGAGGCAAAACTGACATTGTACACTATACACCTCATAAGACACCTTGCCCCCTCCCCACTAACTTCTGGCCTCTTCCAACTAATAGTCCACTAATTCCATCAAATACAGTATGCAACCTTGGAGTACTTTTGACATCAATCTGCAGCTAGACTCGCAAGTGAACAGAACAATCAATACCTGCTGGTCCCTGTTTAGAGCCTTACGAAAAATTATTCCGTTGCTACCAGTGTCTACTAGAGCACAGGTAGTGAGAAGCCTCATCTTGAGTAGACTAGATTACTGTTACTCCTTGTTATTAGAAGCACCAATGACTATGATCAAAATATTGCAGAGGATTCAAACAATAGCAGCCAAGTTAGCCTTAAATAGACATAGCAGATCCTCGGCATCATCATCATTGAAAGACCATCACTGGCTGCCTATCTCACAAAGAGTTCAGTTTAAATCACTTTGTATTGTCCATAAAGCTGTCCACAGACTGGGACCTATACCACTGCAGAACAAATTCTCCTGGTATGCACCAGCTAGAAACCTCCGCTCATCGTCTGCCAAACTGGTGTGCACAACCAGATTCAAGAAAGCCCGACTAGGAGGCAGGGCATTTAGCCCTGCAGCGTCACGTCTATGGAATAAACTCCCGCCAGCTATCAGGCAAACCGAGAACTTGCTAGAATTCAGAAAGAAGCTAAAAACCTGGCTCTTTCCTAGGGATTAAGTTGACCAAGTTTTCACTCTCTTACCTTCAGGATACGTCTATGCAGGATAATCTCCAGCGCCAGGATACCCGTAGGGTGACAGAGCGCTATATAAATCCCTATACAATACAATACATAGCCAAAATTGCATGTTCTGTAAAAGGAGAGTAAAATCAATAAGAGAGTCCCAAGATTAATACAATCAGATCGACAACGAGGAATAAAGAGCCACTGGTTCACTGGCCACGCGGCCCCTTCCCGATTTTCTTTGTTTTAATAATTACAAATTTGGGGCAAGCCCTGGGGGATGGGGTCTCCAGGGCCAAAAAAATAGAAAAAGAAGGGGGGCTACACAGCCCCCCTTCTAAAACAAAGAAGAAAAAAAAAAGACGGGATCGGGCCGGAGGCCACGCCCCCTCCTTACACCACCCTGCAAACGCTCCCCCTGGCGTGTTTGCAGAGGGGGAAATAATTCCCCTTGAATACTGGGGGTCCCTGGGGGCCAACTAGCCCACCAGGAACCTTCAGTATGCGCCAGGGGGCTGTGTTGCAGAGAGGTATAATGAGGCCACGCCCCTTTTTACACCTCTCTGCAACGCAGCTCCATGGCTCTTACTGGAGGTAACTGGTGGCCTAGTTGGCCGCCAGGGGACCTCAGGATTCTTTTTTTTTTTTTTTTAATTTGTTGGTTTTTTTTTTTTACATTTCCAACACATCACAAATCAATTAATTCATCTTTTAACAGCAATCCCCCCTCCCCCCACCCCAGGTCCAGAAAGAGAAAAAGAAAAAAACATTAAATAAAGAGGGCACATAATGTTTACACACTTGAAACATAATCATACAGTGTGAATACGAGATTAGTTATCTTATCTAAAAGAGAAGTGCGGAGAGTTAAAGGGGGAAAACAGGGGGCAGAGGGGAGAGCGAAAAAGGAGTGAAAATGTCAAAGGAGAAGAACAATCCTTATACAAATTAAATATTCTGGGTGTTGAACCATCTGGTCAGAGGGCCCCATACCATCAGGCCTATTTTTCTTGCCCTTCTTCCCTTCTTAGCATAGATTGCTCTCTCAAGCCGATAAGTAGCAAACAATCTTGCTTGCCATTGGCCGAAAGATGGAGGGTTCAGATCTTTCCAGTACATAGCAATACTAATTCGTAAGATGGTCATTGCAACAAACAGTAGTGCGCCCCCTTCTTTGAGATCAAGTTGATTATACAGCCCTAACATAATAGTAGCTGGCACAAGCTGTATATCTAACAAGAAAACTCTACTTAGAAACAATTGTACGTCTTTCAGTAGCATCTCCAATTTTGGGCATATAGCGAACATGTGAACAGAATCTACACTATATTCTGAGCAACGAGGGCAGGTAGTTCCGGGGCCGGTTGTCCATTAGGCAACTCTACTAGGGGTTATATACATAAAATATCCTGTCTTATAGAATTGCGCTTGCAATTTAGGAGATAACAAATATGTTTGTGCTAGGCCCAAGGCGGTACAAAAGGCATTAGGTGGAGTATTTAATTTCATCTGCCATTTAGCATCTATTTTACTTTAATCGTCTGGTCGTAATTTGTTCATTATACAGTAAACATCTCCTATCCTTGGTAGATTAGAGCCGAGCAATTTATCTATAAGGCCAATTGCTACAAGCCTCCAATTTTATTGACTAAATAATTCATGATGTCATTATACTGAAATATCTGGTTGTTATTCAGATTATAACTAATTTTCAAGTCTTCAAATGACCGAATACGACCAGAGCCATAGAATTCTCCTAATTTACAAATGCCAGCCAGATGCCATTGTCGTAAATATATATTTTTAAATATAAGTGGCAGATTATCATTGTTTCTAATGGGAGTATAGAAATTAAGCTTGGCAATTCCAAATGTTTTACGAATATTACTAAAGACCTGGTAAGCATTGATCATCGTCTTAAGTCTTAAATCGCTTATAGTAGCTGGATTCCAAATGTCGCCATAGACACCCCCTTATGGTATCCCCTATAAGTAAGAAATAAGGAGAGGGCAGGCCTGACGGGCTTAAAGTGTGATTCTCATACATTAATTCGCTACAATGTTGTAAAGGAGCAGCCCAATAATAAAGTTTTAGATTAGGAAGAGCCCAGCCTCCCCTCTCCCTAGGTGGAGTAAGAAAGCTAAAAGCCCTTCTTGGCTGTGTATATGCCCAAATAAACTGAGTAAAAATTTGTTGAAAGACTACAAGCATGCCACTATTAAAAGCCAACGGAATTGTACAAAAAAAGAAGAGCAGTTTGGGAAATTACGTCATTTTTGAGATATTACATCTTCCCACGATAGTTAGATGTAAGTTATCAATTTTCCTAAGTGATTTCCTCATGTCGGTAGCCAGTGGTGTCAAATTATCTGTGACCAGAGTATGTAAATCTGAGACAATGTTAACTCCTAAGTATTTTGCTTTATCAGTAATTCTGTTATCTACCCAGGTTACTTTTTTCTTAACGACAATCTGCGTTTTTGTTCTATTTAAAGCATAACCAGAGATCAGTCCAAATTCCAGAGTTTCTTGCTCTTAAGCCCTGATGGCCAGCTCAGGTTCAGAGGTTACTATGGCTATATCATCGGCGTAAGCCATGATCTCTGTGTCAACGCCAAACCTAATCACGGGCGGGATCGAGGGATTAGCTTTGATTCTTCTTATGAGAGGTTCTATATCGAGGGCGAAGAGTAGGGGCGAACAGGGGTACCCCTGCCTCGTTCCTCTTGTTATCTTAATTTGTTCTGTCAGCTGACCATTAATTAATATTTTAGCTGTTGGGTTCTGGTACAGTGCTTGCAGGGCTTGAATCATTCTTACTCCAAAACCGGACCGCCGCATGATAACCCAGAGAAATTGCCAGGAGACCTGATCGAACACTTTTTCTGCATCTAAGAGAATTAGCGAGATCGGATCCCCTGTCACCTCTGCGGCATCAAATAAGGTGATAGTCCGTCGGACATGCTCGATGGTGTCCTTTTTTGGAATAAATCCATGCTGCCAACTGGATACTAATGATTCGATGTTTAAAGATATTCTAGTGGCAATAACTTTAGAAAAAAAATTAGAATCAGAATTAATTCATGTTATGGGTCGATATGACGTCATCTCCAGGGGTGATTTATCCTTCTTAGGGAATATCACAATTTTAGCTGATGACCAGGAATTCGGCGGAGGAATCCCCTCGAAAATGGAACTAACTACTTCCGTAAAAAGATCTTTTATTTGTTCTGAGAAGATTTTATAGAATTCGACTGGTAGATTGTCTGTCCCTGAAGCTTTGCCATCGGGGAGGCTGGCCAGTGCAGCTGCGATCTCCTCCCAGCCTGGAGGGATTTCCAGTGTGTCGTGTGTATCAGCGTTCAGTTTAGTTATCGGTGTTCTTTCTAGATATTTTTTAATCTTATTATCTAATTCTTCGGTTGTTCCACTGATCTCTTCTGAATATAACTTTTCATAAAACATCTTAAAAGCCTCCTTGATTTTTTTCGGATCGGAGGTTAACCCTTCAGTATCTGTATCAGTATTAATTGAAGTACGGTGTTTGCAGTTGTCTGTTGCCTGGTAGAAATAGCGAGCTGATGACCAATGCGTTCGCTCAGCTCATAGCATTTCTCTCTCTAGATGCTGCCCATTTAGTAGCAATTCTTTCTGCTAATGCCGTCCCCATTTCTGATTTCATAACCGCGACCCTTGTCTGTGCTTCATCTATTCCTGATCCAGCCTGGACCGCCTGTATTAGTTTTTTTTCCGCTTCTATCATCTGTCTTTGTAATAAATCAATTTGTATTTTTTCCTTTTTATTCTTCCTGATTGAAAAGCAGAGTGTCTCCCCCCTTATACCTGCTTTGAGGGTGTCCCAAACCACCATTGCAGATGCAGTCCCGATATTAATACTCAAAAATTCCCGTATCCATTCAGCCATACATTCTCGATAATTATTATCGTATAACAAGGCTTTTTCAAACGTCCAAGTCAAGCTTAATCCCTGGTTCCCCCATCCCTCTAAATTTAAAATAAGTGGGTTATGATCCGATAGTAGTCGAGGGGCGATATCGATAGAGCAAACGCATGTAAGAGCAGAGGAGACAAAAAAATAATCCAGTCTGGCTAACGACCGGTGTGGAGCGGAGAAAAAAGTAAAACCATTCTGATCTGACTTAGAGTGAGCCCAGACGTCCTTCAAGCCATGAGTGCTTAATAAATTGCGCAGAGCTCGAGAGACTTTGGGCTTTCTTCCTTCATAGCGCCAAGAATTATCTAAGTCCCAAATACTGGGTAGATTTATATTAAAATCACCGCACAGAATTATCGGGGGTGGCCAGAGTGCTAGCTCTTGATTAACATGATTTATCATGCCAGGGTCATCTAGGTTACTCGCATAGACAGAACAAATCGTAAATACGAGACTAGAAGATATAGAGCACCTCGCCAGAACCCATCTTCCTAATGGGTCAGATTTGACCTGCTTCACAACTAATGGTAGTGTTTTACGTGTCAAAATCCCAACTCCCTTTACTCTGGCTCCTTGCGTAGTTGCCCCGATTAATTTAAAGCCTAAATAATTCAACAAACATTTCTGTCCAGCCTCAATGTGAGTCTCTTGGAGACATACTATATCTACCCCCATCAGTCGTAGTGTCTGCGCAGTTTTCTGTCTCTTTAATAAATCATTCAAGCCGCAAATATTTAATGAAATGATTCTAAGTTTACATTGTATATTCATTTATATATTATTATTTTTTTTTATTGTTATTTTTTTAACCTGCTAATTCCCAATAAGATAACAGAAGTGAAATCCTAGACAGTCAGGTCCTCCTGACCCTGGCCCAACCGAGCTCTCCAGTCTTACACCCCATGCTCTCCCAGCCCCCCTGGTACCCCACAGAAGACCCCACATCCTGCTCCCCTTATACTGCAAATATAAACACATTTCCTATAGCATAACGTTGAATGTTTTAAATAAAGACAGTGCCATTCTATTAATTTTGCCCTCACAGCATTCAATAAGGACCCGAACACCCTCCCCCCACCCCCCCAAAAAAAAGACAGTCAGGGAAACCCTAAATGATGGAAAGCTAATGTGAAGCCCCCTGGCCGCCGCCCCACGCCGAAGTTAGACCTATAATTTCAGGGATTGGCTAGGTTAGCTGTACCAAGTGGGGGAAGAGAGAGGAGTGCAGATAGTCTCGTTTTTTATGGAAGAGAAAGAAAAAAAAGAAAAAGGAGAAAAATAAACTAAGAAAAATAGGCATGCATATTGTGTTCTCCCTCATTTTTTCCCCTTCCCTCAACCCAACCCCTTTTTCACCACTTCCCTTCCTTGGAGATGGCGCTAGTTTGAGTGCTTTCTCTCTCCCGCGCGCCGCCGCAACGCCTGCTACCCGATGGTGCTCTGATCCGATCGCCTCTGTTATCGGCTAGCTGACCTAATCCATTGATCAGGTACTCTCACCTGGCAATGCTCGCGACTGCCTCAGCTTTACCCGCTTTCGAATGCCGCACGCCTGCAGCCTCGGTCCGTGTCTGGAGCGGAGCAAGTAAAGCAAAATCCCGCTTTTGGATCTCCGTGGTGCTGCGCTTTTGTGGTAACGCAGGACTCGTTACAGGCAAAGACAAGACCCAAATTGTTATCCTGCCAGAGGGGGGCCGAGTGCGGTTGGACCTGCTTGGTGGAGGATACAGTGGGGGGAAAAACACGGGGAGGAGGAGCAGCAACGAGATGACCATTCGCGGACAGAAGACTCTCAAGTTAAAGACCATTGCAGCCCACGAGGACCCTTGGGACAAAGCAGAGAAGACGGATAGACTGGATCCTAAAGGTAAAAGAGACCCCGGGGTGAGCAAGAAAAACATGGGGAGGCTTGGAGAGACAATCTGCTCAAAAGAGATTACTCTGGGAAATACTGGTGCCCCCCCATCTATTGCTAGACTTTTCACTTATCTTAAAAATGCATCTATCCCGACCTCAGCCGCTCTGAATGGCTTAACTGAGGGCTCTTTAGAACAAGGAGCCTTATCGATTACCCCGCAATTAACCCAAAGCGCTATAAATGAACTTGCTGGAGAGGCCTCTACTAAAGAAATCGCCCAGACATCAGAGCCTAACCCTGGCTTTCAAGATATCGCTACCGCTATTACTGCTGTTGCCGCTACGAATATCACCATCCCCTATGCAGCCACCATCACCATCACCACCACCGCTATTACTATTCCCACTGCTACTGCTGGAGACCCTTCTGACTGCGAAGCCGGAGAAACCATCCTTGGGCTGAATAAAGTGACCGATGAAAGTGGCCTAGTAAATGAAAACTTCTTTTCTGTCTCAGACGGATCTTTAACCGGGTCTGATAATGAGCTAGTGAGCTCTATAGAAACCACTCAATTGGAAGGGGAGGTAAATGACTCTGCTGCCAGAACTGTTAAACAAAAAAAAGCTTAAGGTAAAAAACGTAGCCTGTCAAAACGGACTCATAAACACATCAGTAACGCTACTAAGAGAGCTAACTTCCAGATAAGTACCCTAAGGAAACTGAAACCCTTCCTGCCAGTCGAGGACCTCAAGTTAGCAGTACAAGCGCTAGTTATCCCTTGTGTTGACTACGGAAGTGTCTCCCTGTGTGGCCTCCCAAAAGCTGCAACAGCACCCTTAAGAGCGTCGATCAATGCTGCAGCTAGACTCATCACCGGCTCGAAAAGAACTGCACACATTTCCCCGGACTTAAAATCCCTGAATTGGCTTCCTTTTGAAGCTAGAATCCACCTAAAAGTGGCGTGCATGACCCATAAAGCCTTACACCACAGCTCTCCCAGCTACCTCGCACAGAAACTGACAATCTCTGGGGGTTTAAGGTCCTCCAGGAGTGCTGAAAACCTTTTACTGAAACCCCAAAGGTTCAACAAAAAGAAAACTTATAATCGATCCTTCTCGGGGATGGCGCCCAGAATTTGGAACGCTCTGCCCCCCGCAACCAGACGGAACGCCTCCTCTGCCTCTTTCAAAAAAGAAGTCAAAGCGTTTCTCATGGCTAAATTTACATGAGCTCTATCTCCTCAGACCTGAGTTCTCTTGTTTACTGTTATAATAGACAGCACCATGCTTTAATCCTCCTACTTTATGTGCACCAACTATGCTTTTATATGATTGTTTACCTGCATATTTTGTATTGTTCTACTTACATCCAGCTGTTATGTAAAGCGCTCTGATATCCGCAAGGATCTTGTTCGCGCTCTATAAAACTTTCTAAATAAATAAATAAAAATACAGACCCGCTCGGGTCTCTGCCTGATGGAAGCCCCAATGGCCTACAGCTACCTATCGAAAACTCCGAACCTACTCTATCTTCGTTTCTAGCATCTATCAAGCAATTCCAGGAAGAAGTTAGAACGGACAGCCTCGCAGCGAAGGGCGCTTCAAAAAAACTTCACGGGGGATCAGGAAATTAAACAAAATTTGCACTGATATCGGAGAACGGGTCTCGATGGTAGAAGGACGAACAGAGACCCTCGAAGCTGAAGTCTTTCAAATAAACGAGCAAGGTGCCTCCCACGAGGCCTGTCTCACTGACATGATGACCAAACTTGAAGAGCAGAAAAATAGGTTAAGGAGAAATAACCTAAGATTATTGGGTATTCCGAAAGGCATTGAGGGAGATGACCCCAAAGGATACATTGTCAAACTGCTTCGGTCTGCCTTTCCATCTCAGACTAGCTGAAATTGGGAACAGGAGATTCAAAGGGTGCACCGTTTCCCCTTTAATTTGAAGCAAAGTAACGCTGGAAATGAGAAACCCAGAGCTTTTTTGGGATTTTTGGGAAATTTTCTCCTAAAACAATTAATATATGACCAGGCCAGGCCTAACTCTCAGAAAGAGGTAGACGGGATTAACTTCTTCTCTAAACCAGATTTTAGCCATGCAACTGCAGAGTGAAGATGGCGATTGCGCCAAATGATTACTCCCCTACAACAGCAAGGGGCCCAAGTCTTTTTGATGAACCCGGCAAGGCTGAGAGTTATTTACGAGGGCTCGACCCGAGTTTTCTTATCCGAGATCAAAACGGAAATGAAGCTTGAAACCCAGAACTTGGGGAAGAACCTCTTAAAACCTAAGCTTTAATGTAATCGGTGGGGTCTCATTGGCCCTTCTCTCTCTTTCTATTTCTAAACTGAAGGCTGGAGGGAAGGGACCTCAGGATTCAAGGGGACTTAATCCCCCAATTTACAACACGCCACGGGGCGCGTTTGTACAGTGGTGAAGGTAGGGGGCGGGGCCTGAGGTGATATGTGTGCAAACACGCCCTGGGGAGCGTTTTAAGTTGGGGAACTGATTCCTCTTCAATCCAGAGGTCCCCTAGGGGCCAACTAGCCCACCAGGTGCCTCCAGTAAGCACCACGAAGCTGTGTTGCAGAGTGTTGTAAAAAGGGGCGTGGCCTCTGAACACCTCTCTGCAACGCAGCTCCCTAGCGCATACTGGAGCGACCTGGTGGGCTAGTTGGCCCCCAGGGGACCGCAGGATTGAAGAGGAATTAATTCCCCAACTTAAAACGCGCCACAGGGTGTGTTTGCACACGTCACCTCAGGCCCCGACCCCTTCCTTCACCATTGTACAAATATTCCTAGAAAATCAGCCGAACTACGAATTCCGATTTACTCACCTGTTATCAGGAGAGAACCCATTGCTGCATCTTTTAGCCCAGCACTGACCCTGAAAAATAATTCTAAGCGTACTTACCAGTAACTTGTATTTCCTTCCATAGGAATCCATTGTGTGGTTTTCACCAGAAAAGTTTCTAAGTGTCCATTTTTGAAACGTACAAATATTCCTCTAAAATCAGCTTAACTACGAATTCCGATTTACTCACCTGTTATCAGGAGAGAACCCGGGTCTGCATCTTTTAGCCCAGCACTGACCCTGAAAAATAATTCTAAGCGTACTTACCAGTAACTTGTATTTCCTTCCATAGGAATCCATTGTGTGGTTTGCAGCAGAAAAGTTTCTAAGTGTCCATTTTTGAAACTTACAAATATTCCTCTAAAATCAGCCGAACTACGAATTCCAATTTACTCACCTGTTATCAGGAGAGAACCCAGTGCTGCATCTTTTAGCCCTGCACTAACCCTGAAAAGTAATTCTAAGCGTACTTACCAGTAACTTGTATTTCCTTCCATAGGAATCCATTGTGTGGTTTTCACTAGAAAAGTTTCTAAGTGTCCATTTTTGAAACGTACAAATATTCCTCTAAAATCAGCCGAACTACGAATTCCGATTTACTCACCTGTTATCAGGAGAGAACCCAGGGCGGCATCCTTTAGCCCAGCACTGACCCTGAAAAGTAATTCTAAGCGTACTTACCAGTAACTTGTATTTCCTTCCATAGGAATCCATTGTGTAGTTTTCACCAGAAAAGTTTCTCTGTGTCCATATATGAAACGTACAAATATTCCTCTAAAATCAGTCGAACTACGAATTCCGATTTACTCACCTGTTATCAGGAGAGAACCCTGGGCTGCATCTTTTAGCCCAGCACTGACCCTGAAAAATAATTCTAAGCATACTTACCAGTAACTTGTATTTCCTTCCATAGGAATCCATTGTGTGGTTTTCACTAGAAAAGTTTCGAAGTGTCCATTTTTTAAACGTACAAATATTCCTCTAAAATCAGCCGAACTACGAATTCCGATTTACTCACCTGTTATCAGGAGAGAACCCAGGGCTGCATCTTTTAACCCAGCACTGACACTGAAAAGTAATTCTAAGCGTACTTACCAGTAACTTGTATTTCCTTCTATAGGAATCCATTGTATGGTTTTCACCAGAAAAGTTTCTAAGTGTCCATTTTTGAAACGTACAAATATTCCTCTAAAATCAGCCGAACTACGAACTCCAATTTACACACCTGTTATCAGGAGAGAACCCAGTGCTGGTCAGTGAAGTCACTGACCATGTCATGAATGATGTAATATGTGACATCATCAGCAGTGGATTGCAGGCGCGCGAGATGTAGTTAGCACAACTAACTATATCAGAGGAATTTCAATGGTTTTGTTCAAGTGAAATGTCCAGCTAACTATAACACCCCTAAAACCTATTGTTTTTTCAGTGAATTTCTAAGGTTTTTTAAATGTTAATTCCTAACTATATCAGGCCTGAAACCTATGGTTTTTTCAGTGTGTTTAATATACAAGATTTCCGGCGTCTTTTTACTTGGACCGCCCTTCGACAGCCTGGAATCGGGTCCGGTAATGGCGGATTGATGTGTTGCAAGATATCCGGGCTGACCCCCTGTGAGCTGTGGCATCGGTGCTCCGAAGATCGGTGTGACGAGTATTGAGGATCACGTACACGCAACGGAGCTGTGCAAGCCGGAGAGATCTGTTTTTCGCGGCACTGGGAGGCGAGGAGGCGGGTGAGTGATTTCGCTGCCACTGCGATTCTGGTGCACACGAGGAGTCACGTCCGTTGTGTGCCCATGTTTCTGTGTTGTCTGTGATTGTCTTACCAGGCTCCACGCACCTGCTTACGAGTGCACGCGGTGGCCCAGGGGCCGGGAGCCGGTGGTGACTAAGGGAAGGACATACTCCCGCACCGGCATTTGTGTGCTGAAATTTACGTATTGATTATGGCAAGTGCTCTAGAAGCACGAAGGAAACAGACGGCTGACAAGCTGTTTTTTGCACCCAGTGGATCTAATAATGGAACTTGTAGTCCTATATCCACCTTTCCCAAAGACCTCTATCCATTGAGGAAATTGAGACTCTCTCTTTAGGATTGTCCTTTTGCCCATCCTCGAACATGAATTATGCCCAAACAAGGATTGATGTTTTTCTCTTCTCTAGAAAGCTCAAATTGAAGAAGTGGTTTAATACACGTCCACCTGGAAGGACAGTCAACATCACACCATGTGAAGTGAGTAACTTGAATATTGTTGACATTGAGATGTTACAGATACTTAACACTTTGAGTGACAATAGTACTGCTGACAGCAGCATACCAGAAAATGTGGAAGTATGGGGGGAGGAGTTGGACATCAACCCTGGTAGTAGTTTCAAACCCAAATCTGTATTCCTTCCCAATGTACAATGTGATGCCATAGATGTATTTGAAAAAGGTGTTTTGTCGGATCTAAATAAGTTAAGGTATACCAAAACTCCCTGCAATAGGAAAAATCTAACCTTGACACAAATCAAAGCTATGGAAAATCTAAAAGCTGACAGCAACATTGTAATCCGATAATCGGATAAGGACGGCAATTTCGTTGTCCTGGACAAACACAAATACATAGCGGAAGGGATCAGACAATTGAGTGATGTAAACTGTTACTGTAAATCCAATATGGCAGACATTTTAAAATCTAATGTGAGTTATAGAGAATTATTAGTTGAATGGAGGGAGAGGGGACTATTGGAGTGGGAGGAATTACATTTTTTGTATTGTCCCCACCCTAAGATTCCCATCCTCTATTTACTTCCCAAACTCCACAAGAGCTTATCTGACCCAGGGAGACCTATTGTCTCTTCAATGGGTTCTCTATTGGAGAATACGTCTAAGTTTATTGATCATTATCTCAGACAGTATGTTGTAGCCCTCCCCTCGTATCTGAGAGATACTACACATTTTCTTACAGTGATTGATGGAATCCATTGGGAAAACAGCTACACCCTAGTGACCCTGGATGTGAGTAGCCTCTATACCAGTATTCAACACAATTTAGGCATACAAGCTATCCAACACTTCCTGAAATCACGATCCATTTCACTGTTGCATCACTCACAAATGATTACAGACATGATTCAATTCTGTCTTGTTAACGACTTTTTTATTTTCAATGATACCATCTACCGGCAGTCACAGAGTACTGCGATGGGCACTTGCTTCGCCCCCAGTTATGCGAACTTGTTCATGTGCTGGTGGGAGGAGCAAGTGGTCTCGCAGATTACTGAATTTGAGAACAATGTAACCCTGTGGCTGCGGTACATTGACGATATCTTTTTCATTTGGTGTGGCAATGAAAGTTCAGCCAAGGACTTCGTTGACAAATTGAATGTCAATAGATACAATCTTATCTTGACTGAACATATCAGCAAAAGTTCTATGGAATTTTTGGACGTATCTCTTGAAGTGAAAGGGAATGTGTTGGAGACTAGATTGTTTCGCAAAGAAACTGCCGGCAATAGTATTCTCAGTGCCAGCAGTGCCCATCCACGAAATCTTATTTACAGTATACCCTACGGTGAGCTTTTGCGCGCCAAAAGAAACTGTAATACTACTGATGCGTACAAAACTGAAGAGGCTACCATGTGTAAACGTTTTAAGGAAAGAGGCTACAGTGACAAAGCCATCAGGGAAGCTCGTTCTAGGGTTGAAAGAGTCACTAGAAATGAACTTTTGCACCCCAGAAGAAAAACAGTCGAGGGTGATGATATAAGATTCATCACCACATACTCAGGGCAGGCGAACGAGGTTCGCAGAATCTTTGACAAACACTGGCATGTACTGCTTACAGACGAACATCTGAAGAGAAATCTTGGCAGTAATCCTCAAATTACGTTTAGGAAGAGTCGTTCATTGAGAGATGAACTTAGTCACAACTATGTAACAGAGACAG
Source organism: Triturus cristatus (assembly GCF_964204655.1). Taxonomy (NCBI): domain Eukaryota; kingdom Metazoa; phylum Chordata; class Amphibia; order Caudata; family Salamandridae; genus Triturus; species Triturus cristatus. The sequence goes on from NC_140585.1 coordinate 607,216,304, forward strand.
GACAGAGGGTTGTTAAAGGCAAATCAGGCTTCAAGTGCTGTAGAAAATGCAAAGCATGTAAGGGCAGCTTTGATTGTGCCAAAATCACAATACCGAACTCAAGAAGAGAGTTCTTAATAAGGAAGAACTTGACTTGCAATACCACATATTGCATTTATGTACTGGTCTGTCCTTGTATGAAGTGGTACGTGGGAAGTACCAAACACCCAGCCAAAAAGAGAGTACTGGAACATATGCGGGCTATTAAGAATAACAACAGACAATACCCAGTAGCCCGTCACTTTCATTCAGAACATTTTCAAGATTTAACTTTACTTCGCATGGTTGTTATTGAGTCGGTAGATCTGGGAGTCAGAGGTGGAAACAGAGAACTGTCACTTAGACAATTGGAGTCTAGGTATATTATTGATTTTGAAAGTCTGGTACCCAAAGGTCTGAACTCGAGTGAGGAGCTGGCAATTCACCTACAGGAGAAATAATGATCTGATGACTGTCATGAAGAAAAAGTAGTTGTTAGTAATTATATTTTTATCTCTTTTCTGTTCCAGGTGGTGGTCTTTATGTATTTGTGAGAAATGTATGTGGCCACAGATATTTTCACTTATCGTGAAAGACTGAGAATTTTGGATCTAAGAATCATGTTTCAAGTATTCCCATTTGGGTAATTGTTGCAATTATGAATGATTCGTGACAACTGCTCTATAGCCCACTGGGGCTTTTTGTCTTATATCTACAACTGGACTTATGATATTATTCACTTGTGATGTTGCATTTTCAGCCCACTAGGGCTCTATTTGTCATTGTAACTATCTGCAGTTATTATCATAAAATGCGTCAAATAGTATTATCGCTTTAAACCCACTTGGGTTTTTTTTGTAAGAATAATTCACAATTAAGTTTTATACGTCATTGTGGAGTCTGCATATTATTTAACATGCAGCAATATCACTATCTTGCAGGCAGCTAGTATGTATACTTTGCAGGATGGGCTGTAAGAGATATATTCATGAGTGGTATTCACCTATATCGATTCTTATTTGTACACATTACAAGATGGCCGCCACAGTATTGGGTCCATACAGGGTGTATAAGCGTCCTTTGTTTATTTTTGTAAATAATGTATTTAACCATGTTAACATGTAGTGTTAATTAACGTGATCAAGGCGTAAAGCCGAAACGCGTAGTTCTTTACTTGCCATTAAATACGATATTATTGACAGCACACGGAGGCGTCTGAGTGGTTCCTGTTCATTACAGAAACTTTTGTTACAGAAACTTATATATATTACCTACTGGCGGTCGCCAGTAGGTAGTTATAGTTAGGACCCTGTTTCCATAGGAAAACCGCAACATTCTATTTTGAATAACTTTGGCGCCAATCGACGAATCCTCGCGAAATTTTCAAAATAGGTGGGGCGCTGTGCTCAGCTCCTGCCCTGAAAGTCTCGGGGGGATTCGTCAAGCGGGGGCTGAGATAAAAGGGGGGTCCCAAAACGCGTTTTTCCCATGCATTTTTCCATAGGACCTTTAGACACAGCTACAGCCCGAACGGCTGAACAGAGTTCCTTGAAATTTGGCAGAGAGGTAGTCTACAGGTCAAGGAAGTGCCTTTTGTAGGTTTGGTGTAAATCTGTTCAGTAGATTCTGAGAAAATAGCCTTTAAATCAATATATATATCTGAGCCAGCTTACGGTGCGCTTACGGTGCGCTTACCGTACGCGTACGGTGACGTGCGCGAGCGCGATTCTGATTGGCTGTTAGATCTTAGTAAACATTCGAATCGCTCGAAACCAGGAAGCGACGGCCGCCATTTTCTCTCTCGGACTCTGAGGGGGGGATGAAAAACAAAGAGAATAAACATGTAAAGGGACTGTTTAGACAGCTCCCAACCACCTAGGCTTGCTAAATGTGTCCCCAAAGAACCCCCAAGGCCAAAAATTCATTTTAATTTTTTTACGCAAATTCGCCGATTACGCTTACCGTACGCGTACGGTAAAAAAATATATTAAAAAAAAAAATATCCACAATCTCCCCACCCCGTGTGCAAACGTTGCCCGGAGGGCACCATTTGTGCATGGCATATTACATATAATTTAAACTGTATATAAATATTTATCTTTCACAACGAAGCACATAATATGTCCACCACGTGCGCACGGTGCGCGAAGCGCATCGAGCGTACATGGCCCATCCACGGCACTAACTGCGTATAGTGGGCGCGCGGTGCGCGAAGCGCACCGCGTGCTCACTGTGCGCGCAAGGTGCGCGAAGCGCACCGTGCGCGCACGGAAAGAACTGCGTTAAGTGGGCGCGCACGCCACGAATGGCGTAAAGTAACTTAGCATTTAAAAAACCGTACAAATTCACTGAAAAAACCATAGGTTTCACACACGTTATAGTTAGGAATTAGCATTTAAAAAACCTTGCAAATTCACTGAAAAAACCATAGGTTTCACACATGTTATAGTTAGCTGGACATTTCACTCGTAAAAAAACAATGAAATTCCCCCATTATAGTTAGTGCAGGCAACTATAACTCACGCGACCGCAATCCTCTGCTGATGACATATGTGTCTTTGTGAAAAAAAAATATTTGTAATATATGTATAGCTAAAATTTAATGGACAAATAAGTGTCTAAATACAGTATTAGCATCAGCAGAGGATTGCGGTCGCGTGAGTTATAGTTGCCTGCACTAACTATAATGGGGGAATTTCATTGGTTTTTTACGAGTGAAATGTCCAGCTAACTATAACATGTGTGAAACCTATGGTTTTTTCAGTGAATATATATATATATATATTACCTACTGGCGGTCGCCAGTAGGTAGTTATAGTTAGGACCCTGTTTCCATAGGAAAAGCGCAACATTCTATTTTGAATAACTTTGGCGCCGGTCGACGAATCCTCGCGAAATTTTCAAAACTAATGGGGCGCTACGCTCCGCTCCTACCCTGAAAGTCTCGGGGGGATTCGTCAAGCGGGGGCTGAGAAAAAAGGGGGGTCCCAAAACGCGTTTTCCCCATGCATTTTTCCATAGGACCTTTAGACACAGCTACAGCCCGAACGGCTGAACAGAGTTACTTGAAATTTGGCAGAGAGGAAGTCCGCAGGTCAAGGAAGTGCCTTTTGTAGGTCTGGTGTAAATCTGTTCAGTAGTTCCTGAGAAAATAGCATTTAAATCAATATATATATCTGTGGCAGCTTACGGTGCGCTTACGGTGCGCTTACCGTAAGCTTACCGTACGCGTACGGTGACGTGCGCGAGCGCGATTCTGATTGGTTGTCACATGACTGTAAACATTCGAATCGGACGAAATCAGGAAGTGTCGGCCGCCATTTCGTGTGTTTCACACAGAAAAAAAAGGGAGATATCTTGAAAAGGGGGCAAGGAAGAGAGTTACAGACCCCCTAACATTTGAAAGGGGGTCAAAGAAGGACAGAAAAGTACAAAAAAAACATTTATTAATTTTAAAAAAAAATCGCGGGGTACGCGCACGGTAAGCTTACGGTGAGCTTACCGTACGCGTACGGTAAAAAAAAAAGAAATAAAATTCAGATTTAAGTGTTAAGATATTAGGGGGCTCTAAAAAGAGCCGTTGTGTTTATGAAGTGATTTGATTTTTAAGTGGTACCTACAAGTAAGTACCGATGCAGAGTCTAAGGTTCAAGAGGAAGACTCTGTTCCCTTCATCAGTGAAGTGTACACCATCTCCTCTATAAATGTCTTGCATGTTGTAACGCAAGTTGTTGTGCTAAATGGAACCCATACCATAGTCTCGGAGGAAAGCAGAAACAGATTTGTTGACGTGCTTTCTTGCTTTGTCAATCTGTGGACAAAAATGATTGGACCAGTTCAATTTTTGCCTTTGGCATATGTTAGAATACGCAAAGGCAGTTTTAGGGAAAAGTGAAAAAAGTTGTGAAAAGGTCTCCTTCATAAGCATTTCCAGACCTACCCCAGTCAAAGTGCCTAGGTCATTGCCACCACAGTGCACTATTATGAGGTCAGGGTGTTGGATTTGCATGAAGGATTTCACCAAAGGCATCAATTGGTGCCACTTTAACCCTCTCTGACCAATCCATTTAATGTCTACATTTGGCAAAGCAAGGTCTCTCACCATACCTGTTTGCTCTGCATACTTTTCACTCCAGAAGACATAGCTGTGCCCTACAATCCACACTGTGAACATCTTCAAAGGAGATCTGGATGCACTCAGGAGGTGTATTTCAGTAGAATGGGAAAAAGAAATGAAAGACAGTTTGGAAATGGAGGCATACATATTTTTATAAAATAAAAGAAATCATTGGCTGTTTCATACCATTCTACACTAAAAACTAGGCTGCATGTGTCAATTTATAGAAGCATGTTTTGTATTGGTACAGAAAAATGTGTTACCAAAGAACAGTACTATGGATTTGCTGTTAGGTTTGAAAAGTCAAGCACTCTTGCTCTTTGGAAATGAAACATTGTGTGGTGAACTTCTGACCTAACTCTACACAGCAGTGTTCCATGAGCTGTTGCTATGGTAGCAGGCAGAAGTCAAGTTGGGGGAAGGGTACTAGGCTGAAGTCAAGTTGGGGGAAGGGTACTTTTGGAAAAGGGTTGGTTTTCAACCAATAGAAATGTGTGATTACATTTGAAAAAAAGGGGGAAGCACTGAGATTTGAAATTTACATGTATATGTGTGGAAAAAGAGAGGGAAACATTGCCATTATCTGGTTCTGCTGAGAGGATAGAGGTGTACAGAACAGAGATCCTGGCTCTGATAATCTGCTGTTTGAATGCCACATTTATTTCACAACTAACTAATTTAAAAGGTGAGTTCTGAGTTTGAGAGGGGATGTATATGGTAAATTAAGAAATGAATAATAGATTTGGAATTCCTTTTGTTGAAGTTGTGTTTATCATTTTGTATTTTGGGAGAAATTAAAATGTAAGGAACATGTAAAATAATATGGACTATGTTTTCACCATAAATTAAGGTGTACTGGTATAAATGAGGAATACTTTTAGGGATTGAGGTTGCAGTCAGTAATGCAAATACATTCAGCATCACTAAGGCTGGTTGCCCTTGCTGGAGTGTAGTCAGTCACCCAGGTTACACATGTTGCTGGTCTCAAAAAGCAGTTTGGACATGTGCTGTTGTCAGAATCTGAAAAGTGCATTCAAAATGTGTCAGATTGTAAAAGTACTTATCACTTGCCAAAAAAAAGAGTAGTAAGTGTGCTTTCAAATTGGCAAAGAAATTTCGTTTTCTGCCTAATATCAAACCATGACTCTGTGTGCAAAGAGGAATTATAGGCAGAGATTTATTGCGTATTACTCTGGTAATTTTACATTTGCTTTAGATGGAAAGGGGGAGCTATTTTTTTCTGCAGAAGCAGACTCTTAGCACACACCCAGCTGCTTTTCCTCTGGAATCATGCATAGTATTCACAACCGAGTGGGGTTTGAGGTTGCAGTCAGTAATGCAAATACATTCAGCATCACTAAGGCTGGTTGCCCTTGCTGGAGTGTAGTCAGTCACCCAGGCTACACATGTTGCTGGTCTCAAAAAGTTGTTTGGACATGTGCTGTTGTCAGAATCTGAAAAGTGCATTCAAAATGTGTCAGACTGTAAAAGTACTTATCACTTGCCAAAAAAAGAGTAGTAAGTGTGCTTTCAGATTGGCAAAGAAATTTCGTTTTCTGCCTAATTTCAAACCATGACTCTGTGTGCAAAGAGGAATTATAGGCAGAGATTTATTGCGTATTACTCTGGTAATTTTACATTTGCATTAGTTGGAAAGGGGGAGCAATTTTTTCTGCAGAAGCAGACTCTTAGCACACACCCAGCTGCTTATCCTGTAGAATCATGCATAGTATTCACAACCAAGGGGGGTTTGAGGTTGCAGTCAGTAATGCAAATACATTCAGCATCACTAAGGCTGGTTGCCCTTGCTGGAGTGTAGTCAGTCACCCAGGTAACACATGTTGCTGGTCTCAAAAAGCAGTTTGGACATGTGCTGTTGTCAGAATCTGAAAAGTGCATTAAAAATGTGTCAGACTGTAAAAGTACTTATCACTTGCCAAAAAAAAGAGTAGTAAGTGTGCGTTCAAATTGGTAAAGAAATTTCGTTTTCTGCCTAATTTCAAACCATGACTCTGTGTGCAAAGATGAATTATAGGCAGAGATTTATTGCGTATTACTCTGGTAATTTTACATTTGCATTAGTTGGAAAGGGGGAGCTATTGTTTCTGCAGAAGCAGACTCTTAGCACACACCCAGCTGCTTATCCTGTAGAATCATGCATAGTATTCACAACCGAGTGGGGTTTGAGGTTGCAGTCAGTAATGCAAATACATTCAGCATCACTAAGGCTGGTTGCCCTTGCTGGAGTGTAGTCAGTCACCTAGGTTACACATGTTGCTGGTCTCAAAAAGCAGTTTGGACATGTGCTGTTGTCAGAATCTGAAAAGTGCATTCAAAATGTGTCAGACTGTAAAAGTACTTATCACTTGCCAAAAAAAAGAGTAGTAAGTGTGCTTTCAAATTGGTAAAGAAATTTCGTTTTCTGCCTAATTTCAAACCATGACTCTGTGTGCAAAGAGGAATTATAGGCAGAGATTTATTGCATATTACTCTGGTAATTTTACATTTGCATTAGTTGGAAAGGGGGAGCTATTTTTTCTGCAGAAGCAGACTCTTAGCACACACCCAGCTGCTTATCCTGTAGAATCATGCATAGTATTCACAACCGAGTGGGGTTTGAGGTTGCAGTCAGTAATGCAAATACATTCAGCATCACTAAGGCTGGTTGCCCTTGCTGGAGTGTAGTCAGTCACCCAGGTAACACATGTTGCTGGTCTCAAAAAGCAGTTTGGACATGTGCTGTTGTCAGAATCTGAAAAGTGCATTCAAAATGTGTCAGACTGTAAAAGTACTTATCACTTGCCAAAAAAAGAGTAGTAAGTGTGCTTTCAAATTGGCAAAGAAATTTCGTTTTCTGACTAATATCAAACCATGACTCTGTGTGCAAAGAGGAATTATAGGCAGAGATTTTTTGCGTATTACTCTGGTAATTTAACATTTGCATTAGATGGAAAGGGGGAGCTATTTTTTTCTACAGAAGCAGACTCTTAGCACACACCCAGCTGCTTTTCCTCTGGAATCATGTATAGTATTCACAACCGAGTGGGGTTTGAGGTTGCAGTCAGTAATGCAAATACATTCAGCATCACTAAGGCTGGTTGCCCTTGCTGGAGTGTAGTCAGTCACCCAGGTTACACATGTTGCTGGTCTCAAAAAGCTGTTTGGACATGTGCTGTTGTCAGAATCTGAAAAGTGCATTCAAAATGTGTCAGACTGTAAAAGTACTTATCACTTGCCAAGTAGTAAGTGTGCTTTCAAATTGGCAAAGAAATTTCGTTTTCTGCCTAATTTCAAACCATGACTCTGTGTGCACACAGGAATTGTTTTTAGATATTTAATTTGTGATGGTGTTATTGTGATTTTCACTTGTAGGAAAAGGGGTACATAGTATTTTAAGATTTGAAAAGATCATAAAAAATTTAGTAATATATTTAAATAAAATAAAGGAATTTTTTTTTAGTTTTTTTCAGGTATTGCTGAAGAGCAGTGAACAAAATTTAAGATGCCTACAAAATCCAGACTAAGGAAAAACCACAAAAAAAACTATATTTGAAGACAACTGGAGGACCTAAGTTAGTTGGAGATGCTCATGTTGGGAAAAAGAGAAAGTCTTCTGGTAAGCAGACAAAAGATTTTTTAAGCAATATCTTCAAAAAAAGGAAAAATGTACAAAATGTCTGTACTGGAAAGAATGTTTTAAATAGAAAACAACAGGAAAAAATTGAGCATTTAGTTAATGCAAATGTACCTTCAGAAACAATAAAGATTAACTTAAAAAGAAGAACAGCGTTTAAAGAGATTCGTAGAAAAATGTTTCAGAGAAGAGTTATGTCCAATTTGATAAAGGATGTGAAGAAATATAAGAAAAAAGCTAAATTTTATAAGAGAAAAAAAGAAATTGAAGCCATTGCAGCAAAGGCTTTAGAATTAAAAAGGAAACTATTCATTTTAATTTTGAATAGGATGCGTACATTAGATAAAATGGTCAATGTACTGAAATCGCAAAGCAAAAGGAAAAGACTAGTGAAAAGAACAAACTTTTGTAAAGTGTTTTTAGGAGAATGGATGCATAGGTCAAGTAGTGAACCTTTTTTTAATGAAGAGAGTTATTTTCAAAGTAATAGTTTGCTGCATGCAGTTGACACCAGAGGTCGTGCTTATGAAGTGAAAAATGGTTGTATAATGGAGAAGGAGAAAATCGTTCCAAGAGATGAGGTACAAGTGATGGCGGATGAGGCTATGGGGAGACGTCCTAAAGCCCCAGTGTACACTTGGAATTGTAGTAGTATTTGCACTGTGCGTCAGGAATCTATTGATAAATTTCGTGAGTTTCTTAGAGAATATAGTAAAAAAAAGTGTTAAACAGAAGATTAAGGTGCTTCAAAGTCTAGATCCATGTAGAGTGAGAGAGAATACTGGTTTGCAGGGACATTCTCTGGCTTGTCTATCTAGAAAAGTGTGTAAAAGTGTTTTTCATCATTTTAGGATGCTGGCTGTTCATCATACTGAAATGAGAAAGTTTGTGAGACGGTTGTATTTTGCAAAAAGTCCAGCAATAAAGTTAGATGAATTGAATAGGGCTCTGTTCCGTGGATCGGTATCAGATGTAGAGAAGGTTACTGATGAAATTCAGTTTTGTTACTTTGGTCCAGAACAAGAAAGTGCAGAAAAAGACACAGTAAATGAGGAAGAAGTGGAAGAGAATGTAGAACCCTCTGTAAGTAAGGCATTTAATGATCACATAACAAAATTTGCAATAATCTCTAATGAAAGACCAAATATTACTTGTATTTGTTGCCGCAGAACTCATTATAGAAAACAAACCAGGAATGTTGATCTCTACAGAAAAAGTGAAAATGAAGATAATTATAAGTGGAAGGATTTTGCCACTTATATATTTCTTGAAAATTGTTTTGAATTGGGTGAAGATCAGCGTATTTGTAAATACTGTTACAACAAGTTAGAGGAAAATAGAATGCCGACCAGAGCTGTACATAATAATTTAGAATTGGATGCTATTCCTGCCGAACTTTCTGAATTAAATACATATGAGTCCATACTTATTCAATGTGTTCATCCGTTCCAGACCATAGTACGTATGGAGCCCAAAACTGGTAAATTACCTCCTTCAGATTTACTGAGAGGTTTAAAAGGTAGAGTGGTGTATTTGCCCTTGGATTTGAAAAAAAATATGGAAACTATTGATGCAGATACTTTGGAAACTGAACCATTAGTTATTCTGGTTAATGGTGTACCTACAAAGAATAAGAAGATTTGGCAGGAGCTGGTAGATGTACAGAAAGTACAAAGAGCAAATTTGTATTTGAAAAGGAATAACAAATGGTATGAATCAATTTATATAGAAGAAGAAGAAGAAGATTTACAAGAAGACACAGAAACACCAACTGGACAAATTGAAAAAGTGGACAAGTCAAAGGAAGAAGAAATTTATGAACATTTTAGCATACATCCTCTTCATTCAAAAGAAGTTATGGGAGACAATATTGATCTGTTTCAGATGAAGAAAGCAAAAGGAACTCCTGTGAGTGTATGGGAGGAGAGCTTGGAAGCTCGATGTTTTCCCCAGCTGTTTCCTACAGGAAAAGGTGGACGATACGATGAGCGCCCAGAACAGATTCCAGCTTCTGAGTATCGAACTACAAGACTATATGCAGAAGATCCCAGATTTCGACAAAGTATTCCTTATTTGTTCCATCTTTTATTTGAAAGCGACTTGTCTGCATTATCATATGCAGTAAATCACATTTTAAAAAGTGGAGTACATTTACAAAATGTGTCTGCTAAGGATTTTATGGAGAAAGTGCAGCACCGAGATCATCATTTGGAAACACAACTGATCAATCTGATGGCTTGTCAGCGTGGGACAAATGAATATTGGTACCGACGCCATGGTGAATTAAAATGCATGTTACGGAATTTAGGAACACCAACATGGTTCCTTACCCTAAGCTGTGCTGAGTACGCTTGGGATGATTTACTGGATTTTCTACGGGAGGCAAATTCAAACATTAAAAACATCGAATACAAGACAGCAGGAGAACTGTGCTCATTGGATCCAGTTAATGTTTGCAGATATTTCAATCATAGATTTGAGGCTATGATGTCCTTCATCTGCAATAACAAAAATCCACCTCTTGGAGAAGTAGTGGATTTCTTTTGGAGAAAAGAGTATCAGGCAAGAGGTGCTCCTCATATTCATATGCTGTTGTGGATCAAGGATGCCCCAAAGTTTGGAACAGATACTGATGAAGCAGTGTTATCTTTCATCGAAGAATATGCAACATGTGCTATACCAAAAAGCACAGAAGAGAAAAAGTTAAAGGAGCAAGTTTTACGTTTCCAAAGCCATCGGTGTGGAAAATACTGTCGACGGAAATACAAGAGCAAAGATAAATACTACACTAAATGTCGATTTGGATTTCCTAGACCTGTTCTTTCAAATGGAAGAGTAAACAGTTTTATGTCATCTGTGAGACATACTATTACAAGAAAATCACCTAAGAATACCTACAACCTTAAAAGAAAAGAAGAATCAAAAAATATAAATGACTACAACCCAGTCATTTTATCCATGTGGAATGCTAACATGGATATACAGTATGTAGCTGACAATTCCATTGCTGTTGCTCGATATGTAACGTCTTACATTACTAAATCAGAAAAAACTGAATTGAAAGAAATGTGGGAAGAGATTTCTCATGAGAAGACTGTCAGTAAGAAGCTGTACAGTTTCAGTTTAAAGATGTTATCGCATCGAGAAATTGGATCCTACGAATGTTCAGATAGGTTATCTTCTGCAAGTCTCTACTCGAAATCAAGAAGAATAATTTGGGCAAGTTTAGGCCTTGCAGCAATGAGAAATCGGGTACTGAAATCTGTTGGAGAAATTGAATATTTGGCCGAGAATGACCCAGAAAGTACAGATATTTTGAAATCAAACATGTTGGACACATATTACCCCAAGAGAAGTCTTCATCTAGAGAACATGTGTCTCTATGAAGTGCTGCAGAACTACATTTATTCATGGAAAGCCACAGAAGACATCAACAATGGAAAATATAAAGTCATTGGTGAGGAAGGATGTTTGGTGAAGCAAACAAAAGGAAGTTTGATAAATCACCGGAAGCTGAGTTGCGACACTACTGACAAAAAGGAATTTTACTACTTGGCTCTTTTACAGCTGTTTAAACCATGGCGTACAGAGTATGAACTACTGGGAGAATTTCAAAGCTATGAAGATTCCTTTAATGCTTGCAAAGACAGCATAGAATGCAGTACTTTCACAAATTATGTGCAAATGTGAAATGAAGAAATTGAACAGGAAACTACAATTGCAGCTGAAATAGCTAGAGACAGTTCTCAAGACAGCCAAAGTTCAGGAACACTCAGTCAAGATCCCCTAGGACAACCAATCGTTGAAAATGAAGCTGCAATAGCCATGAATGAAGTGGAAACGGCTATGAATCAAGCTCAAGAAGAATTTATAGACTTACCAAATTTGGAAAGACAACTGAATGAAGAGCAGCAACAAATTTATGAAGAGATCAGAAACAAAATAGATCACGGATTACTACATGAAAAAAAAGATTGCTCATGCACATCATTTCATCCAATCAGGATGTATGTAAGCGGACAAGCTGGAACTGGAAAAAGTTTCTTAATAAAAGTCATCAGAAGCTACCTACAGCAAAAAACGGATTCAACTTTGTCTTGTGTGGTTACTGCTCCAACTGGGTTAGCAGCATATAACATAAAAGGAATCACCTTACATCGTTTGCTAATGTTACCAGTGGAGCATGAGAACAGAATACAATACCACAAGCTAACTGGAGAAGCATGCTTGGAAGTTTCAAGAGTATTGAAGAAGATGCAAGTTCTCATTATTGATGAGGTGAGCATGGTATCAAACTTAATGCTTGCCTTTGTGCATTTAAGAATGCAGCAAATTCTAAGGACAGACTATGACATGTTATTTGGTGGAAAACATGTCATAGTTTTTGGGGATCTTCTACAACTTACTCCAGTTAAAGGACAACCAGTGTTTAATACTGTGACACATGAAGACACAAAGAAGTCATTGGGAAGCATTGGTAATGCAAATATTTGGTCCTTCTTTGAGTACAAGGAACTTACTACTAATATGAGGCAAGCAAACGATGAAGAATATGGAAGTATTCTGAAAGATATCAGAATTGGACTACTCACTGAAGCTGGCACGAAAGCATTACAGAGTCGGTTGCTACATAATTTATTTCCAAAGGAAGAAATATTTGCTGAGAAGATATACAAGAACATTGCAGAAAAGAAAAGTGTCATCTGCTTAATGCCAACTCTACGTGAATGCGCAATATTCAATGAGGAGCTTTTGAAATTGGAAAAGGAAGAGATTAGGAAATTGGAAGCAGTGGCCAAAATTCAGGATGGAAGAATTACTATCACATTAACAGGCAAACTAAAAAATAAATTGGATTCACTAGAGAAGAACATTTCAAAAACTGCTGGATTAGAAAAAAATCTATATGTTTGCATGAACTGTAGAGTATTTTTAAGGAGAAATTTGGATGTTGAAAAAGGCTTAGTAAATGGAGCTATGGGTAAAGTTGTGGGTTTTATTAATTATCAGAAAAAAGATGGAATTGAATGTTTAAAAATAAAATTTGATCAGATAGAAGAAGTTATAGACATTTGTCGTTGTACAGTTCGTTTCATGCTTGTGAAAGACTTATATGTACAAAGGAAACAGTTTCCGTTTTCACTAGCATATGCTGTAACTATTCACAAGTCTCAAGGATTGACTGTAGATTGTGCATTTGTAAACATTGGTTCAACTGTGTTCAAAGAAGGTATGGCTTATGTAGCTTTGTCACGAGTGAAAACATTATCTGGTTTATTCATGATAGACTTTGATGATTCAAAAGTTAGTGCTGATACAAACTGTGTAAAGGAGTATAATAGATTAAGAAGAACCTATGCTCCTCATTTAGGTCAGTATCCTGTGTTGGAGAAACGTGTAGTTTCTCGAAAAAGGAGAATTGAGAATATCTGTATTGAGGATGTAGAGAGGAGGAAAAAAAAGAGGAGTGATGTAATTGCAAGCAAAAAGAAAAATGAAAATGTTGAAGAGGTTGTAGGTTGTCATTTTGAAAATAGCTCTGGTGTCAACTGCTACGCTAATGTAGTGCTGAATGTTGCATTTTATCTGGAAAATTTGCAAGAGCAGATAATAGTAAATCAGAGAAAAAGATTCTGTTCTGAGTTGAGTCTCCTTTTTCAAAAACTGAGTAATGATAAAACTCAAATAGAAAGTGCTACTGAAATTAGAAAACCTTTAGATGTATGTTCAGGACGAACACAGTTTTCTCAAAATGTACAGCAAGACGCACAGGAATTCTTGATGTATTTTCTTCAGGTACTGGAAGAAGAAGGGGTACCAATTGAAAATATGTTTGGTGTCTCTTATAAATGGGAACATAGTTGTGAAAACTGTTTCAATACATGTGGGTCTAATGTTGATTCAGAAAGGTTTATTTATTTAACATTGCCAGACAGTAAAACAGTCACTTTTGCAAAATTAGTAAAAGATGCTAATCATAGCATGGAATGCGGTGAGTGTAAATCTGACATGTTTTCAACATTAATTTTAAAGGAATACGGACAGTATGTAATTTTAATGATGCAACGATGTAAAGCTGATGGTTCAAAATTGGATACTTTAATAAAGAAGTTTATAGGACAGCAATTATCAATTTCAGGAAAAACTTTTGTAACAGTTGCAATAATTTTCCATGAAGGACCTACTGTAACTTCTGGACATTGCACAGTTTATCTTAAATGTGAAAAAGGCTGGACACTGTGTAATGATTCCCAATTGATTTTCAAGCAACGTTTGCCTTTTGATTTAGCAAATTCCTATCTAATCTTCCTGAAACCTAAATTTTAGAGAGACTTGGCAAGATCTGTGCAAAACAATTTTACCATTTTATTGGATTACCATAGGAATTTACAAATAGAAAGATTTTTCAAATTACCATTTGGCCTAAAGGAAAGGTAACCAATTGTATTGTGGACTTATTTAATTCCTAATTAATCTTTTGGAAACCAAAAATTTTAGAGAGAATCGGTAACATCTGTGCAATTTAAATTTTGGAATTTTATTGGATTACCATTGGAAATTTCTTCAAAAAAGATTTTTAAAATTACCATTTGGCCTAAAGGAAAGGTAACCAGATGTATTGTGGAGTTATTTGAGATATATTATTTTTGTGATTATGCTTCTGTAACAAAATTGTCAGACGGTATTTTAATGAAAAAGTTATTGTTATTAGATGATATTTTTTTTGAATATTTTGCATTTCTATAATGTTATGTTTAAGTGAGAAGAGATTCTGGGCTTTTTTAAAACAATCTTTGAGATTGTTATTTTTTTTTTTGCCCGCTGTTAAGTGATGAATGCAATTGCGTTCACGATTTATAGTGAAATGCAATATATTCTGAAAACAGCAAAAAAAAGGCAAAAAAGTGTTTTTGGAAAATATGTAAATACGTGTACTGTGTTATATAATGATTTATTAAATATTAATACTTTTTTCTTTTTTTTCAGATTTTGAAAGAAAATTTTCGAAAAAAACCAACCATTTTTACAAGTAATTTCAATTTCAATTTTAAATAAAAATTAAATTGTTGGGTGGGTCAGGTAAGTCAGAAATTAGATGGTCCCTTTCTTCCACTTCTCCTCAAACAGATTTACATTATTTAGTTATTAATCCCTCAAGTATCTTGAAATGTGGTAATTGTTTTTTTGTGTTTTAAAAAAAAAAAAAAATACGCTTACCGTACGCGTATGTGTTCATGCAGGGACAGAGGAAAGGAAGAATGGGAACATTAGCTGGTAGGACAAATGTGCTGGTCTATTTTGTTGTTTAATGAGGGGAAGACTGGTCTCCCTATGAACAATTAGACCATGGCAAAATGAACCCCGCATTGTAACCCTCGCAAACCGATGGTTCGTTTCCACAGGATCAGAAAAAGGTGATTCTGCCCCCACAGATGAAGGGCTCTGCTGAGCTTCCGAAGAAGGACTCGGCTGAGCTGCTGTGGATGTGCTTGCTCGACTTACTGAAGGGTTACCTCTAGTATGTCGTGCATGTGTCCTAGGGTGTACATCCTCAAGGTGTCTTAACATAGTGTGATTCCCGAAGGAATACTTCTTGTTAGGATTACCTCTTGAAAGTACACGCTGGCACAGCTTACAAGTCACCAAAGCAGCATTGACTTTTTTCTCACCCTCTGGAAAACTAAAATACTCCCATATAAAAGAGCTCTTCTGTTTCCTCTTTCTCTGCCTGATGGTGGTGCTGCTAGCCTCACTCTCAGCAGAAGAGTGCTGGTCTGCCATCGTATCCCAAAGACAACTCAGCTCCTTCTCCTAAGGGATCACAAGCAGAAATGAGGGGAATGGGTGTGGTGTAGGA
This sequence comes from Triturus cristatus, assembly GCF_964204655.1. Classification (NCBI taxonomy): domain Eukaryota; kingdom Metazoa; phylum Chordata; class Amphibia; order Caudata; family Salamandridae; genus Triturus; species Triturus cristatus. The sequence goes on from NC_140585.1 coordinate 607,231,931, forward strand.
GAGTTCTAGAACTGAAAGTAGTTTGAACCAATCAAAAGTTTTGTTTCATGATCACATGACCCACCGTGCGCGTATGTTACGCTTACGTTACGCTTACGGAGCGCTTACGGTGCGCTTACGGTAAAAGTACGCATGGCGGTAAAAAAGACACGCGCTCGCGCGCATGCGCATAACAGGCACTCCCCGACACTTCCGCGTAACGTGCGCGTGTAGCGTACACGCTTACGCGCCCCATACGCAGTACGCACGGCTACGTAAATTGCGTACCATACGCAAAAAGAGTAGAAATTTTACGAACATTACGCAAACCGTACGCTTACCGTAAGCTTACCGTACGCGCACTTAAAAAAAAAAAAAAAAGAAAAAAAGAATCTCTATGTTATACTAATATATCTTACCTGTTTGGAAAAAAAAAATGAGAAAAATTAATATATTGCAGAATTTTTTTAAATTAAGCATAGTGTTTTAAGAGAATATAAAGTAAAAAAAACAAAAAAAAAACACTTGCAAATAAAAAAAAAAAACACGTTTAATTTAAGTATATGTAAAAAAAAAAAAAAAAAAACAAGGAAAAAACCATGGGAATCACACATGTTATAGGTAAGAATTAGCATTTAAAAAACCATACAAATTCACTGAAAAAACCATGGGTTTCACACATGTTATAGTTAGGAATTAGCATTTAAAAAACCTTGCAAATTCACTGAAAAAAACATAGGTTTCACACACGTTATAGTTAGGATTTAGCATTTAAAAAACCTTGCAAATTCAGTGAAAAAACCATAGGTTTCACACACGTTATAGTTAGGGGACATTTCACTCATAAAAAACCATTGAAATTCCCCCGTTATAGTTAGTTAAGCTAACTATAACTCGCGCACCCGCAATCCACTGCTGATGACGTCACATATTACATCACTCATGACATGGTCAGTGACATCACTCATGACATCACTGATGACATCATGCTTGTGACAGAGTGGTAGACCTCCTCTCACCCTAATATAACCTATGATACAAACATTCAAAAATAGAGACTGAAATTTTCAAAAAAATGGACATACCAATACCAGTTACAACAACCTCTTCAGTAATTCTAAGAACCACATACACATCCACTCATTCACCAACAGTCCTGTACAGTCACTCATACATGTACTCACTCATCATATGTACTCATACACCTATACATCCTGTTACACATTGTCACTCATCCATAGAGTTACTCACACACATAGTCACTCATGCTAATAAAGAGTCAAACATCCATTTACTTGCATATTCAGTTATACACACACCTCATCACTTTCTTCTACAGAAACTTACACATACTTACTCTTTTAAATATTCACTATTAAAAAAACATAATTATTCATACAGGAACTGTTTCAATCTCTCACTCTCACACATACTCACTTATATACACCAATAGTCAAATATACTTCTTTAAAACATATTTAGTAACTCATAAAGACACTTTTGAGACAGTCATTCACTCACTAACACACCCATACACACACTCATCCAACCATACAGTCATGCACACATGCTGTCTTCAACACATAAAACCAGAGAGCCAATCATACATGCACCTATGCACTACGTAATACCCCCCACCGAACCATGCAGACACTCAGACTGATACTCAAAAACAACCTTAAATCAAATATAAACACCCATGTAGCTACTCACCAACCCAAGCAGACACTTATACACAAAGTCAGAGACTGATATAGATAATTACATATTTAAACATTACTCACTAAGCCATGTATTCACTAAGGTACACTTAATCAGTCAGTTACACAATCAAATTTTTAAAAACAAATCATCCTTTTAGACATTTATATACCCATTTATTTTTCCATCGACCTTGAGATATACATATATACAACATATTTAATTTTCTGAAAAACACACATTCACAGGATGATGTCATCAGTGATGTCATTTGAGATGTCATCAGTGATGTCATGAGTGATGTCACTGACCATGTCATGAGTGATGTAATATGTGACGTCATCAGCAGTGGATTGCGGGTGCGCGAGTTATAGTTAGCTTAACTAACTATAACGGGGGAATTTCAATGGTTTTTTATGAGTGAAATGTCCCCTAACTATAACGTGTGTGAAACCTATGGTTTTTTCACTGAATATATATATATATATATATAAAAACAATTATCCAATTTACAAAATTCATAAACAAGATAATAATTTGCAATTAAAAATAATGGTTATTTAATGATTACTTAATTAGATTGCCACCCTATACCCCTAAATAATAAATAATGAATTGCATATTAATTATTAAAATATTGTTAAGCAACTATTACTTAATTAACTTCTAACACTACAACCCTCTGCAACCCACACCTAAAATATAGCTAAAATATCTAATTATTAAATAATTTACTTAATTATTATCAATTAAATATTTAATTCTACAATAATAATAATTATTTTGTAATTATTCATTAATTAACTTCCTACCCTATACCCTTACAAACCTAGCAACCCACAACTAAAATATAGCTAAATTAAATCAGTGTTATATAATGTACATAATTATTAATCAATTCAATGATTCATGATATATTATAAATTAATTGTTAATTATTATTACTACCTAATTCACTTCCCACCCTATACCCCTACAAATGCAGCAACCCGCACCTAAAATATAAGTAAAATAAATCAGTTTTAAATAATATACATAATTAATATCAATCACATACTTACTTAAAAAATATTAGTTAATTAATAATTAATTATTACTTAACTAACTTCCCACCCTATCCCCCTGTAAACCCAACTACCCTCTGTGACACTATAATTTCCTATTAGCAACAACATAAACAAATTCTAAATCACTTCAAATTTCAAACTATATTTAAAAAACTGAATAACACTTATACGAACAATAGTAAAACATAAAATAAATTTCTGAACTAAAACACATTAAACTAATTAAGAAACAATATTCTTAATAACTATAATTTTGAAAACAATATTAACGACAATGATATTCTTAACAGTGATATTACTTACCTGAAAAAAACAATATTCTTGACAACGAGATCTCTTCATCATGTTATTTTTCTATCGCAATATTTATTTTCCAATATTGCTCCCACTTCCCATTTTGTCCAAATGGGGGGGAGGACCTACTTATAAAACATATAAGAATCAATGGTCCTGACACACAGGGAGTTTCCTCCATTCCTGTATGGTTAATTGTTAATTAGTCATCCCTCACATGTCAGTCTGATGCAAGAAAAATATGTCCCTGAATACGAACTCTAAATGGGACTAGCCTTCCAAAGCATTTACACAGTGACCACCTGGTCAAAGATTTCCAATTGCAGAGAAAACTGGGGTTCTGATATTTGGAACCGTCTAGTTCCCTCACCTCTACATAATTCAGGGAAACTACTGGTTTGGCGTGGTGGGATTCCTTCTGAATTAGAGCTTGGCCAACACCTAAATGACCCCCCCTCTCAGTCTCTTTCCTAAGCTTAACTTCAGCGGAGAGTGCATAGTTATGAAGCTTGAGGTAGTTATGGGGGCGTGGCCACGCAGGTGTCCAAGATGGCCGCTTGCTGTTGAAGCTCCGTCGGCCAGCCAACTTTATCCTGCATTATCCCCTTCATTATCTTCCGCATTGATGCTACACGGAACGGCGCTGCATGTGCGAGGCGGTCCCGATTCTGGCGAACCGACTCAGACCCCGTAGGGTACCTCTGTCATCAAGATAAGGCATCTGGAAGCTCAGAGCACTGAGAGGCGGAGCGGATCGCCCCGGGCCCTGCTGCTGCAGACGGGCAAGTAGGTGGTGCAGCGAATTGGGCTAAGACGCAGAGATAGCAGGCCGCTCCCGTTCAGAAGCGCACGCACCCGCCACGTACTAATGCCAGGCAGAAGACAGGGCCCTCTTCAGTGCTCATCTAACGGTGTAGGAGCGTGGAGGATGGCAGGGGGGTCTCTGTGCCAGCCTCGGGTGCATTGCGGCCGCCCGCCCAGTGATGCGGTCCCTTCTCCCCCGCTGCCGAGCTACCCCACTGTCAGAGACCTGCCTCAATGTATGGCTCCCTGACGCACGAGGGGCTTGATTTCGTCTGCTGCTGTTCCCTGCCGTAGAGAGACACCAAGGGCGCAACATCCTTACTCCTGGCGCCCGTTACAACAGACACGCCTGCCCCTCTTATTGCAGCTAGATACCTGTACTCATCAGGCCAACGATCACACCATCAAGAGTGTTGGGCCTGGCTCTCTGGCACGCGCTATAACATGTGGCCCATCTGTTGACTCCTAGGCTGTCAGACCATCGGATTGAGGCCTTAGCTACAGCGAGCTACACACGGACATGGGACTGGGGCACGTGATGCATGGGGGTTGTCGAGACTTACCTGCAGGGACTGCCCAGTCACCTGCTGCACTAAGGCTAACCACACTCCTGGTATTTTTCCCTTGCCAGCATGGGCCAGCTGTAGCTTGTGCTGTTGATATCCTTACTACTTAAGATGCGCTGCAGACTACTGGCTTACCTTTAGGGAAATAACTTGGGCTGCAAATACGGCAGAGTGTCTTTTGGCCAAACTGCGCTTCCACCATGAGGCGGCACCGCGGCATGGGCTGCAAAGACCCTAAACAGAAGTTCCTGCCCTTTGAAAAGCTCACGGACAAGACTGCTGAAGAGGCCTCTACAATGGCAGAGAGTGTGCAGAGTGCGGAGCGTGTGGATGACCTCCCTGCGCTATCGGCATCAATGCTACAGGAAATGAGGGCAGGTTTCAAAGCACTGGACGGGTGGTTTGACACGTTAGACAAAAGCCTGGTGGACATGGGGGCCAAAATCCAAGCACATGACCGACGCCTGGATATTGCTGATGCCCACATCTCGGACATCGAGGATGGCACTGCGCAGTCACTGAAGCGTCTGGAGCGTGTTGAACGCATCCTTAAGGAGGTGGCTATAAAGAACGAAGAACTCGAGGCGCGCAGCAGGCGCAATAACATTCACATTTTGGGGGTCCCTGAGACTGCAGCTACAGACCGAATGGATTTATTTGTAGAGACCTTGTTGTCTGACATTTTTGGTAGGGAGTCCTTCACCCCAGGATTTGTGATAGAGCGAGCACATCGGTCCCTCAGGCCCAGTCCTAATCCTGGCTGTCCCCCAAGACCCATCATTGCCCGAGTCATAAACGTCCGAGACCGGGATTCAGTTTTGCGCCTTGCTAGGGAACGGGGAGACACCATATGGCAGGGCTCTAAACTATCATTCTACCCAGACTTCACCGCAATGGTGCAAGATGCCCGCCGGAAATTTAATGGTGTGAAGGCCACCCTTAGAAACCTGGGTTTAAAATATGGTATGTTGTATCCTGCCAGACTAAAGGTAGATGTAGGTGGCCGTGCTCGCATCTTTGAAACTCCTATAGAGGCACAGGAATTCTGTCACACTTACAAACAAACCAACAATAGGACGGGGTCGAGGAGTGGGGTGCCCTCCGCACAGCGGGTCTGACGCAAGTGTTGAACTATTCTCCAGTTCTGGTACTGGTTAGCATAGGGGTAATGTCTCTCCATCCTGATTGCTAAATGGTCTGGGGATAATTTATATTGTGCTTCTGCACTATTTCAGTTACATGGCTGACTAACGTGGTGTTGCCACCCGTCAAGGTGTATACCTTGGGTTTGTTCATGTCTTTGAGAAAGTGCCCTTCTCGGGGTTCTACATTTACACGTATCTCGGGGTTCTACATTTACACGTAAAGTTAAGTGGTACTTCCAGTTATGCGTTTTGTTAGGGTACTGCCTCGCTTGGGTTGTGGTGAGGCTGGGTGGTGGGAGGAGGGAACACTGCTCATCGCATAAATGTTTCCAGTTATGTACTGCAATGGTCACTGTCACTATTTTTCTGTTTTTTCTGTTAAATAATTATGAAATGTTAGACATGTGTTTCATATGGCACAGTTTGGTAACATTGAAGGTCCCTCTATCTTGTCCTTAATGTCCTGAAATGTCAGGGGACTGAATAACAATCGCAAAGATGACAGGTTCTTAACTATTTGGTGCAACACAAGGTGGACATCACCTATTTGCAGGAAACCCATTTGCCTAAAGCAGAAACAGCCCGCTTTTCTGCCAGTTGGGAGCAAATAGATACTTTGCGAATTACAGTAATTTCGCCAGGGCCGCGGCCATCATTATACATAGGAGAGTTCCCTTCAGCCTCAGCTCAGTGACAGGGGATAGTGAGGGTCGATTCATCATCGTCACAGGCACACTTATGGGACATTACACGGCCTTGGTATGCATTTATGGGCCGAATACTGACTCCCCTGCTTTTTTCACTCCTTAAATGTGCAGTTAGCGAGATTGGAACCTAGCTTTATCTTGGTTGAGGGGGATTTCAATTTACTACTGAACCCAAGCCTAGATAGCACATCCACTTCCCCAGACACCAAACCATGCGCACACCATGCTCTGCTAGATCTCTGTGAGCAACTCTCCTTGCTGGACATTTGGGGCAAATGCAATCCTGCACACACGGAATATACCCACTACTCGGACCAGCATAACACTTGGACCAGGATCGATTATGTTGCGATTCCCGAGCCGCGCCCTACATGACAATCTTTTTAATGTAGAGATACGCGAAGCAATTGAAGACTACTTTTCCATTAACACCGGTTTAGTAGATACATGGCCGGTCTTATGGGAGGGCTTCAAAGCATACATAAGGGGCGTTTGCATCGCCAAACATGCCAGAGTACTTAAAGACTTGCGTAACACACTGGCACGCATCGAACGCGAACTCGCGGTCTTAGAAGCCACGACTGTACACACCTCAGACCCGGATACAGACGGTAAACGATTGTCTCTACTTGTTAAATTTTGTGAGACTACAGACAGGGAGCTTTTGTACTTGGGCAAATACCAGGCTGCCAGACGGTATGGAGAAGCTGAGCGACCCAGAAGGGTGCTGGCACAAATGCTCCACCCACCGTACAATAGGTCTTACATTGTACAAAGTTGCTCGTCCGCGAATCAAATGCTAGCTTCCACCCCAGCAATTCGTGATGAGTTCCTGGACTATTTCACTGCCTTATACTCTTCTAAAATAGGGAACGATCATTCAGCTCAAGAAGACTATTTGTCAGAAATCGCATTGGTATATCTGGAAAAACACTTGTAAGATTTCTTAGCAGAACCCATATCTGAGGCTGATGTACTTGGCGCGATCGAAGGCCTCAAAGGCTACTCAGCCCCCGGTTTAGACAGCTTCACCGGAGACTTCCATAAGGCCTACAAAGGCATACTAGCGCCGCTTCTAGTTGATAGAGGTCTATGCTGAAGTGCTTGAGAGACAGGTTCTGCCCCCCGCACTACGAGAAGTGGTCATTATTCTCCTCCCCAAACCTGGCAAGGATACTTCCCTTTATAGCTCATACAGACCCCTTTCGCTATTAAACCTAGATTATAAAATACTAGCTAAAATTATCGCTAATCGTCTATCCCAATGAATGGAATTCATCACATCCCCAGCCCAATCGGGCTTCATCCCCCATCGCTCCACTTCCTTAAATCTCAGGACGTTATTTGCTGTAATACATAGAATTGACCCGAAAGTACCAGCTGCTGCTATCCTTTTGGATGTGGAAAAAGCTTTTGATTCCTTGGAATGGCCTTTCTTTCTATCTGTTATGCGCCGCATAGGCATGCCTGTGGGCTTCATAGCCACCACAGCACTACTATACTGCCGACCCTTCTCAAGACTCCGATTGAACGGCACTCTCTCCCGACCCTTCTCGTTGTCCCGTGACACCCGGCAGGGCTGTCCTCTGTACCCCCTTTTGTTTATTTTGGCCATGGATCCCTTGATTCGGAGTTTTCAAGAACATCATTTACACAGAGGCTTGCAATTCAACACTGGCCCCTTATTAGTTTCACTATATGCGGATGACACCATCCTCCATGGTTGAGACCCTCAGGCAAACTTAGAACCACTTATCAGAGAAATACTCAGATTCTGCTGTTTTTCGGGACTGGGCATTAACTGGCACAAGTCAGTGATTTTCCCCTTAACAGCGAGCACGGTTCCATGGGATTGCGGATTCCCCCTCCAATGGTGCCATGATTCGGTAAAATATCTAGGCATACATATCCACCTAGACACAGCGCAAACCTAAGTTTGAACTATGGGCGTGCAGTCTGTGCCTTAGAAGCACAAGTGGAACGCTGGCTGTGTCTCCCGCTTTCAATAGCAGGCAGGGTCGCGATACTTAAAATGGTAGTGCTTCCCAATTTTTCTAACCTTTTTAATAATATCCCCGTACCCCTCACCAATGGTTTCTTTTTGACATTACGTACGCACCTCATCAGACTGGTATGGGTTGGAAAAGAGCACGTGTCCACTGGCAGGTGCTTACCCTTCCTTGCGACAGGGGGGGATATGGTGTCCCAGATCTCCATCTGTATTATTTGGTAGCCCAGTGCTGCTACGATATGCATGGTTCCATCCAGACACAAGGATCCCCTTTCTATGGCCAGAAGCGGATTTTGTATTACCCGGAAAACTGGCCACTGTACTACCGAAGGGCATTCCTAGAGATCCTCACGACATTCAGACTGTCTCCACCACCAGTTGGGTATGGGATAAAATACGAAGGCTAGTTGGTGCTACCACATTATACTCCTCAGCCCTACCCCTCCCCAACCCCACCTGATTGCCAATAACCGGGGAAAAGTTGGTGCAACGCACATTAGACAAATTCAACATCACAAAAATGGGGGATTTATACTCGGCGGAACATATTTTCTCGGTGTCTGAAGACACCCGATTTCACAATCTCACCTTTATGGATAACTTTGTACTAGGGAGAATCCGCTCTGCTCTACGTGCCACACTGCCTGCTTACCCAGTTGAACCCGACTCTTTCGCTCCACTCACATTGATCATTGAAAGCGAGACAGGTACACATCTCATCTCCAAGCTATACAAAGCATGCTCTAGTGCAAGACAGGTTAGGGACGACGAGGTCCGCAACGCATGGGACCAAGATCTAGGCTGCACCATCACAGAAGAACAATGAGCGAAGTGCTGCGCCGTAACGAGGGAAGTTTCCCTTAATAGCAGGCATAAGCTCCTACATTTCAAATTCCTACGCCACATTTACCACACTCCCGCCAAAGCCCACAGAATAGACCCGTCCAGACCCCACACTTGTCAGAAATGCTCTGCACCATATGCAGACTTTGCACACCTCCCGTGGACCTGCCCCAAATTGCAGCCATATTGGGAGCAGATACATAACACACTGGCTGACATGACTAATCTGACTCTTGTTCCCACTTCAGAAGTGGCACTACTGGGATACACGGTTAATTTTCCTAAAAAAGTGCGAAGATTTGCATCCCTTGGATTGCTACTGGCCAAAAGGGAGATAGCTTTATTGTGGGGCCGGAGGATTGCCCCCACGCTGCAGGGATGGTTACGCAGTTTGGCATACAGTAATGTGAATAGTGAAAATTATGACAGCATCATGCCTAGTTCGTCACGCCCTAAGAACATATGGGGCCCATATCGGGCGTATGTTGCAACATTGCGACAGACACCCAATTCACAACTAGAGAATGGCATAGTCCCGGAAGGTGTGGGGTGACGGAATATGTCCCGAAGGTATAAGGCTGTTTACACACAGGCCATCAATTCATGGCTACTATATCATCCTTAGATTGCTAGTGTTTAAAATGAGAGATCACGTTGATTTAGGCACAGAGGCGATTACATGCTATGGTTTGAAAGGATGTTGGGACATGTAGAGGGTAATGTACTATTACGACTGCAAAGATATTGATATTTATGTGCCTGCTGATGTGTTATCTTTTCCACACTTAACTGTGCAATTATGATGCCTATGTTGATGATATGACATAAGACAGTGTACCACCAATTCTGCATTGCTGATATGTTAGAAAACTTGGAAAATAAAGTTACAAAAAAAAGAAAAAAGCTTGAGGTAGTTATTTTACTAATAGAGGACAAATGGTGATTACACAGTGATACAGGTAAGGTATATCCTTCCACTTTACAGATTACAAAGATATTTCCTATTGCCTTTAGCTACCCACATCGACCTTCAGGTGTTAGTGCCCAGCGGAAGTGACACGCAACAGCGGTGGTATCCAATGCTTCTATTTTTCCGTGAGTCCATCCTCTGTTCCTGTTTCTACATCTGGTCCTCAAATCTTTGCTGTGAGTGGTCATTGGTGGAGGCAGTGAGAGATGAAGGAGTGCACCACTCCAGCTGGGTCCAGAGTAAAAGGTTAGTTATGTCCAACATTAACTCATACTGACTGTTGTATTTAGGCTTTACGTGTTAGGTCCGTGAAGTTGACCAGCTACGTACTTGGGAGCTCGTGGGGATTCTTGTTAGGAATGTAGAATGCGGGGGAATCAAGGAAGGCAGTTGCAGCGGGGAGTGGACAGCGAGATGGTGTAAACCGATGGGGCGTATGATGTAACTCAATCTATTTTAATAAAACCAAGAACCACGGGACTCTCCTGACTTGTCACTTTCATCTGGTCTGGAGCAGTTATAAAAGTGGCGACGATCGGACTTGCCGTGCAGCGTGACTTCACTTGCTAATTTGTATGTCGAGAGGTACGTGGTATGTTTTTACATATTTAATCGGAGGCACGCATCGAGCCTCATTACCCATACCTGTTTTGTTATTGAGAACTCACATGGCCCCATCGGAGATCTCGTGAATGTCCATTTAACAGTAACCCAAGTGAATCGGGAAACTTGAAATATGAGCGTTAACTTAAATTGCCAAGGTTTTTGAACTTTCATTTAAGCTAAAGTGGGATTTTTACCTGGGAAAAGCCGTTGTGGTGCTCTACGCTCAGTATCCGAAAATAAACACCGTACGAGGACAAGAACGTCACCGTCACGTAGCCATCATTCCAGGACAAAGCTTTTGTGATGAGTGCTTCGTTGCGCAGCTGTGTGTGAAACGTTTTACGTCATTGCTTGTAGCGTTGTTCGTTGCATAGCAACAGTGCCATCTAGTGGAGAGAGTTTGATTCAAGTTTTCAAGCATTTTCTCAATGCAAGTAAATTATCGTGTTTGAACGATGGTTGCGTTTTGAAGGTCTGAAACCTTGCTTAAAGTGTTCCAAGGAAGCTCACATCACTCAGACAACGGAGACAACTTTAATTATTTTATTTTATTTTGTTTCTTGAGAAAATAATAGCTTTATTCTACAGTGACACTCCAAGATCGAAACATTAATGACCACGGTGACTACATTATTTATTTTAACTTGTTTTGTTGAACCATTTAGTGACTTATTTCAAGCAATATTGTTTTTCTCTTTCATCCTTATGTTTCCAAGTGCAGTAGTCAATTTTTATGAACAGTTTTCAAATGTGTAAATAACTTAACACCGGGGTGTGATAATATTTTTAATATTCACAGATTTCACCATGGAAACCAATGCTGTTCTTGCTCCACCTAAATTTTTACAAAACCCAGGTCTTCCTCCCATGGTTTGGGAAGATTGGCGAGAGTCTTTTGAAACTTACCTTGAGGCTATCGGGGGTGAAACATTTTTAGCTTCACGTAAGTTAGCTCTCCTAAAACACAACCTAGGAGTTGAAGGTAGGAAAGTTTTAAAAACTTTACCTAACCCTGTAAACGTTAATGCAACTACCAACAATGCAGTACTTGGAGATGATGGAGGAAATTCCACGGATGAAGAAACTGTATTCGATAGTTCCAAAACAGCTTTATATGTCACTGACGAGTATGTTGAGGCTTTATGTGCTTTAGAAGAGAATTATGGTAAAAAAACGAGTATTGTTGTCGAAAGACACAAATTCTTTTCGAGAGCACAATTAACAGGCGAAACAGTAGAACAGTATGTTGCTGTGTTAAGAACGTTAGCTGCAACTTGTAAGTTCAAAGATTTACATGAAGAGATAATCAGAGATCAATTTATTAATAGAACAAACATTCCAAAAGTTCAAGAAAGACTTCTAGACCTAAATGACCCTACCTTACAAAAAACTATTAGTCTAGCTAGAAAAATTGAAAATACCTCACGATATGTAAAAGAATTAAAAGGGGAAAATCCTAAAAACCAAAGCGAAGTAAATCTTTTAGATAACCGCACAACTAGGACCACAGCTACAATGCCCAAGGATCATAATAACTCTCACAAACCGAAATCAAAATCAGAATATGTAAGACACAATGATTTTCACACTCAGCACAACAAAGGCAAAATGCAATCATCCAATCTTAAATGTTTTTGTTTCAGGTGTGGAAGCTACACTCACACCGCCAAATACCCACGATGTCCAGCCATTAATGTCACTTGTTTTAAGTGCAATAAGACAGGTCATTTCTCGAAAATGTGTAAAACGGGAGATCGTGATTTTTGGAAACACTCAGTAAATACAGTTAATTATAATTATGATTCACCTTCGAGTGATAGGGACAGTGATATCGAAGTAATGGTCATTTGGGATTTGGAAGTCAATGAAGTGTCAGGTACATATCAACCACCTAAATGCGTTTTATCAATCGATCAAGTGGAAATTTCTATGTGGGCAGATTCGTGTTCACCCTTCACAATTATTGACAAGAATATGTGGTTTTCAATCAATAAGAACAGTCTTTTACCGTCAGATGTGGAACCGGTAGGGTATGGTGGAAACAAACTCCCAGTCTTAGGATATTTCGTGGGTAACATATCATACAAAGATAGAAACACTCATGCTAAAATTTATGTAGTTGACAAAGGTAGAGCTTTGTTAGGGTGGAAAGAACAAAAAAGTTTGGGTATAATTCTTGATCCAAATCACCCCAACCAAGTTTTACTAACTGGTGACTCCCACATCACAGAGTGGGGTGTGAAATTTCCTGAGTTATTTAAAACAGAATTGGGTTGTTTAAAGAAATTTGAACATCGTATCATATTAAAATCGGATGCCATCCCAATAGTTCACAAAGTTCGAAATGTTCCCTTGATTTTAAGATCACAATTGAAGCTGGAACTAGACAGATTATGCAGGGAGAACATAATAGAGCCTATAGAAGCATCCGAATGGCTTAGTCCAGTGGTTTTGGCACGCAAACCCAACGGAAATTTGCGTATGTGTGTAGATCTAAGAGATCTGAATAAAAATATTTGGATAGACCGGCATCCCCTCCCACGCATCAATGAAATGATAGCTAGTGTCAAGAATGCCAAATATTTTTCAACTATTGATTTGTCTAATGCATACCACCAGATAAAATTGCACCCCACCTCACGTCATCTCACATCATTTATTACACCTGAGGGCGCATTTCAGTTTCTCAGAATGCCTTTTGGGTTAGCTTCTGCGGCAGCAGTTTTTCAAAGAATCATGTGTAGTATCCTAAGGGGTATAAACAGCATGCTAGTTTTTCAAGATGATGTGTTAGTGTGGGGAAAAGATCTTTTGACTCATGATGTAATTTTGGAAGATGTCCTAGGAAAACTCCAACAAGCGGGGTTGACACTTTCAGCTGATAAATGTAAATTTGCTGTTACACAGATTGACTATTTAGGTCACACCTTGTCGGCTGATGGTGTCAAACCTAAGAAAAATCTTTTGGATGCGATTAATAATGCTCCGTCTCCTATTGATAAGGAACAACTTCGTTCATTTTTGGGGTTAGCGGAGTACTATTCTAAATTTGTAGATCATTTCGCGTCTAAAGTCCATTGTTTGAGACTTTTGATGAAAAAGGGGGCGAACTTTTTATGGAGTCCCGAATGTCAAACTGCATTCGAAAATCTTAAGAATGACATCAGTCAAGCGGTTGCACTTAAACCATATGACCCTCACAACAAGTCTATCATTGTAGTAGATGCCAGTTCGTATGGTTTGGGGGCTGTTTTAATGCAAAGAAGTGGTAATTCTGAGTGGGTAGTTGCATTTGCTTCCCGTACCTTAAAAGGTGCGGAAGCTACTTATTCAGTTATTGAAAAAGAAGCTCTAGCGTGTTTTTGGGGCATTAACCATTTCAGAACGTATATTTGGGGCACACATTTTGAATTAAGGACAGATCACAAACCCTTAATAGACATTTGTACAACTAAAGGAGCTGGGAAGGCCACCCCCAGAATTGCGAAGTGGTTGTACAGACTACAAGAATACGATTTTCAAGTGGTGTATGTACCCGGCCTCAAAAACATCAATGCTGATTGTTTATCACGTTTACCCCTCCCAGAAGTATCCAAGGAGGACATTCCTCATGAAGACCTTGATGGAGATTATTTGATAGCTTCAGTAGAGGAAGCTTGCAATGGGGCAATTAGTTTTGAGGAATGGAAACAGGCTACTCTTAGTGACCCAGCATTACAACGGATAGTTTCATGCTCTGCCAATCAAAGTAATCATCAAATCTGGGACAACACAGAGTTAACTGAATACAAAATGATTTGGTCTGAATTGTTTGTTGAACCTTCTTCAGGCATAGTTAGAAGAACTGACAAATTAGTAGTGCCTTTGGGATTACGCCCAAGGTTGTTAGAACTGCTACATGAGGGACATCCTGGCATGTCCAGCATGAAAAGGAAGGCGAGGTGTGATTTTTGGTGGCCTGGTATAGATAAGGACATCGACAGATATGTGAGAAATTGTGTAGCTTGCATGTGTAGTGACAAATCACATACATCACAAGACACGACCATTGCACCTACTCCTTTTCCAGAAAAACCATGGCAAAAACTTGCAATGGACATATGTGGTCCGTTCAATACAAATTATATAACTGGTAAATTTGCCTTTGTATTGATGGATTATTACACTAAATGGCCTGAAGTTGCTTTTATAAGAGAAATCAAGGCATCTAATGTTATCTGTTTTTGTGAGGAAATTTTTCACAGAGAGGGTTATCCTGAAAGCATCACTACTGACAATGGGCCGCAATTTTTAGCCAAGGAATTTCAAGACTACATGAAAGTCCATGGGATTAGACACATGACTACTGCAGTGTATAATCCTAGGGGAAATGGAATGGTTGAGAGATTCAA
This sequence comes from Triturus cristatus, assembly GCF_964204655.1. Lineage (NCBI taxonomy): Eukaryota > Metazoa > Chordata > Amphibia > Caudata > Salamandridae > Triturus > Triturus cristatus. Next base: position 607,247,015 of record NC_140585.1, read on the forward strand.
TCGTGTGTTGAAGGAGAGTATACAGTTGGCTGAAACGGAGGGTGAGGATTGCAGGTTATCAGTTAAAAAAATGTTATGGAATTATCGTAACACTCCTCATTCAGCTACTCGGGAAACTCCATTCAGTCTTCTCAAGGGCAGAATGGCTTGTAGTAAAATCACTCCTGCTTGGATGCATAAGGAAAGTGTTAAGGAAATTCCACGTGTAACTATAGAACGAAGAGTCAGTGATTACCAACATAAATATGTTTTGAGACACAATAGCAGGATAAAGGGGCAAACACGACCAATCACAACTGGGGATTGGGTTGGAGCAGTTATAAAAGTGGCGACGAGGATGGGATTAGACACATGACTACTGCAGTGTATAATCCTAGGGGAAATGGAATGGTTGAGAGATTCAATCGTGTGTTGAAGGAGAGTATACAGTTGGCTGAAACGGAGGGTGAGGATTGCAGGTTATCAGTTAAAAAAATGTTATGGAATTATCGTAACACTCCTCATTCAGCTACTCGGGAAACTCCATTCAGTCTTCTCAAGGGCAGAATGGCTTGTAGTAAAATCACTCCTGCTTGGATGCATAAGGAAAGTGTTAAGGAAATTCCACGTGTAACTATAGAACGAAGAGTCAGTGATTACCAACATAAATATGTTTTGAGACACAATAGCAGGATAAAGGGGCAAACACGACCAATCACAACTGGGGATTGGGTTAGAACGTCACTTGAGGGGTTACCCAAAACAGGAATGTCCAAATGGTCAAAACCCAAAGTTGTATGGAAAACTAGTGGGAATTGTGTAAAGTTAAGTGATGGAAGATGGTGGAACCTCAGGAAAGTGACTTTATGCAATGAACTTGAATGTAGGAGGGAAATTAATGATGAGAACAGTGTTTGTTCTCCAAAACCTCGTGACCTTAAGGGAGTTCCCCCCAATAATAAAAGATATGACGACTCATCTGTTACACGCAATGTGGGTTCCAGGAGACTATCAGGGCGAATCATTCATAAGCCATCCTGGCAGAAAGATTATGAGTGTTCCTAATTATGGGGCAGTGTATGTATTTTTCTTATTTTTTTATTGTTTTTTTATTTTGCAATTTGACACTGCAATTTATTTATATTACTGTTTTTATTCAAAATGTTTGGTATTTATTAGTATTATTTGCGAATAGATCTTTATCTTTTGTTTTTGGAGAAGGGAGATGTGTTGTATTTAGGCTTTACGTGTTAGGTCCGTGAAGTTGACCAGCTACGTACTTGGGAGCTCGTGGGGATTCTTGTTAGGAATGTAGAATGCGGGGGAATCAAGGAAGGCAGTTGCAGCGGGGAGTGGACAGCGAGATGGTGTAAACCGATGGGGCGTATGATGTAACTCAATCTATTTTAATAAAACCAAGAACCACGGGACTCTCCTGACTTGTCACTTTCATCTGGTCTGGAGCAGTTATAAAACTGACCAAAACATTCAGGCTCCTGCACGCGTCAGACGCTTCACTCTACTCAGATTGCTAATCAGTCACTGACAAAAGACAGAATCACAGCTATAATTTGCATTAGCAGACTATTTAGACCACCCTCATATCGTTTGGTTTTAGCTATCAGTTATCTCACCCCAGTAGCCCATGTATGGCTCTATGGCCTCAAGCAACCCAGCTCAGACTCCAAAATGCAACACTCATGTTTAAGACAGGGAGCCTTATCTAGAGCTCACCAGAAGTGGTACTCGCCATAAGCATTGCAGAGTACCCTCTCTGTCAAACTGACATCCTCCTGCTCTGTTTAGAGTCAGGAGGACCATCATGTTTGCCCCCAGTGCCGCCACTGGCTCTGCCGCTGGAGACCTTACACAGACAGAAAAAACTCCAAAGGTGTTAGGGTAATTTGTTTTTCGTTTTACAAAAACAAACTCCAGTTTTGGGAGTTTGTTTTTGTAAAACAAAAAGTTTGCTGAGTGGATGAATGAAAAATGTCAGCTGCTCACCAAACCTTCAGTGCCTTCCGAGGAGCCGCAGTGACTCCTCAGAAGGCGTGGAGAGCTTCGCAAGGCAGGCAGGTATCTCTAAACAAGGCAGAAAATAAGCCACCAGGATGGGAGACGCTGTGACCACAGCCACCCTGGCGGATGATAGGCTGTCTGCCACAATTCTAAATGAGGCCTAGAGTCATAGCAGACGCTCACTCAGTAGAGAGACACTGCAACATAATCTTGGGAAATGCATTTCAAACTATTTGTGAATACCCACACGATTAAAGCTGTACGGTTGTTCACCTTGGTTGCTTTGCCATTCCTCGGACACCCACCTAGTGGTTTTAACTAAATTTAAAACTTTGTGAAGGGCTGATTAAAAATTGGACAGAGTGTATCCCCAGATGGGAGATCACTCCACCCATTTATAAATAACCTAGTGTTCCTGCGCCTGAATTTCCTAGGGGACGGAATACTGGGCCCGAGTTTACCAGTTGGAAAATAAGCTGGTAAAACAGCTTTAGGTTTGGCCTGCATGTACACACCAGCCACTGTCCCACCTCATCTATATTATCCCTCTATCCCTCCTAAGGATGGGGTGGCACGTGCAATGCCCCCCCCTCCGCCTGCTACATCCTCCCCTCGCCACTCACACTGTCCACACCCCTACCCCACTGCCCTCCACACTCTCCCATTTACCACCTGCTTCAAATTCAAATTTAGAGGGAATTTCCATTTACCACCTGCTGGGAATTAATCCCTCGAAATTGGGACTTCCTTTTTTCCCCTGGAAATATCGTGCCTGCACTCCTAATATCCGGATTTATGTGCAGCCAAAAACATTATTTCTAGCCACAGGGTGTTCCCAAACATATATGCAATATCTATGTAGCGTGTGTTGAGAATATGTACAACGCACACAGAGGTACCACTTACAGGTGCACATTTATATGTGATTCATGCTTTCTGAATCATGCTTCGGGCTTGTATGACTAAATTAGAACATTTTCCAGACATTAGTGTGGAAAATGCTTTGTGAAGAGGATTGCTGTTTTCCATTCTCAATTTGCACTCGGTTGCAGTGACAGTTCAGCACATTTGATAAGCGAACATAAACAACACAGCTAGAAAAAGACATTGGTCACTTCCAGATGAAAACCTCTGCTAAAAAAATGGGCCTTTGAAACTGATTACGACTTAATATTTTGTTTCGCTATGTTAATACATTACAGTATAAAAACAGAGGGGCATTTGCACAAGCCCCTATCGCCACCACAACATCACCTATGCTGCGCCTTATGTACAAGGCAGCGTTAAGCCACTTAACGTGGCTTAACGCCGCCTTGTACATAAGGCCCCTTTTCACGCTATGGTTAGTGTGAAAGGGGTGGGCAGTGGGTGCTACGGTGGGCTTTCCACTGCAACACCCATTCATTTTGACGCTGCCCCCTATGTACAAGGGTGGCGTACATAGGAGGCAGGGCCAAAATTAAGACCAGGTAAAAACTGGTCTTAAGATGGCAAAACGAGGAGAAATGCATTATTTCTCCTCGTTTTTGCTTTTTCCATGTGTGCTGCCTTGTGCAACCCACATGGAAAAAGCAAAATGCCATTGTTTGTTTATGTACAGGAAGGTGTCCCTTCCTGTACATAAACAGACTTTAAGAAAAAAATACCATGTTGTGACTTTCATGTGTACTGCATGAAGCAGCACACATGAAAATGACAGAATTGCATTTCTAGGATTGTTTATGCGCAGGAGGGGACACCTTGCTACACATAAACAGTCCTCCCCTGCACGGTGCGCTGCATTTGTGCTAAGTTGCTAAACTTAGCGCCATTGCAGGGGGAAACGCAATACTGCATCACATTCTTGTAAATATGGTGCAGCCGTGCCTTTCAGAAGTGGAGGAGAGAGGCGTTAGGTCAGGAAAGCTAATACCTCTTTCCTCCACTTCCTTGTACATATCCCCCAGATTACTTCAAAGAAGCATGCTCTTAAACTTGGCAACATTGTGGCTGTAAAAAGAAAGGGGGGAACCAAACAAAACAATGAGGGAGGGAAAGTTAAGGAAAGATGAAAGGATATAGACAAAAACGGACAAGGAGTATAGAAGATGGCATGCATGGGACAAGAAAGGGAAAAGGGTAGAAAGAAATACCAAATGGCAGGAATAGTTAGGAAGGAAACCAGAAAAGAAAGAAAGTGAGAAAGAGAAAATAAAAATAAAATGAGAAATTAAAGGAAGAGAAATAAAGAAAAAGGAAAGCGAAAAATAAAATAAAGGACTATTTTCCAATAGAAAAGTAAAGGAACGAGGAAAGAAAAGAAAAAGCAAAATTAAAAACGATAGAATATGATACGTTTGGGACAAGGAAGGGGGGAATAGATGAAAGAAGTAGAGAAAAAGAAAAAATAAACAGAAAGACCAATACAAGGGCAAGTAAAATAAAGGAAGATTCCCACAAAGTAGCTGTACGCAAGAACAACATCTCTGGTTTTGTAATCTAATATTACAATATGCTTTTTTCCTAAAGTGAATGAGACGAAAATCATAAACAGAAAAGCGGATATTGAAGGAATCATGGGATACCCCAAGCAACATATGCCTTTTAGATCATTGCTGGCAGCTGCAAGGTGTAAAGTTCTAAAGGGATTTTTCTCATTTTACATGTTTGCCACTTGAAAATCATTTTTTTCCACTGAGTCAGGTTAGTCATTTGATAACAGTGTATATAAGAGCTGTGATCAAGGATATGAATGAGGTTGCAGGGCATATTTCTGTTCGATTATTACAATTTTAGTTCTTTACCAGTTTGTTTTAGATTTATGAGAATCTACAAATGAGTCTATTATAAAGAAAAAAAGCAGACACCTCCCGATGTGTGAAATTCTGAAATATAACGAGTTAATATGCAATTCAAAACACGCTGACAGCAAATGTGGTTCTTGGCAGCCCTAAGAAAAATAGGTTTTTCGATACTGCTTTTTTGTTTTAGTTTAAAGCTCTCATGTGTAACATGTGAATTCACTCTTTCATTCATTAATACCACACTCGTGAAAGAAAGCCTCTATCCATTGCATATAAAATTACAGTGAAGCCGTGGTGCTGGAACAATTTTTAGAGTGGAGGTGCTGCGATCAATGTTATTTGTCACTGAAGTTAGAGGGATCATGAAACATCCAAACATCACGTTAAGAGCAGATGTAGCCAATGAGTCAAGCTCATTCACCAGGCGAGTGATAAGGATGTACTATGTACCCGGTAGAGCATTTAGGAGCACACTTTCCCAAATCACTAAAGCATGGTGTGGTAGCACACTGCAATTTACAGAGAACACATTTCCCGTTGAAATGGCTGTACATTTGTGCAGACCTGATAAAACTATATACTATAGAAATGATAATGTTTGGAAATCGGGATTAAAAAATATTTATCATTTGTGTATCACCAAATAAAGTGCCTGCGTTTGTTTTGATCCTGTTCATATATATGGGGCTTATTGCGATGGCAGTTGGTCAGACGACCAACCGCCATCATAGCGTGTTAGAAATGGGGGTCTCTAATTGCCAATGGTTTGCAGTTTTGTCCAACTAGGGACCCTTCTTCCTAGTCGGGGTAAGGGAGATACACTTCTAAAATAACCCCTGCTCACCTCCTTGGTAGCTTGGCACAAAGAGACAGGCTTATCTGAGAGGCAGACTGTAAAGCATTTGTGCACACCTACACTAATACAGTGAAAATACTACAAATGGACATCACACCAGTTTAGAAAAATAAGTAATCTTTTTATAAACCAGACAAGACCAAAATGCCAAAACTCCAACATACAATAATCAAAATGTGATTCTTAGAAGGTGAAAACAGTTCTGTCCATGGCAAACTATAGATGCGACACTTTCAACACAAAGTACCTTGGAAGCGTCATAATCATAAACAAAAACAGCTGCAGGGAAGGTGATGCATCAGTTCCTTACGCCCAGGTAAGGTGATGCATTGGTTCCTTACTTCTGGGGAGGTGATGCGTCAGTTCCTCACTGCTACGCAGGGGAGGTGATGCGTCAGTTCCTTAGTGCCAAGCAAGTGAGGTAATGCGTTTGTTCCTTGCTCAACGGGATGTGATGTGTCGGTTTCTTACTGTGCAAGGAGGTGATGCGTCGGTTTCTTACTGTGGCCCAGCATTTTTGTAGACTTGGTCCCCCGGATCATGATGCGTCGGTTTCCGATGCGGCAGAGGCAGCAACGGCACTACGTTGGTCTCTCCAGCTGCGGTCCCATGATGCATTGGTTCTTGCAGCCTCACAGCAGGGCCTGCGTCAGAATCGGTGGAGTGATCTCAGACTTCGGAGGTCGATGCACAGAATTCAGAATGCAATGATTTCTCCAGCCGCGGGTAGGTGCTTTGTCCGTTTCTTCAGCAGCACAGCGGCAATGCATCGGAAGCGGATGCAGATGTGTGGCGCTTCGCTTAGTTGCATCTCTTTTCCAGCTCCCAGCAGCAGGAACAATTTCCAGAGGCCCAACACAGCAACACGCACTGCTTGTGGAAGAGGTGTGGCGCAGTGGCCAGGGCGACTGACTCCGGAACCCGGGGGCTCACAGTTCGATTCCCGGCACCAGCAGCAGATCAGCCCAGCACCATGTGACTCTGGGCAATAGCTTGCTTAATTTTACCAACGTTCCCCACCACATTGACACCTTCAGGTAAGTTTGTGCTTTACAAATACTGGACATTTACATTTACATTTACATTGACAGGTCAGAATTCCCAGCAAGAATGTTCAGGGGACCTGGTAGTGAAGTCTTTGTGTCCCTGAGACTTCAGAACAGGCAAGCTCTACTTCAAGCCCTTGGAGATCTTCTTCAAGCAGTATACACAGCACATAGCAACGTCTTTATCCTCTCCTTGGCAGAAACAGCCCCTGCAGGCCAGACAGCACACATCAAAGGTGCAGTACTTCTCCTTCACCTTTTCCAGCTCTTCTTCTTGGCAGAGGTTCCTCTTGAGTCCAGAAGTATTCTAAAGTTGTGGTGTCGGGTCCCCAATATTTATAAAGCATGTTCCTTTGTTCTCTGGTGGCAGAGAGGCTCTGTGCTTAGTCAAAACCAGTTCTGTCCTCTCTGGCCCAGCTTCCTGGCAGGAGATGGAGACAGCATTATGTAAGGTAGACCGGGCCCATTCAGGTGCAGGGAAATCTCCTCCCACTGTTCTAAATGCAGCCCAGGTCTATTCAGCCCAGCCCTAACTCATTCAGGAAAGGCAGGACACACATCAACCCCCCCAGTGGCTGTCTGAGAGAATGCACAACCCTAGCCCCTGATACTCAAAAGCCAGACAGTCAATCCACAAACCAGTAGAGGCACAAAGGATGGCCAAGCAAGACAATACCCACTTTCTAAAAATGGTATTTTCAAACATACAATATAAAAATCATCTAAAAGATTCATTTTTAGGTCGATCCTAAGGAGTGCGCATGCACTGTCTGCAAGACCGGTAGTAAGTAATCTCTACACGGAGTGACATCCCGCCTCCTGCTTGCCATTGGTTCATGCTCCTTTTGCTCTTCTTTAGTGGCTCCTTATTTGTTGTTGGTCCCAATACATCAACTGTGTTTTTAGGATACGTTCTGGTTTTCAGTATTGTTTTTAGGACGGAATTCCTTTATGTTTTGATGTCCTAAAAATGTAGTTTGGTTATAAAGAAGGACTTTTTAGACTAATTAAATGTACAATTGTCATGTTTTAGTTATTGATTTTGTTTGAAGTCTTTTGCTTTGTATTTCATGTCTGTATTTTATATCCTAGTTTTTATTTATTGTGGCTTATACACTTTTTTTTGTCTGCCCTGAAGAAGTCCTAGTATCTTTGGGATGAAATGCATTGGCTTTGTCCATGTCTTACCTGACAATGTCAAGATGAAAATACAGACTACGAGATTTTATCAAATAAGAGGAGTTGTCTGTTTTGGAGACGTGATGGGCTAGTGAATGTATTACATTTCATTTGTTGATACATTCTTAAAGTTGTGAATCAATTTAATGAGTGCTTCTTCCAATCTGTTTTGCTTTTTTATAAATTGGGTATTTTGTTGGAGTGGTAACTTTTTTCATAAGCTTTCCTATCGAATTAATTTATCCAGTCTTCTCGATAGTGCAGCATCTCCTTGTGCAGATAAAGGGCAGCAGGGCAGTCCTTCTTCTGTCCTCTCTACGATTCCAGCATGATCTGAGGGGCAGGGTGCCAAGGGTGCCATATTTATACCAGGAAAGAGCCCGGACGGGATCATTAAACTGCCATTCAATGGACTGCTGGGTCCCCTCTTATCTAGTGAGGTGTTTTATGTGTGCCATCTAGCAATCTTTGATTACCCCATTCTTGCCTGTTTCAAAATGGCATGACACTCTCTTGGTCATCAGGAGCACAGTAGCTACCTTAGAGGTGTGGCTACCAGTGGGCTACATGCCCATGGGAAAACCAGTTTGGGGACAGGTTTTAAATTTCTGTCTCCTAGTTGTCTGCAGGAACAAAAGGCATTCTGCTCAGGATTGTTGTTGCAGTCAGCCTTTCAAATGTGGCTTCCCTTTGAGTTTGCCTTTTGAACTAACACCCTGAGAGGCTATCCTGGGATAGAAGTTCTCCCCTCGCTCTGTGGAAACAGCATTTTATCCTGGGCCTGTAAGTAGTCACACCTCTCCCCAGGTGACCAGAAATCTGTTTGCGTGTCAGGGCGTTTGTGAGGCTATTAGACTAGCTGGAGTGCAGAGTGGCAACTTTCTAAAAGTTGATAACTTTAATCAATACTTTAAATCTGGCCTGGGCATCAGGACAGATTTATTGCCATGATTATTCTTATACCTCACTCGGTCTTGTTAGTCAATACCATTCAGAGATTAGTAGGCTTGGATGCCAGCCAGTAACCCCGTTTCTACAGCAAAATGACAGTTTGAATGTGTTGCTGCTAAGACAAATCAAATATTATATGCCCTACTTAATAATATATAGTTGCATGTCATTGGGATACATAGGCCTTTCTTAGGGGAGACTTACATATATCCTTAAGGGAAGTGGTGGCTTTGCCATTAGGTGAAATAGCAAAGTCGAACGAGTAGAGTAAACACTGCCCTTTCAGTCTGTGGCAGGCTTGGGTTCATTTTGTCCTTGGCACATGCAGAGTGGCACAAACAGTGTTGCAGCCCTGGGTGAACACTCTGCCTTACATGTCCTGTATACTATATACTAGCGACTTCTATGTAAGTCAGTACTTTGCAATTGGATCCATTCAATTTAGCATACCTTTGGTATAGGGTTAGAACACGGGTGCTGAGGTCTGGTTAGCAGGCCTCACTGCACTCTCAGAGTCAAAAAGACTGTTGCATCAATGCAAAAATGTGGGGGTGAAAATGCAAAAAGAGACATTTAATTACAGTTAGGCTTGGGTATTCCTCCTAGAAAGCCATACACAACAGTGAAGTTAGGGGTGACTGGATGGGCCATCAATGGCAGGATGGGAGGGAGAAGTTGGACCCAGCCCCACTTACATTTGAATAGGCTGTGTCCTGCCTCCACAGAAAGGGCTACATACCTCTTGTAGTTAGTCTGGAGCCAGGGACATAAAGACAGGGCACTTGTGCACTCCAATGGCCTGCCGCTAGAAGTTTATCTGCACTTAAAAGGCACAACTGGGTATAAATACTGGACCTCAGACATCAAATCGTCACTATACATTTGGACCTGTGGCTTCTCTGCCAGGAAGATGGACTCCTGTGCTTCTGAAAGGTCTGCCACGCTGTTGGACTGCTGCTCTGAAGGACTGCTGCCCTGCTATCCTGCTGTCTGCTGTCCTCTTGCCTGGGTGAGAAGGACTGGACCTACATCTGTTGAACGAAGGACCACCAGAGTGACCCTAGGGGTTAGTTAGCTGGCCTCCTGACTTGAGCGATAGGGACAGTAGGCACCAACAACCTCGACCCCTGCACCTGTACTTTGCCATCTGTGGGTCAGTGGTGCTACCCTAGTCCTGGACCTTTGGAAGTGTGCCCAAAGTGCTCTGCCAGCCTCTGTAGATCTAGTGGAACCAACACATCCCCTCTGCTGCCCAGGGCAACCTTGAGCAGAACTGACACATCGCCACTGTTGCATGGATTCAACCTATTGCAAAGACTTGCATTGATGACGACGACAGACTCCGTATTGCAGCCTCGCAGCTCCCTGGAACCAATTCATCATCTGACTGCACAACGCATCCTTGATGCTACACTTCACATTGCAAGCCCTCGTTGACAGGATCCCCAATGATAATGCAGGACCGAGCACCCCCACCTCGCAGTAAGTCGGGGCGGACGCTTTGCTTCGGCTGCATGACGCATCTTCGAAGCGAATCCTAGGAGCTCTCCGTAAACCAAGATTTAAGGTACTCTGTTCAGTGGGCCTAACTGGGTCCCTGTATCCAGCCCTTGCTCCATCACAGTTGGTCTGAACCTGTGGCTTTGGCCAGATATCTACAGGTGGCGCTTTGTGCTTTTTGGTGCTATTTTCACAAAAATCTTTAGAATTGTATATTTCCGGTTCTACTCATTGGATTTTTGTTGTTTTGGTCCTATCTTATTTATTAAAGAAATCTCGCTTTCCTAACTTGTTGTGGCAGCCTTTTTGTGTGGTGTTTTCACTTTCTTACTATTTGAAATGTTTTACAAATACTTTACACATTGCCTCTAAGTTAAGCCTGAGTGCTCTGTGCCAAGCTACAAGAAGGTTGAGCACAGATTAATTTAGGGTTGAAAGTGATTGTGGTTGTTGCTTGACCAGAGCTCACACCTTGTCAACCAACAACCCAATTTCTTATTCAACTTGTCAGCACTAGTCCTCCCAAGTACAGTTTGGTTTATGCAGGGAATAGTTGAAAGTGTCTATAACCAATGATCCCTTAAATAAACAGAGCCAGGGGGCTGAGAAGAAGGAATGGGCTGTCTGCATTTACATCCTCCCACAACACACTATAAATCTCAAGTAGCAAATGTTACTAGATTGTCAAAATTATAACAGGGTTTTGGGACTTACCCATATGTTCGGGACCCTGGTGTCCCTGATATGTTTGCTACTTGTGATTCATAGTTGAAAACTCACAATTAGAAAGTATTCTTCATCAGTTCACCAAATGCTTGACATCTTGGACACATTGGTGTTTCATGGTCATTGCCATTCACCAGCAAATATTAGCTATGTTAGGTTGGGGGAGAAGTCATGAATGAAAGTGTATAGTTCACTGGTTAAGCACAACTCCAAGCATGCAATGCATTGCATGGCTCACCAGATGAACAGCTCCAGGAGTAGCCTAACAAAAAGAGGGCCTTCAGTGTTAGTGCAGGCAACACTTTAACCTGAGTTCTACCACAAGGGCAATAAGTGCCTGATTTTGGGCCTGATTACAAGTTTGGTGGTAACATGACTGCTGTTGAAATGGCATCGGAATCACTGCTACCTAGTTGGCAGTCCAACCGCCCTATTACGATGCATGCACTCCCATAGACGAAAGACCACTATGGTACCACCACCGCCAGTAAATCCCAACCACATTTGTGGCAGGACAGGCCAATGTATCTGTTAGAGGGTGGACCACCAGTTTCCCCGCCTGACAAATTATGATGTTCCTTACCGCCAAAGTGACTGTGGTAGTTCATCCTCCACTCCTGAGCTGGCGGAAACAGAAGGATATAAGGCACATACTCACCTTCACATGTCCTGTACTGCCACACAGCCGGCCCTCAATGTCCTGCCGCTGCTGCTCAATGATGACCAACACCATCATGGACACAACCGACGGTAAGCCATATACCAACCACTTCCTATCGACTTATCAGCAAATAGTTGGTCTGTCTTTGACATGCGAAGGTGTATGGGATCCCTGGCCCAAACTTGTCATATGGGCCCCTGTTCCCAATAAATCAGAATGTATGCTCCAACGACTGCTCAATGATGCCCCCTTTGGCAGGTCACTGACACTGCACAGGGTCACGTCACCAATTTGAACATGTGTATAAAATTAAGAATCAGGAACACTGATGTGTGCATTGATTGGTGCAATGTAACAGCACCTCCCCATCAATATCCTAGCTATTCATCTCCGTGACACCCTCACATTCACCACTTGCTAGTTTCTGTTGTCATATCAAAGAAACTTCTGGATGGATGTGTCATGAAACTTAAACACACCCTCTGCACTTAATATCTGTATTACACTCTCACACATCACTCAAAAAAAAAGGTAAATGTGATGTCAAAGAGATGTCAAATAATCAGTGTGAGAAGTATACAAAGGTCATAATGTAAACACACTCTGCAGAAAAGGCTTGCCTCTACCAGGGGCACCCCTGAAAGGCTGGGCCCTTTGGCCCAGTCCTCTTTGCACATGCCTCAAAACCTCTATGTGCACAGGACCTGTAGCTTGAAGTATATCAGGGACAACCAATAGCACAAACAAGTGCTGTATATGTGGGAAATATGTAAGTGCAAGTCAGGAAAGCAAACACAGCATTAACATCATTTGGTACACACAGATATAAAGTAGGTGTAAGCTAATCACACTAAAAAGGACACATATCTATAAAAAAAGGTATGACTATTCACCACCCTTCATGTGTGGATAAACATATAACTAACTTGCACACATCAAACAAATATCCAATCTACATCATAGGTGAGGCTGCAAGCTAAAAGATGTTCACATTGCCAGAGATAAGCAAATACTTACCCTATGATATCCCACCCAATGCAATGTCAGCCCCATTTGAAATTCATTCCCATATCCATCTTTGGAACAATTACCCTTCTCCTCTGTAACACCAGCACTGGTTCCAATGTCATATTATTCAAATGGATCAGCAGTCAGGGTGAAACAAACACAACTGTAGTCACACATCACAAAGTATACCATAATATCAAATAGTTAGAAAATGAATGGCAGGACAAATGTGTTCTAAACCAAACAAAAATGCTATTGCTTCAAAAGGACATTATTGAGTTAGCCAAAGGCCAATGCCAATGGCCAGTCAATGTCGACATTCGGTGGTCCAGGACACTGCCAGGGAAACTCCTCACAAAGGGGCATCAATTAGGTATATCAGGAACCTCGATGATTTTATTTGGGACGGGGATTATTGGGTTTGGAAGGGCTGTCTTGGGATTGTGAAGGTGGGACTTTGGAAGAGGAAGAAGGACTTATGTTTAGAAGGGGGGTTTGGAGTCAGAAGGGGTGGAGCGACGTTTGGAAGGGGTACGCTGGGAAGTGGTGAGTGGGCCAGGATTAAGAGTGGATTTGGAGATGAAAGCAGTGGTCTTGGCTGTGGTAGGTGGAGGAAGCTCCTTTGAAGGGGTGGTAGGAGGTTTGGTAGTAGTGAGGGCAAGGGCAAAGGAAGGGTCTTCTGTAGTGATCTTGGGAGGGGGTGTGGAAAGGAGTTTGGACTTTGATAGAGCGCGGGTCACCAGCTCAGGTTAGACACACATATACCTAAATACTCACCTGGGCCCAAACCATTCACACAGCCAACCCCGCTGATATCAACTTTTGAGTTTTACCTGCAATTTTGTTCCACTTTTACCAAGTCTTACCAATTTGATCTCGTTAATAATTCCTTTCTCAATGAATCAGGTTTCTGAGATAGTTTAAGGTAGAAAATGACATTTATCTTATGCTTGAAATAACCACAACCTCAACATTTTTGAAAACCTTTATCTAAATTAATAATTTTGTGAGTCAGAATCAATTGCAGCTTAAACACATTCTTCCAAGAGGCAGAGTAAAGTCAAATAAAACAAAGTCATAATAATGATCAATGAAGACGGTACCTGAAAAAGGGAAGAGAGAGAGCAGGTACAATGACAGTTTCGCAGATTTATATTTACCTAAGGTGATAAATGAACCCAACTCTTTGAAGATAAGCCAGATAGAATCTGCCAGAACAGGATGCAGACAGAGGATTGGACAGATTCGGATCTGGGAAGGTGACTTCTTCTAAGTGCAACACCAGCGTCACACCCCTCTCTGATACTACTCTCCTCGAGTGTCCCTCTTCCGAAATCCCCTTCTAGGTGATTAGATCAGCGATCAGTATCTCAATTTCTCGAGCGGAGTTTCTGGCAGCAGCAGGGTCTGAGACAGCATCTCGGACAGTGTAGCAGCATACACGTTGAGTTGGTGACGTGTCGGAATGACGGATCTGACAAGTCTGACAAAGTCTCTAGCTAACTTACCTCAATGATACTCTTCTATTTTCGTGTACCTCGCCACCAAATTAAAATTTTTGTGTTTTCTCCTATTCTGATTGGTCAGGGCGAGGAGGTGAGTTCATCACACCATGTTAAAAGTAATAATTTTACTGTGGACTATTATTCTATGTTTCCACCCCTTAATTTACTTTCCCATAGCTTTATTGCCACCTGCATTTCACATTATGATCATTACAAATTATACAATTTATCCACAATTGTTGCTTTCATCCAGTTCAGGGGTTTATGTTCCCAGACATCTTCAGCCCATGTGTCCTTGGCTGTGTGTTTCAAGTGTGTCATCCCAGTTTACGGAAAGTTTCTATGCGCACGCGCGCGGGTCATGTGATGTAGGAATTTCAGTCACCCTCCGAGGCCCAAATGTGAACTAATAATAAAGTCAGAAAAAGATACGTTAGAATGTGACAATAAATGATTTCACTGTATACCACTTATCTCTATTCTATCCCCATTTACTTATTTAAATCTTTTGCATCAGTGTTTAATAGAACTCACGAGTTTTAGTTCAAGCAGTAGCATATGCGTTAATATGTGAGTTTCAGGTGGCCATATTTAAAGCTATTGCGCAGCTGCAAAGTTTTCCCACCAAGCGACAGAATATGTCATACTATGTGGATGCAGTAGACGAATGCGCAATGAAGTTTCCCGCGTTTTTGGCGGCCATTTTTAAAACACTTGGGTTACTCGTTAGTAATAGGAAAGCATCCCCTGGATACTGTATGTCATGTTTAATGCAATGTTAGTATTTACAAAACGTGTTGGTTACATGTTATTTGAGAGGATTGCATAAAAGCAAGTTTCTTTAAGTACGGAACTTTGCTCCATCAATCCCCTCTCTGATGGCATTTAATGCCATCACTAATTTCTACTAAATCAGATGCCAACTTTAGCACATCTCAATTTCTTCTTCAACCTTTTCATTCCTTTCTTTTTCCCCCTTGCACCGTAATCCTCTCATTCTTTTGTAAAAGTCTCCTTTTAATTCTTCTAGTTGTATTTCCTCAAATTTTATTTTCTTACCTCTTTCATTCAATTCATATTTCTTTCTCCCTTTGCAACATTTATGCCAGAACATTAGTGCTAATACTAATAGTATTATACCCATTATAGGCAGTATTATATGACCTAGAATACCATTACCTAGGTTAGAAAACCAACTACCTAAACTAGAAATGCTAATTGTCAATTTCATCCAAACATTTTCAACTTCCAGTGGTTTCAACTCTTCTTCTAATTTCATGATATTTTTAATGTATTTCCCAATTTCAGCGCTTTTATCTAGAATATACGTGCAACAATGTTGCGCTTTCAATGATTTACAGACTCCACCCTCTTTAGCCAATAGTATATCAAGAGCAAGTCGATTTTGCATAACCATAGATATGACCGCAACTGATTCAGTGCTGATCATTAAGAATCCTCCAGCAGTGTCAGTAGATAACCGATCAACTACTTTAGATAACTGACAAATCTTCCTTGAATTTAGAAGAACTGCCACTGAAGGTATCAATGCTCCAGAAATATCATCTACTATTTCAGAAAAACAAGCTCTTTTTACACGTGTTAGTTCATTATTCCTTTCATTGCTTCCAGTGATTCTTTTTACATGATAAACTTTAGGGAATACTATTCCAAAATAGCAACTCCCATACCAGTGGGCAGGCATCCTAAAATAGGTTTTATTGTCACACACAAAATAGATTCCAGAAAATACTGGATACGTCCCTCCTTTTAGTCCCCATCCCCCAATTACTAAGAAATTATGTTCACATTCACTGGAACCAGTAAACATATGGTTATATTCAGTCTTTAACCTATGAAGACAGATTTTTCCCTTCTTTTCAAGATCCAAAGACATTGCAGCATGAGTCTTGCCATTTGCATAATGCTCTTCCTCCTCAGCCCATTTAGGTATCTGAGGTTTAGGTTCAGCAGCTCTCTTTTGAAAATCCTGTCTCCTTGCCTCAACTAAATTCAAAAATATTTTCTCTTCTTCATACAATTTACAAGTTAAATTGTGCTTGTGTGCTTCGGCTATATCTATTGCTTTCATTGTTAGAAAATATTCACCCATAAATTGTGAGTCTCTCGTACTAAGGACAGGGTTCATGCTTTTTCGCCTAGGAACCTCAGAAAAAATCACACCTACATTAGAATAATAGCTTCCCTGTTCTATAGAATAAACTAACTAAAACGCTACACAAAATACCATATGTCAATGGTAAATGATGATATGTTACTCCTTCTGCTACAGATGCGGGTGATTTCATACATACATAACAATGACTAACCTCCATGGTTTCTGCATATTGAACTAACAAGTTGGTAAAAACATTCAAGTCTGTATCATTTTTATTAACAGTGTGATGTAAATCTAACTCATCTGGTGCTTCTAATTCTACTTTGTCTCCTTTGATGGTATTTACCTCTCCATGTGTATTAGTGCTATTTTGTACATTTGTAACCATCAAATAAGGAATGGCCACAGTTAGTACTAACCATATTATAAGTACAAAAAATATACTACATATACATATTGTACAACATTTCTTTACACAATTTGGTTTTCCAGCAGCTCTATTGTCAGCCATTTATCAATTGGGATAAGAAGATTTCTCTTCTTTACTTTGGTATTTAACTTCGTGACAGAATATAAAAGGAAATTCTTTTCAAGTTGGTTCACTTCTTCATCAATAGGTTCTGCATTTAAGCTTTCATCATTCAATTTGAGTTTGTAATGTATTTGGGGAGATAAAGAAAATGTCGCACGTTTGCAACTGATACTTTTTGTGGAAATAGTGGGGTGGGGGGTGGTGGTAGGAGACATATGTGTTATTAAGTTAAAAGCGATAAAATGAAATGCAGAAATGTTATGTGGGCAGGTTGTGGTCTTATTTTTGACACTGAGAGGTAGGTTTGAATGTAAGTTAGGGTAGGTTGTTGTACAGTGGGGCCGTGTACAGTGTTTTGAGATTACATGGAGAGGAGATGGAGATAGGAAAAGT
This sequence comes from Triturus cristatus, assembly GCF_964204655.1. Lineage (NCBI taxonomy): Eukaryota > Metazoa > Chordata > Amphibia > Caudata > Salamandridae > Triturus > Triturus cristatus. Next base: position 607,264,272 of record NC_140585.1, read on the forward strand.
GATACGTTCCTTTTATATGTATGCATAGTTTGAATCATGTGATCCTAAGTTGAGATAAATATGAATATGGTTTCTGGTTTGCATTTGGGTGTAGTGAATAGTTTTTGTAGTTTCTGACTAGTGAATAATAAAAAGGTAGATATACTAAAATATATGGTAGTAAACGTATTAATTATTGTCTGTTCTTATGGAATAGAAGTAGTTGGGGAGTGCTTCTTTAGAAGAGATGTTTTATAAATGTGTGAGAGATAAAAAAATGTAAATGTGCGGTATATTTTCTGTAAGACTTTGTTGACATTAGAGAACTACATGTGATTATAAGTGATACTATTTGTCAGGCTGTGTCGCTGTGGCAGATATATGAAGGTGTTCAAGTGGTTCGTGTTTAACTGATGTTGATCTTCACTATCCCTTTTGAGACACTCGACAATTTATTCATTCCATTTAATATCTTTAATATAGATACATTAAAGGGACTGTATATCAAAAGTTTGGGAATTAGAACTTTGTTTACTCTCCCCATGCCCTGCTATACACTCTACAGAGTGTTTAAATGACTTTCGTAACATATAGATGTCTAGCTAGTAAAGGTGGTGTAGTTCGACTGGGCCCATTTATAAACCATGCTATGGGATGGTTTATGTTTTACCCGCCAATTTGCATGTTTGAATACTTTTTGCTGATAAGTGTTCCGGCAGACACCTGTTAAAATTAACATTGTATATGGGTATAGTGGCGCTACTGGGAATGGTGGGGTTTTCTGTTTGATTTCGTACGGTTAAGCAAGGGCGGGGGTGGGTGTGGGGGAGGTGGTTATGTTGGTGATTGAAACACAGAATATAGTAACGTGCAGATGTCGAGCTACTAAAGGTAATCTAGTACCACTGGGAGCACTTATAAAGCGCCCTATGGCATGGGATATGTTTTAGTGGCAAATTTGCATGTTTTAATACGTTTTGCTGATGAGCGTTTCAGGAGACATCTGTTGAATTTAAGTCTCTGTTTGGCTATTGTGGCGCTTCTACGTTTGCTGGGGCTCTTTCTTTTATTGCATAAAGTTAAGCAAGGGCCGGTGTTGAGGTGGTGTAGTGGTACTATGACTATTTATAAACCGTCTTATGGTATGGTGTATGTTTGAGTTGCAAAATTGTACGTTTTAATAGCTTTTGCTGATGAGTGTTCCAGCAGACACCTGTTGACATTAAGTCTATCTATGGCTATAGTATCTGTAACGGGAGTGCAGGGGCTCGTTGTTTGATTTCGTAAGGTTAAGCATGGGTATGGCTGGGGGTGGGGGATGTACATATGTTGCTGATTATAAGACGGACATTTGTAACATGGGCATGTGTAGTTAATAAAGGTAATGTAGTTTGAGTGGGCCTATTTACTTTTTGTTGATAAGTGTTCCAGCACACACCTGTTAAACTTAAGCCTGTGTATGAGTATAGTGGCGCTACTAGGAATGGTGGGGATTTCTGTTTGATTTTGTACGGTTAAGGAAGGGCGGGGGTGGGTGTGGGGGAGGTGGGTATGTTTCTGATTATAACAGAGAATTTTGTATCGTGCAGATGTCGAGCTACTGAAGGTGATGTAGTACCACTGGGAGCACTTATAAAGTGCCCTATGGCATGGTATATGTTTTACCCGCAAATTTGTATGTTTTAATACGCTTTGCTCATGGGCGTTCCGGTAGACGGTTGTTGAAATTTTTTTTTTTTTTTTTTTTGCAATGATTTATATAGTGCGAACTTGACCCAAATCCAATCAGGTATCAGAGCACTTTACATAGCACCAGTTATGTTACATGAGGACACACATTCATTTTTTGTTGTTGTTAGGCACGGGTAGATTAAATGATTTGTCCAGAATCACAGGATGTTTTTGGCGTCATTACCGAGACTCAAACCCAGTTCCCCAGGTCCGAGGTCGAGCGCCCTAGACATTAGGCCAACTCCCCTCCCCTTTCTTGTATTGGTATAGTGTGCTTACTAGGTTTGGTGTGGCTCTTTCTTTAATTTTGTAAAGTTAAGGAAGGATGGGGAAGTGCGCCCATTTATGAATCGCTTTATGGTATGGTAAATGTTTTTCTGGGAAATTCCCATGTTTTAATACGTTTTGGTGATGAGTGTTCCAGCAGACAGGTAGAGAAATTACACAACATTTCTGTGGATAAGACATCTTCGTGCTGATAGACAAGCTTGTACTGTGGTAGAAGCCTGATAGCGTTGGTGGAAAATTATGAAACTTGGTGCCATTGTAGATTTTAATGGAAGGTTACACTGTTTGTTTGTTACTATGGTGTAGTTAGGGTTCTAAGTGGGAGAAAAAAAGTGGGGATGCTCTAAAAGGGGGGGCAAAGCTCTTAAAGGGGTGTGGGCTATGCAAGTTGTGGCGTGGTCTAAATCAAGATAAATATCATTGTGTGCTAGATACGCCTATATATGCATAGATATATCTGTCCCAGAATCAATCCTAAGCATTTATCAGCCCACCCGTCTATCGTAAGTACTGGTCATTGCATTCATTCATCCTTCCGTCCATCCATACATTGATACATTGATCTATGTATCTATCCATTGATGCATCTGGCCATGCATCCACTCGCCCTTTATTCAACTATATGTTTTTATTTCCGTGCATCATCTGCCCCCAATCTTAAATACAACGTATTATACTCATCAAGCTACCCTCTTAAGGCGTTGAAAAGGCTTGTGAAAAGCATTGACATGCAGATTTTTTAATAAAGAATAACAAAGCTTTGAGGTACTCTTTGTGGACCATACTTCAACACCCTTCTCTGGTGGTGTTTTAAACAAAGGTACATCTAGCGAAAGAAATGTAAAGGAGCTTTTAAGTGTAATACATTAGTTTAGAAACATAACGTTTTGTCGAATTGTTTATAGGTACACTGTTTTAAAGTGGCCGTGACTGACAGATACTGAATACCTGTACTTCTTATATTTGAGAAAGTATACCAGATTTATTGTCTGTTTACTGACTGCATTAAGTTGCATGTGAAAGGTTTAGGGCCTGGGTGGCAAGCCTTTTCATTACTAACATGAGCCTCTCAATTTCTCAAAACGTACAAATTATATATGCTTTCAATTGTCAGTCAATTGTTTGATGCTCACATTTGCATGTCAAAGAAGGGATTCCCACACTGCATGCAACATTTTACATTTCATGGTAGCTGTGGATAGGTCTCCAAGTGTGAATGACTTTGCATGGTTTCGGTATCAGTGGGCCTGAAAAAATGCTCTTTTGCGTGGCCCATCCATTTTTTGCTGAATTTTATTGATAGTTTTTAGGCTCTGCACACACTACTGTCCCATCCACAGTATATATGTTCTGACCTCTAAAACATATAGATATTGAATAATTCCTGATTGCCATATTTAACTTTCCTATGAGTCTATAGCATATGGTGTGGAAACTACATCCATGGCATGGAAAGTTTAATTTCACCTGTGAGCTTCTCACTTGTTGTGGCATCCACTAGTGTGACAGGGAAACATGGCCTACCAGTGTAACCTGGTTGCGGCAATTTAAACCTGCATTCAAACGTGTCAATATAACACATCTTGACAGGAAAACAATTCCATCTTAAATATTAATAAGTCACCCTCCTTAAGTCATCACTCAGTAGACCTTGTAGTCCACAAAGTAGAGTGCATGGTATTTACAAGTGTGACATTCAGAAAGTCTATGTTACCATGTTCCTACAGTGATAAGGCCGCAAAAGATATGCTCACTGTGGGAGTCTCTGGCTGTCGTATAAAGAAAAATAGAGTACAGTTTAAAATATGAATGCTGCTATATCTTGTTTGGGACTATCAGAGATCATCAGTTCAACAAGTACTTACTTGCACCCACTGGGGTGAACCACTCAAGAACTTCATGTACCAGCTTACCTTGGGGCGACCCGGAGGAGGAGCTAGCGGAGTGCGGTCCATTGCGGTTGTTTATAAAAATGGCTCCCTCGAGCTTTGAGCTGACGAGCTCCTGGACGACGCACCTGCGTGCCTGTGCGGGCACTGAGGCCCTTGACGGTTGCTTGGCGGCCCTCTCTTCCACCCCTAACTATTTTCTCTACTGAGGAGGGAAGTTATCCCGAAACCCGAGCCATGTCTCGGGCGATATTTTAAAACCCGGGACATGTATCGGGTCTAGAGATCATCAGTTCAACAAGTACTTACTTGCACCCACTGGGGTGAACCACTCAAGAACTCCATCAGAGATCATCAGTTCAACAAGTACTTACTTGCACCCACTGGGGTGAACCACTCAAGAACTTCATGTACCAGCTTCCCTTGGGGCGACCTGGAGGAGGAGCTAGCGGAGTGCGGTCCATTGCGGTTGTTTATAAACATGGCCTACCAGTGTAACCTGGCTGCGGCAATTTAAACCTGCATTCAAACGTGTAAATATAACACATCTTGACAGGAAAACAATTCCATCTTAAATATTAATAAGTCACCCTCCTTAAGTCATCACTAAGTAGACCTTGTAGTCCACAAAGTAGAGTGCATGGTATTTACAAGTGTGACATTCAGAAAGTCTATGTTACCATGTTCCTACAGTGATAATGCCCCAAAAGATATGCTCACTGTGGGAGTCTCTGGCTGTCGTATAAAGAAAAATAGAGTACAGTTTAAAATATGAATGCTGCTATATCTTGTTTGGGACCAGCTAGAAAAGTAGTTCAACCACTATTTTTTATATTTATTCAAGCCCAAATTTTATGGTGAAGTTTGATTTTTAATAAATACTAAAAGTAACTTTTCGAAAAACTACCTTTTTCCTGCCTGAAACTTCATGATACAAATTTGCATTAGCTCTCTAGCAGCTGCCCAGTCAGTGTTTGAACTTAATGAAGAGTGAAACCTGTTTCCACTGTAGGAACAATGGCATGAGAAGTGCATGAGAACTGGCTTTCCCTTGCAGGAAGGCCAGTTAGTATGGACTCTGGAACTTCAGCAACTTATAAAGAGGCTTCCCTTTTACAAATTGATGTAAGGTGAGATCTAGTGAAGGCAACCCTTTAAACCCCAGCCTGGCTAACCCTATTGGGAGGAGAGTTACCCACAGAACTGGTTTTGAGTGACTACAGAGGAGGGGAATGCTCATTGCCCTGGCCACACCTCTCGGTGTGTACATGGACTCTACTCAAGGGAGGAAGGGATTCCCCATTTTGGACTTTGAAAGTAAGAAGCTTTGTGGGATTGTTTACTGTACAGCAAACATGAACGTCTGCAAAAGTGGGTAGGGTTGCACCTTAGAAATCTTATACCCATTAGGTAAGGAGGAGTCAGGATTCACACCCACCCACTAGCTGGTGCCAACCATAAATGTGGCACCCTCCTAGAACACTTTTGGGATATGTGGAAACGGCATCTGCTGGTTAAGAACTGTGAGTAACCTGCTCCCACTTGTATTCAGTGGCAAGAAGTGGACTTCGCTGGTCAGTTGGTTGACCTTCTGTGCAGCAAGAGGTCTTTTCCCTGAAGTGTCCAGCTGACCAGAAGCAACGGGACCGGCACCGTACTCTACTGGTGGCATCTGCTGGAGTTAGTTCCTAAGATCCTGGGACCATTGGCTGGGTCTAACTAGATTTCTAACAACTCTGACAAGTTGGGACTTAGAAACATTTTGGACTTGCTGACCTCCAGAAGATTGGGACCAAGCACTTTAGCCAATCTGCCCAACTCGTGACATTGCAGAGCTGAATAAACAGGTTTATCTCACTTGGAGCTTCTAAAAAGCTGTACGTTCATTTCAGAAGGCCTTCAGTGAGAAAGTATCAGGTCTCATGAAACTCATAATCAGATATACCCTGCAATAATTTATCACTGGAGTGGTCTGTGCTCTGAAAAAGAGTGTAGAAATCTTGACCAGCCCAAGGCACCAAAAGAGCCCAGCTGTCAACAGGACTTCCCTGAATGTGAAATATGAATTTTCCCACTCAGTGCTTTGCCCACCAATAACAGTGGCTTCAGTGGTTCCTCGTCTAATAGCTATCCGCCTTTGAGAGGACTTCCTCTGATACAGCTTGTACCCTTGCCCTGCTGGATGACTATGAATTCCATTTAAAGTTCTAGATCCCAGGGTAAAATCTCCACCAGGACAAACTTGGTTGATGTATACGATCTGCCCTCCATTGCGATCGACATGACCTATCATTGGCAGTTAGTGTTTTCGGGTGCTATTTTCCTTACATTTTCTAAACCTCATATCTCCAGTTTGCAACATAACTTGCAAATTCTCTGACAAATGTGGCTGTCTCCAAACACCCTCACTCACACAAGCATAACTCAGCAGGAGCAGTGAGAGGCACCTGCCAGTTTTCCTTTTCTCTAAAAAGCTGACAGTTTCCTTTTGAAATTTAGAAAATTTAGCCAATATGACCCCCAATAATCCTGAGGGAACACAACACGGTAGGCACAGTGAAGATGGTAAGTAGATGAAGGACTCTGCTTGAAGGTCAGAAACCTGTATTCAGAGCATAGTGTGTATGACCCAAAGTAATACCCTTTTGTTCTTGGTGCAGTGGTGCTAATCCCATCAAATTCTAAAATGTATATATACTTACGTGCCTGTGCACAAAGCTGAATAAATAAAGCACCATCTATCATGACAAGAAAAGAATATTCAAACACATGAGGGCCATAGATAAGCCAGACAATCACTACCCAATTGCCTGCCATTTAGCAGAGTTTAACTTTTCCAACCTAAATACTTTGATTTTCTATGGGATAAAAAGAAAATATCATACTATCAGGGGAGGTAATAGAATCCACCAACTCAGAAGGAATCCAAATACATCATGGACTTGGAGACCAAGATCCCCACATGTGTTAACACGGAGGAAGAATCATTGGTAAATGTAGGAGACTAGACTAGCTTTTATGTGTACAATAGTAACTAGTTTAGCCTGTGTGTTAGCCTCACTCCGGTGGATGTTTTTTTCTTACATGCTCCTTATGTTCTTTGGCAGGAAGCGAGGAAGGGATTCTCATAGAGAGAGGCGGCCATACCAATTTTTGGTTCAACCCTCTACCATTGTTTTCAAGGGGGGGTGTTTATCTCCCTCCTCTACACTTTTGTTTGGATTCGTAACCGCTGGACATTCCTCAAGTTCTTTGAGGGGATTTAGAATTAGTGAATATTTTCTACTGTGTTTAGTCAGTGGATATTGTACATCCATGACTGCCTAAGGTAAGTTTCTATGAGGATGGCTGAGCCCTCTTCGGCAGTGTGAGTTATACAGTGTATTTAATTTCCTCAGTATTACATAGGATGTGTTTATCATCCCACTTTTACATTTGAATTGCAACATAATTTAAAACCAAGGGGCATATCATCAATACCAGGCGATAATTATCGATCAGCGCTCTTAGCGTGAGGATAATTATCGCCGGCCAATGCTGAATTTTGTCGCGGAGATAAGTGCTATCAGCAACGCTTATCTTCAAAGCGATAAAATTCAATACGCAAGCTGCCAACTGTGCGATTATCGCTGGAAATCCAGCGATAATCGCACAACGTTTGCTGATAGGGCAAGGCAGACTTAGTCATGATATCCACCTTCCATAGGATATCATGGCTAAGTCAGTTGAAAAGCAGGCATAAGGAAAGTAGCGATAACCATGGTTAGCGCTACTTTTCTTATCGCTGTGTTTGTTAGCGATTCCATTGATAATTGGAGAAATGTCGGTTAGCGACATTTCTCCAGTTATTTCAGGAAGGAATGTCCACTTTGCATCTCATTAGAGATGCAAAGCTGGGCGTTCAGAAAACAGGCGCTAAGGCAAGGATTCACGCGATAGCGTGACCTTGCAGATATAGCGATAAAATTATCGCCGCTTTTTGGCCAAAAACAGCCGCAAAAGCGGCGACAATTTTTTATCACCACCTTGTAGATATCCCCCAAGTTCTTTATGAATTAAATAAAAATGAAAATGTAAGAGTGGGCAATTTTAATTTTAAAGTATAGTTCAAAATGTTTAAAAAACGAATAAATATATTTAAATTAATTGACAATTTATTATATAATTATTTTTAGGTGGTAGTGCATTGTATCTTTTTCTTTAGGTAATCCTAGGTTTATTTTATTTACTTCAAAGTGTTTTGCATTTTTATTTTACACCAAATTAATTTTTTATTTTTTTTCAAATAATAATCCTTATTTAAGTGCCCGACATTCTCCTACAGGGAGCTCTTCACTCCATTGTCAGAGATCTCTATCAATAGCTGTAAATGTAGTAACTTTTCACTTTTTAAATCAGTCTTAGGGATCTGCATTCCCTAATTTGGTAGTGGAGACTTTTAGGGGCATATTTACAAGCCACTTAAGTCTACGGAGAGACACTTTTTGAGATGCTCTGGGGTGCAAATCACAAAATCATATCTACGAAGCCATGCAAAGCCACTATGCATGGTTTTGAATGGCCACATGGATATGGAGTAAGGGAAGGCAGCACACATCACTGCGTTGCCTTTCTCTGAGCTCGGGAGGTGTTCCAAGCCGAATTGTGGTGTGTTTCTTCCCACGCAACCCCCATGAATTTTGACACTTCCCCAGATTTAGAAGAGCATGTAAATCTGAGGAAGTGCCAAAACCTTACACCTCCCAAGTTGAGTCATAAGAGGAGAAATAACTTTAGTTCTCCTAATTTTTTCTTTTTTTTATTTGTGCTGAATTCTGCAGCACACAATGAAAGAGGAAACGCCTCTTAGAACTGTTTCTGTGCAGGCAGGTGCCACCTCTGGCATAAAAACAATCCTGCCAACAACACAGACATTCTTGCATCTGGTGCAAAGGTGCCTGCGTTGGCACTAGGCTGACGAAATGGTGCCAGTGCTAAGGGAAAGGACAGGAGTGTTCCATACTGCATAAATACAGTGCATTCCTCCACTTTCACTTTGGTGTAGGGTAGTGCAGCAAGGTGACTTGCTGTGCTGCCCTACACCAAATCCCCATAAATGAGGGCTTTAGTCTACATCCGTTATGTGTGTAAATCCTCAATCGGAAATAATAAATAGCAAAAAAGATTTACATCTCAGTGTAGGAGTAGATTTACACATTAGTTTTACACATTCAAACTTACCTTTTTGAGTCAGACCCTTAAATTTTACATCTTGCAATTCTTTTGCATTATTTCTGCTGTCTCTTGTAATGGGTCAATTGAATTTTGATGAAGGAAAACTATCCCCCGCTGTGAATGAAAACTCAAGTCTTCATAGCATTACTCCACCTTCTTGAGCAGTTGTCTTCTACCATCTAAACACTGAACACTGTGGATGTAAGTGTGAATAATCTGAAGATAGCTTTACTCAAAGCTTAGATGGAAGGAGTCTAGTCACACATGGCAAAATAAACAACTGAATAGGAATAATGTCATATGGAAGTGATCATGGGCCCCTAGGCATAAACGGTCTATGGAGAATGGATTCAAGGACGACCGAACGGCTGCCAGTAAGTTAAGCCTTTGCCATGCCGGCAGAGGGTGGGCCACCAAATTTAGAGTTTTCGTTCGTGGAAACTGCCTCTTTCTCATGATAAGGGTCCATCTACTATGGTGGGATTTTTGAAAGTTATTTTAAGATTAGTTTAATTTACATTCACAGCAATAAAGTCTGCCAACCGTAACATGCCTAGTGTGGTGGCTTCTCAATATTTCTCTGGCGAACATGATCACACTTCGGAACCACTTGGAACCGTTGAATCGTTTTCTGCCTATATTACGACAAACATCGCACAGACTAGTGAGTAGTCAATAAAGTCTAATAGAACTTTCAGTTGACAGTTCTGCCCCAGGCCATATTACAAGTTCACAGCTACATGACATAAACAACATACATGATGGAACACACTTTAAGACTTATTACACTACCTTTTTTCAGTCACATTAGACCAGGGCCACTTGATTTATGCAGCAGGGGAGGGCCGGATTATGCAGCACGGTTGAGTAAATTATGTGGCAAGAAAAGGCAAAGTATGCAGCATATTGCGGCATATATTTTGATAGTATTACTTAACTATTTAGTCATTTTTAGGTCTCGCTGAGCCAGCGCATGCGCTGCCCTGCGAGAAATTTAGTGTGTGGGTTTACAAAGTGCTGCCACAGGCTTTTGGTGGCCTAGAACTGGCGTTCAAGTGAGTGTGCACATGCGCAGCTGCCATCTGCCTCCCTTCCAGCGCGATCACTGCTCGTCCTCGCGATCGCAATCACTTTCGCTTTCACCGCGATCGCGATCACTTATGGCTGCGCGGCCAATGCTTGTTATTTCTGTGTCCTTTGTATTTTCCTGCTTTGCTCTCTGTTTTATATATATGTAGGCCGCTGGTTTGGATGCTGTTGTAATCTCTTCTTACGAAGCAGTGCAGCTATTGTGCTACTGAACTCTTTTGCTTTTTTTTAAATATTAAGGTGGGAACCGTGCATATTACATTTTCAACATCTCTGCAAGCTTCCTTTCAACTCATTATTAAATTGCTCCGTGCTGCTTCCGTATGTTGCCTCCCTGCCCTTTTTTTTTTTTAGATGTACTAGCACTTTTAAAACCGCACACATACTTTTTATTTCACTCTTTTCTGCTGACCCGCAGCTACACTTACTTTTCCTGCTCTGACCCTCTCTGCAATTATTGCACTTTTTCAGGGTATGGGTTATGTTCCCCCACTCATTTCCTCAGTCGTAGTATATCTCATTTCTTTTAAAAAAAAAAAAAGCTTTACGAAAGGAACATTCTTTTTTAATTGTTTTTTTTATTCTAATGTCATTTTTATGAAGTGTTGAATTCATAGTGTGCCCTTAGTTCTCACAAACCGTGCACTGTATGGTACGGGGCAAGTCAAATGGCATTTGTTCAATTGGGCTGTGGTTCCCTCCTGTTTCAGGACTTTTTACCTTTTCAGTATATCCGGGCATTATAGTAGGTTAAAAAGCTTCACAGTAAGTCCAGACACAAACCTACCATGTATTATATTCAAAAGAATTATGTTATTACCTTTACATTTTTAAACCCTATTGGATATGTTTGCAGGAAACAAAATCTATTATTGCCAACCCCATGCCTATTGGCTTTGCCAATACTAGTTTTATTATGGACATGAGAAAGCCATCTCATTTGAACAAGCATTGGCATTGCCAATAGGTCTCGCTTTTGGGACTTTATAAGTATTTAGTTATGCAGCACAATATCCTTGGTGCAACAACATCAACTGTTGCATGGCTAAACACTTATAAGGTCCCGAAGGCGAGACCTATTGACTATGCCAATGCTTGTTATACTTGTTAATACTATCAGGGCATTAGTTATGACTCTTTAGTACCAGTTTAACACGCAAATATAGCAATAAGAAACAGAAAGGTCACCAATCAATCTTTGCAAAATGCTTTCCAGTGTGATGCGTTGTAGTAACTCTTGAACCAACTGTACTAGAAGCAAAAATGTTTCTTTGTTAAAATCTGCAGATTATGCCACCGATGATGGATTATGTATCAAATGTGGCAAATCTATAATTATGCAAAAAAAAAACGCCACAGGTGCACAATTGCATAATTTCAGTGGCCCTGCCCTACGCAATCTAATAATACAAAGAGAAAAACACAAAAGAAATGAGAAGGAGGGTAGACACCCACACAAATGTACTATGACACCTTGGCTAGTGTGTAAGTGAAAGTGCGCATTTCTCGTCATTGCCTGTGGAGTAAAAGAGTTATTTGTCAAATATGCCCATTGATGGCATGCAGTTTTAATAGGTGCTGGATTGAGGTGGCCAGACGAGAGGGACCTCAAATTAATGTGTTGGGCTTAGTGTCAAAATATCAGTGTTATTGCAGAGGCAGTTTCTGTCCATCCATGCTTTTGGGCCAGTAAGGTGTAGGTTGAAGACGATTTGGGCATTGTTTGCATACCTCTGAAAGTTTGTGTCTGATTGCAGAAATTAGAAGATTTACATCTCAGTGTAGGAGTAGATTTACACATTAGTTTTACACATTCAAACTTACCTTTTTGAGTCAGACCCTTACATTTTACATCTTGTAATTCTTTTGCATTATTTCTGCTGTCTCTTGTAATGGGTCAATTGAATTTTGATGAAGGAAAACTATCCCCCGCTGTGAATGAAAACTCAAGTCTTCATAGCATTACTCCACCTTCTTGAGCAGTTGTCTTCTACCATGTTTTGCTTGCAAGGAATCTGTTTTCATAGGTTGTCAGAAAAAAAGCAAATGAGCTTCTGTACAACCAACAGAGCAAACAAACTGTTAATTGAAGGCAGTGAGAAAAATATTCTATGTAAATGCAGTCATTGCTATCACCATGTACCTTTGTATAAACACTGAACACTGTGGATGTAAGTGTGAATAATCTGAAGATAACTTTACTCAAAGCTTCAGATGGAAGGAGTCTAGTCACACATGGCAAAATAAACAACTGCATAGGAATAATGTCATATGGAAGTGATCATGGGCCCCTAGGTATAAACGGTCTATGGAGAATGGATTCAAGGACGACCGATCGGCTGCCAGTAAGTTAAGCCTTTGCCATGCCGGCAGAGGGTGGGCCACCAAATTTAGAGTTTTCGTTCGTGGAAACTGCCTCTTTCTCATGATAAGGGTCCATCTACTATTGTGGGATCTTTGAAAGTTATTTTAAGATTAGTTTAATTTACATTCACAGCAATAAAGTCTGCCAACCATAACATGCCTAGTGTGGTGGCTTCTCAATATCTCTCTGGCGAACATGATCACACTTCGGAACCACTTGGAACCGTTGAATCGTTTTCTGCCTATATTACGACAAACATCGCACAGACTAGTGAGTAGTCAATAAAGTCTAATAGAACTTTCAGTTGACAGTTCTGCCCCAGGCCATATTACAAGTTCACAGCTACATGACATAAACAACATACATGATGGAACACACTTTAGGACTTATTACACTACCTTTTTTCAGTCACATTAGACCAGGGCCACTTGATTTATGCTGCAGGGGAGGGCCGGATTATGCAGCACGGTTGAGTAAATTATGTGGCAAGAAAAGGCAAAGTATGCAGCATATTGCGGCATATATTTTGATAGTATTACTTAACTATTTAGTCATTTTTAGGTCTCGCTGAGCCAGCGCATGCGCTGCCCTGCGAGAAATTTAGTGTGTGGGTTTACAAAGTGCTGCCACAGGCTTTTGGTGGCCTAGAACTGGCGTTCAAGTGAGTGTGCACATGCGCAGCTGCCATCTGCCTCCCTTCCAGCGCGATCACTGCTCGTCCTCGCGATCGCAATCACTTTCGCTTTCACCGCGATCGCGATCACTTATGGCTGCGCGGCCAATGCTTGTTATTTCTGTGTCCTTTGTATTTTCCTGCTTTGCTCTCTGTTTTATATATATGTAGGCCGCTGGTTTGGATGCTGTTGTAATCTCTTCTTACGAAGCAGTGCAGCTATTTTGCTACTGAACTCTTTTGTTTTTTTTTAAATATTAAGGTGGGAACCGTGCATATTACATTTTCAACATCTCTGCAAGCTTCCTTTCAACTCATTATTAAATTGCTCCGTGCTGCTTCCGTATGTTGCCTCCCTGCCCTTTTTTTTTTTTTAGATGTACTAGCACTTTTAAAACCGCACACATACTTTTTATTTCACTATTTTCTGCTGACCCGCAGCTACACTTACTTTTCCTGCTCTGGCCCTCTCTGCAATTATTGCACATTTTTCAGGGTATGGGTTATGTTACCCCCACTCATTTCCTCAGTCGTAGTATATCTCACTTCTTTTTAAAAAAAAAAGCTTTACGAAAGGAACATTCTTTTTTCATTGTTTTTTTTATTCTAATGTCATTTTTATGAAGTGTTGAATTCATAGTGTGCCCTTAGTTCTCACAAACCGTGCACTGTATGGTACGGGGCAAGTCAAATGGCATTTGTTCAATTGGGCTGTGGTTCCCTCCTGTTTCAGGACTTTTTACCTTTTCAGTATATCCGGGCATTATAGTAGGTTAAAAAGCTTCACAGTAAGTCCAGACACAAACCTATCATGTATTATATTCAAAAGAATTATGTTATTACCTTTACATTTTTAAACCCTATTGGATATGTTTGCAGGAAACAAAATCTATTATTGCCAACCCCATGCCTATTGGCTTTGCCAATACTAGTTTTATTATGGGCATGAGAAAGCCATCTCATTTGAACAAGCATTGGCATTGCCAATAGGTCTCGCTTTTGGGACTTTATAAGTATTTAGTTATGCAGCACAATATCCTTGGTGCAACAACATCAACTGTTGCATGGCTAAACACTTATAAGGTCCCCAAGGCGAGACCTATTGACTATGCCAATGCGTGTTATACTTGTTAATACTATCAGGGCATTAGTTATGACTCATTAGTACCAGTTTAACACGCGATTATAGCAATAAGAAACAGAAAGGTCACCAATCAATCTTTGCAAAATGCTTTCCAGTGTGATGTGTTGTAGTAACTCTTGAACCAACTGTACTAGAAGCAAAAATGTTTCTTTGTTAAAATCTGCAGATTATGCCACCGATGATGGATTATGTATCAAATGTGGCAAATCTATAATTATGCAAAAAAAAACGCCACAGGTGCACAATTGCATAATTTCAGTGGCCCTGCCCTACGCAATCTAATAATACAAAGAGAAAAACACAAAAGAAATGAGAAGGAGGGTAGACACCCACACAAATGTACTATGAGACCTTGGCTAGTGTGTAAGTGAAAGTGCGCATTTCTCGTCATTGCCTGTGGAGTAAAAGAGTTATTTGTCAAATATGCCCATTGATGGCATGCAGTTTTAATAGGTGCTGGATTGAGGTGGCCAGACGAGAGGGACCTCAAATTAATGTGTTGGGTTTAGTGTCAAAATATCAGTGTTATTGCAGAGGCAGTTTCTGTCCATCCATGCTTTTGGGCCAGTAAGGTGTAGGTTGAAGAAGATTTGGGCATTGTTTGCATACCTCTGAAAACTGTGTCTTATTGCAGAAATTAGAAGATTTACATCTCAGTGTAGGAGTAGATTTACACATTAGTTTTACACATTCAAACTTACCTTTTTGAGTCAGACCCTTACATTTTACATCTTGTAATTCTTTTGCATTATTTCTGCTGTCTCTTGTAATGGGTCAATTGAATTTTGATGAAGGAAAACTATCCCCCGCTGTGAATGAAAACTCAAGTCTTCATAGCATTACTCCACCTTCTTGAGCAGTTGTCTTCTACCATGTTTTGCTTGCAAGGAATCTGTTTTCATAGGTTGTCAGAAAAAAAGCAAATGAGCTTCTGTACAACCAACAGAGCAAACAAACTGTTAATTGAAGGCAGTGAGAAAAATATTCTATGTAAATGCAGTCATTGCTATCACCATGTACCTTTGTATAAACAGTGAACACTGTGGATGTAAGTGTGAATAATCTGAAGATAACTTTACTCAAAGCTTCAGATGGAAGGAGTCTAGTCACACATGGCAAAATAAACAACTGCATAGGAATAATGTCATATGGAAGTGATCATGGGCCCCTAGGTATAAACGGTCTATGGAGAATGGATTCAAGGACGACCGATCGGCTGCCAGTAAGTTAAGCCTTTGCCATGCCGGCAGAGGGTGGGCCACCAAATTTAGAGTTTTCGTTCGTGGAAACTGCCTCTTTCTCATGATAAGGGTCCATCTACTATTGTGGGATCTTTGAAAGTTATTTTAAGATTAGTTTAATTTACATTCACAGCAATAAAGTCTGCCAACCATAACATGCCTAGTGTGGTGGCTTCTCAATATCTCTCTGGCGAACATGATCACACTTCGGAACCACTTGGAACCGTTGAATCGTTTTCTGCCTATATTACGACAAACATCGCACAGACTAGTGAGTAGTCAATAAAGTCTAATAGAACTTTCAGTTGACAGTTCTGCCCCAGGCCATATTACAACTTCACAGCTACATGACATAAACAACATACATGATGGAACACACTTTAGGACTTATTACACTACCTTTTTTCAGTCACATTAGACCAGGGCCACTTGATTTATGCAGCAGGGGAGGGCCGGATTATGCAGCACGGTTGAGTAAATTATGTGGCAAGAAAAGGCAAAGTATGCAGCATATTGCGGCACATATTTTGATAGTATTACTTAACTATTTAGTCATTTTCAGGTCTCGCTGAGCCAGCGCATGCGCTGCACTGCGAGAAATTTAGTGTGTGTGTTTACAACTGGCGTTCAAGTGTGTGTGCACACGCGCAGCTACCATCTGCCTCCCTTCCAGCGCGATCTCTGCTCGTCCTCGCGATCGCAATCACTTTCGCTTTCATCGCGATCACTTTCACGGCCTCGCGGCCGTTACTTTTACGGCTGCGCGGCCAATGCTTGTTATTTCTGTGTCCTTTGTATTTTCCTGCTTTGCTCGCTGTTTTATATATATGTAGGCCCCTGGTTTGGATGCTGTTGTTCTCTCTTCTTACGAAGCAGTGCAGCTATTGTGCTACTGAACTCTTTTGCTTTTTTTTTTTAAATATTAAGGTGGGAACGTGCATATTACATTTTCAACATCTCTGCAAGCTTCCTTTCAACTTATTATTAAATTGCTCCGTGCTGCTTCCGTATGTTGCATCCCTGCCCTTTTTTTTTTTTAGATGTACTAGCACTTTTAAACTGCACACATACTTTTTATTTCACTCTTTTCTGCTGACCCTCAGCTACACTTACTTTTCCTGCTCTGGCCCTCTCTGCAATTATTGCACTTTTTTCAGGGTATGGGTTATGTTACACCCACTCATTTCCTCAGTCGTAGTATATCTCACTTCTTTTTAAAAAAAAAAAGCTTTACGAAAGGAACATTCTTTTTTAATTGTTTTTTTTATTCTAATGCCATTTTTATGAAGTGTTGAATTCATAGTGTGCCCTTAGTTCTCA
Source organism: Triturus cristatus (assembly GCF_964204655.1). Classification (NCBI taxonomy): domain Eukaryota; kingdom Metazoa; phylum Chordata; class Amphibia; order Caudata; family Salamandridae; genus Triturus; species Triturus cristatus. Next base: position 607,281,205 of record NC_140585.1, read on the forward strand.
CAAACCGTGCACTGTATGGTACGGGCCAAGTCAAATGGCATTTGATCAATTGGGCTGTGGTTCCCTCCTGTTTCAGGACGTTTTACCTTTTCAGTATATCCGGGCATTATAGTGGGTTAAAAAGCTTCACAGTAAGTCCAGACACAAACCTACCATGTATTATATTCAAAAGAATTATGTTATTACCTTTACATTTTTAAACCCTATTGGATATGTTTGCAGGAAACAAAACCTATTATTGCCAACCCCATGCCTATTGGCTTTGCCAATACTACTTTTATTATGGGCATGAGAAAGCCATCTCATTTGAACAAGCATTGACATTGCCAATAGGTCTCCCTTATGGGACTTTATAAGTATTTAGTTATGCAGCACAATATCTTTGGTGCAACAACATCAACTGTTGCATAGCTAAACACTTATTAGGTCCCCAAGGCGAGACCTATTGACTATGCCAATGCTTGTTATACTTGTTAATACTATCAGGGCATTAGTTATGACTCATTAGTACCAGTTTAACACGCAAATATAGCAATAAGAAACAGAAAGGTCACCAATCAATCTTTGCAAAATGCTTTCCAGTGTGATACGTTGTAGTAACTCTTGAACCAACTGTACTAGAAGCAAAAAATTTTCTTTGTTAAAATCTGCAGATTATGCCACCGATGATGGATTATGTATCAAATGTGGCAAATCTATAATTATGCAAAAAAAAATGCCACAGGTGCACAATTGCATAATTTCAGTGGCCCTGCCCTATGCAATCTAATAATAGAAAGAGAAAAACACAAAAGAAATTAGATGGAGGGTAGACTTCCACACAAATGTACTATGAGACCTTGGCTAGTGTGTAAGTGAAAGTGCGCATTTTTCGTCATTGCCTGTGGAGTAAAAGAGTTATTTGTCAAATATGCCCGTTGATGGCATGCTGTTTTAATAGGTGCTGGATTGAGGTGGCCAGACGAGAGGGACCTCAAATGAATGTGTTGGGCTTAGTGTCAAAATATCAGTGTTATTGCAGAGGCAGTTTCTGTCCATCCATGCTTTTGGGCCAGTAAGGTGTAGGTTGAAGACGATTTGGGCATTGTTTGCATACCTCTGAAAACTGTGTCTGAATGCAGAAATTAAATCTGCTCAGGACGCTACTGAATCACAGTGTTATGTCCGATAGTTTTGCAATCAAAATACGCTCACAAAAGTTTACAATTTACCACCTACTCACGGTTGGTGGTAACCCATTCACAAATGCAAAGGTGTCCAGACACTGCTTACTCATAAAATATGAAACTTTAAAGTTTCCTGTTATTCTCTTTAAACACATCCCACTATCCTTTAAGAAAACTGGACATGTTTAAAAAAAATGCTTTATTTAAAAGCGACCACAGATAGGGTGATCTGCTGACGCAAGTAGGCCCCCATCCCCGTGATGGCAGCGAATCCAAGTGGATCACAAATTGCAACCTACCTCATTAATATTCCTGAGCTAGGTGTATTTGCGACCCAATACAAATCTTTAATAAAACTCAAAAGAGTTTCATACATTAGAAATAGCGATTTCCTAATTGTGATTCACAAAAAATCACAATTAGGAAAATCGCTAGTACTATTTAGTACATCTGGCCCCTTGTGAAGTAACAAGTCAAAAAGTGTAGTAACAAATGAAATATTAATAAGGACATAAAGTGAAAAGGAAGGTCCAGTGCTTCTGACCTCCGTTGTGGAAACTAACAGGAGAGCTGAATGCGAGATCTGATTGTGAAACAGCAGGTACATTCTTGGGCACAGCAACACTATGCCAGTGCTCATCACTTTTGGTAGCACTGCATCAGTGTAAAGTGTAGATATATCTAGCCCTTGATACGTGAGACAAAGGTCACAGTGGTGCATTATTTCTGCTACATTTATCCATGACCTTTGGCACCATCGACCAGGACTTGCTACTTTGTGGCAAGGATCTCAGCTGGATTTGCACCATGCTCACCGATAGAATCTGACGAGCCAGACTCAGTAATTTCTTATCCGAGGAACAAGTCATATTCAGTAGGAAATCCCAGTACAAAGCTTTTTCACCTCTTCTCTTCAACACTTGATAAGGCCGTATTCTTGCCTACCTGGTTATCTCCAAAAATCCTCCCAGGTCACCAGAATCTTTTTATCTGCCAAATAGCGTTGAGGGGATAAACACAAGTATCAAAATATATCTACCACAATTAGACTTCATTTGGAAAGGACCAATGACTCCGAATTTAAAATTTGTAAGATTTTATTACAACCAACAATAACTGAACATACAGGTACCTCAATACAAGGTGCAAAAGGTAAATGGGCACTAGTACAAAACCGAGCCTACGTTAAATTCTCATACGATTTAGAACAAAGAGAATCACCGACTCCAAAATCATCAAAAAGGCGATTGTTAGGCCAATATCTAAATTGGGAGTCATTAGTCAAGGAAGGAAAAACGTTAATCTGTCCCTACACTAACTCTAAGGTGACATCCCTACTTAGCATTCCCATCCCAGGCAAGAGAATCAAGGAAAAGGTGTCAGAAGTGAAGACTCCCTTAGAAGTACATTCACTTAGTCAGAGCTCGTTCTAAGATGTTCCTTCTAGCTTCCCGTCTAAACCTCATCTGCTCAACCCACGGGGCACTGTCCCTAATACAAAACCCCAAATCACAGAACATGCCCTTCGGCACACCTCTTCAGCCAGGTCTTCTCTCTGTAATTTTCCACAAAGTTGTCTTGCATCCAACGATGGTTAGCTTGACCTTGGGTCCCAGGCACCTTGCGCAGCAAAAGTAACTATCTCACATTCCAATGCACTCCCCTGTTGGCTTCTCACAGCATCCTAACTCCTAAAACAAAGACATGGGGCCATATGTAGGAAGCCCAATACCGGTCAGTAACGGCTGATTTTCGGTAAAAATCCCGTTACTGACCGGTATTTAGGCTTTTGGTATGTAGGGGGGACATTTCAGGATTCGGTAATTTACCGAATCGGTAAAATTACCGAATCGGTAATTTTACCGATTCGGTAAATACCGAATCCTGAAATGAGATGTAGGGGGAGTGTGTGGGTGTTGTGTGGATTCGTTATTTACCACCAACTAAAAGTTGGTGGTAAATGACGAATGTCTTAGAAAATGCATTTTTTGGCCCTTAGAAGTGTGCAATGTGGCAGACATACATGCCCTTAGGGCATGTATGTGTGCCACATGTGCACACATGCAGGAATCAGGGGTGCAACAGGGTGTCACTGTGACAACCTGCCACCCTTGATTGTGCTCCCCCCATTACCGAATCGGTATTTACCGATTCGGTAATGGTAACTGGCTTCCCATTGATTCCTATGGGCCTCCTGGCCCATAGGAATCAATGGGAAGCCAGTTACCATTACCGAATCGGTAAATACCGATTCTTAATTACCGACCAATTCCGAATCGGTAATTTTTACCGACTGATTACCTACATTGCATTTACCACTTCATAAATACCGAATCGGTAAAATTCGGTATTTATGAAGTGGTAAATGTAAGGCTACCTACATAAGGCCCCTAGTCTCTCTAACAAGCTAAATGTCCTTGCACCTGCAACAGAAACATGGGAACAAGAAAAGCCATTTCACATCTTTAAGATTTTACATTTCCCTGCAACCCAAAGCCTTTACCAAGGGAATCATTTTCGACCTAAAACATTAGCTAACATAAGGAATGAACAGGCCTTCTCTTTGACATATATGTGATCAAGTCTTTACAAAATTAAACACACTATTAAACCACCCTCTAAGCATTAGTTCATTATTTTCATATACGTGAATAAGCAACCTACACGTAAAACTTTAACATGGCACACGTTTAGCCTAATACATTGCATTGTACGAAAACTAATGATTTTTCGTTTTATTAAATACATTCACAATAACTTGCAACGTTGATCCTCACAAAATCATAATTACATTTCTAATCACCTCTAAGTTAAACGATTAGATCTCGCATTCATCTCTCCTGTTAGTTTCCACAACAGAGGTCAGAACCACTGGACCTTCCTTTTCACTTTATGTCCTTATTAATATTTCATTTGTTACTACACTTTTTGACTTGTTACTTCACAAGGGGCCAGATGTACTAAATAGGAATAGCGATTTTCCAAATTGTGATTTTTTGTGAATCACAATTAGGAAATCGCTATTTCTAATGTATGAAACTCTTTTGAGTTTTATTAAAGATTTGTATTGGGTCGCAAAGACACCTAGCTCACGAATATTAATGAGGTAGGTTGCAATTTGTGATCCACTTGGATTCGCTGCCATCACGGGGATGGGGGCCTACTTGCGTCAGCAGATCACCCTATCTGTGAAAGCTTTCAAATAAAGCATTTTTTTTTAAAACATGTCCAGTTTTCTTGAAGGATAGTGGGATGTGTTTAAAAAGAATAACAGGAAACATTTAAAGTTTCATATTTTATGAGTAAGCAGTGTTCTGGACACCTGTGCATTTGTGAATGGGTTACCACCAACCATGAGTTGGTGGTAAATTGCAAACTTTTGTGAGCGTATTTTGATTGCAAAACTATCGGACAAAACACTGTGATTCAGTAATAGGAAGGGACAACCTCAACATGCCCTTTTCAAACGCCAAATTGCAAAACCCAATTTGCGATTCACGAAAAGGCTACAAAATCGCTATTTGGGCTTTGTACAACAACAAAAAAGCATTTTTGCAGTCACAAACGGGCCTGTTCTGTGAATCCAGTCGTCTGCAAATGAAAAAATAATTCATACATCTAGCCCAAGATCTTTTGGATTGCTTGCTTCTCAATTCAGATTTCAAAACAAACTCGCAGGGTCCTCAGATGTCGGCACTACAGTCTATGCCCAATAATCAAAGTCACACATTTTGTTCCTGTTGTGCATAATGCAAGTGATCACTGACCAATCTCAGGCTGATTCAAAGCTTTGTTTCTTTTCTCAGGAATATGAAGTCCTCATCTGCATTGAATCCAGAACAATTCCTGTACAGGGATCTGTACTCCTGAAGTTCTAACAAGAGCATCAGAATGTGCTCCCTATCCAAGTTCAGGAATATGTGACTAAGCAAGGTTTTGAGCCCTAACTGTTTGGTTTTTAGAGGGCCTCACCCCAGTTGTGTGACTATTTGCAGCATTCATAATACTGAGGAGGATCAGCAGTACCACAAACATAAAGACTGGAATTTAGGAATCTCGGCTATACCTGAGTGTGACAACTCCGGATCCCAAAGGTAGCTGTGCAACCCATGGACAGTGCTGCATGTGCGTCTCTAAACCTGATGCTCAGGAACCAGACTGCTGGTGTTAATAAGAGATCATGGTGATTTACAGTGTACAGAGTTTACATAGTGTCATGGAACATGAAACCACAGGGGTTTTGAGTATCTGGGGTGGGTCCAAGATCAAGGCTACTCAGGCATAGCAGGTCATGACAATACACACACCTCAAAGGCCTTCCTACAGGACGAGACTTTTGAGAATGACAGGCAAGAAATATGTGGACTGATTAGTGAGCATGGACATTGTTGGCTGGTCCCTAAGATTGATTCTCAAGGTCATAACCTTTCAAATAAAGGGGAGGCCCCTTGTTTCTTTCTGAGTCTTTGATGGCTCAAACCTTGTATTCAAAAAGTTCATCATCCACAAGAATCGGTGGGGGAGGTGGCACTGATCGTTTTTTTTATTTGTATCACTTAAGGAAGGATACATAAAACACAAGATGAATGGGTATTTCAGAGGGCAAATCTAATTTTATTGTCACTGGGTTGCTAATTTGTAAAACAAAGATTCAGATACAGGGGTTGAAGTTCTCATTGACCTTGTAATTGGACATTCTTTTTTGCAAGCCAGACTTGATCACCATTTTGATACTTAAGTTCTGGTTGACGGTTTTTATCAGTTTGCAGTCTATATATGTTGTTTGCCTTTCTGAGCTGTTTCTTGGCATGTATTATATAATACGCTAACATTTTTTATGGTGTTCGTCCACAGATGGTACTTGTTGCAGGCAAGACTTTCTAAGATAGACCCTTCAGATGAAAACCATACAAACAGAAAAAGGTTGACTATCTAGCAGCTGAATGTGAGCTTCTGGTAGATATAAATTAGGGCAGACTTACAATTTCTTCCTAATTGATTAAGTTAACAAAACACACGAGGCGTGTCTGAGTAAGTGACCAAGATGGGTGCTTAGCTTCAAAGCATCTGAGCCGTCGGCCTCCTTTCCTTGTCTGCCGACACTCCCAACACAAAATACTGCCTCCCGATGCTGAGCGGGTGATTGCGAGGCACCTGGGGACAAAGGGGGCTGATCGTGGTTCCCGTCTACACCCGCTAAGCCGCAAACCTGCTGCCTGCGTTCCTGGACCCGATGCGGCCCTCGGAGGCCCCGAGACAACAGAGATCTCGGGCGAGCATGAGGGCAGGGTCTGCTGGAAGCGTATGCAGCGGTGAGCTGCCGTGGCCCAGAGGGCCCTTGGAACACCAGCAAATCTGTGGTGTGGAGCGGGTGCCTCCGCAGAGTATTCATCGTAGCCTGCTCCCCGGTGCGGTGTGGGGCCCGCAGATGCAGAACACGATGAGAGGTAGGGGGTAGCATGTTGCCCAGTCAAATCCTCCCTCAATGTAACGCCTTGGTCCCCCTCAGCTACTGTGCTTGATGTGACCCCCCGCGACAGCGCCACCATAACTCTGGACCCAGTGGGGGCAGCTATTTGCACAGATGGAATGAAAACGCAACACACATGATGGGCCCTCCCCTCTATCACATATTCTGAATGCTATACCTGCAATGCTGGCCACAATAAGAACTGCTAAATAGCACCACGAAAGAGGGGCGCACACACAGCGTCTCATGTGCAACTTGCCGGTTGACAAATACGCCGCGTCCCTCATGGTAGTCAAGTAATGGCCGGCAGTGGGACCAGAGGACAACGTAATTAGGGGCAGGCCACCTCGCATAGTACACCTACGCCTCACCAGTTATTGATCTTGTGGAGTTGCCTCCCTCGCCTCAACAGCACCGCAATGGGGCGGACAGACCCCAAACAGAGTCAGCTAAGCTTTGAGGCCGGGAAGACCCCCAGAGGTGAGGACGCCGAGCCTCCTACGGAATCAGAGCCACAACAGTTGGAGGGCGCTGCCGCCATATTGACCGAGGTGCGGGCTGGATTCCAATCTATCGATTCCAGACTAGACTCCCTTTCCACGTGCCTTGACGACTTCCCCGGCCGGCTAAAGGCGCAGGACTCCTGGATCGGCAATGCCGAACAGCGAATCTCAGATCTGGAGGACGCACAACCCACCATGCAAACAAGACTAGAGAAGACGGAGAACCTACTTAAGCAACTTGCCATGAAGGCGGAGGATTTGGAGGCACGGTCGGGCTGGAATGACCTCCGCATCGCGGGCATAGCCAAATCCACAAAAACCAGCCCCATCGCCAAATTTGTTGAATCTATCCACATAGAGGTATAGGGGAGAGAGGCGTTCTCTGCCACATAAGAGGTGTAACGTGCTCACCGAACACTGGGGCCTGCTCCGATGCCTGGAGCGGCACCGAGAATGATCATTGCCAAGGTACTAAACTTTCACGACCGAGATGTGGCATTGCGACTGTCAAGGGAGAGAGGCGCCCTCAACTATCAAGGATCAAATATATCTATTTTACCAGATTTCATGCAAATGGTGCAGGAGTCATGCCGCAAATACATGGACATCTAGCATTCTCTCCAGAAAGCAAATGTTAAGTACCCTATGTTGTACCCCTCCAGACTCCCGAATCCAAATCGGCAGCAAAACACATGTGTTTGATTCCCCGGAGGAAACCATGCAGTTCTGGATGAAGCAACAACTTAGAGACAAACTGCAAGTGTAGGCCGATTGAAGTGACCCTGGTTCCTAATGTTGGCTTGCTGACATTTGCCTTGTCACTCAACATGGACCCTCTCCTGGTTTTGATGTATATTATTGATAATTTCTGGGAGGCAAGGGGGGCCGCCGAGGTCATTTGTGCGAAAGCCCGTGACCACACCTGGACCAGACTGCAACCCTGAGTAACTAATAACTATTAATATACAACAGGCACATATTGGGCAGACATGAACCCGATATATGCACATTCCATGACCTGATGGCTCACTGGAGCGTTGCCTTCCCCCGCAGGATGTCCTCCTGTTCTTCCCTCTCATCCCTCCCTCCCCCCTTCCCCTTTGTTTGGAAGTGTTTGAATGGGATTCACCGGGTACCTTATTTTTGCGTATCCGATGTGGGTGGGGGGTGGAAACAGGGCTGGGTGTTCTGGTTTGTTGTTTATGGTTTTATTTTCTGTAAGTACAAAGCATGTTTTGCTTACATAAGGATGGGTACACCTTTCAGAACTTCTTTCCATCCTGCAGTGATTCAACTTAGAGGGGCCAAATGACCTCCAATAGCATGCAAGGCAGGTGCCTTAGCCTTAAATGTCTGTCCTGGAATGTGAGGGGAATTATCTAGCCCTAAAACGGGCACCAGGTCCTAGCATCTATGACCAGACACAATATCCAGGTCGCCTTCCGTCAAGAAACACACTACGCACCACTCCCAACACACGGATTTGCATCCTCATGGGGGAACCACCGATTATTTTCCAGCTACAGCACATACTCACGAGGGGTGTGCACATTGATACACCGCTCTCTCCCTTCCCAGGTATCTGAGGTTGTAAAAGATAATGAAGGCAGATATCTGATGGTGTCGGGATCGCTGGGGGTGAATCCGTTCTGTTTATAAATGTGTATGCTCCCAATGTAGACACTACTGACTGCTTTCCTAACCTCATGCCACACATTGATCGACTGGGCACTGACAATATACTACTGGGGAGTGATTTCAACCTCACACTTGACCCCACCGGTACAGGTCGCACCACAAAGCCTCATACCACACAGGTCTAACCAATCTGTTGCAGTCTGCCTTACTCACGGATCCCTGGAGCAAGAAACATCCAGGAAGTGGTGCCTACTCTTTTTACTCCACCCCACATGGCTCATGGTCCCGTATAGACCACTGGTACCTCACACCACATTTGCTCTTAGAGGTGCAGGAGATTAACTACCTGCCCCGCACACTATCTGACCATGCCCCAGTACTGCTCCAGGTAGATTTTCCCACAGTGCCAAAACAGCGTCCACTATGGAGATTTTTTGCATCAGCCTAACTAGACCCGGTATTCCATAGTGAAGTGGGTGAGGCCATTCGAAAATATTTTCTACTGAATGAAGGTATGGTTGCCTCACAACTAGTGCTATGGGACGCCTTTAAGGCATTTATCCGGTGGGGTCTGTATATCGAAACACGCCCGCCTACTCCAGTCCATACAAACGGCCTTGAGAGCATTGAGAAAAAAACTTGAAAATATGGACGCAAATGCACGTACTGCTTCATCCCCAGAATCTCTGCATGACCAAGCAGCTCTCTTGACTGAATTCACAGAAATGGCGGCCTGCGAGGTCAAATACCTCGGTAAATATGCCATGGCCCGAACATACCGAGAGGGGGAGAGACCCGGCAGGACGCTTGCTCGTCTCCCTCCTCAATACCAATCAGTATTCATCTCACATCTAGACACTAACATTGGCACTGAAATGACAAGGGGGTGAGACATTACTGCAGCCTTCTTCTCATGCTATGGTAATCTGTACAAGGTGTGGGAACCGCTGGTGGGACAGGCACTAACGGACTATTTACAGGAGATAGCAATGGTCTGCTTGGAGGAGGGTCAGCGTGATTCCTTGGCCTCCCCTATTGACGAGGATGAAATCAAACAAGCAATAAAAGAGATGGCCAGTAGCCGTGTCCCAGGGTCGGATGGCCTTTCGGTAGAAGTTTATAAAGCCTACCAAAATTAGTTGGTGCCGCGATTGCTGGAAGAATATGACAAAGCCTTTCAGAATGGGTCCCTCTCCCTGACTATGCGGGAGGCCATTGTGACACTGTTGCTCAAGTCAGGTAAATCGCCACGCCAATGCTCATCATACTGATCACTGTCGCTACTCAATCACAACTATAAAATACTGGCTAAAATATTAGCGACCCAACTGGCTTTACTGGTAAATACTACACTGTGCCCCTATCAGGCTGGATTCATTCCAGGCTGGTCTACGACACTTAATCAGCGTGCAATCTTTTCTGTGATGAATCGAATGGAACCCACACTGCCAGCGGCTATCGTCGTTTTCGATGCCGAAAAGGCCTTTGATTCATTGGAGTGGCTTTTTTTATACGCGGTAATGCAGAAACTGGGGATCCCAATGTGTGTCTTTTTTTTTAAATATATTTCTTTTTATTGAACAACATGAATCGGTATGGTTACATGAATCAGTCTAGTTTGGTACATACATGGAGGAGTTCATTAGCTGACATAATGACAATCACAGTGTCTACTGGCATGAAGCAGTGAGACATCACGGGTTACACACTTTATGATGAGGACAAGTCATCTAGTGTGGCATTGTGTGGAGGACTACAGATTTCCCCCCGGTATGTGTTCCATGCCCCCCAGATTTGGGACCACTTCTTGGGACAGCCCCTCGCCGTGTATACTGTTTTCTCCCGGAACATACACCAGTCCATATGTTCTTCCATTCTGCTATGGTGGGCGGGTTTGTGGCTCCCCACAATTGAGCAATATTTCTTTTTGCCACAATGAGGCAGAGCGTTACCCATATCTTACCCATTCTGCTCAGATCTGTGGGTTCCCACACGTTCAGTAAGCACCTTTTCGCTTCTGGGCGGATAGTCAGGCCCATCACCTCACCAAGAACCGTGTGGATTTGACACCAGTATCTCTGGATAAGGTTACACTCCCATAGGATATGCATATCCTGTTCCCTCACAACCACATTGTCTCCTACATTCCACCCCCTTCTGTCCCTCCCATTCGAACCAGGCGAGGACCAGTGATGTATACCCTTTGCAAGATTTTTAACTGTACAAGCCGTAGTCTGGCCGATATAGCCACCTCTCTTGGGGAGGTCGATGCCTCCTGCTGTTCTTCATCATCTAGTTCGAGACCATCCCTGCTCCACTTCACCCTGGTGACACAGAGAGGGTCCTCAGTGTTATTTATCAGTTTTTTGTATGTGAGTGAGATTGCTCTTTCCCAGTGGGTTTCTTAAACCTCTTCCTCCTCCTGTATACGAATTCTGTTGGTGAAATAACACACCAATTCCCTTTATTGCGTGGCACTAGACAGGGATGTTCCCTCTCACCCTTACTATTTATTATTGCTATCGACCCCCTTGCCTGCCACATACAGGAACAACATCTCCACTGAGGGCTGCAATTACACACAGGTCCACTAGCTGCATCATTCTATGCTGACAACATAATGCTATTTGTGCAGAAACCGGCGGACAACCTGGCTCCACTTCTGAGAGAAGTAGCCCTGGGATTTATTTGGGATTAGTAATAAACTGGACTAAATCAGACATTTCCCCATTGACGACGGCAACAACACATGAGGAGTTTGAGTTCCCCTGAAATGGTGTACGGATCCCCCCAAGTACCTAGGTATATACCTGCACTGCAGTGCCCCGGAAGTAATCCGACTAAATTATGGACCTACAGTGGACCGCCTCTCGATGCAGGTTGACAAATGGATTAAGCTTCCCCTCTCCTTAGCTGGTGGAATAGCCATATTTTAAATGGTAGTACTACCACGTTTTTTAAACCTCTTTTTAAATCTAACTATTGCTTTGACCATGAAATTCTTCGACCCGTTCCGAACATTGCTCATTCGTCTTGTCTGGGCAGGCAGACAGCCGCTGATAAGCTGGGACACACTAACTATGCCGTAGGAGCGTGGGAGATTTAGCACCCCAGATTTTTATTTGTACTACCTTGTGGCCCAAACCCACTTAACATATTATTGGTATCACCCAGATGCCCAGCTCCAATACCTCAGGGCCGAGTGTTCTCAAATATACCACAACCCCCTCTCTGCCATATTACCACAAGGGCTGACGTGCTTGCCCACTGAGATCCAAACTCTGCTCACGGCTTGCTGGGCGTGGACCAAATTACGACAATATCTACAAAAGGAGTCCTTGTATTCGCCACATTTACCACTGGCAGACAGCCCATGGCTACCCCGCACCACTGAAGCCTTGACCAAACGCACATTAGGCAAGCATGGACTCCAAACGGTTGGAGACCTGTTTAAGGACTCCCGACCATGCACGGTACCGGAGTTCATCATGCATGGGGATATTACATACATGGACAGGTTCCTATTGCACAGAGTCCAAAGATCACGGATCGGGGCGATACCGAGTGGGCAAGTGAAGCCGGAAGATTTCCCCCCTCTCACACTCGTTATTGCATCACCAAACGACACCCACTCACGCTTATGCCACCTATCACTATCCCTTCGCCATATGGCTGGCGCCAAAGCACGAGCAGCCTGGGAAAGAGACCCAGGCATACCAATAACAGACAACATTTGGCACTATTGCTGTGCACAAACACGATACATTTCAAACAACCATCGACACAAATTACTACATTTTAAATATCTACATAGAATCTATGTAACCCCGAAATTGCTGGCTAAGATAGATCCCAGTGCATTACACATGTGTGCTAGGTGCGCCATAGCCGATGCTGACTTTCCGCATATAGCATGGAGCTGTGCACCAATACAAACATACTGGGTGGGTATTTTCCAGCATGTATCCATTATGGTGGGACAGGTGGTGCAGCCCCTCCCTTGCTGGCATTGTTGGGCTACGTCCATCCATTACCAAAGGCTATCCAGAGGTTCACTGCGATAGCTATGCTCCTTGCAAAGTGTCAAATCTCTATACACTGGAGAAAGGCACATGCACCTACGGTGAGAGCCTGGCTCCGAGACATGATCCACTGTGACACTATGTGAGAAGTTGAACTATATGCCACACTATTACCGCTCACCTCCCGCCCCCGGCACATTTGGTAACCACTAAGAAATTACTTGCTTGACCACCCCCTTGATGAGGCCTAAGGCGAACATTTGAGTGCAGATGAAGGAGTTAAGTGCTGGAACATTGAGATGTGCAGTGCGTTAACATGCGGAGCCTGAACACAGCTGATATAAAACAAATTTTGCCCTACTGCAGATATTGCCAATAGGACTGTACCCAAACACACTATACTGCTAACAGATTCTCTACTTACTTGACATCTTACACCTTCCTTTAAGAATTGCTTCTGTACCTTGTTTTATTGTTGTATTATGGATGTTTTCCTTCTTTATTGTCATGATGGTATATCCATGCTGTTATGATCTGTACACTTTTGGGCACTTTCCATGTGACTGTTATTTCAAAAAAGATCAATAAAGATTTATTTTTTTAAAGTTAACAAAACACCTAGATGATTCTGCTTGATCGCTTGATTCGCTCTTTTGGAATGACCATCCATTTGCGGATGGTAAGCCAAAAAGAGTAGGCATCTCTGTCTAAAGACGTGTAAAAGGAAGTCCATAACCTGGAAATGAATTGTGAACCTCTATCCGCACATATGATGAAGCTGCATAAAAGACAATGTAATTTGAAAATGTGGATTAAAATAGATTCTAACTTTTTGGTGGTGGTTATACACTGTAATGATATAAAGTGTGCCATCCTAAATAGGAGATTTTTAGCACAAGCATACCCTTGGTTATGTTGTAAATTGGTAACAGAATCCATGGACACTGTGTGTCAGGGTGATGGTGGATAGACAAAGGCAACAATTTACTAACAGGTTTTTCAAGAGAGGATTTTTTCATGTCACAGGTTGGATAGGTTTTGTACAAAGTCATGAGATAATGACTCCCACCAAAACCACTTTTTAATTAATGCAATTTTAGCTTCCTGTGAGCATGTTACATGGGGTGTTGAATGGAACCCCTATAATTTGAAGTTGTAAGGAAAGAGTTGGCACATAGAAGTTATGATCTTTGTATCACAAACCATCCCTGATTTTATGAGTTGGGTCTTGTAACCAAAAATGTATTTCAAGTGAAACATTTCTGTTTTAGGAGACTAAAAATTCTTGAGATTTTTCGGAATCAAGGCAGGGGCGTAACACAGGCCCCCGCAGCCCCCGCGATGCAGGGGGGACCCCAAGCTGCAGGGGGCCCCCTGAGCACTGTACTAAGGCCTGAAAGCTCCGGATTAAATGCAGAGTGGGGGCCCCTCTTTGTACCTTGCAGGGGGGCCCCTTTAACTTTCGTTACGCCACTGAACTAAGGATCCCGATTACTGGTCCCTCTGGTAAAATATTTGGCTTTGATTGGGGTTCTGTCATAGATGATCCCAGGTGGGCCTTGGCATCTGCCGTAGCACAGTTTTTTTCCTGGGTGATAAATGATGGCAAAATCGTATTCACTGAAAAACAGCATTCATCGAAGTTGGCCCAGGGTTAGGACTCAAGCAGAATGGCAAACCCCCAGGAATCTGTGTCTCCATTCCTGAAAATCGGAAATTGCTCAAGGGGGAGAAAGCAGCAAAGAGCTATAATTATTATTCATTAACAAGCATTGGCAAAGCCAGTAGACCCCAAATATAAGACCTAGTAGGTTTGCTGACGTTTTTAATCATGATGTACAGCATCGCAGCTGCTGTGCAGCATAGCTGTGAACCACTGTGCCGTTTTTTAGGCATGAGAATGTTATCAACAAGCATGCATATGCCTACTAAAGGATACTTTTACCAATTAAGATGGATCTGTACATTTTTTTTTAAAGTACGCAAGTGCTTTAAAAAACATTTGTGTTTGGCCATGTTGGGGGTGAAGCAACAAGAGGAAGAGAACACAGACAAAAGAGATCAATTTTGAGGGGTGGTAGGTCAGTTGGGTGTAGGGGCACACAGGTAAGAGAAGAGAGCAACATGAGTGCAGGAAATCACATCGGCAAGAGAGAGCAGGGTAAAGAAAAGTGTTCAGGGGAGGCATCTGGTAACATATGCACTGTCATGGAGTGATTGAACAAAAAGAGAAAAGTTGTTCCCTAAAAGTGAGCAAAAGAAGCACAATTGTCAGGCAATCAAAGAGATGGCAAATAGACTCTGCTCAATGGGAGAGTCAAAAATAAGATTGAAACAAGAAAAGCTATCCAATAGAAAGAAAGTAAGCAAATAATAGTAATGGTAAAGCCAACCAATGGCAAGCAATGGGTGTGCTGCAAGCCACAGTATGTTCGTGTTAAGCTCACAATATGTCTCTTGCAATCAGCAACCATGCTGTCTGGTAGGCTTGATCTAAAAATGATGTGCTGTTGCTCGCTACCACTGCACTGGTGTTCAAACTGGTTGCTGATCACTATGCACTATGTCTGCACCATGGGGCAGAGATGTCTGTTTTTGGTGTCTAGCTTAGGGCTTGAACTGACAGCATAGCCTTCCAATTCAAAACCAGTTGCTTAGACAAAATCTTAAACTTTCAATACATTGTATGCATACTGTACAGTGCAGCACACATGCAATGTGTGGAAAGTTTGGAGACATCAAAACATTTCTTCATATTAGCCCTTTTTCCCCCGGAGGATTTTTTTTTACACAAAGCCTAGTTTGGCTATCTTAATTGACTGGGCATTACTTTGAAAACTATTGGTGTTTGACGTGATCTGCACAAGTAATGCCACCTTAAGGTAAAGTCTCTTTCACTGGAAAACAAGTAGCCTTGCAAAGGTTGGGTTACTGTGCAATAATGTGCCCCAGTACAAACCCTTAGTAAATCTGGCCTTCTATGTCTCCTATGCCATCAGTGTAAATCAATGCCATTTTTCTGGGTGCAAAACAGATTGAAAAAGAACAGTTCACGTCAAAAACCAAGCAATAGAACAAGATAATAGAATCAAAATAAAACCAAAAAATATAATCAAGGCTCAACAGGTCGTAAGGAGGAAATTCAATACTAACGTTTTTTTTCCGTAAATCATTTAGTTTGTTCTTCCATCCTCTAGCACGACAAGTCTGCTTTTTTAAACAAAAAAGATAATAGAAGTCTTTTGTACTGTTTTTGAATTATTTTAAATATTGGCTTTCCTTTGCTGTTTTATTTCCATTCAATAATCAAATTATGAATGTCACCAAACACCTTATGCCTCAATACATTGTCTAGTACATATGGTAAACAAAGTATAAATAACAAATCCAGTGAGATTTTTCCCAAAAATATCACATTTGAAAGAGCTACTATATCAGACTTCTTCAAAATTTCTTTGAAAGGGTAATGGAAATGCCAGGAATGCATATCACGAGTTGGGTTAGGGTTCAACAAAAAGTTTCATTTTACAGGGACCCGGTTAGGCCCGCTGAACAGTGTACCTTAAATCCTGATCGTGGGGCATTGTGTGAATCTGCTATGAAGATGTGTTATGCAACCAAGGCAATGTGTCAGTCCAGTGATGCAGCAAGGCTGCAGTGCAAGTTCCTGCTGTGTCGAGGATTCCGTTTGTGGTGCTTGCGATGTGAAGTCTGATGTCGGAGATGCGATAGTCAGTTGAGGCGATGCGTTAATTCCGATGAGTGGGGAAGCTGTGATGCAGAGTTTCATTATAGTGTTTGAGGCTGTCGTCTACGAGAGATGCGAGAACCTGCACCAGGAATCATCGCGCACTGGCAGTTCTGAAGGCAATGCATAGGTCGCAAGATGCAGGTTGCAGCAGTGATGCGGGTCTGTTGTGACAGGTCCAATCCACACAGCAGGAACGATGCATCATTTCTGTTTGGGGATACGTCGCACAGTGGAGAAGATGCATCGGTTCCGCGAGCTGGCACCGGTGGCCCACTTCCAAGTGTCCAGGACTGGGGTGGCACCACTTGGCAAGGTAGACTCACAGATGGCAGAGTCCAGGTCCAGGGTTGGAAGCCTGTTATGTCCCTTAGGCTTCAGATCATGAGGCCAGCCAACTAGTCCTTGGAGTCATGCTGGGTTCTGGGGTCAAGAGATGTGGGCTCAGTCCTTCACACCCAGGCAAGAGGGCAGTAGATCAGTACAACACAGCAGGAGTCCAGCAGAGCTGCAGTCCTTCAACAACACAGCAGTCCTTCTTCATGACAGAGTATCCACAGGTCTAGAAATGTACTGAAGTGCTGGTGTCAGAGATCCTTTTTTATACCCAGTTGGGCCTTTGAAGTGGGGAGAAGCTTCTAGAGGCATACTTTTGAAGTGCACAGATGCCCTTGCATCCCTGCCTTGACTCCAGACTAACTGCAGGGGGTATGTAGCCTTTGTGTGGGGACAGGACACAGCCTATTTAGGTGTGAGTATGGTTCCAGCTCCTCCTTCCCATCCTGCCAGTGATGGCCCATTCAGTCACACCGGAGCTCTCATTGTATGTCACTGTCTAGGAGGAATGCACAAAGCCCAGCCTGTCATTTGACTATAGACAGACTGCAGGCCCAAATGACCAGGGTAAGGAAATGCCATCTTTGTAAAAGTGACACTGAAATTTAAAATCTGATTTTCACTATAAGTGAGGATTCTAAATTAGGATTCCAAAAACAAGAAACTTGAGCTGGGATATCTTCCCATTTGGAAATTACATATATAAAATGAAATAAGGTAATTCCAATGTTATCATATGGGAAATATAGGCCTTGCAGTATTAAAAAACAAATTTAAGAGGTTTTTTTCTACCGGGACATTTTAAACATAGGGCTGTCCAGGGTCTACCCTAGGGGTGACATGTGTATTAAAAAGGAAGGTTTGTGACAGTTTAAACTGCACAAACAAGCTCTGTAATGGCAGTCCTGAGGCATGGTTAGAGGGCTACTTAGGTGGGTGGCACAATCAGTGCTGCGGGCCCACTAGTTACATTATATTTACAGGTCCTGGGCATATGTTGTGTACTTTACTACAGACTTATAATTAAACTAAATCTGCCAATTGGATATGGGACAATATTGCCATGTTTGGAGGAGAGAGCACATGTACTTTAGCACTGATTAGCAGTGGGAAAGTCCTCTGGCCAGCAAAAACGAATTCAGCAAAAAGAGGAGGAAGGTAAAACTTTGGGCGTGACCCTGCAAAAAGGGCCGTTTCCAAAAGTAGGATAAGGATTATTCTCTACTTATGAAACAAAAATAAAGTTAACTATGAAAATTATAATTATGTTTCATTCATCCATGCAGAAAACGCCCACCTTACTGATAGGCCATGATACTGAAGAAATAGGTAGACATTTTTAATTTGAATAGATTCTTGATTTGTGTATTATTTCTTGATTTTATGAAGCAGTGACAGTGAGAGACATTCCCCTTTTCCAATATGGGATAAGCAGATGCAAAGCTGTAGGAAACTGCTACCTTTTCATATTTGCTACTCCAGTGTAAAAAACAGAGAGAAATGCAGGTGAAATGCCCTTCAAAACAAGAATTCCTCATGTCGGGAATTTAGGAATAACAGGAATCGGGCATTCCTGTGCTGTCAAGCACTGTCAGTGGCCAGCAATTGCAATTAACGTAGTTGTAATTAAAGCTAATTATAATGGCCTGCCCGGACAGTGCTCTGCAAAGAAACTTTTTAAGCAGGGAAGTTTGTGTGTGGCACCTACCTGCGTGGGCGCCAGAGGGACCCTGCAGGCAGGCGCTGCACCTAGACTTCCCTGCTGGGGATGTTTCTTTGAAGAGATTGAGATTTTCGTGGGGGTGAGATTTTCGCTCGCCCCCATTATTCACTGTACACTTTATGTTACTAAACTGTATTGGTTGCAAAACAGTGCTCATCTAACTATAATGGAAAGTGAGGTGTTGAATACGGAATCCAATCACGCAGAATTGTGGCCTGCTAGAGCACAAAAATCACAGAAGTGACAGTGTGTACTCTTGAAGCCAGCCTTGACCTAAAAGACAAGTTGCTCCACTAAAATCGGAAATATTTTACCCTCAAAGCTAATGCTCTTCAGAATAACATATATATCCAGTAACTTAACAAATCTTGACAATAACAAATGAAAATATATTTTACAAACATTTAAGATCCATACAGCAGAATTCACATATCTTCGCTGTTTATGAAAAGAATATTTCCACCACGTGTACCAAAACACAATGTCTTCCCCACTCAGGATCTGGTGAGGACATACTGGCTTCCAATAGATGCAAACACTCAAAGCTTTTATATGCGTCTTTATATTATATATATTTTTATCAGTCAGTCAGTCAAAAAAGCTTTATTATCGGTTAAAAACCATAAAAGCGAAGGATACATAAATTACATAAGACAACCAATTGATCACCAGTGAGCAGCAATACAAAGTGTACATGATTAAACAATTTTTATATAAACCGCACATATTTGCACAGAACTCTTCCATATTGGTTCCTAACAAAACTTTAGTGGAAAATACTACGGATTAGTGCACGACGAGAAACCCAAAATTGTTTGAATTGCGCGGAAAACAAACTCCCCCCTCCCCCCCCCCCCCCCCCCCAAACACTGGAATTTTTCTATTTAGTGTGCTGCACATATTGCCAAAAAAACGAACACTTCATCGTAAGCGGTACAAAATGTCCCTCTTTATACGCTGTACCCAAGAGTGCGCGCCTCGGTTGGTTGCAGATGAGAGGACGTGCGACTATTGTGCGTAAAGGAAGACATATTCCACGTTCAGTATCCAGCTGCGTGTAAGTTTATATCAATCGTGACACTTTGAACTTGTTTCTTTCTCTACCCCAGGGAGAAAACAACAGGAAGCTGTTACTGACGGAGCCGCGGAGAGGAGGGCCTTTCATATAATTTCAAAGCCGTCCTAAATGGAGATGCAGCAAGGCAGAACATCTTGAGCTGTTTAGTTCGTCAGTACTGTTTTTATTTGTGCGCATCTCTGTGAAGTGACATATTGGCCTCGCTACTGATAGCTCTCAATGCAGTGCAACTATCTCCCGCGGGGTTTCTTCAGCCTAATCATAGGCTCAGAATGACTCTGACTTTTATTAAATCGGCATTGAAGTTGAGGAATCAGGGCAGACAGTGACCTCTAGCGGCACCTTTTCTTTTTGAAACACATCAATCCATTTTCAATCGCTGAAAAGTATTATGCAAGACGCATAGGCCCACAAACATGTTACATGTTAGCACTGCGGTACAACCTTACAATCAGCAATGCAAGTAAATGAATGCTTTAAGTGGGATGAGAACAGAGGAGGAGTGTCTAAAAGGGGGCGAGGCCATAGAAGCTACTTAGCGAGAGGCGTGGGCTTTTAAATTGAGAATGTGGCTTGAAATAAGCCAAGTAAAGCCCGTGCTTCTCAGAGGTGCAAGCTAACCAATCTATAGCTGCCTTGTTGAGTTTCATTTCTTTGCATCCAGTCATATCACACCACAAGCAAACCTAAAACAGCCAGATCGATTGCCAATGCTTGTTACCAGTATCAGATAAATGAATAACCACCCTGATTTTGCTGTTAATAATTAGAATTGAAAATGTTTCAGTTTTGCAAATGTGAGACTGTAAATGAAACATTACTAAGGTCTGTGAAAGGGGTCTTGGCCCTGGAGTGTATCACGTTCTGCTGCACAGTATTTTCATTTCCTTTTGGCACAGTGCAGAATTCAACACGTGTATCTCCTGCACATGCATTACCACAATTGCAATCGGCACATATGAAACCATCGCTCTGTGCACCCTGCACAGAGGCCAGGGATTGGATGGGCACGTAATCTGCAAACCTTCATGAAAGGCAATGTGAGTAACTCGCACTCCCTTCCGCCTTGACTCAGCTAAAGCTCTCAGTCATGCGTTGTTTTAAATACCCTACCACAACCTGAGTTCACTAAGACACCTGGAGGCTACTCAGTTCAAAGTGTGCATTATAGAGTCATATGTTGTATACAAAAACTACGGAAACACAACATCTGGAATGCAAAATGAGAAAAAGTGAAATGTAAACAGTCATTGCACACGGAATATCTTAAGGCTTTTATCAGCCTCTGTTTAGAAGCTGAAAACTATTTTTGCCAATTAAGTTAAAGATAAGAATATAGAACCTTACAGGGACCCATCCAACTGAAAGCACTGGAGTAAATCTTTTGTAATTTTCTTGGTGCAAATCAGGTTATACATCCATTATTCATGCAGAGCATGGGACAGCAAATCATGTTTTTCTGGTTGTAGCACGCAATTCTTTTCAAGTGAACAGAACATGCTTTGCCACTGCATGTGCAACATTTCACTTTGCACCAGCTGTGGAATTATCTTAAGTGGTATTAGCTTATGTATACCCGGAAGAATGAACGGTGGTCCTTTTTTGGTAGAAAGGTCTGACTTAGATATGAATTATAGCCAAAGTGTGAGAAATTGGGTTGTTGTCTGAGGGAGGTGTTAACCCTTCTCAAGCAACCACCACAATACATGCCAGGGTGAACCTCAAAAAGCCACAAAATTAACCTGTGCTTAACCCTCTAATAGCTGTGACTGGGGGTGAGTGTCTGAAAAGTTTCAGAACTTCGTCCATCATCTCCTTGTGTTTGATTTATTCGCCCTAAGTTGGCAGGGTATGCCCAGATGTGGGTCCCTTGCTCACTTTGCCACTGGATTCAAGCTAGCCTGACTGATGAGGGCTGTTAGCCCGAAACCAATCCCAGGATGCTTGATTCCAGTTCAGGGAAAACATGACTTGGCAGTTCGGGCTGGACTGTTCCCATGAGGCACAGGGTCAAGACTGATTTGCATATAGCTGTGTCTGAACTGGGGTGGCGAAGTGAGCTAAAGAACAATGATGGATTCAACCCAGATCTGTGACTGGGGGTGAGTGTCTGAAAAGTTTCAGCGCTCCGTCCATCATCTCCTTGTGTTAACTTTGAAGTAGCAGCAGCTTCTGGAGTCCCCCATACCTCACAGAGGTTTCTGGAATCTTCTGCCTCCCTGCCTTGGTCTCAGTCTGTCTGGGAGCCTAATAGGCTAGTGTGAAGTTCTTTATGAATGTTGTGGGACAGTGCCATTGACATGCAAGTGTGGTAGGTGACAGTTTCCCCCCACATCCTGCCAACACCCAGGCCCTCTACTGTGTGGCTGACTAGGAGTAAAACACAAAGGCCAACTGCACCTAGTCATTTGACCCAAGAAACAGACTGCAGGCACCAAAAGGTCAGGACAGAAAATATAAACTTTATAAAAGTGCAAAAAAGAACAGATGATGGACGGAATGCTGAACAAATATTCACTCCCAGTCACGGATCTGGTTTGCTTCCATCTTTTTTGCACACCATACCACTCCAGTTTAGACCCAGCCATATGCAAATCAGTCTTGATCCTGCTCCTCATGGGAACAGTTCAGCTCGAACTGCCAGGTCCTCCCTCGACCAAAAACATGCATCTTGGGACCGATCTCCCGTTTCACCCCTCATCAGCCAGGCTAGCCTGAATCTGGTGGCGTAGCGAGCACAGGACCCACATCTGGCCATACCCTTCCCACTTAGGGCAACAAATGCAAAAAGAACAGAGGATGAACAGAACGGTGAACAAATCAAACATTCACCCCCAGTCACAGATCTGGGTTGAATCCATAATTTTTTGGCACACCATGCCATTCCAGTTTAGACCCAGCCATACGCAAATCAGAATTGACCCTGCTCCCCATGGGAACAGTCCAGACCGAACTGCCAGGCCAGGTCCTCCGTGGACCAGATACAAGCATCTTGGGACTGGTTTCAGGGTATCACCCCATATCAACTAAATATAACAAGATTAGGGAGTGTAGAGGGGGGGCCTGTGTAGGCGCTGAGGTGGATACGTCCTCCACTCAAAGTTAATTTATAAACAAGAAGGATCCACCTCTGGAGAGAGAGGTACTAAGAAGCCTGGGTACAGTGGGGTAATGATAGGTGCGTGTCCCAATATGGTGGGGCACACACAGTGTTGTTTAAATACCCCTCACACACCAAGAATGGCCCATGGTGTCCTGCTTCATCATAGGGGTCTTCCCGCCCCGCTGCGGGACGGGGCGTGCTACGACCTACGACTACGTGGGAGCACTGATGATAAAGTGCTATGTGTGATGCAAAGGGAGGGTCTGATGTGGTTGTAGGTATGTGTAGTTAAAAAGCACCAGGCCCTTTTAGACAGAAAAAAACTTTAATGCGTCCAGGGAGGCTGGTACTACTAAAAACAGGGGTGTGGAGTTTGCCTACATAATGTGTGGTTACTCCTTGTGAGTCAACATGTTTCGATGCGAAGCATCTTCATCAGGACAGGAAAAAGATCCCTCCCAACTAGAAAGCATGTGCTTAGTGATACAAAATTAGAAATGAGAGATTCATTCAATGATGCACTTATATACAATACCTAATCTTATGTATGCGTATCTGCAAAAAACAAGGAAGGAAAAAGGACATATTCAGTGTCCCTGGAAACAGAGCGTAGTACCTGTAAACACAAATAATGCGCCATAATGTGACCAAAACGTGTGTTTTTAGCTATAAATCTAGCTTTATCTGGAAAAAGGTGCAGTGACCTGTAAAGAAAAGGACAGTACAAGACACTACAAACAGAAAACACACACTCTATAAATTAACGTGAAATATTATTCGTGGACCAGGTGGACAATACAATAAAAAAGCCCAAATGCATACTTATATGTATGTGAGGTTATTGCCTCATGAACCTGGAACGGGAGGAATCGTCATGGAGCCTCAATTCTAGTGGGGTAAAGGGGAAGGTAATACAGGATCAGGCTATTTACCTTGGGTGTATGGCTCGAATGCTGAGTGAGATCGGCATCCATGAACGGCTGTGCCGTACTTACGTGCCCTGACTAGGAACTCCACTCAAGGTCTGTCCATCCCGCGGTTCCGCTGTGCTATGGGACCATGGCGGGTATCTGCTTATAACCCACCCGTTAATCACCCAAATCCGAGTCAGCCTGTGCCGCCATGGGGATGCAGGTACACTTGCGGGTTACCACAGAGATGAAAACTAGACTGCGGTATCCGTATAGAGAGACCCGGAAGTGAGGGAAGTTCCCTACCTAAATGATACGTAAGAGGCGGTATTGTAGAAAAAAGAGACTCAATATCTTTATTGACTAAGGAAAGGTCCTAAGGGCTAGACAAATCGTCTCAGTACAGGTAGAAATGTCTCCGTGCTGGGACCGCATAAAAATGAAGACCGCTAGTGGTATGACTTGCGTGCTTGGGTTTTTAGAGAAAGGGAAGTGTACAAAAAAAGACGTGTTGGGACGGAATATCTATCTAGATGAAAAACGGGGGGGCGGGGTGGGGTTGGGGGGGGCGGGGTGTTGTATTACACACACAAGCGAAATAACGCCGTGCAGAAGGGAAGAACAATGGCAAATTAAAGACGCTGTGCCCAATAAATGGGGGTGGAGGCGCTAAACACGAGCTGTCATCTGTGTTTATAGAGCCTCCTGTGGGGGAGTCCATCAATGCTCTAAATAACCATTATACAAATACCCACATGAGGAGATGGAAAGAGGCCTTTAAAAATTGAGGCCTTTAAAAACTGATGAAAAACAGATTAAAAACACCAAAGGGGAGTGAAACATCGCACTAGTACGTTTAGGTGCGGGAGAACCAGGTACTAGGTCAGTTGTGCCCAAGGTATATCATCGTTAAGGCCCGTCATGTGCGTGCCCAGGCGGAACACCCATTGTTGCTCTTTTTCAAAGAGTCCACGATCAGTGTTAAGTTGTTCTATGATGGTCCACTTAATTTCATCCACACCATGATTCATGGTCAGGCAGTGAGTTGCCATTTTCGTTGTGCTCTTCTTGCAGCGGATATTGCTCATGTGTTCCCCAATCCGCACTTTTATTTGCCTCGTGGTCATACCGACATATTCCATACCGCATAGGCAGGTAATAAGATACACCACATTTTTGCTGTTGCAATTCGTAAATTTTCGTTGCTCCCATGA
This sequence comes from Triturus cristatus, assembly GCF_964204655.1. Classification (NCBI taxonomy): domain Eukaryota; kingdom Metazoa; phylum Chordata; class Amphibia; order Caudata; family Salamandridae; genus Triturus; species Triturus cristatus. Next base: position 607,306,117 of record NC_140585.1, read on the forward strand.
CGTACCATTGGAAAAAGTGAGCTGAGTACTTTTCTTAGTAAGTGAACATGTACTGCACATGCCACATGGATGATGCCCTTTAATGGGTGGTAACATACTGCAAGTGTTTTGTCGTGCTGGTGGGGGACGTGGTCTAGTGTGGACCAGGATGTCCCTCAGACTGCGGCCTCGTTTGTGGGAGAACATAGGTTTTGGTAGGTCCAGGCCGCCACAGTTCAAAATTTTCCAGTTTTTATTGATAATCTTAGACACTTGGTTGGAGTGGGTGTTAAAAGTAGTCACACAGATAGGTCTGGTTTCTTGTTCCTTTGGTGTTTGATTTTCCAGAAGAGCATCTCTGTTGTTGTTTCTAGCACGTTTGAATTCTCTTTTGACTATCCGTTCCGGATAATTTCGATCTAATAGTCTCATCTCCAGATCTTTAGCTTGTGCTTTGAAATCCGTCAGCTCTGAGCAGTTTCTTCGTAAACGGAGAAATTGGCCATAGGGGAGATTATCCCGAAGGTGTCGGGGATGGAAACTATCATAGAGCAACAAGCAGTTTTTTGCCGTGGGCTTAAAATGCGTTCGGGATTTAATCTTACCTCTTCTGCATAGATGTTTAAATCAAGAAACACCAAGTTGTTATTGGAAAATGTGTGGGTGAATTTAAGGAAAGCGTTCTGTTCATTGAGGGTGTTCCGCCTGGGCACGCACATGACGGGCCTTAACGATGATATACCTTGGGCACAACTGACCTAGTACCTGGTTCTCCCGCACCTAAACGTACTAGTGCGATGTTTCACTCCCCTTTGGTGTTTTTCATCTGTTTTTCATCAGTTTTTAAAGGCCTCAATCTTTAAAGGCCTCTTTCCATCTCCTCATGTGGATATTTGTATAATGGTTATTTAGAGCATTGATGGACACCCCCACAGGAGGTTCTATAAACACAGATGACAGCTCGTGTTTAGTGCCTCCACCCCCATTTATTGGGCACAGCGTCTTTAATTTGCCATTGTTCTTCCCTTCTGCACGGCGTTATTTCGCTTGTGTGTGTAATACAACCCCCCGCCCCCCCGTTTTTCATCTAGATTGATATTCCGTCCCAACACGTCTTTTTTTGTACACTTCCCTTTGTCTAAAAACCCAAGCACGCAAGTCATACCACTAGCGGTCTTCATTTTTATGCGGTCCCAGCACGGAGACATTTCTACCTGTACTGAGACGATTTGTCTAGCCCTTAGGACCTTTCCTTAGTCAATAAAGATATTGAGTCTCTTTTTTCTACAATACCGCCTCTTACGTATCATTTAGGTAGGGAACTTCCCTCACTTCCGGGTCTCTCTATACGGATACCGCAGTCTAGTTTTCATCTCTGTGGTAACCCGCAAGTGTACCTGCATCCCCATGGCGGCACAGGCTGACTCGGATTTGGGTGATTAACGGGTGGGTTATAAGCAGATACCCGCCATGGTCCCATAGCACAGCGGAACCGCGGGATGGACAGACCTTGAGTGGAGTTCCTAGTCAGGGCACGTAAGTACGGCACAGCCGTTCATGGATGCCGATCTCACTCAGCATTCGAGCCATACACCCAAGGTAAATAGCCTGATCCTGTATTACCTTCCCCTTTACCCCACTAGAATTGAGGCTCCATGACGATTCCTCCCGTTCCAGGTTCATGAGGCAATAACCTCACATACATATAAGTATGCATTTGGGCTTTTTTATTGTATTGTCCACCTGGTCCACGAATAATATTTCACGTTAATTTATAGAGTGTGTGTTTTCTGTTTGTAGTGTCTTGTACTATCCTTTTCTTTACAGGTCACTGCACCTTTTTCCAGATAAAGCTAGATTTATAGCTAAAAACACACGTTTTGGTCACATTATGGCGCATTATTTGTGTTTACAGGTACTACGCTCTGTTTCCAGGGACACTGAATATGTCCTTTTTCCTTCCTTGTTTTTTGCAGATACGCATACATACGATTAGGTATTGTATATAAGTGCATCATTGAATGCATCTCTCATTTCTCATTTTGTATCACTAAGCACATGCTTTCTAGTTGGGAGGGATCTTTTTCCTGTCCTGATGAAGATGCTTCGCATCGAAACATGTTGACTCACAAGGAGTAACCACACATTATGTAGGCAAACTCCACACCCCTGTTTTTAGTAGTACCAGCCTCCCTGGACGCATTAAAGTTTTTTTCTGTCTAAAAGGGCCAGGTGCTTTTTAACTACACATACCTACAACCACATCAGACCCTCCCTTTTCATCACACATAGCACTTTATCATCAGTGCTCCCACGTAGTCGTAGGTCGTAGCACGCCCCGTCCCGCAGCGGGGCGGGAAGACCCCTATGATGAAGTAGGACACCATGGGCCATTCTTGGTGTGTGAGGGGTATTTAAACAACACTGTGTGTGCCCCACCATATTTGGACACGCACCTATCATTACCCCACTGTACCCAGGCTTCTTAGTACCTCTCTCTCCAGAGGTGGATCCTTCTTGTTTATAAATATCACCCCATATCAGCCAGGCTGGCCTGAATCTGGTAGCGTGGCGTAGCGAGCACAGGGCCCATGTACACTTTTGTTTCAATACAATGCACCCTGACCCAGTGGCTGTTTAGTGTCTACCCTAGGGGTGACTTATGTGTATTAAAACAATGGTTTTAGGCTTGTCAAAAGGTTTATTTTCTCAAGTCAAATTGGCAGTTTAAAACTGAACATACAGGTTGCAATGGAAGGCTGAGACATGTTTTAAAGGTCTACTTAAGTAGGTGGCGCAATCAGCGAGGCAGGCTCAATAGTAGCATTTAATTTACAGACCCTAGGTACATGTAGTAACACTTTACTATGGACTTGCAAGCAAAATAAATGTCCCAATTGGGTGCAATCTTATTTTACCACGTTTAAAGGTGAGAGGACAAGCACTTTGGTACTGATTGGCAGTGGTAAAGTGCAGAGTCCTAAAAGGCAACAAATATGAATTCAGCAAAATCGGAGGGGCGAAGACAAAATGTTTGTGGGTGACCCTGCAGAGAGGACCTAAAGCCAGGGTAGACTAATCAATGCCTTGATAGTTTTCCCTGCTCAGGTGATAGAACATGGATGATGGCCCTCTACTACAGAGGCACTTGTCAGTTCTATGCCCTTCTCAACTCAATTGGATCCCTCTGTCTATGCTCTTCTGAGCCTCAGGACTGCCCCATGGAGAATTCTTCACCTCATCTGGGAACCCCTTCAGTGCTGTTCCTAACCCAACTTTCTCACAGATGCATCCCGATAGGCAGATAGCACCACCATGGGCTAGAAAGTGATATGGCCCATTCCACCCCTTGGACCAGACTTCTGTACCCTACTTCCACTCTCTTTCCCACCAGTCCAGGTGTGGCATCTGGAGACTGGTTCTCTATCCTAGGGTCTGTACCCTGAGGCTAATCAGGAGTACGGTCTGAGCCTTTCCTTACTATCGAGTATCAGTGCTTCTGTACTCTCCCTGGGAGGTAGTACCCCTGGAAATCTGAGCCTTAAGGGTGCCCCTGGCGACCACCCCTCCCAGGTCAGTAAACACTGGTGGTAACTCATCATCCAAAATGCAATCAATGGGCATCTGGGGACCACCTACCCCTGTGCACCTTCTATCACTGGGTGATTTCTTAGGACAGACACAGCTCTCCTGCTTGTGTCCTAATAGGGAACCATCAAAGCAGCAGGATTGGAAATGGGACACTCTGGGTGGCCACCCACCAGAACCTCTCCTCCTAGTCTTAGAAGGGGCATGGAAACCCTTCCCCCACACACTATATATTGGTCACTGTGCACTGAGGCCCTCCCACTCAATCTGTATGGGAGAAGGGGAACCACCCCTTTGGGGTTACCCACTGTACCTTCCCAGACACTCTGGTACTAGTCCAGACGTCTGCCTCCTTTGCAAGCTCAGTTGTGGGTGTAGCTCTGTAATACATTCACTGCGCGTATTCTCTCTGGCTATCAAATTGTACAGCCCCTCATAAGTGTTTACCTCATAGCTCTTCACACAACCATCCAGTGCCTTACCAAAGAGTCCACAAAATCCACCCAGGACTGTTGGGGCAACTTCTGGCTGTCCCTAAACTTCAACCTGTACATTTCAGGGGTGAGACAATGGAACTGATTTAGATCTTGGTGGGACTCTCATCATCCCTCCGTGGTGGCGGTTACAAGTACTCTGTCTTGCTGACGGAGTCCCACCTGACGTATTTAGAAGTGGGCTGGCTGAGTCACCGTCCACATCAACAGACTGTCTTCCGTCGCGTAAGCGGCGCACCTCCATTGACATGGTGGACTCCTCTGCTGGCTAACAGTACTCCGTCGCCGTCAGGTCAGTGGGTTTGTACCGAGCCTATTTAGATTTCTTTTCCATGTGCTAGTGTTGTCCTAGCTGCAGATTCCTGACTTAGTGAGTCCGTGGTGGAGTGGAGACTGGTAAGTAATTCTAAATAATGTGTTTGTTTCAAAAACATATGTAGGTAATGTGTTATGCCTCTTTTTGTACAAATAGTATAGAATAGTACACAAACAACATACACACACTATTGTAGGTTCACCCACAGGTACCACAAGCACAAATCCCACTACCACTGCAACAAAAAAATAATCTTTTAAGTGTAAATACAGGTGTGTTCATTTTACCTTGATAAGTTGTAAAATGAACATTACTACATTACAAATAAAAAAAAATTGCATGTAAGAGCCATGTAATATACACGGGGCCAAAGTACATGTTAATACAAGGTTCATAGATAGACAAGTGAAAAAGAAGCTTACCTTTGATCCCGAAAACAAAGGAGTTGATTAGCGTCATGGCCAAGTAGTAGCAGCAAAGGAAGGACCTGAACAAGATGGAAATGGAAGTGGAAAGCAGAAAAAAGGTAAGTTCCTAACTCATTCCCTTCAATTCTGCTAACTCAAGTTTGGAGGTGTCCCCACCACAGTTTATTCGATGAAAAGGCACATCGTGATTGGCCCGTTGGTAATTTTGGCTGAACTCCCTCTGACAGCCACTTTTGCCAATGAAGCTGTTGACATGGGAGAAAAATTCTGGTGGAGACAGCGACACTCGGATGCACTATCATCCATAAAGATGCAACATCGAAATAGAGAGGGTGGACCACCAAGTAGGCGGGTGGTAAAACCGGCAGAAAAGTGACGGTGGGACCAGATCCACCAAGATCTAAATCAGATCCGTTATTTCTTGATTAGTATGTCCCTCATGAGCAGATACCTTACCTTGTCCCCTTTCCCTAGGGCTAACAGTGCATCCCTCCTTTCACTGGGAATATGCCCCCAGATACTGGCTCCCCAATCCTCCTCAGGTACCCTGTGCATCTCAAGGGCATCCTCATAGGCCTCAAACCACTTTTCTATATCATCTCCCACAACAAAGTTAGGCACCTAGTCCTGGGGTACGTGGATCCTCCTTTATCCATTGGACTCTGTGCAGTCACTGCCACTATTACTGCTGAACGCTGAGGCTTGTTTGAGCTTTAGGTCCAGCCAGCTACTTTAGACGTAGAACATGAGCCAACAACATTCTTCTCTCTTCCAAGCTTTTCTCTGCCTCATCCTTCTCCTTTGCCAAGGCTATTTCTGCCTCAGCCTTTCTGTCCTCCCCTAAGGCTTTTTCTGCCGCAGTTTTTCTCTCTTCTTCAGCCAGTCTGGCTAGCTCCAGCTTCAGGTTCCTCTCAGCCATCTGTAGTTATCTGTTAGTGCCAGACCAGGACAAAGTCACAAGTTCAGGGCACCCATGATGGAGTGGAAGCCAGATAGAGGGACCAGGTTAGTTCCCCAGAGAATTGTGCCTCACATCTTTGATGCAGAGAGTTGCATCTCGTTGCGTCGATTTTGACGAGGAGCTGCAAGAGCAGTGATGCAAGGTCCTGCATCAGGGTACATCGCGCTGTGTCAGTTCTGATGAAGAGCTACAACGGCTATGATGCGATGTCCTGTGTCAAGTTGTATTGCACTGTGTCAGTTCCAATTTGGCCACCAATCAGGGTCTGGGTGGTGCTGCAATGGGAGATCCTCCATCACACTGTATCAAGTTACATTGCACTATGTCAGTTCTGAGGAAACCAACAGGGGGTAACACTCTGATTCCAGCCAATGATGTAGGACCTAGGGGACACCTCTTGGTTATGAGGACTAACTCCAACAGAGGCCAGCAGCAGGGCAGGGGCAGGTCCAGTTGAGTCTGGGTGGCTGGGCAGATGCAGGGCATGTGTCTGGAGCTTATTATGTTCCTTAGAACAGGAGGCCATTCATCTAGAACATGGAGGGCCTCTGGTGGCTCTGGCTTCAAAGAGCAGGTCTAGTCTTCCATCTTTATGCAGAACAGCAGTCCCTCTTGCAGCAGGGCAGGCCTTCTTCTGAGTCTTCCACAGGTCTAGATGTGATCTGAAGAGAGGGTCTGAGGGCTATGTTTATACCTGGTGCTAGCTTTGAAATGGGAGAGGATTCTGGAGTCCCCACACTCACAGAAACGTGTCTGGAATTTCCTGGCTCCCTGTCCTGGTCTAGTCTGTCTGGGGGTACAATAGGCTAGTGTGAAGTTGTTTGCGAGTGCGCCAAGGCAGTGCTTTTGAAGTGCAAGTGAGGTCGGTGACAGCTCCACCCACATATGCCTAGTCATGTGACCCAGGAAACAAGTTACAAGAAGCAAATGGTAAAGACAGCAAATGGCCCCTTTCTAAAAGTGCAAAAAAACAAAAATTGATGGACATAATAGTGAACATTGTCAAACATTCACCTCAGTACAGAGATCTGGGCCTAAATCCATTATTTTTTTACTCCCAATGCCATTCCAGTTTAAACCCAGCCATATGAAATCAGTCTTGACCCAGCTCACCCTGGGAATAGTCCAGCACGAACTGCCAAGCCAGCTCTACCCTGGACTGGAAACCAGCACCCTAGGACCGGGTTTAGGGTATCAACCCTCATCAGCCCGGCTAGCTTGACCCTAGTGGCATTGCATTGTTCAGCATTACGTCCTTCATTTGTTCCTTTTACTTTCTAAAACGTGAAATTTTCAGAATTATGACCTACAATCTGACTTTACCATTAAAGAGGATATCAAATTAGAATTCTTTCGAGACAGAACATGACATTTCTACCTGTTCCCAATCCAAAGTTATCACTTATTTACTGTAATTAGGCATCTCAATGTTATCCCATGGGAGAGGTAGGCCTCATAGTAGTGGAAAATGAGTTTTTCACTACCAGGACAAGTAAAACGTAAAAATACATGGCCAACATTTTAAATACAGCATACCCTTACCTAGGGGATGTATAGGGCCTATCCTAGTGGTGACTTATATGTAATAAAAATAAAGTTATAGGCTTGGCAAAAGGTTTATTTTGCCAAGTTTAAAACTGCACACAAGCTGCAATGGAATGCCTGAGACATACTTGAAATGGGTGCTTAAGTGGGTGGAACAATAAATGCTATTGGCCCACTACTCGCATTTAATTTACAAGCCCTGGGTACATGGAGTACTATTGTACTAAGGACTTACAAGTAAAGTAACGGGCATATTTACAAGGGGTTGATTTAACACTGCCTTGTAAACAAAGCCCCTTCTCATGCAGCACTTAGCGTGAAAGGGGCCGACTATGGGTGTTGCAGTGGGCCTTCCGCCGCAACACCCATTTGCTTTTTGCCGCTTCCCCCTATTTACAAGGCTGGCGTAAATATGGAAAAGCACCAAAAATAAGACCAGGGAATACCTGATCCTAAACTGGCGCAACAAGGGCAAATGATTAAAATCTCCTTGTTTTTGCTGTTTCTATGAAAGAGCACATCTCCATTATTGATTATTCATGTGCAGGAAGGTGTCCCTTCCTGCACATAAACAATCACATAGAAGTTTTAAATCGCCATTTCAGGTTGTTTATGTGCAGGAAGGGTCACCTTCCTGCACATAAACAATCACTCCCCTCAACACAGACACCCTTGCACTATGATGCAAGGGTGCCTGCGTTGGCCCATGGCAGCTAAATTTAGTTCTAGCACAGGGGGAAAAGAAGGGCTACACCATATTCTTGTAAATATGGTGCAGCCCTGCTTTTCTAAAGTGACGGAGCGCGTTGTTATCCTTGTTGACTTAACGACATGCTTCACCACTTTCCTTGTGAATATGCGCCATAGTGTTCTTTTCATTTGGGTTATACAAGATTTCACATATACTTATATTAAAAAGAGAGCTAAAAGAAAAGAGAAAAGCAAAAATGAAATTATAAGTAAATAACTGAATTAAAAAAATGAAGTATATGAATACTTGATGGTCATAGTACGAAGAATGAATCGTATCACCATAGCATATTGAATAATTTACCTTGATCTTTTAATAAATTATTGAAATTATCAAAATAAATCTATACTTGCATACAATTGTGTACTACATATACACATTCGTTATTCCTTTCATTCATCATTTTAATATACATTGATAAAATCCAGGTGTTGCGAATTCTCTCCAAAACTGGGTGATTATTGAATGATTCACCAGTATGCTAATGAAAAAATATACAGACAGTTCATTCTAGATCTGAAGAAATAGACATTAAGTCTAACAAATTACTTAATGAATTTGTGCATGATCCCAGACATTTAATAATCAGCCAGAAGTTGGACAGTAATAGACAATTTCAGATAATTTAAACCCAGACCCTAATTTAAACATTGAGGACAGTTGGACAAACTACTGGCATTAGCTCAATGAAGAAAATATGGGGTGTAATATACTATTCACTTTTTGAATATTTGCATTTAGTGAAAATGTGCTCCTCAACTAAATTAAAACTTACATTTGTTCATTTCAGTCAACATTTTTTATCAATGTCAATACCTGTGCTATTTTCTCATTTGAGAATGAGATCATCAGGTTTAGTGGACTGAGTATTGCTTTTAAGAAAAAATCATACCACTGTCATATTCCACGTAAAAACAATTTTCTTACTAAACAAAACCTTCACTAAATGTGACATAAAATTGCTGTTAATGATAGGGTGCCCAAGGCACTAACAATTTTCCTATGAGATATCTAATACCATCTCTCATTATGTCTGATAGTCATAATAATGTCAAGGGGTCAATTTGGGAGTTAGAAAATCTGGCACATATATGATGTCAGCATTTTGCCACATTACAAAGATCTTCCTATTGAGAAATGGAAACCGTGCTTAACAATCAGTCAGTGTGGTGCAACACGTATGGTAGGGCTTTTAAAATGTGAATAGAAGACGTTCCATATTTTGATAATGACCAATAGTGTCTCATGG